>NW_027437199.1:14772500-15972500 GCF_033239565.1 Halichoeres trimaculatus
TGCAAATCTAAACAATTAGTTTTACTTTAAATAAATCTTGCTGCTGTTTTACTATCTTTATTCCATATTTACAGGACATAACTAAAGCTAGCAGAAAGGGAAAAACAGAGGGAAGGCACAGGGTGGGGGCTTCATCAAATTAAAGGATGCTTGAAGTTAATGCTAATGTACGTTAGCAAAGCTGATCATATAAATAATCTTAAAGACATCACATTTACCTTGGTTAGGGTTTTGAAAAAGACCAAATGTGTCCAGCAATCTGTCTAGACTCTGATTAAGATGCATTCGTGTGGCAGCATGTGGTCCTAATTATATAAAATCTATCTCTTTGAATGGAAAAAGAATGTCTCACCCTGAGATCCATACCTGTCTCTAGTATGCCAGTCTTGGTTAGGTGGTTTATTTTGATATTTCAGAGCTTTAACAGTGTTTAAACAGTAATAAATTACAGTAAATGCTACTTAAAAAATCAGTTTGCATGTGTTGTAGAGGAAGATTGAAAACTCTTCTGCCTGTATCGTGAATATAAAATCATGCTCTGCTTATTTTGTGCGTCTGGAGCCATCAAGGGGCAGCTCTTTGGGATATGTTATTCTTTTTAGCATCCTTTCCCCCCTTTACAGACACAATGGTTTGGTCCATGCCGGATACCAGGGGTTCCAAGCCACTTCCCAGAAGCCTTCACTCTGCAAACATAATTGGAAACAAGTAAGAGATCCCTTTTTCTGTTTGCACATGTCTGATTTTTTGTTTGTCACACAACCAGAATAGCTTGTTACAAATCAGAGTGTCCCTCTGTTTGCAGGATGTATGTTTTTGGCGGCTGGGTTCCTATTCCAGAGTCAGAAAAACACAACGCTTCAGGAAAAGAATGGATCTGCACCAACTCTTTAAATGTACTCAACTTAGGTCAGTCAATTTCTCCACCATTGTGTTACACTTATCAAAAAAGCAAAGTCTCAGAAAGCATGGAAATTGCTTTAGCTTTGGAGAGATGTGGTGTTTTTGCTCAAACAAAAGTTGACATTTGAACCAGGTTTGTTTGGAGAAGCCTTATGGGATAAGTCATTTGAGTTTCCTGCATCATCACTCAGTTCACTGCTTCTCTGTTTTTTTCTCTCAGACACAATGAGCTGGCAGGACCTGGGCCCAGAGCTGCAGAACGATATCGAGTCCCAGCTGCAAAGCCAGGGACCCCCCAGTGATGATCCTTATGCCTGTAGACCAGGAGCCAGAGCTGGCCATTGTGCTGCTGCTGTTGGCTCCAGGCTTTATATCTGGAGTGGCCGCGATGGCTACCGTAAGAGCTGGAGCTACCAAGTCTGCTGCAAGGACCTCTGGTACCTGGAGACAGGTGAGAGCTGACAGAGCTCTGTTGGAGAAAGATGAGACTTCTCTTCTTTCTTTGTAATCATGACTTCTGGGTTTTTTGTTCCTGACAGGAGAAAATGTCAGAAAATTAAAACGAGGTTCTGTTGTCTGCTCTCAGATCGACCTGGCATCCCAGAAGCTGTGTTACTCATCAAATCCACAGTCAGCATGCTTCATGTGGCGTGGCGCCCCCTGGCAGCAGCAGACTGCTACATCCTTCAGGTCCAGCCTGTACGTCCTCTCAGCACTGCAGGTAGTGGACCTACAACCACTGCAACTGATGGAGCTGGAGCAGACGGACAGGAGGGGAAGGAAAAAGATGCTGCTGGTAAGAAGAGTACTCATAAATATCCTGATTATCTGAGTGGAAGTTTTCATTTTAAGACAGTTTTGTATAAAATCATAAAGTCTTCCTCTCAGGTGTGGAGTCCCTGCAGACACAAACTGATGGAACCACGAACCAGGAAGGAAAAGCATCAGCACAGGTATAACTAACTGATGTTCACACTTAAATCAGAGCATAGATTGTTATATAAAACTGATTCAATCTGACAAGTGCAGATGTGTTGGTTTTATGAGTTTTTGCTGAATCATACATGTCCATTAGTGGAACATATAACTACTGAGAGAGATGCTTTGTTTTGGGTTGTTTTTCTTCAAAAGTTTTGCGGAAACTAAGCTTCTGTTGAAATCAGACGTTCACTGCTACCTGTTTGGTAAAAAAAAAAAATTGCTTTAATTTTCCCTCCGCTCTTTAGGTCTCATCAGCCCAAAAGGAAACTACAGAAAAAACATCCAATGGATCAGCAGAGGGCAGAGCAGAAGGAGGGAGGAGCTGTGAAACAGGGCAGGACAGTAAGTCATGGGATTAATGAGTGAACTGGAAGTTCTTTAATCGAGATGATTTGTGTGCAATAGTAGCAAACCTGCTATGTTAGATGTGGTATTTTTCCAGACGGAACACCATCAGCTGGTTTTAAAACAAAAAACCTTTATGTCTCAGTTCTTGTTTTGAGCCAAAAAAACGGACCAAACATACTTTTTTGATGGCACTCATCTCAGGCGCTTCATCCTTTGGGCCTCTCCATGATCTCTGTCGTATTTTTTCACCATCGCACTGTGACACATCTTCAGTTCGAGCGTGAACTGCCTAAACTTTTCTGACTTGCAGTGTCTCACTATGTCTCTGTCATCTCAAATCTTCTCCTCATATTCATGCTGATCTCTCATCAAAGAGCACACCGCTCTCACCCACAAAAGTTTACGAGCATGATTTTGATTGACCAGCTCCACCAGACCCTGCCTCCCCCTGCTGAACACACAATTTCCTTCTATGGACGCAGTAAACGGTTGACATCAAATTGACGTCTATGGATGTCAATGGCAGCGAATACAGACGTTTTAATATTGTCCAGTTGAAAAAAAACGTGGATGTTCAAATCTTCTCTTTCTGTGTCTTTATCTGATTAGTCATGCACAACAGTTTTGTAATGTCCTAGAACTCAGATTCTTTATTTGGGGACCTTAGGCAGATATGTGATTAAAATTCCATTAATTAGATTAATTAATTAAAAATCTTATAATTAATTAGTTAATTTTTTTAATTGCCCTACAGCACTACAAAAGCTGTAGTGTTTGAGTTTCTTTGATTCACTGACTGTTTGTTGTTGAAAGGTGCTGGACAACAGACATCAACGCCAGAGATTAGCAGCTCGTCTCAACAGCAGACAGGTAACATGCACATGCAGTGAACAAACAGTAGTTGACAGAGAAGTGAAGCTCACTGAGGATGTGCCTCTGTTTTTTCAGACAAACAGACAAATCCAGGAGCTGAAATCTATACCCACTCTGATCAGGTGAGACACACTACATCACAGTGGTAACCAGCGCAATGATCTAACCTGAGCTAATCTAAGACTCTAAACTTTCCAAATGCAGAAGAATCCAGGGGAGTCTGTTTGGTTTGATGTCGGTGTCTTCAAAACACTCTTCTCAGAGGTCCGTCATTACTTCCTTCCTGCTGAGAGTGAGCCATCAACTGCTGCCCTCAGCAGTCGGACTTCAAATACCAAAGAGGTGAAAGCAAAAGCTTCTTAATGCTGGAGTGCTTCTCTTGTCATAGCCTGATTTTACTGTCGCTACGCCTGTCTTCAGAATGCATGTTGTTAGTGTGTGCGCTTTTTTCACTGCAAGTCCTTTTGCCTTCCCATCATTGCTTCCTCCAGAAGAAGCTGCCAGGGCCTCAAGACTACCAGAGCAGAGAGAAGCAGGAGCTGAGTCCAGGTCAAACCTACAGGTTCAGAGTCGCTGGCATCAACTGCTTTGGGCAAGGAGACTTCAGTCCAGTCAGCGAGTTTAAAACCTGCCAGCCTGGATTCCCTGGAGCGCCCTCTGCTGTCAGAATCACCAAGGTGAGACACCAAGAATTTTCACACTCAGAAAAATTCTGAATACAGTGAGTAAACAAAGTGAAAATCAGTTATTTTAGATCCTTTCCAAACAAATAAAATCAGTTGTGCTCTTAACGCTTAGGGTACTGATTCAGTCCACATCACGTGGGAGCCTCCTACCTCTACATCGGGTCGGATTCTAGAGTATTCCATGTACCTGGCAGTGAAGAAGAACCGCTCCAGTAGCTCAGAGCGTCCAGGTCAGATGGCCTTCATCAGAATCTACCGCGGCACAAAGATGTCGTGCTCGGTTAGTTCCTCCCACCTCGACAACGCCCACATCGACAGCTCTGCATCCAACAGACCGGCTGTTGTGTTCCGCATAGCTGCAAAAAACGAGCAAGGCTACGGCCCTGCAACACAGATCCGCTGGATTCAAGGTAGAGGAGCCTGTCTCCATTTTATTCTGATTTTATTTTTGCATCAAATCAAAATATTGACAACCTCTTGGATCTGTCTTTTCAGACCCCACTAAATTACGAGGATCAACATCAAAAGCAGACAATGATAAAGCTGACCAGGATGCTGCTGACAGGTGACACAGATATGCTCATAATCTCTGCTCACTTCACTTTCTCATGCTTTAATCTTTGAACTGTCTCATGCATCTCCCGCTCTTATTTGCAGCTCCAGCTGAAAATGTCTGGACCAATGACAGCATGTTTTGAAGAATACTATATGTGCACTCAGGAAGTTGGCATTGTAACACCACTTAGATATTGTATATTTCCTTGATAGTTTGTTAATTTATTTTTTTAAGTATTTAATTAATTTGTAAATAGATCATTTGCGTAGAACCCTTAACCACTTGAATGGTCTGATGTGCTTTTTTCAAGAAGTCATTTTTAGTTATACAATGTAGACAAAACAACAAGTAGGATTTAAAACCTGTCAAAAGAAAAGGTGCCTTAGAGCTTTGTAATGGATGCTTCATCGTGTTCATCATAGTTTGATGGTGGAGCTCTTTTTTTTTTTTTGGCTGAACTACTTTTCACTGTGAGATTGTCATATACAAATTTATAAGGATCTCTAAAGTGTGCTCTTGTTTGTAACCAACTCATTTACTGTCATTCCTATGTAGCTCTTTGTTTAAGAACACAGCCTTAAGTACCTTCACATACTGTCAGTATTATTTACATTCCTCATGTCATGTTTGTTTGGCTTGTCTGGCTTCTCCGTTTGTTGTCATTTCATCACAAGATTGTTGACATTGTTAACATATTAAAAAATTCAGATGTAACTTGAATTAAATGAATTTAAAAGGTCACAAATACTACATTAAAACATCTGCATGTCAAGTTTGTTTTTGTTCCTGGTTTATTCATTCAGTGAGCAAGACATTCACTTATCATCTCTTTTCTCCTCTATCTTTATATTTCCATGTCAAGTGTTAGCTACCAGCGACCAACTCACTGTGGAAAGTAAACCTCCAAAGGCCAAAAGCACTGAGAAGCTTGAATGGCCATAGAATCAAGGTATTTCTAGCTTTTTAAGATGAGCCACAGATTTTAGAGACTGAGACTTAAACTAAATGGTCTTTACGTTTTTTGGACAGATAAAACTTCATTTCTTGTCTGCCATTGGAAAGAGAAACGGGAACACCTGTAATGAATAAGTATTGAACTGGAGGTACAGTTCAATAAAACTAGGTGAAAAGTCACTTTTAAAATGTCTCCTGTGATGAAAAGTCAAAACGGCAGGATGTGAGTGTGATTTTGTACGAAAATGAGGTATAATGGCTGAGGTTGTTTTTAATCTATCAATGTGGCATGAGGCTGATATGAATAATCGAGAAGAAAATGTTAAAATGCATGTCATTGCAGACGTGTGCAGTAGGTGGCGGTAGGCACTTAAAAGTTGTCCGCGCTCCGCTGGGACAAAAAAAAAGGAAGCACAACTTCCCATAAACCCACAGTTTGTAGTCCAAAGATAAGCTGGCTAACGCTTGCTAGCAATGCTAGCAGTTTTAGGGGAACTAAGAAGTCCAGGTCAACATAAAGTGAGTGGCTGCACAGTTTTTTGAAGTCATGATTCGATATTAATTTGTACGGCACTAGAGTTGTGCCAAAGTCGAATGTTAAGCTACATTTCGGATATGCTAATAGTTGCCATCTCGACGCTACCAACGTAGGCTGGAGCATAACAATTCCACACAATGATTCATTTATTCAAGAGCTGTTAAACGCAGTGGATTTAAAAGGTCCAGCTGAAATGTCATGCAAGTTGCCATTTCAAACGTCTTGTCATTGACAGTGTTAGTGGAAAAAGTGAGTGTCCGAAGACGGACACAGCAGAGTTGCTAGCCACACGCTAAGCAGGGATTAGCATATCAGGTCGCGGGGCTAAGAGCGCGATTTTTAAAAACAACTCGATGCTTAAAGCATCTGCTGCAAGCAGAGAAACTCTGTTCTTAATAACATGCTTTAAGAAATAAAACTACTAAGTTTAAACCCATTTGTTGACAGTCAGGCAAGGCCTTGCATATTAACAGTTTTGGCAACAATAATGCGGATTCGATGTTTTTCAGACGCTCCATGTCAACGGACGTCACCCTGCACAGTAACATGATTGCTCCAGCTGTATTTGACACCAGTCTCCCTCTTTTAACGCCTGTTTTAGTATATTGGTCATATGTGTTCATTCTGAGTAAGTGATACGCGGGTCAAGAACAGCCTCAGATGAGTGGGATGCTTCTTGTTGTGTGGACGAAGTGCTCAGTTGCTGCAATCAGACAATACAGCCTGACAGAGGAGCTAACTAATCACTTGAGATTGATTTGAGTCCTGCTCTGCCTCTTAAGTGTTTGTGATTTGCGAGTAGCGGCTGTGGGACTCCCCTCAAAGCCACCATGGTAACTAACAGACAACAAAGCCAGGTCTAAATTTGCCCTCTAACAGCCTCTCATCCTATTTAAGAAGAGGGTTGGCAGTTTGTTCCACTTTTAAAAGACAGAGGCATCACTGCCATGCCTGCTTACTAACACAGTCACACCTGTTCATCAGTGTAATTCTGTATCTTCTCCTGTCTCAAGATCTTTCCTGCACAGGTGAGATGACTTCTTCCGCCCTTGGCCAGTCAGCCCCTCTTGCCTCCAACCTGGAGCCTGGGATGGGGAGGTCTGCTGCCATGCTGGGATTGTCTGCTGGCCTCGGAGGAGCAGAGATGGAGCTGCAGAAGATGCTGATTGATGAGAGGATGAAGAGTGAGCACCATCGGACCAACTACCAGACACTGAAGGCTGAACACACTAGGTATGAAGAAATCTGTTGAAAGGAAAACTTTTGACTCTTTATTTTGTTTCATGATGTGTGTAGATTCTGAGGGATAACACTGAAGAGTACCATCAATGGACAACTACTTATTTTTTTGTCATTCTTCATCGTTTTCTATTTGGTTGAACTTTTTCTTTAATGCAGCTTGCAGGATGAGTTCACACAGGCGCAGGGTGAACTGAAGCGCCTGCTGAGTGACAAGCAGGTTCAGCAGGAGCAGATGCAGCTGCTGACGGCTGAGCTCCGAGGAGAACTGTTGGACAAAACCAGAGAGCTGGAAGAGCTTCGATTGAAGGTAATTAGAGAAAAATTCCAACGGGCAATCCTTTATTTTTGTTGTTCTACTCTTTCTTTCTACTTTTCTCACCTGTTATTGTAGCATCGTTAACTCCCCTGTTCTTTATTTTACAAAAAGTAAAACTGAAGCATGTTTCTCATGTCTGATTTTTTTTCATGAAATGTCTTACTCACCTTAGTATAAGCTGTAATTACCTGACAGGTCTAGAATATTTCTTGTTTTGGGGAAAATTAGTCATTTACTGTCTTGTAATTTAACAGATTCTTCCTATTTCAAAAACTTGATAAGCAACAAGAAATTCAGGTGTCATTTTGTATGTTGTCTCTTGTAATAAGACATTCTCTGGACTTTTCAGGGGGAATGTGGCTTATTAAGACATTTCTTACTAACAATCAGTTTTTGCGGTGTAGCCTCTGACAGAAAAGACAGTTTGAGACAGAGACAGGAAATGTGCAGAGAGAATCGAGGGAGGCTGGCACCAAATTGTGTCCGGACCTGGGGTTAATTTCTAGTTTTTATGACGTCTGCATGACCACCCTCTATCTAGCAAAATCTACACCGCACATACACTTGATTTTAAGAGGAACTACGTATTAAGTATAATCTTAACTTGATTGCTTTAGAATGGAAGATTGCTTGTAGGGGATAAATAAATGCTTTCACTATGTCATGTTAAATTTAATGTTATAAATCAAGATTATATCAGCTTCTACTGTTTTAAGGTTAATCTACTAATGATGCTGTAGGTCAGGGGTCTGCAACCTTTACTTTCAAAAGAGTCGTTTTGCCTCAGCTTACTTTAATAAACGTCATTCTGGAGCCACAAAATCTACTTTATCTTCACATTAAGACAAAAAAGTGTATAATCAAGTGAATGATTATCTAAACGAGAAGTTTTTGTGTTTATAAATTTGTACATGTGATTTCTTAGTTTATTATTTTTAACAAATTTGCAAATTTAAGGAAAAAAAAAACACATTTGTAACATCATAGGTTTTACAAATGTGCTAAATTTATGAAATTTCAATAAGTTGGAAAATAAAAAAATAGAATTTTTCAAAATAAAATTAAAAAATGTGCAAAGTTTTTATATTTAAAAAAAATGCTGAATTGTCATGAATTTGCAAAAAAACCCCCTTAATAATTAATCTTTAAATTTTTTCTTAATTTCCAAAAAATGATAAAATTTTCTAAAACTGCAAAAAGGGTGATTTGTATAAAAAAAATCCCCAAATTTGCTAAATCTTCAAAAAATGTTGAATTCTTTTTCTTAATTTGAAAATATGTCAATAAAAGTTTTTTTTTTTTAAATCCCCCAAAATTTAAAGAATTGCAAAAAAATAAAGCTTTATTTCGATAGGTGATGCATTTTTAGTACAAAATGTTATATCATGATTTTACTTAGTGTCTGTGTTGTTATCATTAATACCCTCTTTAAGAAAAAAAAAATAAAATATTTTGATAATATTTTTTAAAGTTACAAGGAGCCACTGCAAAGGAGTCAAAAAGCTACATGAGGCTCCAGAGTCACAGGTTGCAGACCCCTACTGTAGGACATCATAGAAAAATGTGCTGAATTTACTGCGAAAACGGAAATCTTATCAAGCGTTTTTCTCTTGTTTTTAGTAAAAATGTCTTAAATATGAGCCACATTCACCTGACCAGTCCAGAAAAATGTCTTGTTTTTAGTTATTTAAAAACAAAAATGAGGTTTAAACTGGCTGTAACAAGTAAAAAAAAATCTGCCAGTGGGGTTAGAGTAATCTGCTTTTATTTAGACATTATTCAAATCTTGACAAGCACATTTCTCTTAACCAACTGGGAGATTTTCTTGTCACAACCAGTTTAAACCCCATTTTTGTCTTCAAACTACTGTAAACAAGACATTTTTCTGGACTGGTCAGGTGAATATGGCTCATATTAAGTCAAAAAAGACATTTTTACTAAAAACAAGAAAAAAAGCACTTAATAAGATTTCATTTTTTTTGCAGTGTGTAATCAGTTTTTTTTTTTTGTTCCAGCACCTGATCATCATTTCAAAAATCTTTCTGTTTGCCCCTGGGTCAGCCTTAACACTAACCCTTTTTGTTCAAGTATGATATCTATGTATTTGACAACTCTAGTTGTTTAATACTCTGAAATATATTAACATAAATGTGTTTTGTTTCTCTGTGTGTATTTGTTGATCAGGTGATGAGCCCACAGCGTCTGGAGCTGCTCAGAGCTCAGGTGCAGCAGGAGATGGAGGCTCCAGTCAGAGAGAGATTCAGTGAACTTGAGAAGGTGAGATGGTTTTATTTTCTTTATGTTGTCTGTCAGTCTCCGAGACTTTGTTCCTGTGTATTTAAAACTGAAGAAGGGATTGCTGCTAAAATGGTTCTTAATGCTTTATACCATCACTGGAAATTTAATGATAGAAATGTACAAAAATAATCCACATTCATCTTCTTTTCTACTAGACAAAAAAAACTGGCACTATTCCTTTAAAATTGAGCAGTTATGTTAACAGTTTTGACTTTGAGTCTGGTGCAGTGATCAAGAGATTAGTGCTGATTGCCTTTTGAAAATCAGTGATCGTCCCTGTTTTCAAGAGGGTTTTATCTTTTTGCATTTTGTCTGATTGCTCCTTGTGTGTGTGGGTGTGTGTGTCCTTGTGGTTCTTTGCAGGAGGCAGAGAAGTACAGATCTGAGTACAACAAGCTGCGGTATGACTTTACCCTTCTCAAGTCCCAGTTTGAGCACCAGAGAGAGGAACACGCCCGAATATTGAAGGAGAAGAAGATGTGCTATGAGACAGAGGTAGATCTGTTGATTGGCTGGTTTGATTAGATTTCTAAATACATTATAATTCAGGTATAAAAGTGCAGACAAGCCTAAATTAGCCTTTCCTTTGTCAGATCTCTCGTCTGGAAAAAGACAGGGAGGACTTGGTGGCTCAGTACCAGAGTTCAGACCCGCTACGTGATGGGAAAAGAGTTGAAGTCCTGTTGAGAGAGAAAGCCCAGCTCCATGTGCGGCTGAAGAGCCTGGAGGCAGAGGTGGCCGAGCTCCACGCTCAGAAAGAAAACTCAGGCCAGCAGGCAGAGAGCGTCCAGCGCATTCAGATCAGACAGCTGTCAGAGTCTCAGGCGGTGGTGAAGTCTCTGGAGGTGAGACATCTCATCATGACTGAGAGATCAGACACATTTCTTGGCATTGTTACCTGATGTGGTTGTTGTTGATGTGACAGGCGGAGCGTCAGTCATTGCGTATGAAGCTGGAGCGGATGGAGGGTGAGCTCAGTCAGACCTATGAGCAGAACAGTCAGCTCACCAGCCGCCTGCACAAAGCAGAGCGGGAGGTGAACTCCCTCAACAGCCAGGTACGCTGCTCTCTGACCTCTGACCTCTTACTAGGGGTATGCACTGATATGAAAATTTTGGCCGATATCCGATACAAATATTGATAAAAAAATAAAAAAAACACATCTGACATGATCAAATTTTGAACACTGAAAATCATGCAAACTGAATTTTTCAATATCTCCCTTTATTTTCAAACTTGTTTTCCTTTCAAATTAGGAGTTAACAGGGCCACCATGAAACAAAAGTAAAAGTGTTACTTTACAGTAACTTTTGTATCACAAATAAGGATCACAAATCAAAACTATATCCTGACTAAGCCAACTTATCAAAATTGCCAGTATTCCTGACAACCAGGCAGTTATTAGCAAGAGCGTAACATGTTTTAAACTCAAGTTTTCTCCACTTAAACTCAAATCTGTGGAAAAGTTAAAATCAAAGAATGTAGCGCCCAAGATGAACGCGATCAAAAAAGTGTGTTTTGTCTGTTCTGGTGTTTTCTGTACTTCTCAGGACATGTGGTAAAAAAAATCACCCTTTTTTTTCGTTGTAAGGTTGAAAGTGTGAAGCATGCACATAAACTGGAGGTGACCAACATCAAACTTGAGTGTGCTCGCTCGAAAGGGGAGTTGGAGAGGGAGAAAGACACACTGCAGGGACAGGTTGATGGTAAGTGGTACAAATACACACACTTGATAGAACATGTATCTTGCATTTATTTTTGAAGTGTATGCTTTGTAATGTGAGTTGTGGAAACCTTTTCATCACAGAGCAGAGCAGTAAAGTAGTTTTCTCCTGCTGTGTCTCAGGTCTTCAGACAGATGTGGAGGTTTTAAACGCTGCAGTGGAGCAGCACAAAGAGCTGCTTATGGAGAAGGAGAGGGAGATCGTCCGGAAGGTGCAATCTGCCCGAGAGGAGGAGTTCTGCAAAACTGCAGCCTTACACGAGGAGAAGTGAGGATCAGCTTTTGTCCATCGTTTGGTTGCAGTTCATTTTGAAAGTAGATGTGTTTGAAAAGTCAGACAGGGATGTTGATCAATCACAGAAGTGATCTTAATAGTTTTTCTTATAATATTTTTATTGGCTTTCAGTTTTTATAATGGCAGGTGAACAAACACTGTACATTGTAGTAACTATAAAGAACATAGATCAAACTACAAACATCTACACATACACACGCATTCATACTCAGTAGATTTGCACCAATTGACATAAATACATATGCATACACATGTATTCACATATATACGTTTGAATGTACACACATGCATGTGCCTCAGTAACATATAAGTACATATATTCTTATAAACATAGAAGTATACACATATACTTAAATATAAATGCATACATATATACAGCCATTCATAAACATATGTGCATATATGGCTCCTGCAAAAGTACAAATTCCTCCAGTTTTCCTTTGGTTATATAGGTCAGTCTTTCCAATTAGATGCTTTCCAACAGCTCTTTTATCCATTGTTTTACAGAGGGACCTTCTATGTTCCTCCAATTAAATGCAATAGCTCTTCTTGCGTGTTATAGTCCAAAGTCCAACATTTTAATTTGTTTCTTTGTAGATGCAAAGTCTTTGGGATATATTCCAAGTATACAAAGTTTGACACAAAAAGGAATCTTGACATTAAATACTTTAGACATACAGTTAATAATATCGTTCCAGAATCTTTGTATCTTTGAACATTCCCACAGACAGTGAATGAGAGTTCCTTTATAATCGTTGCACTTAACATAGACCCTTTTTAACCATTTATATTGTAGTAATTAAGTCATGTATTTATGGTTTGTTGTGGGGCTTTCAGACAGGCTTCATGTGATCTTAATAGTTAAAACCAATGAAGAACACTCTACTTGTTTTCCAAGATGAGCTTATGTTGTTTGCGTCTGCCAGGCTGGAGTTGGAGAACCGTCTTGCTGCCTTCGAACAGCAAAGAGCGCTGCAGGATGCGGCAGGTGACACCCAGAAAGAGGAATGGGAGGAGCGTCTTCGCAATACCAGACAAGGAGAGGAGGCAGCTCGCAGGGAGGCGCAAAACCTCAGGTCAGCTTTGCTCTTTGTGGTTTATCTGTCTGTCCGAGATTCAGTTATCTCATAACATTTAACTCAAACACCTGTGCAGGCGTAAGTTTTTTTTCTGGAGCAAATTCAAAGAAAAGAACTGGAGTTTCTGAGAGAATGCACTACACCGCTGTGGTCTGTGGTTAGTCGCACATAAGTTTCAGTTTCCACACGAGAATTTGTGGTAAACTGCTCTAAATAAAATCTTTGAGGCTATGGGGACCTCATAACTCAGAAAATAACATCAAGTTACTTTAAGAAAGTTCAGCTCTTTTTCGTTCTCTTATTATGTTATAATTTCTTGTGTCTAACAGAACCAAACTACAACAACAAAGCTCCCAACTCGAGGAGCTGCAGAGACAGAAAGCAGAAATAGCCGACCTACAGCAGGTGAGTCTACATCACCTCCTTTAGAGTGTCTTCAGTCCTGCAGCCCGTTTGAGAAAACAGGAGTTTTTGTGGCTGGAATGAATGTGTTGCATCTGTCTGTCCCAACAGCAGAACCAGGAGCTCAGTGTCCAGCTGGGGACGCTGTCTCACTCTGAGAGTGACCTCATAGAGACAAACAAGAGGCTGAGAGAGACCCTGGAGAGGCTGAGGGAGGAGCTGAGGATGAGCCGGGGACAGGCTGAAAAGAGCCAACATGAGGCGGAGAGGTCCGTCTGCTCTCCATTAAAACAGGTCTTTTCATAAGTCCCCTCAGTTCAAACACCCTCTCTCTTCTCTTCTGTCTCCTCCTCTGGATCCTTCAAAGGATGGTGGAGGACCGACGGGTGGAGTGGCTGGAAGAGAAACACAAGCTGCAGGAGCAGGAGGCTGAGCTGCAGCAGAAATACTCTCAGGTCAAAGAGAAGCTGCAGAGAGCAGCCGCGGCCCAGAAGAAGGTACTGCTGCTCCTTTCACCTCCTTCTGTCTCAGTGGTTTGTGGAAATGGGTAATAAGACTCTGTAGACATTACGTCTGTGTGTTTTTGTGTGTGTGTGTGTTGCACAGAGGAAAACTCAGACAGAGAACAAAGAGAAGAGACTGAAGGATAAGGTCCAGCTGCTAGAGGCCAAGGTAGAGGAGCTGGAACTGGAAGCTGCAGCAGCTAAGAAGTGAGTTCCTGTATTTTTATTGCAAGGTGACAGATTTGAGTCAACCTTTAGGGTCAAAGTTACTCTCCTCCATAGCAACATGTTACTTTAGTCACCAGAGCTCTTTGGTGTGTGTGTAAAAAAAAGTCTCTGTGTGGATACTGCAGATGACTCAGTCAATTTTCTCTGTGTCCCTTCAGACGCTCCTCATTCTCAGAGGAGCAGGCTCAGCTCAGCAGACGATTAAAGGAGCTGCAGCGGAGACACAATGAGTTTCGACGCCTCCTGCTGGGCGGCCAGGGATCCTACAACCCTGGACCCTCTTTCCTCACCTCCTCACCCACTCCCTTCCTCCTCCTCGGGTCTGAAGGAGTTTTCTCCAATATACCAGTGAGCAGACTTTTCACACAACGCAGCAACAATAACCAGGATATGAAACCGCTCACTTTGTTTTTGTTTACACTCAAAAACTCAACCTGAAAGTAACCAGATCTCACCTTTTTTTCACGTGGGTTGTAAACTCAGGGAGGGGAAAAACCAAAGTGGTTTCAGAGGAAAGTTTCTGGATGCTGCAAAAGAGACAGCAGCATCAACAATTTTTAAGTCCGTTATAACTATTGATGCCAAAAAAAAGGTCACAAATGCTAGTATTTTGTTGGACTGCCTTTAGCTTTGATAATGGCATGCATTCACTGTGGCATTGTTTCGATAAGCTTCTGCAATCTTTGGGATGTGCTGGAGAAGGCTTTGTGCAGCGGCCAGACTCTACCATCATCAATGAAGATCTTGGTGAAAAATTAATGCTAAACTGGATGGAAATAAATCTTGTGACATTTTAGAAGCTTCAAAGCTAATCCAAGCTAAAGGCGGTCCAACAAAATATTAGAATGTGTGACCTTTTTTTTCCAATGGCGCCTTTTTTTGGCTGGGCAGAGTGGAAGAAAGGCAGCCAATGCGGCTCATTAAAGCATCATCTTGTTTTCTGTCCTGCAGGAGGAGCAGCAGCAGAAGGAGCTGTCTCTGCTCCGTCAGAGGCTGGAGGACCTGGAGAGCGCCCAGCAGCAGCAGCTGGAAGAGCTGGGATCTCTGGTGCAGAGAGACCGTGACCACGCTCCCCAGCCTGACCTTTGACCCCTCTACTTAACCCTTGGACTTGCCTTTGCACATCAATGCCAACAAAAGTGCTGCAGGACTTCTACAAATTACTGCTGCATTTTTAATGACACGAGTCCTCAGGGTTTGATTTTGTATTATATTGCTGTTTACACATTTTCTCTTCAAACACTCAGGAAAAAATATCCATCTGAGTTGATACACATTGCACAATGTTGATACCAACTTCTGTTTTACTTGAAATGTACAGAAAAAAATATGCACAGATAAATCTTACTGTGGTTTTCTTTGTGTGTGGGCTCATGAGTCATAACAGTCAGTTTTATTTTGCATCAGAATTGTTCAAGTCATCAAAGTAGCTGGATCTTCACAGTTTGGATGCAGAATGAGACATCCATCAGTCCATCATATCTGATCAGCTGAGACTTATCTCTCTACTGAGTCATTAAAGTCCCAGAGTGCTTTGCTGGATGCTGCAGACTGTACCAAAGCCTCCTCGGTCCTCTCCTAATGGCCTCACAAGAGTTTTCTCCTCCCTGCATCTGTCATAGTTCATTTATCTGAGTAAAATTGCGGCGTTCAGTCCCAGGAGCAGCTTTTCTGACTGTCAAATAAGTTTTTCACTTCATGCAGCTGCTCAATCAGCTCAGCAGGAGCTCCGTTTTGGTCCAGCTTCTCTTTGATCTGCAGGAAAGACAAAGAAACATTTCTTAGACATGACTTATACTTCTTAGATTTCTCTGCATTCACGTGACTCTGTTTTTTTTTTCAAAGTTAGTTCAAGAAGCAACAACGCCACCAACAACTAGCAGAAAGGGTCAGTGTCTGACCAGCAGCTGCCACTGAAAGCCACCAGAGTCAATTCAGGGAACCTGTAAATTGACTTCCTTTATCTACAAAGTCAAGTGTGTATAGAGCTGGTTTCTGTAAACAAACAAAAAACCATTTTCAGATAACAACAAGAGCCCCTCTGCACCTACTTTGAGTTAAGAAGTGAACAGGAAACAGCCAAAAAGATGAAGCGAAAGAAAATCAGCGGGCCCGAAATCTCATTTCCTCTGCCAACATGCGACAAGAGGTTTCACAAATGAAGTCACTTCTAACTGTGTCGACATGCTGAATGTGTCTTTATACAGGGAGGAGCTGCAATAATGAAGGAAGCTGGGAGCATGAACCTGCTCATGAGGCAGAAAGGACACTGTCAGTCACATCCAAAAAAGGCAAAAAGAAAGACACGTGATTTTGTTATGTCAGGTTGTTTTCCATTTGGTCTTGATGTGCGTGAGGCTGTGTCCGTTCACTACAGCATACAACTTCTCAGCTTCGATTTTTTGTCTCTGGTGACTAAGACAGGTCTGATGACTTTTATGACAGATAAAAAGCTCAAAGCTTAAATCTCCAGTCCGATATTTAAAGTTCCAATTCATGGAGCTGTATCATGTAAAACTGAAACTAGGGCATTACAGTTTACAGTGTTTCAGTTCAGGCTCAGCCCACAGAACATCAGCTGATCTTTGACACATCCAGTCAGCAAAAAGCAAAGTGGGCGGTCCATGAAAACTGCTTTAGCTTTAGCTGCTTCCCCTGAAAACCACTTTCAACCCCTCTCCACCCTAGCTCTTTCTTCATGCTGTGTCTGACTGTACAAGAGTCGCATGACTTGCTGCTGATGCTCGTTCTACCCTGAGCTGCTGCTCACCAGAGAAGAGGTGTGCTCCCCCCAACCCAGGATTTTTTGTTGTTGTTGTTACTGGAGCCCCCTGCCTCTCTACATGTGAAGTGGAAGGGTAGGGAGCTCTTAGAACAGAGCCTTAAAGCCAAATATATGTATGACTTCTATTCTGAACCCTTGGGGGTCTTTGCTGCTGCTCACCCTGCCTAAGCTTTTCATACATGCACAGAGAGAAGGTGTGCTCTCCCTTCCCCAGGATTTTTTCTGTTATGGGAGCCCCCCTAACATGTGTAAAATGTAAACACATCTAACCCTGTGAGAGCACGTTCCAGACTGAAGGGACTGACCTCTGTGAAGTATGGCTTGATGAACTTGAAGAGCTCCTTGAGGGCTGCGGTCTCGTTGAACTCGTTCTCATGTTTCTGAAAGTTAAAATAAGCCCTCATCATTAACCACTGAAACTGATGATGTTTTTGGTATTTTGGGCTGAAATGAACATCACCTTTGACTCCTCTTGCAGGAAGTCCCTGAATTCTGAGTCTGTGATTGGTGGCTGGTCTTTGATCTGCTTGTAGTAAACCTTCACCTCCTGTTTGAACTTGGGGATGTCTTTGGCATAGAGGAGCTTGTTGGTTGGAGCATGCTGGAGCACATCAGTGTCAGAAATTTAGTGTTACTGAATTGTATTTTGTCTGTGATTCACATTTTATATCTGTAGTGCTTTCTTCTACTTTAAAACTTTTTTTTGGAGCCTACCTTCCCCAGCTGTATCTCACTGAGAGAAAAAGAGTCCATGAAGGCCTGAGCGATGACTGACAGACAGCCGTCCAAATTCGGGGTCTTCTCAATGTCAAAAACAAACTGTGGATTTTTGAGGATGTTGATCCAGAAGCGCAGAGGCAAACTATGTAAGAACAAGAAAACATCATTAAGGTTTGAAATTGAGTTCACATACCACATGACTTAGCTCTTGTTTACTTTTTTCTTTTTAGAACCAAGAACTACCTGTTGGTCTTCCAGATGTGCATCACATCTGGGTCAGTGATCTTCATGTTGTCTGCTTGAGTGTCCAGGAAGTCAAAGAAGTGTTTGACAGCATGCGGGGCTTTACTGTGTGGCATGCCCCAAATAGATCTGAACAGATTCTCCACAAATGAATGCACTGCCACCTGGAAGAGAAAGACTAAGAGGTTAGAGTCCTGGTCATTTTATTTTTTTTACTTATCATTCTACTTTTTACTTTCCATATTTCTTTAAACTTCTAATTTCTTATTATTATTACTATAGTGTTTGTTATTGCAATACTGCACTTTCTAATCTATTCTAGTCAATTCTAGTCAATTCTATCCAATAGTAGTTGCAGTGCACAAATAACCCTTTGAATGTTGCCTTGCTAATTGTTATCCAAAAATCATTCTCAAGACTTTAATAAACGACACACTCACACTGTTTGCACTCGTATAATATTTTAGACAAGATATTCTTGGAGAAGTAAAGTAAAGACGGATTATCTGTCTACGTGATCATAAAGATGCGCACGCATCTCGACCATAGACTGTATGATCTCGACCGCAGAAGCAGCATGTAGCTCCATTCATTCAGACGAGTTAGCGTTTCTTAAAACACTAAATTCAACTCGTTGGAAGCATTAAAATGTACTTTTTTTCTGTGGACAGCTTTTAAAAACAATACTACACAATAGAGGCAACTTCTGTCAAGTTTCGACCGTTACAGCGCAACCGATGTTTCGACGTTAATAGCGACCATGCTAACTGGTGACTTTTAGCCGACGGCAGCCGTGATTAACGGCCGAGAGTCACCATTTATCAGGGTCACACTTTACACTGATACACCAGCGACGTCTGCGTGTGTGTAATTATGTGTATTCTTTATCCAACCTCAGTTAACCAGGCTTGACTGCAAACAAGCATTAATAACTGCTGATACTCAAAATACAGATTTGACTTTGCTTATTTAATGAAAAAGTTGGTTTGGGGCTGAGGTTCTGACCAAACACGGACTCAGTATGGACGGCAAATAATGAGTGAACCTTTAAATTATGGTTAACAGAAACAGAATTTATGACCAAAGTAAAATCAGGGAATATTATGAAACAGTGTTTACATCCTGGTCTGTCACAGTCTGATAAGTGTCCACGGATAATGCAGTCATGAGCATCAAGTGAGAGTTGAGTGTCCTCTCTGGGTACACGCTGGGTTTCTCTGCTATAAAAATCAGTCCACCTAATATCTGTTCACTCGCTGATCTCTTCTGTCCCCTCACTGCTATTTCCAAACCTGGGAGCAGTTTGCTGTCCGTCAAAGGGATGACATTAAGTAAAAAAATGTGTTTTTTGGTGGTTAACTCCTCCACATCGGTTGACAAACCATTATACTCCGCAGTGCATCTGCACCCTAGTTGCACGCGCATCTGCCATTGTTGATAAACAAAAAATCCCTCTATAAATGTCAGTGAATTTCAAAGCTACTTGGAATATAAAGCTAAAAATTTGTCTACCTTTGTCTAAGAGAAAAGCTTCGGAACATTTTAATGGGGGTTTCAAAAGTCACTTATGAGCATTTCTGCCCTTATTAGATACAGAGTCAGGAAATGTGGGGAACAAATGGCCGTGTCTGGTTGACGAGGACTATAGCACATAAACGTGGGAGGTGTGCTGACTTCATCCATTAGATTTACCACCTTGACCCTTTCAGAGTCATGTAAGGCCAGAGCCAATTCAAAATTCTGTTGGCTGTGAGACGTGGTACACCCCGGACAGGTCGCCACGATTCCATTCTATTACGATTTTTGGGGTGCCGATTCGCTTTAAATTGCAAATGTTTGAAATTTATGATTTTTGAGATTTTTAGTTTCCAGACCAGTGAAAAAGTTAAATGATGATATTTCACACCCACTCTCTGACTCAAGCCTACAGTTTTGTATTGGATGCCACTAAAAAGCCAGAGTACCTGAGGGAACCATCAGCTGCACGGCCTGTAGTCACCACACTTACATGTTTTAAAGCTAATGTGCGTATGGTGATGTTGCTCCATGAGGTGGCACCAAATGTGCGTATAAGCCAGATCAAAGCTCTAAGTTCCATGTAAAAAAAGTGCAAAGCTTAGCAAACTGAAAAAAAGTTCCTTTCTGAGTGTGAAGGTGCAACAAAAGCACATTTGAAGTGTCAAATATAGACACTCTGAGCTTAATGCTGCAAACAGAGGAAGCAGACGATCTGTCTCTGACACGTTACAGAAACTGCTGCCCACAGTAAAAATAACCGTTTGCAGAGACAGGCTGTAGAATCAGTTCTGCTCTTGTGCATTTCAGAATGAAAGACTCTTTTTAACTGCTTCCTCTTGCCTTAGTGGAGAGCAGCTTGGTGAGGTGCACTTCCTTCAGCTTTAACTTCTTCCTCTCCAGGTTCCTCTGGTCCTCTTCTATGTCTGGGTCAATCTGCACGACAGAAAAAACATTTCAGCATCATATTCAGTATTTTTTTCACAGGTATGAAGTAAACAGCAGTTTTTGCATCACTGACTCATTGATCAGGTTTATATGAACAAACAGTTTCTTACCAAGTGGAAATATTTGACAGAGAAGTTTTCATCATCTGTAGGAGGAAGAAAAGAAAAACAAACACCACTGTGAGCATTTTCAGACAAAATAAGATGTATCCTCTTCTATGTTGCAGTTGGTTGATTGCTATAGATTTTTCGTATGGGTGACTTGTTAAATAATAGCCTGTCATCTTGGCTGACATGATCCCTTTGCACCAAACCTAACTTTGAATTTCAAGCTTTGTTGGAAAACCCAAGAAACTGTGCATCCAACACAAAACAATAAAAAGCACCAGTGCAAAGATGGTTTCATTTTCTGTTCCTAACTTTCAACCACATCTGACTCATCAGTCAAGTCATGTTACTTGATACCAGATCCAGTTATAGAAACCTGATGACAACTGGTTTAATGAATGGCTGCAAAAAGTGGCTGAAAGTTGAGAAAAACATCCTGATAGAAGACGCTGAGTTAGTGACTTTTTTTTTTAATGTAATAATTAACTATTTTTGGGAGCATTGATCTGTCTGTTTGTTTGTCTGTGAACATAACCCAAAAAGTAACCAAAGGCTCTGAATAAAATTTTCAGGAATTGTTTGAAACGTTCAATTTTGGTGGTGATCCGGATAACCAATAAAGGATTCTTTATCATTGTGAGATAGGGCTGTTTTCACATATGTGTATATAACTTGATGATAAATACATTGTTTTGCTTTGCAAAACAATGCAAGACAAGGTCACCATAATTTCTGACAGATGTAAAAGTACGATCCAGATCCTGGCAATATTCTGGATACTAAGATATGAAATATGTACAGGGTCATCATAATTTATAACACTGTCAGGTAACAAATTATTATACAATCCTGCAACTTACACCAAATTGTAGCAGACAGTCTGCTGAAAGGGAGTATAACATTAAAGTAGGACTAAAGTGTTGGTGACAATCACAATATGCTTGGTGGAGGCCTGCGCTCTCTGAGTGCTTTTCTAGTTGGTTTATTTGACAGGGACCATCCAAAACAAGAAAGCTGTCAAGCTAGATTTAGCGACAGAGCTAATTTTCATCTGTGGTCCCTGGGCTGGAAAATGTAAAACAAACAAACAAAAGATAAAACAAGCGTACTTGCATTCAAACAGTATATGCTCAACAATAGCCCATCACACCTCATGTCCCAACACATTTAAAATAATATTTAATTGTCTCTAGTTTGATGTAGTCAGAGGATTAACTGAGACCAGGGAAAATAAACTTCAATTTCCCACGTCAACATTTTTTAGTTGGTCTAAAGTGTAAATACAAGCTACAGACACCAATTATTACCATATATTTCTAATAAAAAATTAAGTTAATTAAATTAAGTTTGCAGTAGTGCTGGTGGACATATTTCTGCCCTGTGGACAGAGAAAGACTCCCTTCCTCTTGCTTCGACTCTCTTTGCTTCTGCTAACTCCCCACTTGCTCTGCAGATACACAAACATGACCTGTGGGTGTCTGATCTAACTCTTGTTTGTGGTTCTTGAAGGTGACTGTGTCACGTATTGGAAAAACAAAAAAAGAGATGCCTTTCTGGCCCTCACCCTTTAGACTTCCCTGTGGACTCAGAGGAGGATGGGTTTTCCTTGACAGCACTTTGATTGTTGCTCCATCAGGAACCTGAGGATGAAAAAACAGAGTCGCACTGAGGAGAAAGAAGTTTTATTTAATAAAACAACTTGTCTTTAAAGTTTCACTGCAAGTGACTTCAACCACATGTGCTGAGAGCAGGGGGCTGCAGGGAGTCTTGACGTTTCATCTTTGTTGTTGTTGAAAGTGTGTTGATTAGGTGACATGAAACCACAGTCTACCACAGAAACCAGACGATATTTCGCACTTGTCAGTAAACTGTAGAGGGGGAAGACTTCAGACCTTTAGAATTTATTTATTCTTGAACTCTTATTACAACCAGTGTTGATCAGCCAATCTGTAAATACATTGCTCTTTAATGTTCCGTCATTGTAGTTTCATTTAATTTGTAGGAAATATGATTCACAAATTAAGTTGAACTATTGGTGATGGCTGTTGGTCAACACAGTTCAGGGCACTGGGCCGTCACACATTGTATCCTGGATTTCTTTTTCTCACCTCTGATTTGACTATGACAAACAATATACACGTAGGCTGTTTTAGGCTGTCATAGGCAGTTTTCCACATACTACCTACTACTTTTGCATGTAGTATGTAGTATGACTGTTCTGTTGGGTCTGTTTTGTTGTATAGTACTCAGGTTTCCAGTCTTGGAAGATAGAGCTACAGATGATGATGTTGGTTTTTTTTTTTGCCTTATTTATAGGTGTACAGAACAATCTATGGGCAGATCTCAGCATTTAGTTATTTAGTTGATCATATCACAGCAGAATCATCATTCGTGATTTCTTTTCTTATACCAAAAGTTATATCATTTGATGAAGCTGATGAAGAAAACACTTCCATATAATCCACATATGGTGGATGTGTGTCTCGTTAGTGTTGTTGTATTGTAGTTATAATGCTGACTCATTCCAGTAGATGGCGGTAATTCACCAAAACCGTATAGACAAACTGGGTTAGTGCCGTGAATTGTGGGAAACAGTAGACTAGTCAGCAACATACTGAAAAATTTTCCGGGTATTTTGAAGTACTGCAGATTGTGCAAGTTTTTGCATACTGAAAAAAAGCCATAGTCTCACTAAAAGAGCTGTTTCCAGGATATTTTCCTCCTTGGATGTTGAAATTTTTCTTTTTTCAGTATTGAAACAGTGAAAATGATGAGAGCTTTGCATCAGCTCTCTCTGAGACAAATCTTCTCAGTCCAAAGTTAAATCTGTTGTTTGCTGAAGGAGACCATGAGTCAAAACTGGACTTTCACAGGATTTGTATTTGCATGAGCTGATATCATTTACTGTGCTAATTGTTATGACAGCCTCATCTATAGGTAGAGACAGCAACAATAACACTTAAAGCTAGAAAAGGGAAGTGCCTCAACCGACTTGTATTCACAGTTTGTTGTTTTGGCGAAGTGACACCTCGGCAGTTTCACCTTTAATACAGTCAGTCTGCAAAGTCGAGACCCTGTAACTCAGGGGTGTTAAACTCATACACCACATACCCCAATACCAGTAAGATCATAGCATAATTGACCATAAATTACACCAAATCTGAGTTTTCTCTTTGTTGTAGTGCAAAGAAACACAAACTATTATATAAAAAATCCTTATGTTTAATGAAATATCCAACCACAAAAAAAAAAAAAAAGAACAGCCTGGGGTTTGATTATTGATGATTTTAACTCTATTTTTCCACATCTGTGTAGTTATTCTGAGCATACAGACTCCCCACACCTTACAAGCTAAAGTTGGAACTTTTTTGAACATATAAAAAATAAAGTTAACCCCTACATTGTAAATGTATAACACTTGTACATGAGAAATTGCCACAGTATTACTCGTCAGTTTTTCACTACACAGAACACACTCCCCAAACTCCCCCTCAGACTCTGCCTCTTACCTTGTAATGCTTAAGTGTATTTAGCATCATCACGTCCCCGATAACCTCTGAGCTTGAATCGACCTCTTCAAGAGGGATGAATGATCCATCCTTCTCAAACTCTGGAGGAAAAAAGAGAGATAGCTCTGATAAGCCTGAAATCCTCCACAGATGAATACAGTCACCCTGAAAGTGCAACACAGTGCGGTTCATGGATGAATACTGAAATAGTAAAAAGCAAAAGCAAAAATGAAAATATCCTTTAGCAGCATCATAACAAGCACATAGAACATGATGAAAATGCAGACAACACAATCCAATGGAGACAAGACAACCAGTATGTACAACACAACTAGAGACGTCCCAATAAGTATTTTGGAAAATGTGGTCTTAGTGGAAATGCTGGAGGCTGGTGAAGAAGTGACTGATGATCAAATGTTCTCAGAATTTTTTTCACATGTGATTAATGATACAGGGTTGACTTTGCATTTAATCATGTTTCAACCATGATCATTTTTGAAACCTCATTTGAGTTACTAACAAGAAAAAAGAAAAAAGACAAAAATTACCATTGTTCCCATGGGATTTTTTCAGAAATCTTTCCTGAAAGAAAAACTCATTATTTCATTATTTTCTAATAAAGTTTATGAGGTCGAGTGAACATGGATCGTTAAGTTTTACTGACGCCTCTGATCTGATACTTACGATCAGGGTAAGGACATCCCTAAACAGAACACAAAAAATAATCACCCACAGACAACAAATACAAACACAGAAACTTAAATTGTATTCTGACAGACATATTTATACAACATAAAACACAACACAACCAAATGTGACGACACAACAGAAGAAGACAACACAACCAAAACATCCACAGTACAACCATTAAAAAAGACAATTAACTGTCATTAACACAGCAAAGTGGGCAACGAGTAGAAAAAAAAGATAACAGAAGAGTTTATAGGGTAAAGTAAGATGCATTTCTATCAGTGTATCAGTATAACAAAATACAACAACGGCAGGTAGGTCTGATTCTCACCGATAAAAACGTCTCTGAGTGCAGTGTTGTATGGGAAACCAAACTTGGCCTTGAAGGTGGACAGGATTTTCTCTTTGACTTGTTCTACTGAGTCACAGCTGAGAGCACTGACCTCCAGAGGCTCGCTGACCTCTCCATCACTGCCCACAGCGAACAGCACCTTCAGCTTCTGTAGACAACAGTGGGATGTGCATGTTAAGTTGATGGAAAGATTAAAAACACTTGCTACTTTGCTTTAACATCAACACCAACGACAACCAGCAAATCAGACAGACACAAGCTTAATGTCCATGATTATAAACAATAACTTGTTCTGGAGAAGTTGTGTGCTGGTTGTTTTTGATCGAAATGGTATATAACCAACCAACCAGTACAGGAATGTGGATGTTAACCTTGAAGGTGGACCAAAGGCATGCGGAGCTTACACCTCTAACATAAGCAATGCTCGCAAACCAATTTGACGATGTTAACCTACAGATGCTAAGATCTCATGATAAGCCGAGTTACATAAATTGTTAGTTGACTAGTCTGAAATCTTATTTCTGATTGCCAATTGGGAAATCAGTCACTGGAACATTCCAGTAAACTACCAGCAAACACCCTGCAGATGAAAACACAGCGGTGTTCCACAAGGCTCCATACTAGGTCCTCTCATAATCTTTATTATCAACTATGTCTTGCACTCCATATCAAAGGAAACTCTTTTCTTTGTTTGATACATGGATATGAAATTCTTATTAAAGATAAAGAGTGGCACAAGCTGACAGCCAGCATAAACAGTAGTTATGATGACTTAGGTGCAATGAGCTATCTCCTAATGTGAACAGAAGTGCTCATCTGAATTTTCAAGCTTGAAAATAGCCCTTCCTTTCAGGCTTATTGTCATGGCTAATGGTGCACTTAAAAAAATGCCCAAGTTCTTGAACATAATAATTGCTGACAGACTCGACAGGAAAAATATTATTGCAATGCATGCTATCAAATTACATAATCAAATATGTTGTCCAGCCATAGCACATTGGATAATGGATGATGGGTTTTATGGCAAGTGAACACTTTGTGTGGCATCTGGTGGAGAAGATCTGCTTGAAATTTGTGACAATACTTTGTAGAGGCGTTTCATTTCAGTGTAAGGTGTGTTACTTGTACAAGCTCTTCATATTGTGCAGTGCAAACAAGGGTCTATCATTGTCTATCCCTACTATTGAATAAATAAAGACGAAAGAACTGACCAATAGCCATCCACAACTTAGATAACAATCTCAGTTGTGGTAAATAGCAATCATTCACTGCACTGTGGTGTAGGTTAATGTTTCATTAGCATCTATCTTGTTTCCTTTGTGCAGTATTGTGGCTAATGGGCCAACCATCTAATGGACATGAGAGGTTGAGAGAGATGTTTGTAGGCAAGATTACATTAGTTAACAGGCTTCTGCGGCTTAGGTCAGAGAAGAGAGGAGGTGGGGAAGAGGAAATCTATAAGACAGAGGAACACAGAGTGCCGAAGATATAATACAGTGATACATTAAACACGTGTCCCGTGTTGAACAGATGAATCAGTGTTGTAGCCATGTAGACGTGCATTTTCACATACAACAATTTTAATTTTTATCTGCATCCGTGTAAACAAACTGGTATTTGCAGACGTCACATAAAATTGCTGCACTGGGAGCATAGACTGTATAAAACATGGACGTAGTCTTGCCGACGTCATCTGTCTGTTTCTGAAACGGAAAATGGAGCACAGCGGCTATAGCGGCCATAGTGGTAGTGGCAAGGGCTTTGCGTACAGCTATAGGGCGCCTGTCGGTCACGTGACCCTCAGCTGTGCCTCTATTGGGGGAGCTCACGATCTTAATATGCTCTGAATGGCTGAGTTAGAAAAAAATTCACCCCCCGTACAGTGAGTGCCAGTAGTAAAATTAGCGACTCAGACTGGAGACGTTTTTTGAACCAGGCTGTAAATAGGTTCTGCTTTGAAAATGGCTTTTTTGGCTTGGTGTGTTTGTGACTTCCGGTACTTCCCGAGCCAGCCTCAAGTGAACACACGAGAAACAGCAGATTTTAGCACTTCAGCATTGTCTCATATTCTTAGACCAGAGGTTGCCGCTTGGCTGGGAGCGGTTTGTGCTGTTGCTAGCTTAGTACTGTCAGTCATCTGATACTCACCTCAGGAAAGACTAAAATAACTGGCAGGTTTACTTGAGTAGTTAGCATGTTTCTACAATATTTAAAAATATAAAATTAAGTCCATGAAAAGTTGGTTTAAAATAGTTCATATGTCATTGTTACTTTAAATAGATACATTAAATGAACAATATTCAAAGGTATATCTTTTTTTTAAGTTATAAAGTAATCCTTTGGCTCTCTAACATAGGTAAAAGCATCTCAGTAGATATTCAAATAGCATAATTAATATCAACTTCACCCCCCAAAAAATAGAAATATTATTATTTGGAAAAAAAGTATGAAAAACTACATGAAATGACATCTGTTTGCAGTTTAGTCCCGCCCAGAAATGCAAAACAATAAATTCTGTCACTTGAACACAGCAAAACTCCCAACTTTCAAAAAATCATGTAGTTCATAGAATTTCACCACTCAGTCCAAACACCTCTGAGAGACAGGATATCCCCCGTCATCTAGGAGAGCTAGCAGGAGAACCTAGCTCCAACTCCTGTGTTGCACAATCAAATGTATGAATCAGTTCCTCTGAGTGCTCCATTAACCAACATCGCATTTAAGAAATACTGAAGTGAAACTTTGACATCAGTGCCCCGAGTAAAAGATTTTTTGCTGTTGTTCCAAAAGCTTTAACTGCCACACCCAAAGACTTCCAAAGAATGAGACTCAGTTGCTCATGTTGCATTAACTTCGATGTAATCTATGATCATGCAGCTGATTTCCTACTTGAATATACAGTATGTCCTTCAATATCTGGTTAAATTGAAACCATTTATTTTTTTGGTCAATACCCAAAGCACACCACTGGAACCCAGATTGGACAGAAAACTTTGCATTCCAGTGTTTTATTCTTTTGCCTCTGTACTTTGGTTGTGCAACACTTTGGTCATCATACATCACTTCAGAATATGCTTTACAAATAAAACCGGCTTGATTCGATCACACGTCCTCATGTCATGAACTCTTTCCAGTTCTCAGTAGCAGGGCGTGTTCAAAGACAGTCTGTTCCTACAGGCTGTGGCTTTTTGTCATTTGTTTTATCTAGCAGATGCTGAGGTGCTCGACTTCCTCAAATAGTGTGTATTCTTCGAGGGTGGGTGAATGGTTCCTTTAACAGGATGTAGCACAGCTTCAGATAATTTAACTTTATCTCCTCATCAGAATCAGCTCTCTCATGTCAGTGTTTTTTGCAAAGTCTTTCCAGCTGCAAGAAGAAACCCTGATATCACATTTTAGTATTTGCCAAATATAAAATAATTTCTCCTCTTAAGGCCAATAAACTGTTAAAGCTGAGGGCAATGCTCAATGAGAAAATCGCAAGTATTTTGTCTCCATTCACTAAGGATCAGTTATTGAGTGACCACCTCTTCTACATAACTAACCCACCTCTCGTTGCCACAACAAAGGCTCTTACTTTTTCACTCTTGATGTTTGACATTAAGCTGTTTCCTGCCAGCAGGATGAGATGAGTTACAGTTTCACTTCACTTACCAAGTGTCCTCCATGGGGTAGTTGCAATACAAAAAAATATTTTTAAAAAGTTTCTTGATAAGGATGAAAACACTGACCTTCCTTTTACAGATCAGTGTTTTAGCAATTCAAAGTCTTGTTGGTGTGCTTTGGAAACTATTTCAGAACTTTGCCAGGAAATCAGTTTGTCAATCTGTGGTAAATAAAGCTGTGTCAAACCTGTCAAAGGTGAAGCGTGTGCATGTTACAAAAGGTCTCGAAATTCACGTTAGAGGAAGTGGTTCAGCACCAACTGCTATTTCCCTGTCGTTCTGTCTCTGTTTGCACCGTGGGTGACAACCAACCAACCAACACATAATGAGGATTATGTCTTGCGAAGTTAAAGCCAGGCTTGAGTGCCCACACTCTTCAAACAGCCTCAAACTTGTCTTCTTTGTGAGTTGGTAGTACGGACACTCTGTACTTTAGAGAAAAACGTGTAAAGGCACAACTTCACAAATCTGATGACACACAAAAAAAAACAAAAAAAACAGTCTAATGTTCAGTTTTATGTAGCCACATGACTGCAATCTCTGGTTTCATCAGCTTTCGTCTGAAGACAGTACCCAGTATGTCTCTGGGAAAAATGGCAAGCTTGTCCTAATTGTTGTAATAAGTTGAGTAAAAAACAACCTTTACCTGCTTCCTCCTTTTGGTTGATTGCATTGTGTGCATGCAGGTCAATTGGCACTTTGAGAAATGAGCATGTTTCAAGTGAGTTTTTCTCTCAAAATATATATGTCATGTTGTGATGGTTTCCTTAAAAATGAGTATTTGTCTGGCCAGTCTCAGTTTCACTGTAAATCGCAAGTTAAACAGTAGCTCATTTAATCTAATAACCCCCAAAATAAAACACATTTTATGTTGATATGCCTGAAAGTAGCGGGTCTGGATGTTGCAGAAGTCATAGCACAATGATGCAGATTTTTTTAAAGTACAAAGTCAACCTTTGTCAGGCCTGTGCTGATTGTTGAGTACATTTGCCTGATGCATTCAAGGGCATCAGGAAATCCCAACACAGATCAGCTTTTTAAACATAGTATCAGGCAGATTTGTCTCTCAAACTGAATGTCTTGTATTGAATGGATTGTTAGCTGCACCAGCCTGCAGATATTTGTTTTAAGACTTAAAAAGCTCATCTGGTTGTCTTACTCATGTCCTGTTGATACACTGCGTATGTATTCTTCTGTCTTTATTTGGTTTTGTCTTTATTTTGTCTTACTGAAATTTATTAAGACACATTTTATAGCTCAAAGAAACAAAATCAGTTGCCTCATTGCAGTAAAATACATTCAACTTGCTTCTACTCTCCTCATTTTTAAATATTTAAGCATGCTGATATGTGATTGGTTGCTACTACTTGATCAACTAAGACACAGCAAAAAGTTTATAACACTTCCCATGCTAGTCTGGTCCCATTAATACAGATTTTATAGTTTCACCATCATCTGTAAAGACAGATTAATGAGTATGAAGAAAATACTCAACATGGAATTTTCTGCATGTATGGACTCGGTCTAGTGTAGGCATGTAATCTGCTTAAGTGTACATGTGTGTTTTTGTGCGAGTGTGTACCAGGGAGGTGAATTCTGGAGCTTGCCACAGCAGCCAGTCCTCGCTGAGTGTGTACAGAGCCTTCTCGGTCACACAGTCCACTGGTCCTTTAGCAGTTTGCTGCGTCAGAGCACTCACCATCAGGAAGAGATGCTGGCCAACAGTTTCCTGAAGAAAATAAGAAACAGGAAATCAGTGACACGAAAGATTGAGCGAGTGAGGCTGTGATAACTTTAAGATTTAAGATTTGTTGTAGTAGTTTCAATCACAGAAAAGTTTGTTCCTGGATTAATATTTTGTTTTTGCCTGGTTTTGGTCGCAAAACTGTTAGATGCTTCAGGTTCACGCTAATGCAACACATAGCAACAGACCTGAGTAAACACACAATGGTGGGGTTAATCTGCGATTCACATTTTAGCTTAAGATAGATAAGGTAAACAGTCAACAGGATGTGGTTCACCAAACCAATACGTGAACACCTTATTTTGGAGTAAGTGTGAACAACATTTTTTTTTTTTAACCAGCAAATTGTGAGAGAAACACTCCAACATGATTTATACACTCAAAGGTTCATCACTTAATGAAAATATGAAGCACAATTATTTTTAAAGGGGTTAAAGTAACAAGGGGACCAACACTGTGTCTCAGCTCATGTTTCTCTTCACGTATGCCTGCTATTTCCAGTGCAGCAGTTTCCTCGTACTGACAGTTATGGTAATTGTGCTTCATCACTTAGACCAACCATAAGAGTTTTTAACAGCTTTTAAAATAGCTTTAATGTTATGTAATATTAACAAGAGGTAGTAATGCTCTGGCAAAACACAAGCAGTCAGTAAAAAGTATGACACATTCGGCTGTCATACTCATGTTCTGTTGATACACAACATACACATTGTACTGTCTTTATTTTATCTTTTTGAAGTTTATTGTGACACACTTTGTCGCTCAAAGAAACATGGTTGAAAATGTATTATCATTATTTGTATAAATATTATCACCATTATTATTACTTAAAAATAATAATACAAATGATTGTTATTGTTATTATTATTATTATTATTATTATTATTGTTATTATTATTATTATTATTATTATTATTATTATTATTACCATGTGGCTCTTAGAGGTCTCTGCAAACCAAACAGCATTGCAACCTTTAACACAGCCAGGCTTTATGTATGCCTGACTCTGTCACCAATGTTATTTATTTATTTATTTATTTATTTATTTATTTATTTATTTATTTATTTTTTACAACACTAAAATCTTTATTTTGAAATATATATATATATATATATATATATATATATATATATATATATATATATATATATATATATATATATATATATATATATATATATATATATATATATATATATATATATATATTTACAGTGAGACATTCCAGTTAGCTGTTTATTTTAACACTTTATAGTTGTTTCTTCTTAGTGAACTCTTTACTATTCAGAACAGTTGTACGGCAGCTGTGTCTGTTCATGCTAGCTCATAAGAGAGGTGGCTAAACCGCTCTTACTGCTGGTTATTGTTACATTTAAACTCCCAAGTCTCTACTAAGTTTCTATTCCCATTTTAATTCAGTATGACTCGTGCTGGACAGGCGTCTGCTGAGCCTGTGTTGGGCCACACAGCCCATTTAGATTTACATACAACACCAGTACTGACAGTTGGAGTATGTGTTCTTATATCTTTTTTTCAAATTAATGATAATGAAGTTGTTGGAGCCCACAGGCGGGTTCTGGGAAAGTGGTTGGGCTGAAGTCTGAGCACAGCGCTGGTTGAGGGCAGCAGTGGCATATGCAAAGCAGAGGCAAGGACCGTGAATCCTATAGCTTAAATAGAGTGTCTAACTGGAGGGTACTTGTCAGGGGGTTGTGAGATTAGGCTTGGCAAATGTAAAAGTTAGAGTACCTGGAGTTGTCTGTTTAAGCTAGCAAACAGACGTCACTCTAAGAATAGCTGTCAATGCAGGTAGGGGTCCTTTGAAAATGCTGCTGTGCAGGACCCCTGCCTCTCCTCTCTATCAGTGTTTTGTCAAGTTAGAGCCACGATACATAGCTTTAGTCCTCCAGAACCATCTAGCTCCTCTGGCCAATCAAACCAATCCTGCTGCCACAATTTCATAGTGATGACTATACACTGGCTACTGAAGCCTGACTGCCTGTTCAGGAAAAGATCTGCAACAGAAAAGGTTTTTTTTGGCAATAGGAGGCATTAAAACTAATAATGCAAGTTGAAAGTTGAGGGAGACCGAAGTGAAAGTTTCTATTGCTTGAAGCTGCAATGAGTCATTCCAAGTGGATATCTCTAGCAAACTCAGAAATCAATCAAATATCTTTAAGAAAGAAAGAGACTAAAAGAGACACAGCAGCAACTGACCCGAAGGAAGCCGTACAGACAGATGGACATCCAGTTGGTCAGTAGTTTCTCCACGATAGACTCGGTACGTCGCAGGAGCAGTTTGGGTTGTGTGTTGCTGTTCTGCTGCATCAGATCCATCAGCAGTGCCTCCATCACCTCCGTCAGGTACAGCAAGTTGTTATGGAGTGCTACAGTCAGCAGTGATGCCATCATACACCTGGAAGAGAGTAGATCAAAATGAAGGGACAAAAGAACCTAGGAAAAAAATAATTATGAAAAGTGAACTGTTAAACAAGTACGCAAAGTCAGACTTAAATAAATTTGTTTGTTTGACAGAAATAAATTAATATGAAATGGTTAAAAGAAGTTAAGACAGAAAGTTTAAAAAACAAAAGGACAAAGGTTGGGAGTGAAATTGAATAGATTTACACAGTAAGTACTCAAACTTGTAAAAAAACAGGAACAGACTTGTGTTCGATGGTGAAGCCTTTCTGCTCCTCCAGCGCGTGCACCATGGATTTGAGGAAGAGCTGGTCCTGGATCAGTCGGGACAGAGCCTTACAAGACTCATCCAGCTCAGCCTTCACTGCATCCTGTTTGCAAGTGACATAAAAACACATTTCACTGACAGGGTCTGAATATAAAGCCATTACTGTCATTTTAAAGTGGATAATTCAATTGGACAGCTTCACCTCGTAGTTCACACATCACCAGTTATTCAAATCTTACCGGTCCAATGTCTTTGATACACATTTTCATCAAAGATTCATCCTACGAAAAAAAGGATTTATCTGGTTGTGGTTATGTGATTTAAATTTTATACAACAATAAACAACAGTAAAAAACAACAATTAACTCAAGCTGGCCTGTACCTTAGGAAAAAATATCCTGGAAGCAAAGTGCTTGTAATCCAGGAAAGGGATGGCACCAACATTTTCCATCAGGTCAGCCTTCTCCATCTGCATATCAACAAAACCTGAGGTAGACAGTTAAGCTTGGTTTAATTTTATCTACCTCCAACACATTTTCAACATATACAGTAAAACACATTTTTTAAATGCATAAATAAAGAGAAACAGGAAGTGCAACTGTGCTTCATTTTAAGTTGTGAAGCACATTTTGATAAGATATCATCAGTTTATGGTCGAGATAAAAATGAGGTAGTGAAAAAGCCAAGTCTACTTTAGTTGTCTCTTATGATAAACTTGTCTCTCAGTCTCTCTAATAATAAACTGCAGAGCTCATGTATTTACCATAACTGAGGCTTAATGAGAACAGATATATTTATTTATCTCTTGTTGACATCAACCACATGTGTGTGACAAGTCTGATATGAGAAAAAGGAACCAGTTTGGGGTATTTTACACCTCTAAAAGGAAGTGTATGCACATGTGTGTGTGTGTTTGCATGTGAGTGTGTGCTTGTGTTGGGCTTAGCTAACCAATGAGGTTAACTTCGTGTCAGGTCCAGTCATGTGCAGTTTCCACAACTCAAAACTGCCTTACTGTCAGCTCCTTAAAGTTCTAAATAGCCTCAGAAGCACAAAGACTAGCTGTTTATTTTGTTTACTAGTTAGCAAAACAGTATGCTAATGCTTGCTAAAAAAGCTTTAGCACTAAATACTATTGAATCTATTGAGATTGCCTGACAAAAAGTGTTACCATTGCCATCACATACACAGACCTTATCAATGTGACTTTTGAAACAGTGTGAATTTTGGTGCTAGATGTTGGTTTTCACCTCCTTATTGTTACCAAATTTAGCTTCTAGCCCTGTGTGCACTGGACCTGAAGAGCAGAGAAGGAATGGTGCAGCTAACGTAACCAATACTGATTCAAGAAGCACTAAACTTTCCACGTCATATTTGCATAACGGACTGTCCACCCTTATTGACTTCAGGGTCACTTTTAGAAGCTAAAATAATCTTTAAACGCACCTTCAGTTAAGGTGTTATTACCAAATTATAATTTCAGTGTGTGATGTCAAAACTGAAAATTCAACCAGTAACTAAAAAGTAACTCACTGATTCTTGAAAGTTGGGACAAAACATGTCCTACAGTGGAAAGTCTGATTAACATAAAAAATCAAGACTTTCACCATGATTGACACACTTTAAAGAGTGAATCCAAATGACCTGTGTATACCCATAAAATTTTTTTTGCAAAAATGTGTATTTTTGGGGGGAATCTTAGATAAACCTTTGATCTTAGGTTAAAAGGTCCATGTTACTGATCTTGTCCTTAGCACTTAGTCATAGTAATGACTAGCCCAAAAAGCCTTTGAAAATATCAACAATTGTAAATTAATATAAATCAATTATAAAAGAATGTTTTTAAATATATAAAACAATGTATTACGTGACCGTCAAATAATATTTTCGGTAAAAATCTGCCTATTAAAGTTTGGTCCTTAGTTTCTGTCAACTCCGTCAGATTTTTTTATAAAACCTAATTAAATCAGGGAATAGCATGGTCAGCTATGCCCCTGAGGACCCCTTGTCATCTTCTTGTCTGTGCTGAATTTAACACTACCACACATGTTCTGATAAGTTTTACATTTTTAGATCTTTTAGACCAACAATGTCAATATTCCTATGGTCACAGCTGGATCATGTCAACTCCGTCTCTCCATTATGGTGCATTTTCTTAAACAATTGTGGATTGAATTTAAGTATTTTAGTGAGGTTACTGAGACAGCTAACAGCTGGGGAAAAATTAGCTATCTGCAGTGTACAGTACATGTTTTGGAGGGAAAATGCATGCCCCTTTGTCAACCCCGTCAGACGTCAACTCCGTCAGTTTCTACATCTGACGGAGTTGACATGTAAGCTGATGGAGTTGACAAATCCACCTATTACCTCTTAATGTCCTAAATATTGTTATTTGTGAACATAGAAGAGGATTTAAATGTTTTTTCAGAGATTTATTTACACATGAATGTACATATATAGCATGCAATACATTATTTAATCATAGTGTATAACCTTCACTTCTGACTTGTAGGGAAAGGGCAGGCAGTGGTCTGGTTATTGTTTTGTAACTCTTGCTGCATTTATATGTAAAACAAGAATAATTTTTCATTATTTCTATTTTTTTAGAGAAGTATGGCTAAACAGAAATTGTCAGTTTAGGAGCAAAGAAGAAGAAATAGAGAGTACCAGTGAAAGAGAAGAGAAAAAATAAACAGTGACCAAGAGAGCAAACAAGACATGCAAGAGAAGGAAAGACAAAGGTGGAAGAAAAGAGTTCAAGACAAAAAAAGTAGAGACAGACCAATATGGATTTTTTGGGGCCAATGCCAATACTGATTATTAGTGGGCAAGGAGGCGGATAACTGATATTTGAAGCCGATATTAATCTGCTGTTGAAGCAAAAATATTGGCATAAAAAATTTGAGCAATACAAACTCCAACATTTCTGCATTCAAATGCCTTCAAGCATGTTTATTAAACAGCTCCCAGGCTCAGCAGCATGTTTTATAAAGTTAAATGGAAACTTAAAAAAAAATAAACCGCTAAAGTTTTCTACAGTAAACAAAGTTGTCACAATTTCAATGTAACTGCAATAAAACTTGAAAGAATTGAGTTTGTGCTGCCTTTTACAGGCATGTTATGCAGTTGAATTAATTTTCTGTTTAGTTTTCACATGACTGATTTTTAAGGTTTTGACCATCTAGGGCTTCCATAGCGTAGACGGAGAAATTCTGTGCAGAGAAGCATCAACAAGCAGCTCCTGAATGTCTGCAGTTGAAAACATTTCTTATCATTTTTAAGAGGCAGAAAAACTTTTTTCCTGTGGGTATTGATAAGAGGAGTGATTGATTGAGTTGTGTCACTGCCATTGACGTCTATAGACGTCATTTTGACATTGAACGTCGAACGCCATTGACGTCTTTAGACGTCAATTATGTTTGACGGCTGGCAGTATGAAGCTCTTTGCTCTGAAAACGGCTGGCAGTGAATGAGTTAAAATAGGCTCATAGACAGTAAGATAGTCACAATGCTAAGTGCGGTTGCATTAGAGCTGCAACAACAGTTTTGAATGGGTTTCATATCGGCCGTCGGATTACAAAAAGGCCAAAGCCGATATGCCCCAAAATGCCATATATCGGCCCCGATAATCGGCCAGGCCAATAATCAGTCTATCCCATGGCCCAACAGCAAGGGTTCAACCTAAGCTTAACAGCAAGGATGTCTGTTTCTGCCCAGTTGAAGACATCACAGTGAAAATAACGAGAAATGCAATACCAGTCAGATCGAGAACACGTGAGATCTACAGCATAGCCCCTGATGTGGTAGACTTCATAGAGCATGAGCATGTCCAATGTCTGATACTGTGTATGTAGTGTTTAGTTAAAATTAAGTGCAGTATGTACAATTAAAGGTCAGTGGTTAGTTCTAAATCTGTTGTGCACACAAAAGATATTTGTTCATCAATCTCCAATCTCCTGCACACATTTTTTCAACACTGTCAGTTTTTTGTCAACTCCGTCAGACCTTGGTCAACACCGTCAGATGTATGTTTTTGTGAATTTTGATAAAATAAAATGAAATATTTCTTCAGTATATGTTGTTAATGTATTACAGAACCCACAGAGCTACATCCTCTAATCCCTTACTTATTTAAGAAAATTGCCTTTATGATCATAAAATTAAAAACAAAGTTTGAAAATCCCAATATTTGGAAAACTGGGTTTTCAAAATGATCTGAAATCACAACGTAATGTTACATACTAAATATTTTTGCATACCAGAGTATCTAAGCACAATTACCACATAATTTGGTCCTTTAGATTCTTGTTGATCTGATAGAATTAAAATTGCATACTTTTAAGTATGTCTGACGGAGTTGATAAAAATTGGGTTCTAAAGGGAAACATGTTTATTTGTTAAAAATCAATTTTTATTTAGAACCTGTTCCTTTACATGGCTATTTAGATAAGCCCCTTCTCTTCAAAAATATGTAACTTTAACAAATGTAGGATGCATTTTGTAAAACAGCATTTTTAAAAGTGTTTTGTCCCGACTCTCAAGAATCAGGGAACTACAAGTGTTTCATGATGTGTTGTTGGCCCACAGATTGAGAAGGTAAAGGCAAGGTATAACTCATCTACATACCTTGTCTTGGTTTGAGTAGCTGTGACATTTGGTGTAGATTTATTGTCAGGCTAACGTTTACCTGGCCACCCTTTTACATAAACCAGCATTTATTGTTTTTGTTTTTTTTTGCTGGTGAAGCAGACTAGTGTCCATTGTTTGATTAAGCTTAAAAGTAGCCCCTGATCATGACTCTAAGCCCTCCTCCCTAAGGTCCTATCCTCCAGTTTAGTAAAATCCACCCCTTAGTAAAATAAGAAACAGAGCAAGAAAGCTGTCCCTTTACACTACTTGAGGTGCTAGATGTCATGCTAGTAGCAGCTCATGTATTGTAAAACTTAGCAACAAACCTTGTCTTATGTCATTTCTGATGTCGAGCTCCAGGTCCTCCATTATCTTATTCATCTTTGCGGTGAGCTTCTTTTGTTTGCTACGATAGATGATTATCACAGCTGGGATAAAAAAAATAAAGCAGACAAATACAGTTTTTCAGGTTAAAAAAAAGTTAGCAGGCTATGGTGAGACTAATTTGTGTTTTTTAAAGCTGCTATAAAACCAAAGTAGGTCATTGAACCACACAGCTTACCAACAATAATACAGGGTATCAGCAGCAGGACAAGCAGGAACCAAAGGATCAGATTAGAGTCAGCCTCTATGGTTACTGTTTCATCTCCATACTTTATCTAGGATAAAGAAAAATCACACTTTAATGAAAAAAAAATTGTTCAAATGGAACTTGAATACTTATGAGATTTGGCATTGTGTGGCTGAAAGATGTACCTTTAACTCCTGAAATTGAGTGATGTCTGTTCTTTGAATCTCACAGGTAAAGAATTCAGTCTTAGCATTATCAGTTGTTTCTTTCTCCTCCAGGATGCAGGGGTATTTTCTGTCTTCATAAATACCAGACACTGACAGCTCTTTTAAGGTCATTCCTAGTTTGTCTGCCTTTTTCTGAAGTAGAAACAGAAATAAAAGATGTTATTTAAGTGTTCATCTTTTCATTTGTACACGTGTGCTGGAAAGTTAACATTACCTGGATGGTGATGAGGACATCATTCCCTTTCTTTGTGGCAGTGAAGCTTGTAAACTCAGGGTCTGGATGGTAGGTTATTGTTGAACAGGGCAAGCTCTCATTGGCTACTTTCAGTGACAGAGTGCTGGAAAAAGTCCCATGAACATTTTCAGCTGCAGGTGAGTCATAGGTGAGATTATGTAGGTCCTGTAAAAACATGTACCATAGTTAACAGGTTTGCTCTTCCTTTTACCAGTGTTTCACCATTACCTTAGGCCCACAACACCATGAGGAGGATGACAGAACTAGCCCTTTATAACCACACACCAAAATACAGCAGAAGAAACACAGAAAACCGAGAAACATACAAAACGAGATGTTAGAGAAAGGTTGAAGGACTGATTAGGCTTTAGCTTACTCCCTTCTTCCCTAGGCTGTATACTCTATCTCCCTCAAACACCCTATTGTGGTTGAAAAGAGAGAAAACAGGGAATATGTTTGAAAGAAGAGGATGGCAACGCCCTCCTACTCCTCCGACCAATAAGGGTTGAAAGAAGAGAAGAGAAAGAAAACAGGAGCATCTAGACAGCTTCAGGCAAGCTCAGAGGAAAGGCAAAGCCAGGGCGAGAAAAGGCTTTGCTTCCTTGCTTAATTTAACCTAGAGCTACATGTTTTACCTCACAACTCTAATGGGGGATGAGATTCAGAGAAGAGACTGAAAAGAGAGGGGACAGAGAAAAAGACATCAGGAAAGGCAGGGCATGGGAGAGAAACTGGGTTACGTTGTATGCTCTACCTTCACCTTCTCTCATGCTTAAAAAGGGTAGAAAGAAGATGAAAGAGAAAAACAGAGAGTGGGGTGTGAAGAGAGGGGCTGGAAAGACATAGCCAGGATAAGAGGCCTGATTCCCCAACTGTAAACTCTACAGGTGAAGCTGTATGCTCTACCTCCACTCACTTCCCTGCTGTTAAAAAGAGTGAGAAGAGAAAAAAGAGATATAACAGAGAGAGAAGGGTGTCGCGAGGTGCAAGAGAGATGTCACAAAAGGCAGAGCCAGGGTTAGAAGCTCTAAACCCCATTGAGTGGGCCTGCATGCTCTACCTTCACCTGCTCCTCCATTAAAATGAGCGCAGAGAAGAGGTAAAGGATGCAGAAGTGCAAGAGACATGACAGAGCCAGGCTGAGAGGTTGGACTGCTCATGTGTTCAACCCCAACTGGGTGAAGCTGTATGCTCTACCTCTCCATATATTCAACAACTTGTGAGGAGTGAACACAGAGACGAAACAGAGAGTGATGTAAGTAAAGAGGTGTTAGAGAAGACAGGAAAGAGGTAGAAGGGTAAGAAGACTGTTGTGGGGCTGTACTCTCTATCTTCCCCTACCCCTTCATATTCTAGAAAAGAGAAGAAATAAGGACTCACTGACTTGACTGTCAATATATCTTCTAATTCAAATCCACTGAGCTGTTTTACCTCATCTGACATCCTTTCTATGGTTGACCTCTATCCACACACTCCTTATTCTCTTAGTGAGAAAGCTGGTCACACTACAAAACTTGTGTGCGGTTGTGTGTCATGGCATGATGTGACATTATTCATGCACACATGTCCACAGACTCACCTGATTTCCAAAGTTTCCAGGAACTCTGACCTCCTGCTGGGCTGTGCTGTGTTTGATGGCCTCCACAAACTCCAGCTGAAAGCCAGTGATTGTGAGTTTCCTTTTCCCACTGCAGGACACAGATCAGCAATTATTCCACCAAGAGAGGAAAAAGATTTTTACCTTAATATACCATTTATGAAAAAAAGTTGAGATGCAGAAAAAAATCTTTATTTAAAAATTATGCTTAATCAACCAAAAACATTCACTGTAAGGACCCTTTGCCCTTTGAATTGGTGCTGGTCTCAAAAACCTCAACCAGGTCTGACACAAATATCTTATCGCAGAAAAAAAGAGCTTTCCCCAAATATCAAGTTGGTGTAGCTGATGGAGGAAAGTTTAGAAGGATGGATGGATGGAAGGATGTTGTGGTTCTTTTATTCATCCTCAAAACAAAAGTAGCATCCATTGAAAACTAAAACTAAAAGCACCACAAGTAAAAAGAGCTTATTTCAGGTTAAAATGAGCATCAGGTTAAATCCTCTTTGTAATTGAAGTCCAAGCACAAATCTACACCGATGACCCTCAATAGAGTAATTTTTGTACATGTTATGGCGTTACATATGTTGTTTGTAAACAGCTCACTTCTCTAGTTTAGTTTTATGTCTTTTTAGGTTTATTTTGGGGCTTATGTGATGTAACCGAGTGAAGGGTAGAGAGGATATAGTGGGAACCTGGGAGGGAACGCTGGGTGCAGTAAATGGCCATGAGCTGGACTCGAGTTAACCACGAGGGAACTGGCGCCCTGGGCTTCTTGTCTTTTAACACTGCTTCTTGTCAATGTACTGAAAATAAAGGCAGAAGTGGAAGTTCTCGTTGCTTCAACCAAACAGGAAGAGGTGAAACCAGCCAGTTCTGGGAAGTGGTTCTTTCCCCATAAGATGACCCAGAATCTGTTACAGCTGCTCAGTTACGAACAATGTTCCCTAAAATAAGCCTTCAATGAAGTTCATGACACAGCCCTGGCTACAGGTCCCAAGATAACTTAGGTGTGACACCACTCATCTGTATCTGAAGTAGTTTTAAAGTCTATCCTCATTGGGTGCCATACAGAAAATGCTGAGCTTAACTAGTCTTTGGTAGAGGAAGTTTGAGATAAAGAGGCTGAGTCAAGGTTTTAAGCCTCGTTGCTCACTGCTACAGTCTTCCCTGACTGTCAGTCCAGTCAGATGTGGCTCTGGTTATGGGATGTCTTTTAAACCAAACATCCCCTGAAATAAGGAGTTTTAATGCTTCTGCATCAGCTCCCTTTCCGATGGCCATGGAAATTGAATAAAATATTCACAAGGATCTTTTTACTGTCCCCAAAAAAGTCTTACCTGATCCAGGAGCTGCTGGGTGTAATGTTCATGCAGGATGGTGCAGAGCGGTAGGTGATTTTGAAACTGCCATGGCAGCTACCATCAGGGAGGAGAACACACACTTTGACCACACCTTTGTTTTCTGCTCTGGGGATGTGAAACGTCAGACGATCACCGGTGTTGTTCCAAACAGGAGACCTGACCACACACAGCAACAAAGAGAAAGAAACTACAGTAGTTAGTTACACTGAGAAAATAAAACTTCTACTCACAGACACCACAGAGAAATACAGATTTTTCTGGACCTGCTAAAATACATCAGAAACTATCAGTCTGGTATCCATTCAGTAATCTAACATTCCTGTGTCACTATATTACACCAAGAATCCCATGTTGTCCCTTTCTGAAAAACAGAATCTGTACTCAAGCAATCTCTACAGGGTCCAGTTGATTTCTTGATAAGGCTGATAATTCCTCACTCCTGAGACGGGCAGTCCTGCTTTGCCTGGATCCTCACTCCGGTCACAGAAGAAAGGTTTCTACCAGACAGCACTGCGTGGTTCCTGCCGTAGAAAGAAACAACACTGGGAGTGATGGAGGAGATCTCTGGTTTCTGAGGGTAAAATAAACAGAAGATTTGATTATTATCTCTTTAGATTTCCTTCAGCTGATGCTTGAAATTTCACTGAATGTAAATAAAACAAATTGGGTGGGGGTGACAGAGCCAGTAGGACTCACAGAAAAGTTCATCGTAGACTCCATCTCTTGGCAGACGCTGTCCTGTAGGAGGAATTCACAGTGATAAGCTGAAAGATTTCCAGATCATCCATGGAAAAGAGTTTTGGCAAATATTGAACTCAACCTAACTTTGGTCGAGTTCGTGTGAGGAGATAAGGTAGAGTTGAGGCAGGCTTTCAGGCCAACTACAGCTACAGTGTACCAACCTATCAGTCAGGTCAGCTTTGCCTCTGATTATGTAAAACTTGAAGCCCTATAACCTCATAAAGTAATGACTTAGAGAGAAAAATTCATCCCCCTGTATAGATGATTATATTTTTGTGCCAGGTATGTTTTCTTTGAATTGATGTTTAAGTGGTTTCTGGTTCTTACAAAGTCAAGTGGACACTCACTCAGTAACTTTAGAGAAGTAGTCTATCGCCTTAACTTTTGCAATATTGCTCAAAATGAATGTGGACCTGCATTAGCAAAACAGCATCCATAAAGTCCAGACATGATCATAAAAACATGCATAGTTACATTCCCCACTCCTTCATTTGCCCAAGAGCAGTGGTTTGTGGCCCAGCCACATCCAGCTTTGATACACTTTCGGCACCTGAAGACAAAAGAAAATAAAGTCAGGTTACAGCACTAGTGAAACTTATCAGGTTGAAGAGATGGTGGCGAACTTACAGGGTGGATGTTGGTTCTCCTCTGATGTCAGTGCAGTTCAGTAAATTCAGTCTTTCAGTTAACTGTGTTGATCCAAGTTTGATCTTAACCACAACGGGCAGTCCTGATGAGTAAAAATTCATATCATAAATAACAGTTTTATCTTTGTTTGTTTAAGAATGTTAACTCTTTTAAATGAATTTTTACAATATGTACCATTGGTTTGTTTACTTGTAGATTTTTTTTTGTCCTGATGGCATTCATATTATGATAGAATTAATCACAATCAACAAACCTTCAGCAGGAAGTACATTTCCTCTAAGGATGGAGGTACAATGTGGGAACCTTGGAGGAGGGTTTTCCTTTTTAAAAAGACTCGTAGAGGGTTGGCAGGCAAAGTTAGAGCTCACATCTTTGCCCGCACTCACATGCATTTGGATGATGAGCATGATCTGTAAAAGTGTCCAAATACAAGAGTAAAATTTCTCATATCTGAGAGTCATGACTCATCACAGCCACAAACATGTTTATGATCTGAACCTGTCCAGTCTGGTCCTTTGAAACTTTGTAGGAAACCATTTTCTGCTGAGAATCATCAGGAATGGACAACCAGTCTGAGTCCTGGCAGTCGTCTTCAAATGTACAGCTAGAAAGAGAAAAAATAGATGATAATCCAGTTTCAAAACTTGGGATGACGTTATGTATACATGTTGTTTCTGACCTTTGTTTGGAGCCGCACCACACACAGTACGGATCCTGAGCAGACCAACAGTCCTGCACAGTTTTGTATGAGCTGCACTTTGACACAGGAACACGAATTATCTGAATAAAAAAGACAAAGGCAGCACCTTAAACACAGCATACATATTTAACAGATAAAAATAAAGTCAGAAATGAATTAAGTAGGTGTTCAACTGAGCTTTTATGGTAAAAATGCACTATATGTACCTGGTTTTGAAATGGCACATACACGTGTTTAAGATCCACCTGATCCAGATGAAGTTTTGAAAACACTCTGCGGTCGTCACTGGTTTTGTAGAGCACTTTGGGACAGGTGGTGTGGTAGTTCTTGTCCACAGAAAGCTGAAATTAAAAGCTGGCATTAGGAAACTGCTGATGGATATTCTTAGAATGTTATTTGCAGCCACAGTCAGTGCTCGTGGTAAGTCTTAAGAGGCACGGTTGCATCTTTGTGTGTGTCTGTGGTTAATGCATCTCTTCAATCTCAAGCTGATGACCAGTGCCATTAAAAACAAAACCTCATTCCATGGTTGATTTTCTGTTAAAACAGGGGCCCTGTGATGCCCTTTGACATCACTAAGAGCTCAGGCTAACCCTGCATTTACCCACAGTGAGAATAACTGCACAAAGTTGAGGAGCTCCTTTAACTTGGAACAGCTCTTTTCCTCTCCACATATTATTCCTATATTCCTTTACCATACATTAAAGTCCCTCCAACAATGTCAATATTTATGGCCTGACTTGAGTGACCTGGGACAGGAAACCATCCTACAGTGAGTATGTTCAGGAGTCACTAATAGTTTTTCTTTCTGTAGGTTTGGCTACTGTGGTTAGTTAGACCTGCTCTACTCAACCCTGACCACAGCCACTTTACCTATCACGTACACAGTAATCTCAACCATGTGACGTCTCATCAGATAAAAATAAGGAGGTTTTGAAGAGTAATGATCGGAGGTGGAGTTACAGATGGTATTTGGCAAATGTTATTTCTTTGGGTTAATTTCTTTTACTGTTATATGTCAAAGATAAAATAGATCCAGATCTCGCAGCTCTTCCTGCAGACAAAACCATTTTTTTCATATTTTTTCTTTTAATACTAAAAATATTTTCAACCAGTTTTTCATCTACCAGTCTCTCTGTCCATCTCTCTGACCCACCACATTTCCAGCAGATGTCTGTCTAACATTAGTTTGGATCTCCTTGAGGTTTGTGTCTATCAAAAGGCTTGGGCTTCACAGTTCTGTTTTCACAGAAGCTTTTCCAAAACTACCATCACTTTTTACACTCACCTTAATGAGCTGTCCATCTCCTGTCCCAATAAAGAAAACGGTCCAGGCCTTCTGTCTCACTGCCAGCACAGAGGTCATGGAGTTCCGCGTGAAGATCACCTTCTTTGGCTCAAGCGTCTTTGGCTGAGAAACAAAAAAGTCATCATCGGATTATTAACCTGAGAGTACTCGTTTAATGTTTTAGCTGAATGTATTCTATAAAGGCTTTTCTTTGACAGAATTCAACATAATTCACTCAGTTTATTTACTCCAAAAAAGCCTTTAATCAAACCATATTTTGAACTCTGACAACTTTGCATATTGTTTACAAATAAAGACAGGTAAGCCTATGGCGCGATGTGATTTTTGCAGTGACACTAAAGGACTCATCTTTAAAAAGCGTATCTGATTAAATAATTATATTAACAAAAAAGGAATCGCTCACCCACCATTTGTCTGCTTTTGTCACCACATTCATCATCGCAGAAGTCTGGATCCTTATCAGTAGCAATGCTGAGATCTGGACTGATGTCAAACAGCACCAGCTCGGTGTTGGTCGGTTCTCCTTCCACACTGAACACGCCGCTCCAGAGCACCGGAGGACCACCCGGGATCACCGAGGAGGCGATCAGTCTGCGGTCTCTGTCTCCATCAGGGACACTGAGGGTCGCCCCCCGCAGAGAATTCAGAGTCTTAAGTTTTCCTCCTTTACCTTCGAGCCAAAGGAGACGGACTTTGTTGATTTTGTCTCCTGAGGGCAGGTTGGAGAAAAGATAGATGATGGAGTTGATCTGGAATCCGTCCACAAAGTCCACATCGCCTTTACGATCGATCGCAGGATTTGTGTTCTCCCCTCTAATGGAAAATATTCCTCCTGTCTGTTTGTCATTCGTGTTATGCAGCTGTACTGTAGACATAGAGGGACAGCTGGACTGTGTTTGTAAAACTCCATTTTGCTGAACAGCAGCCAGAATGTGAGTCTCTGCCCGGGTCCGAGTCTCCACGTTCACCAGAAAACTCACGGACGCGCTGCTGCGCCACAGAGACCCCACCTGGATGTGCTCCATGTACAGCACCTTGGAAATGTTTCTCGAGTCCAGCAATTCACAGTAACCACACCATCCATCAAACACACCGCATGTTATCAGATTTTTAGTGGAAACAAGCGGCAGCAAAACGTTGACACTGAAGGTTGCGTTCCACTTCTCCGTCTCAGAAACACGCGTAAACTGCGGGTAATTAGATTGTGGATCTTTCAAGACTCCTCTCTGGGTCAGACTCTGGACTAGCATCAGGTCATGGCTCAGCTGGTACAGCCTGTCCTCGGTAGCGATGTAAACTGTGTCATTATCCACGGAGTAGTGGCGGATGTCTCCCTTGAAGTGGAACTCTCTGTCCTTCAGACACAGACCCAGTTCAGTCCAGAGGATGAACAACAGACCAGGCAGCAGGACCATCATTGTGCAGAGTCGACCACTCATCAGTCATACATTCATGGTCCTCATGACACTGTGCTCTCCTGCAGATTGCCACTGCAGCCGTGCGTAAAGGCGCACTGTGCCTCTGCTGTGAGAAGTGCTGAAAGTGGAAGCGCGCCCAGCGAAACCGAAAAAAAAACAAAAAACTGACTAACGTTGACAGTAGTGATCACTGATATCAGCGGTGTTTACTGTGCTGTGCTGTCTTTTTTCCACTTTGACTCTTGAATTCAACTCTCAAGAGGTTAAGTCAAAAGAAATATGTGATTTTGTGATTTATTTTTCAAGTACGTTCATATCAACCAAAAGAAGTGCCAGACTCAGGGCGAAAGAGAAGGATAAGCGGAACTGCACTTGCGCATCAGTTACGCACGTGAATCAAGTAGATCTCCATTGAAACCTATCCGTAACGGAGAGTTTGGTCAACTGACGTGTGACTGACATCTAGAGTTAGCGTTGGGAAGTTTTCTAAAGCAAGTTCGAGCACTTTAAATGGAAGCAGTCAGACTCGGCAGAAAAACAAGTTAAAATCCGATGAAACACTAATTCTAAGATTTTTTTCTTGTTTTTACTGTTGATTACTTCTTTAGTAGTATTTTACTATTTGACCTACAACACAATTTCACATAATATCCGTATTCTAGTTCTGGTTAGCAGCCTTTAAAAATATAAGCACTGTAAGTGTATTTTATAATGGGAAAAAATTAACATTTAACAGAATTAAGTTCAAGAAATAAAAGACAACAAATTACATATTTTTGAAGTAACATAAACTTTATTATACGTCATACAAATAAATAACGTTGTCATTTTATGAATTTTATGAATCTTAAATGACTAAAGATTTAATTGTATGATTATGTAAAAATAAGAAATTAAAATTAATAAAAATAAAAACAATAAAATTAAAATAGATTTTTTTCCTGAGTTCAAGATATATATATACATATATATAAATAAATAAATATATATATATAATATATATATATATATATATATATATATATATATATATATATATATATATATATATATATATATATATATATATATATATATATATATATATATATATATATATATATATATTTTTTTTTTTTTTTTTAGAAAAATTTGACGCCAAACTTTTCATGTACAGTGTTGTAGCTGGACCAAAATGTGCACACATTCAGTGTCATGCCCTAAGTCAGTCAACATATTTATTTTCACCTTACAGTAAAGCATCCCTTTTCTGGCAGCAGGAAGTCAGATGTTTTACTCTGTGATGATATAATAATAATAACTCCCCCATTTTTTAAACATATTCATTTATTATTTGTTTAGAAATTCTACTTGTGTCCTCATGAAGCATCTTTACTCAGGCCGTCCCTTTTCTTCAAGGGTGTGTGCCAGGCAATCAGTCTCTGATGTCCCACCATAAACAAAGAAACTATTTAACAACACCACATACGATCCAAACTGCTTCAGACTTAATCTTCTAGATCCATCTCTAAGCACTCCTAGCACTAACACTGACCTAATTTCTCTGCTACTGTACAATTATCAAATCTACAGCAAATTTTATACAGGATCACAGTCCCTGTCTGAAATCATCCACATTTGCACTAACATCATGGGCACAGTGCCACCTACTGGACACAAGCAGTGCTTGCTCATATGAAAGCCTGAAACTTGCTTCAAATCATCCAGATTCTCTGGATCCCTGTCCACCAAAACTCCTGGAGATGATAAACATATCAAAGTCACCACCATGCCTAGTGATAAAAAGCAGTAGGCTACGGCAACTCACTTCATGAGTACAAATCCCCAAGTATGCTCGCGTTAGGGGCCAGACCGCATCTACATCCATGGCTTTTCTGTATCGGCAGACCTTCCTGCAACTGCAGCTCGCAACATGCCCTCACTAACTGCATTTCTAGTGTACTGTTGTTCTTGGGCCTGAAGTAGTCCATGTATACATCACTATACTTCAACAATTTATAAGTTATGCATACATTTCAATGTGATGTTTTATTGTCAAGATGATGACTTGTTAGAGATCAAACTGTTTGGTCATACATATTCTGAAAAAAAAATGCTCAGTACAAAGTTTTGGCAAGCACACTTCAGAAACAAAAACAGACAAAAAGAAAAGGAAAGTGCAAAGAAGGGTAACACTTTACTTTAGAGCTCCGCAAATTTCATCGCACTTAGGTAATAATTAGACAAAGGTTTTCTTATATCTTTGAAATAACCCCCCGAAAACTCGTGAGAATTTGGTGAAAATCAGCAAAAAACCTCTACCCAGATTCTGTTTTTCAGCCTGTACTCACAGCGTCTACCACAATCAGGTACGGCCAATTTACAACCTCACTCTTGGTGAATTTCACTCCTGAAGCCTTCAGTTGTATCATGTAAAACATTATAGGCCTAATCATAAAGGTTCATCATTTTGCATGTGATCTCAAATATGCATTTCAACAAACTTGGTACTAAAGAACTTGGTGAAATTAAATAACAGATAGGTAACTATCAACTGCTTATTGGGGAATTGAATTATTCACTTAACATTTCAAAGGTAATTATCAGAGGAAACAATGAACCTAACTTCTGTATTCAAGAACTAAGCAGCTATTTATCACCTGCTTCTCTGGACATAGCAGAAACATTGGGATACTTCTAAAAAAAATTTGTGGTTGGTTGTGATTTAATTTCAAATAAATTATTTGCTAATTGTCACCTTCTTACCTTGCAATTTGGAGTAAATTTCAAAGAAATAAGAAAAAACTTTGTCTAATTATTACCTAAGTGTTATGAAATTTGTGGACCTCCAAAGAAAAGTGTTGCCCCAAGAAGATCCAGAGCAAGCTGATGAGACCGTGCATCTGGAACACAACACTGTGCATGCGTCCTTTTGGTGTGTCTTCCAGGTAGACCTGCAGTGGAGGCTCTTTATGTTTTTTTGGAAGGGTCTTGAGAAGAAGAGGTGAAAGGAGGCCTCTTGAGGAGCTCAGAGCAAGGGCACGCCTGTGAATACTTCAAACAAAAGATATTACATGATCATTATTACCCTTTAAAAGAGGTGATTCTCCAAATGAAACACTTAAAATATAACCCATCATCATTGCACAGATGTGTTCACAATAACAACAGTCCAACATCTGTAACCAGATCAATCACTGTTTCTGGTAGGAATTATATTTCTACAGGGTAAATAATTTAATAGTAGGTGCATTAGGGTAATAGAAAACCTAAGTACCTTAAAAGCATGACATGCATGCTGCTGATTCTGCATAACAAAATCATTAATTGAAAAGGGTGTATTCAAAAATAGCATTATGGACTTTAATAAGTGAGGCCACATTCTGTGAAAGAAACAGGAGCCAAACAGTCGACCCTGATTTAAGGACAAAGGCAGCATGTACTGTACTTGCTGGTTACAGAGAAGTTCAGCTCAAAATAAAATGGGCAGTGCACCCAGTAAATTTACATGTATGGAAATAAAAACTATATTAAGAATTTTGAGCCCTACTGGATTTTTTCAAACATGCTGAAATTATTATTTATTATTATAAAAAATGTGCAGTGACCTTGTCAGAGCTCCTGCTCTTCAACAACCTCGTTCATCTTTGGAGTGCGTTTCCTGTGTTGGCTCAAACAAAGGGCTATGATCACCACGGCTAAAAGACAAGCACACAAGGTATATGAAGAATGAATAACATTCAAGTTTAAATTTGATCTGGTTCTGATTTTTAAATCACCAGGCCACACTGTTAGGACTTACCTACGATAATAAAAGGTACAGGCAGAAGGTGTAGTAGCATCACAGCAGTCAGAGGTACATGTGGTTTAAGGTGTACTGTTTTGTCTCCATACTGAATCTTCAATAAAGAAATAATCATACTATTTAAAATAAATTTAAAGACAATAGATTTCTTCTCAACAATGATATTTTGTTTTTTAGCTTATTGCTGTGGGGATGAGAGTTTTACCGTTAACTCTTCAGATTTACCAACATGCATGCTCTGAATTTCACAGATTAAAAACTCAGTCAAAAACAAACAAACAAACAAAAAAAAGCAGTTTGACAATGTGTGCCTGAAAGATGTACCTCTAACTCCTGAAATTGACTGATGTCTGTTTTGCTAATCTCACAGGTGAAGAATTCAGTCTCATCACTTGTTTCTTTCTCCTCTAGGATGCAGGGGTATTTCTTGTCTTCATAAATACCCGACACTGACAGCTCTTGTAAAGTCATTCCTAGTTTGTCCGCCTTTTTCTGAAGTAGGAACAGAAATAAAAGCTGCTATTCAAGTGTTTATCATGTATTTGTACACATGTGCTGGAAAATTAACATTACCTGGATGGTGATAAGGACATTGTCCCCTTTCTTTGTGGCAGTGAAGCTTGTAAACTCAGGGTCTGGATGGTAAGTTATTGTTGAACAGGGCAAGCTCTCATTGGCTACTTTCAGAGACAAAGTGCTGGAAAAAGTCCCATGAGCATTTTCAGCTGCAGATGAGGCATAGGTGAGATTATGTAGGTCCTGTAAAAACATTTAGTCCAAGTCAAAGTCTATACACTACGCAGGTTTAAAACAAGTTGAGAATGGTGTTAGCTCAAGAAGGCCACAAAGTCAGCGCAGCCCATGAAACATCAGGCACTATCAGCTGATTTCATACAATGACAAAATCTTTTTAATCTGCTTCATCCTGCCCACTCTTCCTGCTTCCCCTGCAAGATGCTTCACAACCCATCTCAGCCTAAGCTCTTTCCTTCATACTGTGTCTGATTATATTAGTGTAATATACATTAGGGCTAATATGTGCTCTGGACTCTATCCCAGAGTCTCTGCTGCTGATCTTCCTTCCTTGGCTTTCATGTACAAGAGCCATGTTTTCACTTTTGTTTTTCTTGTTTTTCTCTGGGCCACAAGAGGTCCGTGATGTATGATGTGGTGCGAGCTTAAGGCAGCCACTGGTGTTAAAGGTTTGTATTGAGCCCGTGTAACTTGGTCTGAAGTGGAAGGAGACAAACTGTTTTTGACTGTGCTCAGTTTTCTTTTTTGATTTATTTATATTCTTTGAAATCAAAGGCTCATGAGAAGCGTTACAATATTTGAAAGCCCTTTGTGGAGTTAAATCACAGAAACTTCTTTCAGTTTGTTATACTTTTAAACCAAGTTCACGCCAAACAACTTCTTGCCCACTATCAGCTGGTAGCAACTAAGTAAAAGACTGGTCATCTATGATTACACCCATAACCTGTAAAAAAAAAAATGGACGTCATCTTGCTTAGCTTGAACTGAGTTTGCCACGAACACTGCTCCCCCTGGTGGCTAGCTGCACTATAGATAAAAAAAAAATCTGTCTCGCCAGTCATTCTAGATGGGCTATGTCAAACTTTAGAAAACTTATACACCTCGTTGAAATGTTTCTCAAGTCTGATTGTTGTGGTGATTTGAAGATATCATTTGGCTGCCTTGTGTTCAAGTCCTCTTTTTTTCTGAAAAGTTTCATTTTCACAAGTTATAAGAGGTTAAAAATTAGGCTTTACGTCACATTTCAGGATGATTGACAACTGCCGTTGTTGTGTATTTTTTCAGGAATTGTAAAATATGTGGGGAGGTAGAGCCAAGAAGTGATAAGACTCCCGAAAGAAAAAGATATATATTATTTTTACCACCTGGCTCCACTCAGATTCTCTCAGACTGACTGACTGAACTGATGGGAGAAAAAGCAAACTCATTTTAAAGGCTTAATATGATGCCAGGTCAAATATTAGAGGTCACACTCACATGGAATTAAAAGCTGTGCAAAGATTTTTAACTATCGAAAGACCCCTACTGTAATGTGTCATGATATGATTTAAAATTAGTGATGTACATGTCTCCACAGACTCACCTGATTTCCCAGGAAGTTCCCAGGAACTCTGACCTCTTGCTGGGCTGTGCTGTGTTTGATGGCCTCCGCAAACTCCAGCTGGGAGCCAATGATTGTGAGTCTCCTTTTCCCACTACAGGACACAGCTCAGTGATCAATTCAACACAGACCAGACGATAATACATACACTTGCTGCCAGAGAAGATATTTCCTCACATGAATATATATATATATATATATATATATATATATATATATATATATATATATACATATATAGGACTAACAAATGCGTGTCAAGATGACCTAACCCTGAAAATAGAATTTTGACCAGTTTGCAGCTTTTAGAGTCATTTGGTTAACCCACAAAAGATATATATATATATATATATATATATATATATATATATATATATATATATATATATATATATATATATATATATATATATATATATATATATATATATATATATATATATATATATATATATATAAAGGACTAACACATGCATATATATATATATATATATATATATATATATATATATATATATATATATATATATATATATATATATATATATATATATATATATATATATATATATATATATAAAGGACTAACACATGCATATATATATATATATATATATATATATATATATATATATATATATATATATATATATATATATATATATATATATATATATATATATATATATATATATATAGGACTAACACATGCGTGTCAAGATGACCTAACCCTAAAAATAGAATTTTGACCAGTTTGCAGCTTTTAGAGTCATTTGGTTAAACCACAAAAGAAGAAGTGTGAAGAGCAGTGGTCTAAAGTGGTGCAGCACTTCCCAACACAGTTTCTGAGAACAAGAGTTGTTGTGTGAAGTTAGTGAAGAAACAGCCACTAAAGTTTTCACACATAAGAAGCTCTGAGGAAGAACGAAAAGCTAGACGTGCTTCTTTTAATCACTGCCCCCTAGCTTCACAGACATACAGCTTTCTTTGTCATTTCTTCTCTTGTTGATACTGTGACATTTATTCACTGACGTCTGATGTTCCCACTCAGAGCAGCCTTTATGTCTTTGTGTTTCTTACTTTTCAAAGAATCTTTATTGCCTGAAAACAGACGTACCTGATCCAGGAGCTGCTGGGTGTAATGTTCATGCAGGATGGTGCTGAGCGGTAGGTGATTTTGACACTGCCATGGCAGCTACCATCAGGGAGGAGAACACACACTTTGACCACACCTTTGTTTTCTGCTCTGGGGATGTGAAACGTCAGACGATCACCAGTGTTGAACCAAACAGGAAACCTGAGGGCACAGAGTTAAAATATGCAGAAAAGATCACATTAAAGAAATCACAACTCAAAGCTGAAGAGCAAAATACATCTAAAAATAATTTAACAGCTGCTTTAACTAAAAATAACAAAACAGAACAGAGTTTACATCTCAATTTTACTTGTTTTGTGATTGCTGCATTTACAAAACACAAACTAGAGGCCTGTCTACTCCTATATGAATCTGATAAAGTGATTTATTGCAAGATTAATGCTAAAACTCATACATACTTGTGTATAAAAACCTGATTAAATGATTAAAACATAATACAAAAAGCTAACTTCATGAAAAATGTTTCTCAAACACTCATGTGTTGTTGTGCCTGTACAGCTTGAGTTAGGATGCCACAAGACTTTTGACCATGTGGAGGGCCGTCTAAGAAATAATGCCAACAAAACGTTGTGAACAGATTCTACTGAAAGAAGAGTCACTCACTACAATTTTTAGGGTACCATGAGGCTATAGAATTGCAAAAACTGCAGTTAATGTAACAACATGTGCTTTTGCAGTCAAAACATAGGACAAGGCTTAAGTCTACTGTTTATCCAACAGTTAAAATGCATGTTGCCCGGATTGCAGGACAGGATCTTAACTCTTTTATGTACTGTAAAATATGGTTAAGTCAGGACCACTCTAGCCAAAAGAGGTCAACATTTTTTTCAATTTCATGAAGTAACTCACTCCTGAGGCGTGCAGTCCTGGTTTGCCTGGATCCTCACTCTTGTCACAGAACCAAGGTTTCTACCAGACAGCACTGCGTGGTTCCTGCCGTAGAAAGACACAACGCTGGGAGTGATGGAGGAGATCTCTGGCCTCTGATGGTAAAATAAACAAAAGATAAGTATTACATTAACGGTTCACCTGTTAGCTTCTGCTGTGGTCAATGAGGCCAATAAAGAAAGCATTGAGGTTGGGATCAAAAAGCAAGACTCACAGAAAAGTTTAACCAGGAGTCCATTTTTTGGCACACACTGTCCTGTAGGAGGAATGAATGACAGGAATAAATCAACAAGGCTTCTGCAGCATTACAAGAAAAAGAGTTCACTTAAATCCAGATCAAAAACTTTTAACAGTGAAGAAAATGACTGTTAAACAAAAAATTCACTGACTTTCATGATGTCTGTTGTCTTGTTTAATATGCTGGTATTTAGTTGTTACATTTATGAAAGATAAGCTTACTTAGCTAAACACTGATCAGTCATACAAGGACGAAGAAAAATTCAACTAGCGCTGGAAGGCCAGCAACCAGACATTTGCCATTCAGTTTTCATATTCAACATGAAGTCCTGAAGGCTGTTGTTATACCAGTGAATAAAATCATGCATCATTACATTCGCAACTCCTTTATTTGCCCAAGAGCAGCCGTCAGTGGTCCAGCCACATCCAGCTTCAATACACTTTTGACACCTGAAAAAAAAGAAAATAGTGTATTTTTGTTGTGTTACAGCGTCAGTGCTACTTAACAGAATGTTAGGTTGTCAGAAGCTAATACATGAGATTTATTGTTGTTATAAAGTCGGATTTGTAGAAATGTTGGCAAACTTACAGGGTGGATGTTGGTTCTCCTCTGATGTCAGTGCAATTCAGTAAGTTCAGTCTTTCAATTAACTGTGTCTTCCCAAGTCTGATCTTAACAGCAACATGCAGTTCTGATGAGTAAAAATTCATATCATAAAAAAGATTTGCATGAGTCCATTTAAGAATTTGGACTTTATAAATATGATTTGGTTTTCTACTGATAATTTTTTCCTTTTTGAATACAAAATACAGAAATTGACACAAACGACAAACCTTCAGCTGGAAATATGTTTAGGGTGGCGGTACAATGTGGGAATTGTGGAGGAGGGTTTTCCTTTTTAAAAAGTTCCCTGGAACTCGCAGAGAATTGACAGGCGAAGTTAGAGAGCGCGTCTTCACCCACAGTCACATGGATCTGGGTGATGAGCATGATCTGTAAAAATGTCCAAATACAAGAGAAAAATTTCTCATTTCTGAGAGTCATGACTCATCACAGCCACAAACATGTTTATGATCTGAACCTGTCCAGTCTGGTCCTGTGAAACTTTGTAGGAAACCATTTTCTGCTGAGAATCATCAGGAATGGACAACCAGTCTGAGTCCTGGCAGTCGTCTTCAAATGTACAGCTAGAAAGAGAAAAAATAAATGATGATCCAGTTTCCAAACTTGGGATGATGTTCAGCGCAGTTGTTGTTTCTGACCTTTGTTTGGAGCCGCACCACACACAGTATGGATCCTGAGCAGACCAGCAGTCCTGCACAGTTTTGAATGAGCTGCACTTTGACACAGGAACACGAATTATCTGAGGAAAAGAAAACGCAGCTCCTTAAACACATCATACATATATAACAGGTATGATAAAAATATAACTAGGACAAAATAAGTTTATATTAACTGAGAGTTAGTCTAACCTCTTTTATTTGACACATATACTCTACACCTACCTGGTTTTGAAAGGGCACGTACACGTGTTTAAGATCCACCTGATCCAGATGCAGTTTCGAAAACACTCTGCGGTCGTCACTGGTTTTGTAGAGCACTTTAGGACAGGTGGTGTGGTAGTTCTTGTCCACAGAAAGCTGAAAAAGACCAGACTTTTGCAAAGTTTCTCAGGGGACTGAGCTGCTCTTCTGCTTGATAAGTAGGTCACAGCAACCACAGCCAATGGTTGTGTCATTTCTGAAGATGTGCAGATGCATTTTAGAGCATGTCTGTGGTGAAGAGCATCTCACGTAGGAAACCATTGTCCTCACGCATGTGCAAATTCTTCTTTGACTGCCGACACAGTAAGGCTTCAGAACCACAGCAGGAACAAATGAATGACATCTGGTTTTCGCTTGATTTCTGTCTTAGGTCACTTTGCTGTTGGTTCACTTCCCCTAGTTTGTTAATTACAGCTTCAGAACTTTGCTTCTAAAGTAAAGTTACTTTTTACACTCACCTTAATGAGCTGTCCATCTCCTGTCCCAATGAAGAAAACAGTCCAGGCTTTCTGTCTCACTGCCAGCACAGAGGTCATGGAGCTCTGCCTGAAGATCACCTTCTTTGGCTCAAGCATCTTTGGCTGTGAAAAAACAAACAAACTCATCATCAAATTAGTATCAGAAAGTAGCCTGTGTGTTCTCTAAAAGTTGAACAAATGAGGAGGCAATCAAACTAGAGGAAAACACAAAGGACAGGAAGTGAAACTAAACCTGACACACAGGAAAGAACTACAAAATAATAAAAAAAAACAGGAAACATTTTAGACTTCACTGGGAAAAATACATGCACAAAACATGAATGTCAAATAAAACAAGAAATATGTGAGTATAATTCACAACAAGATATGACACACAAGGTAAAAAGAAAAAACAGGAAGTAAAAGACAGAAAATACAGACAGAGCTTAAAGCTGTTATCATAATCCTCAGGCATTGAAACAAGTGTTATCGATTCCATAAAGATGATTCCATTACACACACATACACACACACACACACACACACACACACACACACACACACACACACACACACACACACACACACACACACACACACACACACACACTAACAGTGTGTGTGCTGATCTAGCTGAGTGAACACAGATGCTGTCTCATATAATCGTCTCTAACATGCTGAGCTGTTAAAACGTAGGCTGATGTCCTCTCCAGTAGGCAGCCAGGAGGTCTAAGAATTTGACCCAAAGTCACATTCACCCCTCATAGATTCTGTGATCATCTGAGGAGCTGATCCTGTTATTATACATTCATGAATTCATCTCTGCATGAAGTTCCAATGAGATTTGGTCAGTTAATTCCACAAGGTCATTTAATCAATCAAGTAAAAATCAAACTGATTTAAAGGTAAGAAATGAAAAAAAAAAATCTTTCTGGAGTACTTATCTTAAAAACCTTGTTTTTGTGTTGTGACAGTTGCCCAAAACAATTCAAGAGGAGAGGCTGAATAAGGGCAAAGGGCAAAATTTAAATATTTTTAATAGACCTGCTCAAGGATTCAATTAAATTTGGAGTGGATCATACTGTTTATACTTTAGACAGGCATGTAGATTGACAGTAATGGGTTCATTTTTCAAAAGAAATAAATCCATCGACCACTGATGTAGGTGTCCCAAAAAGGTGGTGATAACAACAGACGGTCACGGAGAAACAAATGATTTGATGACTCACCAATTGTCTGCTTTTGTCACCACATTCATCATCGCAGAAGTCTGGATCCTTATTAGTAGCAATGCTGAGATCTGGACTGATGTCAAACAGCACCAGCTCGGTGTTGGTTGGTTCTCCTTCCACACTGAACACGCCGCTCCAGAGCACCGGAGGACCACCCGGGATCACCGAGGAGGCGATCAGTCTGCGGTCTCTGTCTCCATCAGGGACACTGAGGGTCGCCCCCCGAAGAGAATTCAGAGTCTGAAGTTTTTCTCCTTTACCTTCGAGCCAAAGGAGACGGACTTTGTTGCCTTTGCCTCCTGAGGGCAGGTTGGAGAAAAGATAGATGATGGAGTTGATCTGGAATCCGTCCACAAAGTCCACATCGCCTTTACGATCGATCGCAGGATTTGTGTTCTCCCCTCTAATGGAAAATATCCCTCCTGTCTGTTTGTTATTCGTGTTATGCAGCTGTACTGTAGACATATAGGGACAGCTGGACTGTGTTGGTAAAACTCCATTTTGCTGAACAGCAGCCAGAATGTAAGTCTCTGCCTGGGTCCGAGTCTCCACGTTCACCAGAAAACTCACGGACGCGCTGCTGCGCCACAGAGACCCCACCTGGATGTGCTCCATGTGCAGCACCTTGGAAATGTTTCTCGAGTGTAGCAATTCACAGTAACCACACCATCCATCAAACACACCGCATGTTATCAGATTTTTAGTGGAAACAAGCGGCAGCAACACGTTGACACTGAAGGTTGCGTTCCACTTCTCCGTCTCAGAAACACGCGTAAACTGCGGGTAAACAGATTGTGGATCTTTCAAGACTCCTCTCTGGGTCAGACTCTGGACTAACATCAGGTCATGGCTCAGCTGGTACAGTCTCTCCTCAGTAGCGATGTAAACTGTGTCATTATCCACGGAGTAGTGGCGGATGTCTCCCTTGAAGTAGAACTCTCTGTGCTCCAGACACAGACCCGCTTCACTCCAGAGGATGAACAACAGACCAGGCAGCAGGACCATCATCGAGCAGAGGTGGCAACTCATTGCTCATTCATTCATGGTCCTCATGACACTGTGCTCCCCTGCAGAGCTTCACTAGAGCTATGCGTAAATGCGCACCGCGCCTTTGCTGGGAAGAGAAGCACAGAAAGTGGGAGGGCGCGCTTCTAGGGAAACAGGAAACAAAACCACATTTCTGAGATGTGATGATCGGCATCAGTGATGTGTTTACTGTGCAGCATTTGACCCACTGTTATTCCATTTTCAGTCAAAGGTATAGCGAGCAGATTTCAACCAAGGCATCATCAGTTTAATCAATCCATTGATTCATCTTATTCCACCCAGATCTGGAGGCAACAGGGTTCAGATGTTGTGCTGTATCAAGTTTTAACTTGTTCATGTCTCCCCCCAAATCTGCCACAGCGAACAACAACAGTGTTTTTGAGCTTTGGTTTTGAGTCTCACAACTGTTTTAAACTGTGATAAAAGCTATATAATTTAAAAAGTATGTCAGCTGAAGTGAAATTTAGCAGATTCTGTCTTTAGTGAAACGATGAAGTCAGAATTCAAGTTTCTTAATGCAAAACTGTATTCTGCACCAACAGCAATGACTGTCATCGTTGCCATGTGTGCACAGTTGGATGCAAGCTGAGATCAGTTCAGTCATGTAAAAAGTTATGTGAGAAGTTTTTTTTAACTTTATCTTGGTTCTTCTTTTAGTTGAGCTGCCAACACCAGTACCAGTTCTTCAAATGATAGCCACAAACCTGAGGAACCAGCCTCTGAGCAGTTTAAACCCTGACTTCCCCTTAGTTCAGACCAAAGTCTCCTCTCATGTACATCTGAAGACCGCACCCTTTGATGAGCAAAACCTGAGGGAGAACACCAGACCAGTGGATGGACCACCAGGGATAACATCACGCCCATGGGCTTCTACCCCTCTCCTCCAAACATGCCAACATGGTGGGAATGCGTTAGCATGCAGACTCCAGTTCTTCCTGGGAGGGTAGACCCTGATGTGATAACTGTCGTGAAGTTTAATGACCAAACTGAAAAACACCTGAAGTGGTAGAACAGCCACTCCATTGGTTTGTCTTCTTGAAATCAACAAGGTATCTACTCCTACACAGATGAGGAAGAGGGAGTCGGAGGAAGAAGCATCTGGCAGGTTTAACAGTTGGATCACTGGAACCCCTATGGGCTGGTCTTTGTGTCCTGCTGCCAACAAGAAAAACATGTTTTGCTTTGGTTTATAGTTCATTACTCCTTCATGGTGGTCTCTCACAGGTCTGGGTTTTTCATGCACCTTTCTTTATTTCCTGGTGCTAGCTTGTGTGTCCTACATGGTGGCAAGTTGGAGGGAACTTTTGGGACTTATCAGAAACATTATTCACCTCAAATTTCACCTCAAGTAAAGTATGAAAAGAAAAGACACTCTTTTATCACCCAACAAGGAGAAGACTAGGAATGAGGATGAAAAGGCGTACAGAAGAAACAGAATTTAAAACAAAGATAAGGGTTTGTTCTGGTCTTTTCAGGATTTAAATTCAAAGTTATCTGGATATCTCATCAAAGACTTCATCTTAGGGAGACTTCAGGTGTGTGATCTATTCTTAAAACAGATTGTTGTTTGAGAGTTTAGTAAACCCTTGCATGCACCTCACACTCCTGAAGTTCATGGAGGACACCACCATCAGTCTCATCCAGGATGGTGATGAGGCCACTTACAGACAGGAAGTAGAACAGTTGGTCCTCTAGTGTGGTCAGAACAACTTGGAGCTGAACTCGCTCAAGACTGTGGAGATGACAGTGGACTTAAGGAGAACCCCCCATTTTCCATTTTCCTCACCTGGGATGGCATGGGCTTCGACGGGGGACACATATTTCATGGAATTTCAGCCAAAACTGGGAAGTCAAAATTTGGCTCCAAATTTCAGATCCAGACCTTACGTTCGGAGCTGAATTTGGGAAAACCCGAAACAGAGGTTTTAGCCCTCAGACTTGATTCAGGATGCATTTTTGTCACCTGGGATGGCAGATTTTCTCAAAACTGGGTTTTGGGTCTAATATTTTGGGAAAATTCAGGTTGTTTTTTTTTTTTTTTTTTTTTTTTTGCAGTTTTACAGCCTGAAAACTGATGAGTTATCTAACATGATCATGATTTTCCTCCCCAAACAGTGGACAGTACTTCCATTTTTTTTAATTGTCACACATTGATTTGGTTTGGGGAAAAAATATTTTGAGGGACCTCATTTTTTTCAAGACTCTGCAACCCAGCAATCTTTCTTATCACACCATTATCAATGTAGATTTTGTGCTAGTTAAGACCTTTTGTACTGAAATATCCAAAATCAATGTAATTCTTTATGTAACATTTTTTCTTTTGAGTAAAAAACCAACCATGTGCCATCAATGTTCTCATAAAGCATTTAATCAGAAATGCATCTGACTGAGAGAAACACAAATTTCTTGTTGTTTCATCACAGTCTCCCATATCTACAGTTCTTTAATTTAATTTAGTAGCCGCTTTTGTCCAAAGCCACATACAACACAAGCAATAATTGACACTGGAGGAATAACTTAGTAAGTGTGACAAAGTGCTTCAAGTTGGGCCCCTTCCTTCCTGACAGGCACAGAAATTTACATTTACAATTTATATCTGAAAACACAAGTAGTACCAAAAGTGTTGTGAATTAGAGCAAAACAATACTTTGTTCATAATAAAAATAATTCTTAACTTTATTCCATAACTCCAATACTAGCAAAAAATTCCACTTTTTATTGTAATAATTAACATGAGAAAAGTAAAATACACTAAAGCAATAAATAAAGAAAAAAAAACTTTAAAAAAAAAACCTAATAAAAACTTGTTTTCTGTAAAATATTTAGATTTAATCACTGTACTGGCATTTTGAAAACTAGGGCATGTCAACCAAAATGGTTGATCCACATGGATTATTAAAACAAACAAAACTGTTTCAAGTGCAGAATTTTTGCTTTACTTCTCTGGTTTAACTTTGTGTCATAAATTCAAGACATATAAATATGTATGTTTTCTAAACGAGGCCTCGTGAATAAGCTGTAAAATTTCTAATATTAAACTCAAAAACTTGCAAGGACTCAAAAAGGTAAGCCAGTCAGCCAGTAAGACAGTGAATAAATACCAAAGCTAACAGAGAAGAGGAAAATCCTGTGATTGGGTCTCACATGGCTTGAGCTTGCGTTACTATCTACCTCCACTAGAGGGCGTCGCGCTTCTTCAGAGAGGAAATGCAGTGGCATGCAGCAGCAGCAGCTCGGTCAGAGGCAGTAGAGAACTCCTGCTGCTTCGCTCTGTATATTTCTGCTGACCCTCCGTTTCAGGGATTCATTCATCCAAGTCAGAGCTGCAGCCTCCGTTCAGACGGAGTCTCTCCATCCTCCGCTCGTCCGTCCGTCCAGCTCAAGGCTGCATCCAGCGGAGCGCTGCGTCCATACCTGGGAAGGTCAGGCGGATCATTTTGGTCTCGCAGCAACTTTATCCCGTTTCCTCTCTTCCTGATCAGCGTTGACTCACCAGGAGATCATCACTACATTCAGCGGCTGTTGGTGAGTTTTCGTGAGAGGTGTACATCCTCTTTGAGACAGCACTGCAGCACTGAGGAGTGAGATGATTTAACACATGGTCAGGCCAGGTGAATATCTATTTTCACAAACAGATTAAACAGAAGACCCGATACAGTGAAGTCGTAGTTTATTAAATGAAGCTGTCTCTCGTATCATTAAATATCTGACTACTATAGTCACTTACAAGTGATATTTTGGGAAGATGGTAACAATTCAAATGGACAGTATTCTGCCTTAATTTTAATGTTTTCATATTCCTGTCACAGTAATCGGTATTCTATCAGTTCATTGGTCAGATTAACCTTTGCAGTATAATTGTTTCACTTAAAAATAGTAGTTAAAGCGAGCCCCAAACAGCAGTTTCCCGAACATGCAGTTTTATTGGACTTTGCTGCATCATCTACGTCACTCTTCTCGTGTTGGCTCTCGAGGACGTAATTGGCATTCACGAGCAGCTCCGAGTGTTGCATAATAGCCCACATCTCAGAGAGCCGTCAGCACGTCCTACACTGGTGCTTGCCAAACCAGGGTCCAGGGAGATCCCAAGGGTGCCTGAAGAAGCTTGTGGGGGCGTGATGAGCAAAAATAAAGACAGAACAGAAACTTTAAGATGCTATTAAAAAAATACTTGAGGCGACGCATCTCTTTCTTACTTCAAAGAAAGAAACATTCACAAGCTAAACACAAAATCAATGTATTTAAAATAAGGCTTTCCTTACAATCATTAATCTCCAGTCGTTAATAATGTTCATTTCAATGATCAGTCCATCAGTATGAGGGCTGTCTGCAGAGACCCCTCACCAGAAAGTTAGAGCAAGCAGAGAACTCAGACAATAATATTTTATCCAGTTTTTCATTCAGTTCATGACTTTTCCAGAAGTTTTTGAACCTTATACAGTAAGGTGACTAAAATACTCTTTTCTCTGTATGAGTAGGACATTGGAACTGTTTCACCCCACTGGTTTCCCTCAAAAGTGGTGCACCAGTCCACTGTATGTATCTTGATGACAGGCCTGTGGTTTGCAGTCTTTCTATAGCCCGTGGTGCGGCAGGTCTCCTCCCTTGGTTTGGACCTCAGAGGTCTGTAATCTCCTGAAACCACAGCACCACCACCCAGATTCATTTCTCAGGTTAAAAATGACACAAAAACCAGCTGGGCACTGTGGGAAAAATGGACACGTGATGTGCCGAGTATTGCAGTTTGAAGGGAGTCCCTGTAGAGCAGGGGTTTGTGAGGGAAGAGGCTGGTAGTGTAGATCAGTTATGGGGGCAGCAGGGCCTCATTTTGTATCTTATGAAGTGTATTGTACTGTTTGTATTTTATTTCATTTGTAAGTCAGAGTAAGTGTGAAGAATCCAGACATGGTGAGCAGGACTTGCTCACTATACATTATCCTGTTTATATCTTTACAACCACTGAAGACATGAACAGGCTGGCACAAAAAAATTGAGGCAATAAAAGATAATCAATACATGGATATTGAGGTGCTTTCTTTTCATTCGGACCACAACTTTCATATCCATTTCAAAATCATGGAAGAGCACACACGTAAGGACAGTTCTGGTGTTTCTGTTCTTTTTCTTTCCTCTTTCAAATTTCCACTTGGTTCTGGGTACAGTTTTGTTTACATTCACTGCAATACTCGTGAGTTGTAAGTTCCACTTGATGACACTTCCAGTCTGCTCTGTACATTAGCTATTACTGCTATTGTATTACAGGGGATCTTACCAGGAACCATAAATATTAAATGTGTTTAATATTTACGATTCCAGACCAGGCAGGCTCAGGAGCAGTAAAATGGTGGAATTGAAACCACACACTTGAGGATTATTTTGACAAATAATTTGTTAGGATATAATCTAACTTGGTACCCTCTAGAAAGGCAAATCAGGCCCTAAATCTGGCTTTAAATCATCCAGTGTGTTGCCAGCCTGAGTACAGTGAAGGAGGCAGGGGAAGTGACTTTTTGAACTGTGTATTCATGATTTGTGGGTTGAGCTCTGACATTTGCTGTTATCTGATGCAGTTGTCATTAAAGAGGTTCAATAACAGTCAGTCTTCAGACAGACAGACTGCATGGCTTTACTGAACCTTGATTACACAAGCAGCTAACAGCCTGGTAATAAAAGAGACAGCTTCATAATAGACTTGGATGAGAGATCTCATTAATAGCCTCCATAAAGCTGCTAAATATTTTCATACCAACAATGGATCACATGACTGTGCTTATTTCACAATGGCCTCAAAGACGAGAAAAAAATACCAACAAACCCTGTGTATTTCATCTCAATACACGTCCTAACACATTTCAGTTTATTGTTTTGCTTTGATAATAGAGGGTGCTGTGTGTTCAGTCTCACAATCAACAAAGTCGTTACCAGTTTGCTCATGGTTTCAGAAGCAGCGAGGTGTTGCTGCAAGACATAACATGTGCAGGTGTTTTCATTTTTGATGGCACTTAGCAAACAGATCGTTCCTGATTCCAGTGTTAGTGCAATGCTTGGTTAAACGCAGCATGGCGTGGCTATCTCTGACTGCAAAGGTGGAAAATAGGTATGATAGCGCTCAATAAAACATTGGACTACACTTAAGATCTTGAACTGCAGAAGGTTCACACTGTTTGTTTTCTTAATCTGTAAATCTTTTGTAGCAACATGATGCCGACAAAATATCTGTCTCTCTTGCTGTCTTAAGTGTGTTGTGTTGAAGTCGGCATTTTCTAAATTGTCGTCAGAGGAACTTGTTGAAGACTCTCAAGTTGAAAGTTCCAGATGTGTCGAGGTTAGCAGCTGTTCAGTTCTCCAAAGCCCTTTACTCTCCTCCACTTCATGACTGAGGTGTGTTAGTATGTATGTGTGTGTGTGTGTGTGTGTGTGTGTGTGTGTGTGTGTGTGTGTGTGTGTGTGTGTGTGTGTGTGTGTGTGTGTGTGTGTGTGTGATACAGAGACTCGTGGTGATGGGTGGAGTGGGTGGAGGCCATAAATGGCAAAATGTGAAGAGAAATGACCACGTCAGTAGGGAGACACTGCTTAGCTGCTTTCCCCCTGGTGTTTCCCCTCTGTTGCGTGGGAGAGCAAACACCGCCGTGATGTGTGTCTGCTGACAGTTATATGTTTGAAGTCTTAAATCTGTTGGAGCCACACAAGCTGTTAACATCAGTTGCTCCTATCCTTTTTCTTTCCTGTTTAGCTGCTGAGAGACACTGAAGGAAAAGATGGATACACTATCGATGGGTAGCTGTGAGTGTGTGAATGTCACTGGACGAGTCTTGGCATTAAGCAGATTTGTAATTAGAGTATTTTACATCAATATACTAAATATAGCTACAGCCATTATCTGGACTCTGGAGTTTGTTGGGATCAACACTTCCAATATGTTGGTTTCCATCTTTTCATTTTATAACCATGATTCAGAAAGCTAGTGTGTAGCTCCAGTGAAGACACATCCACGTTACTGTCTAGGCTTCATATGTATCAAGCAGACATTGGTAAGCACATGCTTAGGCCTTGACCGATAATGAATTTTGCTTGACGATATATTGTCCCACAATTATTGACAATAAACGATATTATTGACAATATTATTTTAAGACTAAATGAACCGCTAATATAAAAAATATATATATCATAATAATGCAATACACCCTTTCGAATAGGGATGGGTACCTTACACATTTGAAGCAATACCGTACCGATGCCCGGTACCTGGCAACTGGTACTGGTACTCAACGGTACCAGTTTTCGGTACTTTTTTGTGTTTATGTGGTAAAAAATATCAATTTGTTTAATAATGAGTTTTTTTTTTTTTTTTTTTTTTTTTTTTACAATTTAACAAATATATTCTTCAATATATAACCCTGAAATGCTGTGTTCATGAAGATATCATTTGGCTGTCTTGTATTCAATTCCTCTTTTTTCTGAAAAGTTTCGTTTTCATTAGTTATAAGAGGTTAAAAACAAGACTTTACTAAACGTTTAACGATGAATTACAGCCGCCATTCTAGGAAGGTAGAGTCAAGAAGTGATTAGACTCTTGAAAGAAAAAAAATTAGTTATTATTTTTGTCCACTCAGACTCTCCTAGAATCCCTCATTGTTTCTTCTGCACAGACTCTGGCTGCTATAATTGCTGTGCCTGTGACGGGGGTATTTTGGCTACAAAACTGTACAATGATAAATGGCAGAGCCACACTGTCCACTCTATATACAGTCTATGGTAGAGACAGAGAGCATAATCATAAGTGAACCAACCAGCGTGAACAAAGTTGAAGATACCAACTAAATCAAAAGAAGTTACAGGTGCAGGGACAGAGGGCTCTGAAGAGCCCACCAAAACTTTCCAGGAAGCTTTTTGTGGGTGTGGGTACCTCACCTTTATCAGTCTTGGTCTCTATGATTGTGCTAGTAGCCAGACACTTTGTTAAAAGCCTTGCTGGTTGATTGGTTGGTCTTAATCTTCTACTGCTGCGTTTTTTTTTCTGTATCTATTAAGCGGCAAACAGTGTAAAGAAAAGACTGCGCCCTGTAAACGAATTAGAGCATGCTTACTCTTCGTGCACTATTAATATTTTCAGCTCTAACTGACAAATAATTTAGACTTTAAAAATCATCAGCTGTGTGGGTTATATCACCAAACATTAGCTAGTATGTCAGAAATGTCTGATGTAAGAGTCAGGAACAATGCCCTGAATTTTGATTGTTTGCTGGGAACAGGAAACAAACAAACAAACCCAGGGTACATGGGTCTAGCTAGGATGTCACTCTTTTTGGTAAAGACCTGAGTTTGTAGAAAAGAGGGGAGGAATGGAAAATCTCAGTAAAGCATTGCATTGCATGTGAGTTGATGTACACAACTGCCTGTGGTATGTGTTAGCGTGTTTTATGATAGCATGAAGACCACCCACAAATGTCATAGTTTTAGCTTTGACTGGCCCATAAGGTATGACTAATGTAAAACATGCAAGTTAAAAATCATCTTCAGTGACTTGGAACTTCAGAGACTTGATCTTAGCATGTTTTAGCTGTGGCCTTGACTGCATGGGACACAATAACTCACCTTAGTTGGAAAAATATTTATAAAAAAGTCTCAGACGTGCTCAGATATCTCCAAAGTAAACTGGAAAGAAGGAACAAAATGTTCCCTTCGTCACTGTTTTAGCCATTATGACATCGCTAACATCATGCACTGTTTTGACAGCCCTGTCTGCTTTTTGGTATTAAGTCCACATTAATAATATTTAAAGACGCCAACTGCTTCCTTGCTGAGTGAGACACAGTGATGGATGGTCAACCTCCACACCGAGCGGCACGCAGTAGCACCATATATGGGTGTCTATGAGCTGGTACAAAAGGGAAAAGGTTAGCTTAAACTCTGAACGTAGCGTGTTTGTGCTGCTGTGGATGAGGAGGGAAAGGGTTGGAAGTTTGCCCCTTCATAACTTCGACCAGTCTGAAGCTGGCTAACATGTTTCTGGCACTGCCACACACACAAACACATTTTTCAGCCATATCCAGACAGGGTGTACTGAACGTCTGTTTTTGGTTTTCTCACATTTTTCTCGCTGTATTTCATTTCAACCCTTCACAGATGGATGAGTGATTTTCTAGTGCTGTTTGTTTTAAGTCGGTACCACTGATGATAGATTATCCCTTGACTTGGCTGGGATGTTTCAGCGGTCCTCGAGAATTAACAGGAATTCACTCAATAATCGTTAAAATACTCACATGATATTTACAGAAAAGGTTCTCTTTGAAAAATGCTGTCACCTCTGTCCAAATCTTTTGTATCTAACTTTGCTCCTACTTCAGTCTGTTTATCTCAATCAATCTTCAACTGTACCAAGTCATTTTGTATCAAACGTTATCTCAAAGCTGTACAAACAGAAGGTCTAGATATAACTCTTTATTATATTTACAGAGACCTAACATTAATCCGCCATCTGCGGCATTCAGTAAATTACATTGGCAAGGAAAAACTTCCTTTTAACAGACAGAAACCTTGAACAGATCCACTCACAGACATCTGCTGTGGCAGTGCTGGGTCTCAAGAGAGACATAGAGGGAGAGATGAATAGAGACAGAAAACAATAACAGCAACTCAGACAGACTCATGGCTACAGCAGTGGCAACAGGACATCCTTAAGACTTTACTTCCCTAGCTGTTAAAAGAGAAATTTAATGTTTGGTCAACTGACTGCTCTGAAGTTCAGAAGACACAAAGCACAATGTATATCAGGCAGGCAACTTACTAGAGATTTTTAAACTAGGTTTGCATCTCCCAAAATGTCTTTGTGTGTGTGTGTGTATTCTTCTACTGACCTCTGATTAAATATAAATACGCCAGCTGATGGCAGCTCTGCAGCCTATACATAATACAACCCATATTTGGAGTCTTTAGTGATAAAAATATCAATATTTGTTAGACAAACTTGGAAATCTGTTTCCGATTAGCAAATTGACTAAACACACATCCCTAGTAAACAGGGACAGCAGAGTATGAGCCTCTACAATAACAACAATGATAATGAGGGAGGGATTATATTGATGATTGATGAAATTAATCATAGAAATTGGAAATAAAAGAGTTTTAAGATAAATATCAACAATAACAATGGTAATCATGGCTGTTGGAGTCTGGCAGGTCAGTGGCAGATCCAGAAGAATCTCTGAAATCGGGTTTAAGCCTGAGCAAGTTATAACTATAAGCTTTACGCCCCCAAAAAGTTCAAGCCAATCTCCAACTGTAGAGAGGGAGTTTGCCCCAAGATCTCGTCTGATAGATGATACCAAAGGAGAGGAGGATAATAATAAAAAGCTCAACCTCCCATACTATTTTAACAACATTTGATTTGAGTCCCCAAAGAGATGCAACCAACGAGAAGGAAACTTAAAATTGCATGCAAGTTTAAAAGTTAAGTTGTTAGCTGTCACTTTCAAATTGAAAATCAATATTCTTTTATACAATGTATGAACTGGTCCTACTTGTTTTCTCAGAGACCACTTGGACAAGATGGATGGCTGACCTTGGAGCTTGCTGATTGGTTACTTGATCCTCCCTGGTCACAGCTGCTGTAATGGCAAAAAGCCCGGAGGTGAAGCTGGCTGTCTTCGGCAGAGCTGGGGTGGGCAAGTCAGGTAAACTGCAGTCTGTCTGTCTGTCTGTCTGTCTGTCCGTCCGTCCGTCCGTCCGTCCGTCTGTCTGTCTGTCTGTCTGTCTGTCTGTCTGTCTGTCTGTCTGTCAGTCATACCTGTTCCTGAGAAAGCTTCTCTGAGTCTAAAGCTAGAATACAGATAATTCCAAAATAATCTGGATCTAATCACTAAAAACTGGCTGATTTGATGGATTTGGACTTTATTTTGGTGCACAAAATGATCATAAATTTAAACTTTCGGAACATTTCAGGAGCCAAAGATTTGCTGCTGTGTTTCTGCTGGTTTCACGGATGAGTTTTTCACATTTTCTGCCTCATTTATGTTGTTTTTGAGTTCTCACCAAAATCTCTCCTTCTAATTTTTCTCTCCATCATGCTGTCAGTACTTTTATACTCCCCGTCATTTCTTCTCGTCCTCTGTTTGTTTTCGTTGTCAACACTGTGGTAGGAGGTTGTTTTTTGGTCTGGCTTAACTACCTTCACTCCCACAGATAAGTCACTTGGGTTATTATCATTCGGTTTCAGCACTTCACTATAAGCTGCAGTGGCTCAGCCTCAGCTGGAGTCCCGTGTGTTTTCCTCCAGTAGCTAACAAAACACAGACCATATGTGTCCTGCTGACTGCAAATCAAGGAAGATTGCTTCCTCGGAGCAATCAGCTGTCAAAAAACATGCTCTGGAATCTCCTCCATGTCGAAAGAGGCTATTAAAATGCCTCGGGAGGTCAGCTGAATTGCTGTACTGAAAAGTATAATGACCGAGGAGTTCATAACCTTCAGCTGAAGAGTGCAGTTGTAAAACATGGTGGTGAGGCTGACAGTTTCTGACATGCAGACCAGGAATACACGCTCCAATCTGGGACTTCTCCTCTGGTATGAGAAGAGTATTCTTAGGCCTCTGCTTCCCTTTCTGACATAATTAAGTCCATTCACTCATTTTGATGGCTCATTATCTGTTCGCCCTAAACCTCCAAAAACTCAGTTTCCCGGCGTCTACACGAAACCATGACATCAGAGTTTTCCAATATCTTCACTTTGGCCAGAGTTTTCAGAAAACATTTTTTTCAGTGACGTAAAGCTGTGGCTTTGTGTGAATGACAGGCTTAAATGTATAAAAATAAATGCAGTTTCCCCAGATACCTGGCTACGTGTGGACATGCCAACTGGCATCCATGACACATGATGAAGGCAATTGCTTTGAGTGTGACTGTGTGATGCTGCTTTGATCCATCTCTAAATCTTAAGGCTAACAAACATACATTCACCCTAGATTTGATAACAGCATCCAGTACATAGAGTTGTTCTGGGCCCGTATGCAAGTGTAATCATAGAATAGAGCAGAATAGAACAGAATAGAAAAAACTCTAATTTATCCCGGTAAGGTTCGTAACAAGATAGATGATGACAGCTTGTCAATCGTTCTCCAGTCAGCCAGCCTCCACCTCCACAGGGTCCAGGACTGAGCTCCTTGAGCAGTCTGTTCAGTCTCTGTCTCCTGGATCCTGTTTGCTCACAGCAGGTGAAGTTCTTCCAATGTGGCGTTGGTGTCTGATGTTAGCTCTGTTAGCTATGTCTGTAAATAGCATGATGCTACTCAGCCCTCTGGTATTCCCTCTGTTGCTGGGTTAGCACCTCTTTCTCCTCACCTTGTGGGGAACCATCAGGCCCTGCACCAGTTAGCATTGACATGCTACAGCTACTGACAACTGATTTCACATGTAAACAATGCAGCCATGGTTACATGGATTTCCATACAAACACAGAAGCAAAAATAGTAAAAATATCACTGAAGATAAAACCAGTTTGGTGTCCATGACCAACAAATGAGCCATACAAAGTAATGATCCCAACCAAAGACAAAGATGACGAAAAAGAGACGAAAAAATTATTAGAATGGGCAACAGGCACCCACAATCAACAGGGTGACACTTAGCAATACATTTTCCCCATAAACCAAATCTACTGACTGTGTCTTTAACATGAACGATGAATCAAAAAGTCATCACAATTCATCCTGAGGAGGGCATAAATGTCTCTTGGAAATTTTATTGTCATCATGCAGAAGCATTCAAGTATTTTTTTTCTCCAAAACCAAAGTTTTGTCACATTGGTTCTAAAAAAAGTCAGAGGGCAGCCAAAGTTATGACAGGAACAATCAATGTGAAAACATGTTCAAGAGCAACATGCTGTATTGTTAAGACATTATTGCAGGCTTATACCGTCCCTCGGGCCATGATGCTCAGTAATGGTCAAAGGGGCTAGAGGTGAAAGAGGATCAGACTTCACTCAGCTCATATCTTTGGCTCCTGAACTAATATCTGGGATGAAGGCAGCTGTGTTAAAGAACAGAGAAAAGGACAAAAAGCCCTGACTCAAAGCCAACCTGCTTATTTTCTAGTTCTGGGGACAAACACATTGTTTGTCAGCAGCTGCACCTTTGACACTAGGTGTTCACATGGACGTGAGCTTGTATATGCTGACACTCATTTCACACAGCTCTGATTCTTCTCAGCCAGTGACGTGCTTCTTTTTGCTCTTTTGACGTGCAAAACAGTCAGCGCAGAAAACACTGCACTGTGCTCATTGTTGTCATATCCAAAGCTACATGTAGTCCAGGTGATTCTTTTAACAATGAACAACTCTCATCTAAAAATAGGTCTTTACTGACAGACAGCCAGGTGCTGACTAATTGGTTACCCTAACTGGCCAACAAAAAGTCAGAGCTTTGGAATAAACTTTCGTTTAATGTGAAACAGGAAGGACGGGGTAAGAAGAAGAAGAGTTATTTATGGAGAGTTTACATTTTAAGTAAAGCTGAACAATTAATTGAATGGACACCATCATCGCAATGTAATAGAATGCAATTTTCAAATCGCAAAGACTGCAATTAAAAAAGTTTTATGTACTCAGACCTGGATGGTATATAGTAATTCGTACATCCTTAAAACCGGCAAAAGTCAACATGCTGTTTTTTCTGTCAAAAACCCTGTGAGCTACAGAGATTCATACAGTAGAATAATTGTGGGTGGCAGAGCCATACCCCTTCTTTGCTTTATTCTGTATGGTTTGTTTCTCTTTATGACAACTGAAGGTCAGTAAAATTGCTATGTTCCTTTTTCTCTTTGAATGTAGAAGTGCAAGAAAGACCTGTCTAAATGTTGACAATTTACTTTGTCCCATTGGTCATACTATAGAATGACTTATCGCTTATGTTTAGTGAATAATACAGAAGACCCCCCCCAAAAAAAGATTGCATGCTAAATTGCAATATTAGTAAAAAAAAAGAAACACAATTAGATTATTTTCTAAAATTGTTCAGCCCTTATTTTAAGTCACAAATGGGGCTCAGCAGTTCAGTTGGCTGTCTCTTGGTAGCCCTTTGATTAGCTCACTGTTTCATCAGTATAGTGAGAACCTAGATGTGTCAACAACAAAGGCAGGCCAACTTTTGTTTTAGCAACATTTATTTTGTTTTATCCTCTAAAAGCACAATATCAGAATCAGGAATTGATAAGAACAAGAAGTGATAAGCAGAATCAATACTGGAATTAATGAGTTTGTAAAGATACACTCCCCTAAGATGAATGCACTGTCCTTGTTAAAAAGGAGACACCAGACTCTTCTCAGGTCAGTCTTGGTCTTTTTCAACTTTGAAACCTTGTTCATAAAGTACACAGTGTGAGATGCCATACATGCAGACGTCTTACCTTGGCTAATGACAGACTGTTGAATTTAAGACACTCCGTATGTGGAATGCTAACAAACATGGAGACCATCAAAACAAAAGGTAAAAGAAGAAACAGTAAGCAGCTGGATAGATTTATTATTATTAATAGCTTTACTAAGGTTAATCTGACAGTTTAATCATTTGAGTCGACAAAGAAACACATCAGCCGCAGCAAGATTCCTTCGCCATGTTCTTCACACTCTAATACTTGCACATGTGAGTTAATGTTCATGAGAAGCCAAGAATGTTTCGGTTTGATTGCTCAGTGTTTGTGCTTTTGTAGAGATAATTCACATCCCGGGGTGTTTAAAACCCGGTTAGATGGAGAAATGTGTTTGTAACAAGACGACCTGCTGAGTGTCTTGGCATTGTTGGGTGTTTGCTGGAACCCAAATAATGGTTGGACTTGAACCCCTGTGGAGCTGTGCAGCCCTTATAAAGGGCAGAGTGTGTTACTTAAGTGGGGCTCTTCTGGCACTCTGCAGCCTTCGGTTTGGTGATTTAGAGGAAAGAAACAGGAGGTAGGAAATGAGATGAATTATACTGTTTGCTTCACCTCAGCTTGGCCTGTGATAAGCTCAAACACACACTTGTCTTGTACACACTCATAATGAATTGATCCTATTAAAGGAAGCATTTGGGAGAAAATGGAGTAAAAACACTGTTCTGTTGTTATTTAAAGCTGTTTTAGTCATATTTACTCAAAGAAGCACATGGGGTTGTACATATTGATACTTGTGCTGCTTATCAAAGAACAACACACAGCGGTGGATAAAGTGAAGATGTTGGAAGAGATATCTGAAACATACGACTGATGTGTTGCAATTTTGAAAATGATGTAACTACATGAAAAATGATCCCACTTAGCGGTTGTTTTGACACATAGTTTCATATGGGAGTTACCATTACATCTTGATGTGTGCTCTCTTATCTGTCAACTCACACCAACTGGGTGTTTAGACTAGAACATAGTGTAACCTGCTGACGGCTGGAGTTGTGAGATCAAGGCAGGGAGGTCCCTCGATTCCTACGCTAGTGATGTGCCTCTCCTGTTTCATGTTTGTCTGTTAACCCTCAAACCTGCTCTAGTGGATCAATCTGGTCAGACTTGCTCCTGCTTGGTCAAAAAAGGGAATCGCTGACATCGGCAAATCCCCAAAATCCAAACAGCTTGTTTCAGGTCAGGATTTTACATTCACAAGCAAAACTAAGTACAGGTTTTGTCATCAAATATCACATTTTGTGGGCTGGGAGGAAAGCCAAAGACCCACAAATTTCACTAAAAGGCTTAATAAAATGATTTTTGCATAATATGGGACCTTTAACTTGATTAGATCCAGTACCGTTACAGAGCAGAGGCAAACTGGAGATGCGCAACTCTCAGAATAAGGTGAGACTTCAAACGTACATATTAGACAGCAACGGGACTATCTTGTGTTTTTCCCTTTCATAGAAATATTAATTTTGCTACAAAACTTTAACTGAATTGAACCATACATGGCAAGGGATCAATCTAGTGTGCTGCGAGGCTCAGCAGAAACATCAGACAAACTTCTGTTGTCAAACTGATCTCACTGTCAGCACATCCTCACTTGACATCAGTGCATGACACTATAGTTTGTTTGTTTTCGCCCTTAGAGCCGTTTGTCCCTGTGGAGTTACTGTAGGGTGCTGGAAAGCAGATGTTATTGCTGTAACGTATCTGGTTGTGCTCATGTGTTCTGTAACATAGCTAAGTGTGGCTGCTGTTCTACATCACTGTACGATACCTTATTTTATCATTCTCTCATCGACTTCATGAGGTTGGGCGCACTTATAGCGCTAGGTTTTACTGACGCGGTCAGCAGCCATATTGGCTTTATGACAGCTAACATAAATGATGATCGATTGAGAGGATTGGCTAGGATTCCTGATCACCAATACTTAAAAAATTCCAAGATCGATGTGATACTAGGGATCAGGATCAGGACATCCCTAATTTGACCATTATGCGGCGGCCACACCAAACAAGAACTCGCGAATTTATTCGCGTGAATCGCCTGTCACGCGCCGCGTGCACGCCTGAGTCTCACTGCTGGACTATTTTGACAAGCTGAGGGGTGAACACGCGTCAGCGCGGCACTGCACATGCGGAGTAGAGAGCCCGTTCATTTAAAGACAGAAAGCCCAAAAGAGCAGCTGAAAAACAATGAGCTGTGGTTTCAAAAGCATGACAGGAGAGTGTGTGTTGCGTTGGAGATCACAATCAAGGTCTGCTGCCTCTCCCTGGTAATCCACCTCCACTGGCCCTGACTGGCTGTCCCCTACGAGCTCATCCTCGACCCTCCGAACCTTCGACCACCTGAACCCCAGACCACCCGAACCCCAGACCCATGTTCCCGGAGGTCTCTCTGTGGATAATGAAGGGGTCGAGGAAAGAGAGGAGCACAGAGAACTTCCATCTTTTCCCTCGCTCTGCCCCTGCCCCGCTCTTTCCTCCTCTCTATCAGGCTCAAAACTCCACTGAGAAAAACACAGTCAGACTCAGTGATGACCTGTGCAGGCAAATCCAGCTGGGAACAAATGTTTACAGAGCTTACAAGAGCAATGATTTTATTTTTACGTAAGAGGTAAAAGTTTACTTTGGGGTAGAAGACCTTACCATCGGCCACTTCTTGTACTGGTTCAGTCAATTAATTTTACAAGCAACTTGTTATAAGAACTTAAAATGGAACAGAAGAATCTCACAGCAAAGACAGTTTTAAGAAATAAATGTCCCATTTGAAACCCTTTGAAACATGAAAGGTGATGTTTCACATGAGAACAGCACATCACTTTTTTCAGTAACGCAGCTCAAATTTGGCCTTTTGTACCTTGAAAAAACACAAACACAGTCATGCTTTGCCTATCGTTTGGATGGTCCTTCAAATGGGAAAATTACCTTTATTGGGTGTGAAGCTCTGGCTCATGAACATCTTGTCTAGTCGCTTCTGACACCCCTCTCACCCTCAGCCCATCCCTCGGCCAAAAAGCAGAACAATAACAAAGCCCTGAGCCAACGTGTCTGCCTCAGAAATACTACTGTTTACCTCCTCCTACGCCGTGCAGGGACCATGAATCAGCGAAATGTACATGTGGGACTGAGGTATGATGTAAACAGCCATTCAGGGGGCACGGAGCCACGAAAACAAACACAATGCTGGACCAAAACAGAAACAGCTACTGTGTTGGCTGAGGAGTTATTTTAAAATTCCAAGGTAAATGTTTTCCCAGTTTTTGTTTGTTTTCCCAAAGCTTTTCAGCAAAAGTCTTTTGGGAAATTAAATCTCAAGCTCTCTTGTAGGAATGGTTATTGCCATTCTTCCATTTTTTCAAATTAAAACATAATACTTTCATGTGGTGGCTTGTCTAACTTGTCTGTTTCTACATGGAAAACAACTTAACTGTACTTCTGCACTCCTAATTTGCATTTTTATGTCTTGATGAGTCACTGTTTTGTCACAGCTGTTTAAAAAACAAGTTATCTTTCTGTTTGACGAGGCTGAAGCTTGCAGACCACCGCTGTTGATCCCAGGAGCATTTCTGTTTATTTGCATTGGTTATCACGTTAACAGTGTTTCTAAATCTTGCAGAACTACACTTCTATTTCCACTTCTTCTGCTTTCTAATAGAGTTAGGATTCTTTCATTTTGGTTTTTGATTCCATTTTAATAAACTTCAGTTTAGATCTGAAGTCATTAATTGTCTCATTTCTCATGTGCTCAAAAAATGTCTGTGCAGTCGTGTCTGGCTGTGTGTAGGCATTAAAATGGTTTTAAGTTACTCTGTTAATGATTTTGTTTTATAGGTTATAAATTGTTTTCTGTGTACTGAAGTGGTTGAGGAAGACAGAGGAGCAAGATAACAGCATGTCTCTAAATGATTTTGACAATATTCCTTTGTGTGCCCATGATAACAGCTTTGGAACAGGCTTCCTGCTGAAAAATGGCACAGCCAACAATTTACACTCAAATTACTGTTGCACTGATCATGCTGTTTCCAAAATCAACTTCCTGCGATGCCTGCCGGAGGAAATGAAAGTCCCGGAAAATAATCAAATAATATCCATCAGGCCCTCTGAGCGGAGATCCTCGCTCTCAACGGCCAGGCAATTAACGGGACGCAGGGGCACGGAGATAGACTGCTGCTCAGGTTTCCAGGCACATGTTTGGCCTTTGACAGCAGAGAGAGCCCTCAGCTGTGAAGTTGGCTGCCTGTTTGACTCCCATGATTACATTCTGCATGTGGAACTGGGTAAGCAGCAGTTAGATGTGAGTCATCAAAAGCATTATGCTGCAGCATAAGTGCTCCAATCAGTGTGCCAGAGGTAGATTTTACTCTTTTAGATATGAAATCTGAAAAGCTTCAAACAAACAACAAAAAGACTTCATGTAGATGCAGATTTTTTCTTTGGTGAGACCTTTCACTTTCACTTTTTTCCTGTAAACATGCGTTTTTGTCACATATTTCTCAGACCCAGAGCTTGTGACATCTTTCTTCCGTATGGAAGAAGGGTTTGCTGACCTTTGGTTCCTGCTTTGGCACATTAAAACAGGATTTAATCAAACTGGCTCAGTTTGACTTCCTTCATCAGGTCCAGTCGGTCCATCAGCCGTAACAATGACTTTCGTTCTTATAGAAATGATTAAATCCTGACTCAGACCTCAGATCCCTATCCTCTCCAGTTGGTCGTTCCTACAGTAAGATCATCAACTGAATAATTAGATCTAGATTAGAGGTAATGTATTTACTTGCAATCACGTCAGCTGTGACGTCACTGACGGGGAATGGTGGAAGTAGCAGTGTAGGCTTTAGGCTACAAAGCTTTATAGTTGATACACTGAAAAAAAAACTCAAGTGTTTTTGTCTTATTTTAAGTAAAACTTGTCTTACTACACTTGATATGAGCCACATTCAACTTATCAGTCCAAAAATGTCTTGTTTCAAATTATCTTAAGACAAAAATGAGGTCTGAATTGCTTGTAACAAGTCAAAAAATCTGCCAGTGGAACAAGAAAAATTTGCTAGAAAATTTGCTTAAAACTAAAATAATGTCTCAATACAAGTAACTTTTCTCTTGTTCCATTGATAGATATTGTTTAACCTGTTTCAAATGTTTCAGACCTAATTTATGTCTTTGAATACCTTGAAAGAGGACATTTTCTGGACTGGTCTAGGGGAATGTAGCTCATATCAAGTTTAAAAAGACATTTTCTACTAAAAATAATACAAAAACATTAGGTAAGATTTCAGTTTTTTGCTGTGTAGGACTGGAAAACATCACACGAAAGACTCTGGTGCATTTAATCTTTACAGATGTGAACCTCTAAACTTTGATACCTACAAAATGAATGAACGCTTTGTACGCTAACAGCCAACAGACCAGTTGTTTGTAGCAGGCTGTAAACTTGTTTGTTCTTGCTGTCAAATGTGTATGTATTTGACTTGTAACAGATCCTTTTACTGTTTGAGAACAGTCAAGACTGCATGTGTATTTGGGCAACGGGTTAACCACCAAAAAAGCACATGTTTACTGAAGCAATATGACTTTGACAGATGGTAAACAGCTCTCAGCTTCATGAGAAACCAGTGAGAGGATGGAAGACATCAGCAAGTGGACAGATATTCAGTCGACAGAGGATTTTAGAGGAGGGACCGAGGGGCAACATCCAGTTAGTAAAAATGAAGCCTATGCTGAAGAGCTAAAAGTTGCTGTACATCGAGAATCCGCTTGTGGCTGGCTGCAGGAAGTCCAGAAGACAGACTTTTATGGCATTAAAAAGCATATTTACAGCCTGATTCAAATAACAGCTTGGGTCTGAAATGCTGATTTCACTATCAGCACAGACTGTACAGTGAGTGAATTTTTTTCTAACTTGGTGGTTTAGAAGTTATTTGGATCATTTGATTGTCCAATCAGAGACACAGCTCAGGTCACATGACTGCCAGGCGCCCTGTAGCTGTTCGAAAGGAAACTCACAGCCTGCGTCATATTAAATGGTGCTGCGTCCGTGGATTAGCTACTGGTGACGTCGCAGAGGCTACGTCCGTGTTTTATAAGGTCTAGGAAGAATCCAGCATATACACCAGAGAGGGGTTTAAGCACACAAGTGACTCGATGTTTGATGGTGGTCCCGTGCTGCCCTTGTCTGTTTGCAGTCATGAAAAAAACGTTAGATCCATACGAATACCAGAAGATTGCTCATTTTAAATCATATTAATCTCCTTTCAAGAGAGAACTTGGCTTTTTCAAAAAAGTCTTCCCATGTTTGTATTCACAAACACTAGTTTATAAGAAAAAAGAGAAGTCTTTGAGAGCAGAATCATAGTTTGTTTACAGTCCACCTACAGTGGCGCGCACACTGAGACAAGTTTTCTGCCGTCACATCGAGGCTCCCTGTCAGTCCCTCTGTGTCTGCAGCCTGAGGCTTTCTTAAACTGTCAAAGAGCCTGAATTCCCCAGGTTATCCCCGTCTCAGCTCATCTTCCTCCATCCTTCTTTACCACCTCCTGCACTCCTGAACTTATTTTCTACCTCAAACTTCCCCTTTTCTCATAAAGGATGGGGAGTCTCTGCCACCCACCTCATGTGTTTGAGCTCTCTGTAGTCCATCTGTCTGTACGCAAACACACACCTCCATTCACCGTTTGCTCATACAAGTTCTGCTAATGAGAGGATTAAGTTCTGGATTAAAGAGCCCTGTAGCGAACGCTCAGAGCCTCTTGGTGGAATAAAAGGTGAATTAATTAGTGCTCCCTTTACAGTCACAGAGACGCAGTGGACCCACTAAGAGTAATGACGTGCCACAGGAAGGTGGGCAACCCGAGTAGTCGTGCTTATTTCTACTGCGAGACTAAATTTAGAGGACACCTCTGACTCTGCTACGCCTCCACATGCTGTCCATTGTCTGACTGCCGCTGCTGGCCTTGACCAGCGTGAGTCATCTCTGGTTGTTTCCTCTTTCCTCACAACTTTTACTCAGCACAGATTAGCAGAACTCTTAACATTTCACGATCGATCCATTAAGCTGTGATTTTCAGTGCTGGAGTCACAATATACCTAAGTCTGGGGTAGTGTGTCCAATGCAGTACTGCTTTCAGCCACGTTTGATTTATTCATCACTGTTCCCTCCCACCTCAATGCATTTTTAAGACCTGTTATGTAACACTAGAAGCACTTATGCTAATCTTTACAAAAACTCAAAGTTTCATTCTGCATAGATTTATCCTTTTAAGGATTATGTGGTCCTTTCAGGACTTCCTGAGCTTTTTATGATTGCTGATGCTGACTTTACCTGATTTTGCAGCAGCTTTATGGAATACTACAAATTGCAGTGTTTTTTGGGCTGTTTTGTAATATGTTGCACATCAACGACAAACGTAGAACAAACGCTCCAAATAAGTTGATCTAAAGAACGAGGAAGCAGTTTATCTTCATCGTTTCCATTTCGGAACACAGAATGAAATCTGTTAAAACTGAATATGAAAAAGGACACACCTCAGTGGAGCTGTGGGACTGATTTCACACACCCTCCAGTAGCAAAAGTGCGTCCACTCTGGAAGAAGCCAGATCTGTTGACTAAACTCTGCAGAACTTATTGCTGGTTTTGAGAAAAGCCATTGTGCTCAAAGGATAAAGGAGGCTGAAAGCCCAAAGAGTAAAAATAGGTACTTTCCTTGCCATTTGTTGCTTTTGTACACAATGATTCACCTTTAGGTGTGTGATCACCGTTAAGATCAAGGTGTGGTTACCCTCCTCTGTCTCACTCATGGTCTGAGATGAATAGAGCTGCAGTGCTATTGTTAGAGACTAAATTAAAGGGATGAATGTGGTGTTAGAATCCTCACGCCCTTCCCGTCCTAACCCAGCAACTGCAGGCTCCTGTCCCTTTGCGTCTTCACAGAGGTGAAATCAAAGCCTCCCTGGTGTCCCATTTTACTGAGCCGCAGGGCCCTGAGGAGAACGGCTGCCTCTCTATCTGCCATTGTGTGTTCCCTGGGCTTGTCTGAAGTGTAGTGAAGGGGAGATCTTCTGACCTTTACTGTCATTCAGAGTTAACTTGATACACAGAGTGCTCCTCTGAGCTCAGGGAAAAAGTAAGTATCACTAGAATTACATTTGATAATCCTGTATGTATAGAGCAAGCATCATATAATCCACCAATGTCTGACACCTACTGTTTATTTGTTTAGACATTAGTACTTACCCCCGCAAAGGAGGTTATGTTTTTGGGAGAGTTTGTTTGTGAACAACATAACTCAAAAAGTAACAAATCGATCTTGATGAAATTTTCAGGAAATGTTCAAAATGGGATAAGGAAGAAGTGATTACATTTTGAAAGTGATCTGGATCACCATCAGGATCCAGGACTTTTTTTAAAGGATTCTTTATCATTTTGAGATAGGGCTGTTTTCACCATATGTGTAAATAACTCCACCATAAATGGTCAGATTGCTTTGAAAAACAATACAAGACAAGATCACCATAATTTCTGACAGATGTAAAAGTATGATCCAGATCCTTGCAATATTCTGGATACTAAGATCCAGAATATGAAATATGTATTGGGTCATCATTGTTTTCAACACAGGTAACAAATTATGGTACAAACCTGCAACTAACACCAAGTTGTACCAGACAGTCTGCTGAAAGGAAATATAACATTAAAGTTGGACTAAAGTGTTGGTGACAATCATAATATGCTTGGTGGAGCTCTGTGCTCTCTGAGTGCTTTTCTAGTTCTATTTATGCGAATGTTAAAGCCTGAGGTGGGGAGAGCACACCTCTCAACCCTTTCATGTGCTTACATGATAAGCCAAGGCACGGAGAGCAACAACACTATCTTTTTCAATGAAGCTTAGACAAACTGTTGCTCTCTTACTGCAGTCTGCCACGATTCTTAACTGAAAACTTTGTGAATGTTCTGCTTTACACATAGAGCATGGTATTAGTCCAGGCAGGCCACAAATTCGGACCCTGCTCACTGAACATCGGGTGCTCATACACATTTGACAATAAGCAAAATGGACATTCTATTCTAACTTCTTCAGCCTTAATGCTCTTCCTGTTTCCCCCTGCAAAGTACTTTGCAACACGCCTCCACACAAGCTTCTCTTCTTATGCTGTCTGATTTTACCAGTGTCATGTGTTTTTGCCACTGATGCTCGTCCTATTCTGTTAACAGACAGGGGTCCTTGCTGCTGCTCTCCCTGCTATGTCTTATCTCATGTTTGCACATGCTCTCCCCAACTCAGGCTTTGACATTTCTGGCTCATATAGAGAAATTTAGAAATAAAATAAGAAAATGTTCAGTTGGGAAGTTTGGAAAAACAGCCTCAAACACTTACACTGAAAATTTTGCTTCAGTCCATACTGATCAAAGCTAAACACTGATCGATCCTTGTTGGGCTGTAATGGAGTTACTTGAGATTTCATCTTTTTCCATAATGTGTTTACATTATCTCTGAGCGTCTGTGCTCAAATGACCTTTTTCCCTGAGATGACTTTAAAAAGCCATTTCCCAGAGATGGAGCTGCAGACAGAAACTCAATCATAGAACTGCATCTAGGTGAACCTTTGGACAAATGATTAAAATGAGGGGCTTTCAGATCTGCACTCTGATTGGCTGAGAGCAGCAGGTAATCTGTGTAAAATAGAATAAAACAGCAAATGCTTGATTCTTAATTGTTCAACAGTTCTTTTTACCCAATACAGTCAAAGTTACATTCAGAGTGTCTTGAGACACTAAGTTAAATTATAAAAATGACTTCAGCAGACTGTAATATGCTCATTTTATCATTCATTTTGTCCCATGAGAAGTCACATTAACCACCATGAGGTATGGGTAAGTGTACAGGATCTGTAAATTAGCCTTTATCTCAGATGATCGAGAGGGGGAATCAGAACACCAGTCAGCTCATACCAAGTGATTCAGTTAAACTAATGTGAAAGCTTTCCCAGTACTGTATGAATGAAAAGAAAATAATCAGATCAACTGGAAAACCTAAAATGTTAAGAGTGTTTGCCTATTTTATCTTATTGTATTTTATTGTAAAAATTGTGTTTTTTAGAAAACCTTTAACTTGCCAAGTTTCTTTAAAAAAGAATGTCTAATTAAAAGACACTAAATGGGTAAATCTCTTACATTTTACAAGCAATTCAGGTGTCATTTATGTCTTTTTGTATCTTGTATTAAGACATTTTTTAATTTTTCAAGTGAACGTGACTCATATTAAGTCTAACAAAACATTTTTTACACTTGCTTAGATTTCAGTTTTTGTAGTGCATCTTCCTCTGGTCCTTTGAGACATAAACTTATTGGTCAAATCAAAGAACAAAAGATACAGAATCCAACTCAAGATGTCATTTATTCACTATACAGACAAAGTAATGAAATATAGATTACCGTAATTCATAATGTAATGATTAGTTCTGAGCAAAAATACTATCATAATTACCAGTACATCACAGGGATTTCCTTTTTTTCTGTTATGTTAGTGGTGACTAATGTCACCTTGAACAGCGATGGGGAGCAGGCCTCAGAGGTCTGCTGAGATCACCTCTTTAGAAATCTGCTTCTCCGCTCTTCCATTTCATTTTTGTGTGCACCACAGACTTCAGATACCAACAAAGAAAGTACCAATTTGAATTTCTTTCAGGGTTAGCATTAGTATGCAATCCAACAACTGCCTGTTTGCATGACAACACTTTTGTATACCTGAGACTTAAAGCTCCTGTGGGGATTTTTTGCATGTTATAAAAATTACTGAAATGAATACTTATACTTTATTTGAGCATTTAAAACCAAACAAAATCATTTGTTTGCGGACAGACTCTTTTCATTATGTTATTTTTAAATTACATAAAACTGTAGGTGTCAAGCAACAGGATTAACTGAAAGCTGCATGAACAGCCTCTCATTTAAAAAAGTGAATGGTCACGATGAATGATATTGAACTGTTTAAACTAAAGCCAGTAATAACTTCTTACATTTGCCTAGGACAGAATCAGCAGAGGGATAAGATTACCATAGGGGGCGCCAAAACCAACAGAAACCAAAGGTAGCTCTTGTGATCCACTTTGCCAACCAGCGAGTCTGCTGTATTGGACACAGTTTACATTGCAAAATAGTTTTTATGATTTTTTACCAGAAACATTTTGGATGAAAGGATGGTTGATGTTGGCTTGAAGACTTGATGGTAATGAAACCAAAATAAAAGAGGTGCAGAAAAATCTATTGGGTTTAATATTACACATATAAGAGAAAGCTTTTCTTAGAGTTTGTCAACACAATGTAGATAATCATCCCCCATTTCACCTACATTTCCTGCGAAGGTAATTACAAAGCTCATGATGGCAGAAAATCTCTCTGCATTAGAGATTTATAGAGGAAACGGTTTAATGACTCAGGCAGAAAAACGCTGCATCTGATGGTTTAATTGCAGCTTGATTTATTATGAGAGCTTGGCTTGAGGCAGCAAAACCAATCTAGCTTTCAAAATGCCAAATGGTGACAGGGAACGTGTTTGCTGAGCAACAAATGAAATGTTAGGCTGTCTGCCAGTCACAAACTGGAGGCTGCTATCTAATATTTACAGGGATGGATTCATTTACACTGCTGGGTCGTTCAGGCTTTTTTGGAGTTTCAGTCAGACACATGCGTCTGTTGAATGTCGATATAAGCGCTTTTTTTGTTGGGTCTGCTCTGATCAGGGTGAGATAGGGATGGGAACTCAAAAAGCTTCCTGTGCTGTAACAAGTGCAATGAAATTGAAGTCACAGCAGCAATCAAGAAAACAAAAGTAAGAAAGTGTATAGAAAGAGCAAAAAGGTCCTTAAGAAAATCAAAATAGATGATGACAGCGTGTCCATCATTCTCCAGTTCAGCCAGCCTCCACCTCCACAGGGTCCAGGACTGAGCTTCTACAGTCATGCTACATCTCTGTCTCCTGGATCCTGTCTGCTCACAGCAGGTGAAGCTCTTCCAATGTGGCGCTGGTGTCTGATGTTAGCCCCATTAGCCATGTCTGTGAATAGCATGATGCTACCCTGCCTTCTGGTATTCCCTCTGTTGCTGGGTTAGCACGGCTAGCTTGTCCATCTCATTGGAGATAGATCTTACGTTCCCAATAATGATGGATGGAAGGACAGGTCCATGTCGTCACTTCTTAGCTCACACCTGAAAACCAGCACGCTGTCCTCACCTCCTTCTCCTCACCTTGTGGGAAGACATCAGGCCTTACACCAGTTAGCATTGACATGCTACAGACTGCTAACAGCTGAGTTCACATGTAAACAATGCAGCCATGGTTACATGTAGGATCTCCAGACAAATACAGGAGAAAAAGTAGTTAAAAAAAAAGTTTGGTGTCCATGACCAACAAATGAGCCATACAAAGTAATGATCCACTCCAAATACAAAGATTACTAAAAAGAGACGAAAAAATTACAAGAAACGGACAAAGAAGAGAGCTGCTGCAAAAGGCAGCCATGGCCAACGGGGCAGCGCCTAGCAACCATAAGTGTCCCATGTTTACAAAAAAAGTCTCTAATAGGTAACAACTAATTAAGCATGGATTAAACTGTAAATTTGTCTGTTTTTCTCAGAGCAGTCTAACTGAATGCTCTCCTTATCTCATTTATTTAAATCATTCATGAAATTCAAGATCCTGCCAAGCTGGGTAACTAATGAGTGATGCATTTACAGACAGAGAAGAGAAGAGTGATGAGTCATGTAAGGATAATTTGATCCTGCTAATCTTATCTTGAGAATGAGAGATGATGTTTGCTTAAAAAACTGATTTCATATTTTAGAAAAGAAATTATTCCTCATGTAACCCCATTCTTTTATTTTCGGATAAGTGTGGGTTGCAATTTTTAACCACTCATTTGGATCACATTGATAAATTCCTGAGGCGTACCTAAGCTGCATAAATGTGATGACTCACAACAACAGAGAGCTTACGCAGCTGATGGCTCTATTGGTCATTTGATAAGCACCTTCCTCTTTTAGTCACTGTTGCTACACGGATGGTGAGCTTTCCATCCAGGTCCTACAAGTTTTATGACGTGTCATACATACGAAATGTGAGATTATGCCTTTGATTTCAGATTGAGACACATGCGTGTCTCATTTCTGGACATCAAATATTTTGTCTAAGGAAATTACTTCTTCCTGGCAGACAATTTCAGCTGAGGCATTTAAGATCTATGATGCTGCTGAAACTGCCTCATCTCACTGATTGCTTCTCAGTTGTCAACTGTCTGGGTGATCATTTAAAACCATCATCTAAAAGTTTTGAAATATGTACATGATTCGGCTGTTCTTGTACAGCCATCAAACTAACTCATCCTGGTATGGTGAGTGCAAAAAGAAAGCATGGTCAGATTATTTTCAAAGACAAAAAGGAGAGTTAGACTGGAAGCACTGGAAGACTTAAAATCAAACTCACAATCTATCTGCTGCACTCACTCTGTTTCACCTCATGTCCCAACAAACACTGTTACTTTTACGTAAGTGAAAGATCTTTTCACTTCTACTGATGCTCTGCACATATGTGATCAGTGCAAAGTGTGTTGTTTCAAAGGGGCTGTGGAGAGTTTGAAAGTGATCTTGAAAAAGTCTTCCTTCTAGATACATGCCTGATCCTAATCCACTTTTTAAAAAGAGATTATCAGGGCCAATATTACTGGTTCCTGGTTATTTTAAATTACTACTTCTTAGTTTCCAGTTCGGGTCGTCAAGGACCGAATTGATTTGGACTCTATGACAACACCACGCTGGCTGACTAAGATTAGTAGAGAGAAGAGATAAAACACAGATCACTGTGTTTTTCTCTGCTAAAACGATTTCTATGATTAATTTTGTAGTGATGGTGGACACTGGAGCCTAACTGTCAGACAGAAAAAGGACAGAAGAGCAGAAGAATCTAAACAGGAGAGTGATACAGCCCAAGCTAATTAGCCTTTAGCTCAAGCTGTATCACTCTGTAACACAGGGGCTAAACTGTTTGTGATAATGTTCATTCCAACCCACAGTCATCAGTTATTCTGCAGTGGTCTGTTCAAACTTGAGAGTCTATCAATAAAATGAAGAGTGAGGTTACATTAGCTCTGCTTGGTAGATGACTGGCAGGATATAGCTAACCAGGATTCACTAACGTTAATATAAATGTATTATAAATATAAACAGCTACTAAAATACTTACAAATTGACAGTGTTTACTTGTTGTCACGTTAGCCTACAGATACATCAGAGCACTGGGCTAACATGTAGCCGGCTGCTACAACGTTTGCTTGATGCCACGTTTCAAAACATAGCGCTACGAAACTGTACTGATAAAAACATTACCTCAGCGCGTCGTTGTCTTGTCTTCAACAAAGAAAATTTGTTTGGATCCAATCTCCATTAAATTCCAAAACAAACACATGCCTTGCTAAAATTATTTTACGACGAGGGAGTATAATCAAAGCAGATCCTCCTCAAAGCATCTCTATATGTGACAAAAAGTTAGTTGTGTTGCATATAATTACCTTGAGTAATATTAATGAAGTAACCCAGTTTTATGAATTACGGATCTAGAATTTTTAACTTTACTGGAAATGCATTTTTGTTCCAAATAGCTGTTACCAGACAGTTACTCTAACCCTACCAACATTTAAAGTACACAAGGACATGTCCAACAAAACTGCTGCCTGTAATTGCTCAGTTCAGTGTTTTATAATAATAGTGTCAGTTATGTGGTTAAGGTGGTATCACACCATTTCTCTCTAAACTTGGTTCTTCATTGACTGCTCTCTCATTGAAAACCTGTGTCTGGCTCAGTAGAAAAACACCACCAACCCTTACTCGCACAATGTGGAATATTGGTTTCTGATTGGCCCAGACAGTGACCTCATCCCCTGTGGGAGAAGAAATGTTTACTGTTGCCTTGTGTGTTATTATTACTCCTCTCACTTCAACCTTCCCACACCCTCTCTAAAAGCATGTTTGTTAAATCCAAGACCAAACATGAATAGAGTCTGATTCGCAAGCTGTAATCTGATGTGGAAAGGCCCTCAGATGATGTGATGTCTGACTTTCTGTCATTTACATTTGGCAGCAGATGGAGATTGAATAGTTCCCCTGGCACTTTGGGGAGTTTAAAAACAAATCAGTGCCACACACATGCATGCATTTCCTTCAGCTACATGTCAATCCAAGGTTTCTAGGGAGGCTTGGTTTTGGGATGCTGAGGTGCCCCAGGGAGTGAGTGGTGGTGAAAGGAACTCTGGGAAAGCTCAGACAGGAAACAGTGGCCTGACCTACTGTTCAGGAAGTGGTTTTGGTGCTTTTGTTGCCAATTTGTTTTTCAATAAATTTACCACGGCACCCTGAAGTGACTATTTCAACACCAGTGACCTCTGAAAGCAACAATCTGTTTTATCATCTGTTGCACAAGCAGCTGCTCCTCTCAGTTCACTTCATTACACATGTAGCCTTCCTGTAGGTGATGTAGTGAGGTTGTTTTGGTCACATAGATTACTTCCAGCAAAGCCTTTTAGATGCTCATGATTAACCTTGTCTCAAATAGGCTGCACTAAAATGCTCCGTTAATTTTCTCAGTTTGACTCGGATTGGTGCGTGGATTTGCAGGAAATCACAAATCAATACTCACTGCACCCAGCACTCAAATCTATAACTCTGTTCTCATGGTCCATGGTAAGAATAGCAGCATATTGATTTTAAAGGTGGCCTGCTTTGTCAATAGTTACTTCATTGTCATTAAAACCGGAGATGACTCTTACAAACTCAAAGTACTTGACATTATCTGCAAATAATGTCAATTGTGTTTTGCAGTCTGAAGAAAAGGATGTAAGAAATCCTCATGTCATGGCCTCATTGTCATTACGTTCCAAATTATTTGTCCTTTGAGGGCACACTATTTGTATATTGGAGCTTCTTGTCTGCCAGCACAGCAGCAGGCCAACGGCTGTCTGCATTTCTCCTGACAGGATTGCAATTTAACCCTGGAAACAGCTGGTTAATGATTCACCTCCTTTCAATTTACGCAAATATGCAAGAAAAACAACATTCCCCACTGGCAGAGGAGGCAATTTATAAGTCTGGTGACATCAATTGGGACCCCTGATTAGCATAACCAGCCAAGACGAGAGCAGAGAAAAGACCGAATTCTGTGCTGTGCTAATTTTATGTGGTCATGCGGGAGCATTTTTATGTTGTGCATTCGGTGCAATCTTAATTCTGCTGGGATCTAATAAAGTCAAGGAGATGGAGAGAATGCACAAAGTGTAGGTATAGCTTAGCTATTAAAAAGAAGCGCAGTTTGTACTCTGGTTTGCACCCATAGTACAATTAATTAAAAACAGTGTGTGCAAAAGTGTGTTGTGACACTATAATCTAAAGGTACAGTATGTAATCAAACTAATCATGCATCACGGAGGCTTCTTGTCCTCAAAGGCAACTGTAGTTTCACCAACAGGTGAAACTATAATAATGTAGGAGTTGCCAAATATTGCTTAACATTCCCAGTTCTTCACTTTTTATAATACGTACTGACATACTCATTTTATCTTCAGTGTGTGTCAGTACGTATTTCAAAGGTTTAATCTTCACAATAAAAAAAAATCTATTTCTGTAAAAAGTTTAATAGCATTTAAGACCCCCAACTGGCTACATTATCTGCGTTACATTAGCAAGAGCTTTGCCCATTTTTTATATGGTTTCATTTCTGGATTTAGCTGCTGCCTTTTTAATTTTTGGAAGAAAGGACCTGTAAACTACTGTCTAACCTAACAACGGCTCACTTAAAGCAGTGAAAAAAAAAGACAGTCTTCTCTTGCTTTCAGTTAGATCAAGGCTGTATTCTTTATCATGACTAGCAGTGGGAATTGATAAGATTTTTTCAATACAGATGCCCTTATCGATTCTACTTATCAATCTGATTCTTTATCGATTCCCTTAACAATTCCTGTTGTGAATTTTCTTGGTACAAAAAGTAGCTTTACAGGTTTTTTGTGTCAACAACATTTAATTGAGTTTATACTGCAAGTGAATGAAATGTCAATGGTCCCTGAGTCTGGATATTTCTGGGCATAATTATACAGAAACAGGTAAAAATTGCACACAATGTGATGTTGATGTACTGTGTTGTAATATATTTATAATTTAAGTAGGCCATCTAGTGTCTCAAAGTGGTTATAGCAATGTTTTAAGTTGTTTGGAACCTTTCCGTAGTTATGAAGTCAGCCATGAGCCTTTCATTAGCCTGTTAGCTTTTGACATTTGAAATTCTCAGTATTTTTTTTCCAAGGGTTGATGTGATATGTTTCTGTGATGAAAGTTGAAATTATATTCTGAAAGCTGAAGTTATACTGATGTATGCTAACAGCAAGCATATCAATGCAGTTTCCCATATACGCCAGCATCAAGCTTGTGCTATTTTGTTATTTTGGTAAATAAGGTGATTTATACCATTTGGAATGTACTGAATATGAATCTCTTGAGAGAGAGTACTATACATTTCTTTATGAAGTCAGTTCTTCAGTAAAACTTCAAGCTGAAAATCCTGAATCAGAGTTTTCTTGGGAAACGTTATCTAACTGCTAAGCTAAGATAGCTGCAGCAGAGTAGTTGACGTAAGGCCCGGCACAATGTAAAGAATTGATAAGGGAAGCGTTAAGCACAAAGGCTAATGATATTGATGGATTGAAACATTTCTTATCGATCCTCAACAGGAACTGGTTTTCGTCACTTGGCTGGCTGTACAACTGAGTATAAAACATAATTTGCAATGATAGTTAAAACTAAATAAGATTATTAAGAAAAATATAGACTCAAAGTGATAATTTTTCCACCAACATACCCAAATAATTATTGTCCAAGAAGAATTACACAACTTGCAGTGAAAATAAGGCCTGTGTTTTCATTTCTGCAGCAAAGATTAAAGAGAGTGGTGTGCCTCATAAATGAATGTAGGGTAAGATTTTGTTAAATCATCCAGTAATAGTTTCACAGGACAGGAGCAGAAAAAAGAGAAAAGGTACTGCAGGGGTCACCAAAACCGAAACTACACACAAACTCTTTCCACCTTTTCTAAATCGGCTGAATCTTTGTCCATGAAACATTCTCAGTCTGGCTTTTTACTTTTGTTAAGAGAATATTGTTTTCAAAAAAGCCCCTGATATGTCACTATATACGAGATTTAATCTTCATCAAGTTCAGAGGGAACTATTGAGGAGTCGTGATGAATTTAAAAAGCTTCCTTTTAGGGCAGAATATATATATATTTTTATATTGAATGCTGGATTATTTTTCTCCTGTCATATTTTTGATTTGGTTCCAGTCGTTCCCCCTCCAGACTCCTCTGCACAGCTGGCCATTGTGATATGAACCGTCTTGACATGAACACAATAGGTAGTCTAAAAACTTGACTGCAGCTGCACAGCACAAGGAGATTTCTCCTTTTCAGCCTGTAAAAGAGAGATTTTTGTGGCGGGAGGGGAACCAAAGAGCCGCAGGTGTCCGTCTGAAGGCCGTGGGGAATCAATAAAGACTGTTCAATCAGTAACTAAGTTACAACTCAAAAAAGAGCACAATGGGCGCCGCTAATTGCTCTCTCTTTGTTTGCTATGAGTCCAACATTCTGCTACTAATGTGATTAGGTCACTTTGGACAAGCCTGCTTTGGCAAACACCTCCCATGGAGGATTTGTACATTTTAAATCAGAAAACTGGGCTGATAATTTGATGAAATCAGATCACTTCTTACGTGTTTGTACAGGCTTTGGCTGCATTGTTTGAGAAGAAGAAGACTGAACTTTAGTTTGAGGAAGTGATGAACAACAGGCTATTTCTAGAGACTGTGTTGGTTATCTTGAAGGTGCCTCATATGAGGTGTTACATGGCGTCATCTTCAGATAACATGTCAGGACATTTTTCAAACAGCCACACTGTCATGTTTGAGGAGCAGCAGGAAATAAGCGCTAGCAGCTGCTTGTGTTTCATCCTTCATGCAGCTAAAAAAAAAAAAAAAAATGCTTTGTGTCAATTTTGAGTCTGTGTTGCTTCTGTTTGTTTCACGTTTTGTGTATTTGATATGTGATAAAATCTTTACCATTAGTTTCAGTGCTGCAAAAACCCTGTTAGCAAAGACTTTATCCAAGCTGAGCAAAACTTAACCAAAATTACAGCAAGTCACTTTAAGGTCTATCCAGGTTAAATTGTTTATCTCTGAATAGCTTCAAAAATTTCACCTTCACGCTTTAAGTCAATAGTTTTGTGCAGTGAAACAGCTTTGCCACTAGCGCTTGTCTCTCGTCAAATGTTGATTCAACGAATCTCTCTGCATGCTAATATTCTGACTGTAGCTTCGCACAGTACTAAGCCACTCTGGATGCGTCTCAATGCATTCATTTCGTGCCTCCTCCGTCCTATCTCCTCTGCAGCTCCCGAAGTACTTTCTTTGTCGCCATTTTGAAGACTGTCCCAAAGTGACAATTACCCTCAGAGGAGAGAGGGGAGAGGATGGAGGAGACTGATCGGAAGAGCTATGATCAAGGAAACACGAGAGCTGGCTTTGTGGAAGTCTTTTCACTGGTAGACACGCCCCCATATGGAATATCACTCTCTGATTGGACGCTGCAGCGGCTCAGACTTCTCTACATGAAACTTCAAAAACACAACAGAGTTTAATAAGAGAAACGGCGAGCTGAGGACAGGCACAAAGAATCGTTCAGAAACTGATCATAAATCTGGTAATAAAGTGTTTGTTGTGAGTTTAAAGCACAAGACATTGAACACAACCATCATCAAATCAATAAAATGGAGGATTAATACTGAAATGTTATAAATAATATCTTTCTGAAACGCAATAAACTAGGTTACATTAATGAATTCAGAGTTCACGATCTAGATAAAGGCTGAATAATTCATAAATGATCTAACAATTACGAATTTTACTGGTAAAGTGATCTTCTAAACTGCACACAGAATGAACAGAGAGCAGGTTTTCTTCATGGTAACGTGTGTGTTTAACAGGTTAAAGGAACAGACAAATCACATTACAGCGCACATGTGCAGACGCACAAACAGCTGTTAAAACTGACTGAAAGATGATCCAGAGGTGATCAGCTGATGCCGTCATCACTGAAACACGTCGCTTCATGTGACACTCCAGAGGAGAGGATGTCCCATTGCTCTAGAACCAATCCCCTCCATCCTCTCTCCTCTCTTCATTTTCTCCCATCTCTCTCATGCATCTCTGGTGGGAGGGACTAAAGCACAAGTGAACGACGCAAGTGGAGGAAGGAAGGGTGGAACTTTATCGCTTTGAGACGCACCCTCTGTCTGTCAGTTTTGGTGTCATCTTAATGGCTGTCATGTTTTCCTGCTACTGCACTCTACTGGTCTGACAGCGTCTTGCAACAAGTTTTTTTTTACCTCCATACAACACTGGTCTGATTTGCATAATTCACACAGGGATGCAAACACATGCCTCACGCCAACTCTCATTGTAGCAAATGAGAGCAAAGGCCGGAGGAGAGGATGTCCCATTGCTCTAAAAACCAATCTCCTCCATCCTCTCTCCTCTCTTCATTTCCTCACGTCTCTCTCCATCTCTGGTGGGAGGGACTTAGACGCAAGTGAATGACGCAGGTGGAGAAAGGAAGGGTGGAACTTTATCGCTTTGAGACGCATCCTCTGTCTTTCGGTTATGGTGTCATCTTAATGGCTGTCATGTTTTCCTGCTACTGCACTCTACTGGTCTGGCAGCATCTTGCAACAAGTTTTTTTTTTTTTTTACCTCCATACAACACTAGTCTGATTTGCATAATCCACACAGGGATGCAAACACATGCCTCAGGAACCATTTAGTTTCTGTAAACAAATGGATTAAAAGTAACATTAGACAGTGGAAATATTGTTTTGGTGAAAATTGTTTTAACTGTGAACATTTCTCTACAAACAGTAAACAACTTAAATCTTCAGTCAAACATCAGCCCAGTGCACAGCAATAGTCAGTCCAAGTTGTCCGGAGCTCTGTGTTAAACATTACTGCATTTTTTTTTTTTTTATAAAAGAAAAAAATACCAGTATGTGAAGTTAGGAGCTGCAAATTTTAAAATTATGTGGATATATTTTGTGCAATGTGATCTTCCAGTAGGTTTTAAAAAGAAATGCAGTATATCCCATTTCCAGTTATGTAAGCTGCCCATGGCTTATATATTCATCACAGTGACAGGTGCAATGGTGGATTCTTTTATTTCCATATAGACATACAGTTATCAGCTTTCCTGTCACTGCACAAGGTCAGTGAATTGTCTGCCTCTGTAATCCACTCAGCTCTGTCATACAGCACACATTTTTCTCTCAGCAAACCCCTGGTGAATTTGGGTCACAATGTCCATATTGACGCTTGTTAACAAAGGCTCCTCTCTCCTCTGTGTACATTTCTTGTGGTGGCAGTGAAAGGCGGGAGATGCAGTTACCTCTAATGAGAAAATGGACTTCACACTCCATTGATTGTACTTTCTACCTGAAATCCAGGCCACTGTAGCACAAACACCACAGAATAATCTCAGTGGGAAACCGGGTGCCTAAAGGAGAAGTTGGTGTGCCCGGAGAAGAAACATGCGTGTCAGCCTGGCTCCTTTACAGCGTGACAAATTATCTGCTGCTTCTCTGCTCTCAGTGCATTCAAAGAGTAATTGAAAGTTGTATGACATACTCCTCCTTGGGCTGAAAACACATCAAGTGTGTTAGGAAGGAAAGAGAAATGTGGTCTACGGAGGAGAACAATCCACAACACAAGGCTACAGCAAGCTGTCAGGGAAGGAATACAAAGCCCTGGATCCGTACCACTTGAAAGACCTTCCTGTTTCTCTATACATGTTGTGTTGAGTCCATTCACTGGGCTCATGCTAATGAACAAAGTGATGTAATGTTTCCACAGTTACTCTGTCAATGACAAATAGAAACTTGAGCAGCAGGCTCTCAGTTATCATCAAACACTGCCTGGTGCTCGACGGCAGGACCTGAGCCCTTTAGAAGCGTAATGAAACGTTGCAGTGACACTCTAGCTGACATAATAGGTTTTCTTTCTTTTCCTTGTCATGGCTAATTATGCGCTGAAAAACAGGCCTGCTAAAGAGGGATGGTTTTTCTCCCGGTTCAAAGGCGAGGTTTTTTTCTTATTGTCTCCTTTATGCAAGTGGCAGCTAAGTCTGTTGGCAGAGGTAGGGATCTCTGTTTGGACTCAAGTGGACCACTCAGGCCTATTGGGAGTTGTTCAGGCACATGACAGCCAAAAAGCTCCCTTTGATACCCATTATGTTAGTCTACATAATTTGTCCTGTAGCTTGATTTATGAAGCACATCAGGACGTCTTTTTTTTTTTTTTTGCTTGTTTGTTTACATCCCCTGCATTTGGAAATCCGTGCTGCTATAGTGACAGAATAAATACTTGACCTACTTGACGCAGTCATTGGATATGCTGATCCAGCCTTGCTTTGTCTAGTCTAGCTTAAAGGGACATTTCAGGGGTTTTTTTTAGGTGGGGTTGTATGAGTAAAATGTCACTATTAATTAGCAAGAACAGATGCCAGTCAGCTTGGTCGCCTCGGTGAGAAACAGAACCCAAGCTAGGCAACAGCTTCTGCAGCTGAGGCTGAGTCTGCCACGAAAATGAGCAAATTTCCTGCTGCGCTGACACGAGCAGTCATCTCAGCTTACATGTTCATTTTAAAAATATTTCTCTCAATGCTTTGCCATCAGAAAGCCCTTGTTTTTTTACATCATGTAGACGCAAGTGACACGCTACAGCATACTGATCAACCTCCACTAAGGAGGTTATGTTTTTGGGATAGTTTGTTTGTCTGTTTGTCTGTGAACAGCATGACTCAACAAACTGATCTTGATCAAACTTTCAAGAAATGTTCGAAATGGAATAAAGAAGAAATGATGAAATTTTGTAGGTGATCTGGATCACTGTCTGGATCCAGGACTTTTTTTTAAAGGATTCTTTATCATTGTGAGATAGAGCGGTTTTCACCATATGTGTATATAACTCCACAATAAATGGTCAGATTGTTTTGCAAAACAACACAAGACAAGGTCACCATAATTTCTGACAGATGTAAAAGTATGATCCAGATCCTGGTAATATTCTGGATACTAAGATCCGGATTATTAAATATGTACTGGGTCATCATAATTTTCAACAGTGGCAGGTAACAAATTATCGTACAAACTTGCAACTAACTGCAACTGAAAGGGAGTATAACATTAAAGTAGGACTAAAGTGTTGGTGACAATCACAATATGCTTGGCAGAGGTCTGCGCTCTCTGAGTGCTTTTCTAGTTTGCTTGCTCAAGCAAATCATTCAAGCTGCGATAGCCAATCAGCATGAAGATGATGGCGTTAAAAGTGATGGTTGGAGCAGCAAAGGTTCATTCACCGGGAAACTATGAGAAGTGTCTAGCTTCCCCCATCTCTGTGACACTAACAGTGTTTTATGGACGCAGGTATTTTCTTATGCGCATAAATATTTTAAGTTACCATTTAGGGTGCACGTTGACTTGCAAAAACTTCTATTTAACCAGAACATCTTGAAACGGTCTGACAAAATCGTCACAAGGCTGTGACTCTTATAGTACCTAATGAGAGCAAATGTAAGGAATAAAGCAGTTTAAAAAATTGCTCTTGGAAGTTCACATGCGTCAAACATTTAACAACAATGGTGTTATGAAGGTCACAATTGAAATCCAAACCACTGTCCTGATGAAGAAAATTTATTTGATTTGTTCGTAGATTTGAGGAAATATATCTATTGGCCAAAAATATACTCGCTTTACATATGTGTACAGGAACATACTGGCTGCAGCAGGTCCCAAGAGTTGGTTTGGTGTGTTTGCTGTCCATGCCTCCAAAAAAAAAACTGCCTGTGGACCTGAAGATCGGTATGCACATAAACTCTAGGAGAAGTTTAGAGGCAGAGGGGATATGACAGTCAACACAGCAGCAGGGGAAAATGTGACTGAAAGTTTTAAAGATAAGCTGATTGACAAGTCTGCATCATTACCATTGCACAACAAACATGCCAGTCAAAATAACTGGACAAGTTCAACTTTATGCCGAAACCAGCAGAGCTACAAACAGGTCCATTACACCCTTGCACTGAGGAAAATGTTGGAAATAGTGAGTGTGGGCAGTGCCATTGGTCAAGAATCTGTCTCCCAGCAGGCCGCCGAGAACCAGAGTAGACATGAAAATCAAATCTGTTTAACTCCTACCATGTTTCTCTTTTCAAATTCAGATGTGCCCTCTTGACAACGTCCATAGTTTATCGTCCAGTATGTATGGAATTACATTCATGACGCTGTTGGTTGTGTACACAAAGTTAAACATCAAGTATACTTTATCTTTGGTCCAAAGCTTTTTTACTGCTATGTGCAAGAACAAATTGAGCCATGTCTAATCACTTTCTGGCTGCAGCGTTGTGCTTCACTTCCAGACATAACAGCGGTCAATCATTTCATCTCACTCTTGCAAAGGAATTCAGTCAAAGACAGCTCCCAGAATGTCAAACTTTGATTTAATTTCTCTCTAGTTAAAAGGGATAAACTGCTCCATTTGAATGTTTTGGCAAACTTATAATGACTTCTGAGTTTACGTTTTCTATGATCTCATTGCCTGTTCCTGTTAGAAGTGTATTTGTGCTCTCCAAAAGCTATGCCATGCCTACCCATCAAACAGTTTTAGGCAAAGGGGCCGCAGTGTTAAGACAACAAAGCTGCAAAGCTGAGACACACACCTGTAAGGGGCTAACTGAGGCATGAGGCTAGAGTTGTAGAATACACACTCAGGTAAACAACTCCCCTTAACGCATCTGCGGTTCAGATGATGTGTTCACAAGTGATTGACTCTGCCATGCAACACACAGACAGTTTGGTCTACCTCTGTTTCATAAGCAGGTGATGCTCTTCTAAATCTGTCCCAAACAAGGACATAAACGTTTCTTTGTAGCAGATTACCCAGGAAACCATCAAGTGTGTGAGTCACTGGCTTGCCTTTATTCTACGTGAGGAAGGTCAATGCTGAAAACACTTATATTCCCCATTAGAGAAGCTGCTAATGAACCTTGAGCTGATGTTTCATCCTGAAGGCTGTTTGATTTTCTGTTTTTAAATTAGCATTTAGATGAGAAAAGTATTAAAGTGGTTTAAATCTTGTGGCCTAACACTGGCCACAGCTGATTAGCTATTAAAGTAGAATTATCATTAGTGAATGTGCAAATATGGAACCATGGGTGATCTAATAAGCACTATTATTAGCTCATCAACATGCACCCAGAGTCCATTCTTCTTGTACAGAGCAAAACCATTGCATTAAGTTTCTGATGCATGTTTTTGTTGATGTTGAAATATTCTGAGCTTTATCTGTTGTTTTCTGCAGCTTTGGTGGTGAGGTTTCTGACAAGACGCTTCATCTGGGAGTACGACCCAACTTTAGGTAAAAGCACCAGACACCCTCTGTTTCACTCACTGTCAGCTGATCTACAGTCACGACCACGAGACTTAATGGGATTTTTCAGCACAGTGCTGCTCATGTTGCTTTTAGGAGTATGGACCACTACCTCAAAGGTTGAAACCATCTGTTACTGACAAATGCTGCTGTGACTGCACTCACTTTTACCAAAATTTTAGTGTCCTTGCTGGAGACAAAGCTTGAGTTTGACATTTTGTGATATCCTCCTTTTTGCAGTTACATAAAGTGGCAGTTACCTCTCTCTTCTCTGAATACTAAATGTGAAGCCAACACCAGTCGCTTTAAATCAACCTGGCATCCCAGAAAGTCATGTAATGAACACAACCTCTTAACACACTTTAAGTGATGGTGACACCTGATGATTCGAGAGTTACTTCAGGTGTCATTCAAACACTCCGCTTCCTTCTTTAGCACCGACAGCCATTAGTCGTAATTGCAGGTTATTGAAGACACCACTAAAACTCACTTCTTGGAGCTCGAAACTGTAGCAGCCAGTTGTCCTGCTGGCACTTAGTCCTTTCTTTAATGTGTTACTTCTTGAATGTAAACAGCAAAAAACAAGGCCTAGCCATCTTACAACAGAGAAGTGAGTGAAAAGTGAGTCTAAGGCTCTTTAGATGACAACTCCAGCTGGGGGCTCAGAAATACGTTGTGTACAGGGGACTGTTGCAAAGAAAGGTTGATTTTTACTTAGTTTCAACTCTTCTGTATTACAGGGCTGACAATAAACCAGGCCTTAAAAAGTTTTATTTCTGGTGTAATTTGTTTTGCAGATTCTATCCTTGGATTTCTGAGCTTAACTTAATTCAACACCTGTAGATCCTTTAGATTTATTTTCAAAAGACAGAGGTTGCTGCTTGATTGAAACACTGGCTATGTTTACATCCAGTCAATATTCAGGTTAAGGTCAAAATTTTGGTTTCTGGAACGTTCGGAAAAAACAGTTTAATAGGGCTGCAACTAACGATTAATTTAGCGATCGATTACTCTGACGATTATATTTACGATTAATCGATGAATCAGAAAAAAAAGGATGACAATGCATAATAGTAAAATTTGCAAAACCAAACAATCAACAGTATTGGCAAAATAAAAGAAAATATATTGCTTTGTCATCAGATTAAGAACTTAGTGGGCCAAAAAGGCAAATAAATAAAAATGTCTCCTCAATCTTTTCACCTGCAGGTCAAAGAGTACACCCCCTCTGCCCTACCACTATCTGTAGCAGCTAACGCTAATGCTAACATTAGTTTAATGAACTCCTCGTGGGTGTCAAACAGGGTGACGATTTAATTAAAAGACAAAACGAGTCCTGAAAGACATACCATGCGTTTCACAACTTATAAAAGGAGTGTATGTGGGATTTTGTAGCTCCTCATCTCACTGTTGAGCTCCCGGCTTGTCATCGATGAGCCCAACATGTTTTTGTTTTAAGTGCTGGATCATTGCAGTTGTACTGCTGTGCCATGCGAGGTCTTTGCACATGTTGCAGTTAACACGCTGTGTGCTTTTACTCAGGATGAAATACTCCCAAACTCAGGATTTTTTTTGACAAACGGCTTTCCCAGCTCTGCCATTATTCCCCTGTTTACTCGTTTCCCTGCTCGGCTTCTCCTCCACCACGCTGATCTGTTTACATGTGACACATACAGCCCCACAGCTCAGTTAATCTACATTCAAGTCAAGTAGGTGGCAGTAATGCACTTTCAGCTAGTTACCAACCGCTAAATAATCCCACAGAAAGGAAGGAGACAAATAAACTGAAGCGAGACTAACACAGTAATGACGCAGCAGTGCATCGATTATGGAAAAATGTTGTTGACGCTCTTACTAATCAATTTTTAGCCATTTTATCGATTTGTCATTACAACCCTACAGTTTACATGCACAAACAGAGTTCTTCCTATTTACATTGAAGCACAGGCAACATCTCGACGCATGGAAAATGTCATGATACAATGTGCGTTATATCTCTGCTTCGTCCTACTGTATCCATAGCGACAACAACAGCAGCAGCAGAATGGCAGACTTCCTACACTCAAAAAAACAAGATTCCTTGCAAACAGAACGTGCAGAACACAAATTAATGTTCCTTTCGATGGGGATATCCTGACAGGCGTATACATGACCAAATGTTTTGGTTAGCAACGGAGTACCCTGGGGTGTTTTTCAGGTATTTAAAAAACAGAATATGAGCATATTCCTGTTTTTCAAAAGGGTTATTGGTGTTTACATGTCCCTTGCGCAACCAGGTTATTGCCAGTATTCCGAATTTAAAAGGGTTAATGACTGCATGTAAATGTACTGACAGTTACTCTGTTACTTTTAATATTCCAAAAGTGAGTCCAACCAAAACTCATCATGTTAAAACATATTAGAGATGTAAAAACATTTAATTCAAACATGGGGTGGATTAAATGTGCTGTGACTCCATTACTAATTAAGGACAAAGTGATGCAGTCAGGTTAAAACAGGCATTCTTCTTCTGAGACCATCTGTGAAAACATAGAATGTGCTTTTTATAAGCTGATGCATTTGGAGCCAATTCCCCACACTATAATTACAGGCCAGAAAGGCATCACATCTCCTCCGTAAGGGGCTTTTCATTTCCTGGCTGCACACGGCAGGTCAGAGCCCACGCATTGCTCACCTGGTGTTCTTCAAAACCATGCCTGCTTTTAGTGATATGAATCACAATCACCAGCTCAACCTGTCTACACACTGAGACATAATCTCTCTTTTTAGACCTGTAACCTCCATATGTTAGGATGTAATGATTAAAGTTACTGAGAAGTAACACTTTATGCTTCTGAACTTATAATCAGAGATACATGTTTAATAACTTTCAAAGAATAAAGTTGTATTAATAAAATTGAAAGAATTCTCAGAAAAGATTTGGCTTAAATAAAAGGGAGGAAAAGCAGAGAAGAATGATAACTGCCTCCTTGGTCAACACAAGAGTAGACGTCAGCACCTTGAAAGCACAGCTTGAGGTGCACAATGAGAATAACAGCTCCATTGTAGAGTGTTTGTGTCCAATCAGAATGCTCGGCTGAAATTACCCATGAGGTGTTCAACACATATATATATATATATATATATATATATATATATATATATATATATATATATATATATATATATATATATATATATATATATATATATATATATATATATATATATATATATATATATATATATATATATATATATATATATATATATATATATATATATATATATATATATATATATATATATATATATATATATATATATATATATATATATATATATATATATATATATATATATATATATATATATATATATATATATATATATATATATATATATATATATATATATATATATATATATATATATATATATATATATATATATATATATATATATATATATATATATATATATATATATATATATATATATATATATATATATATATATATATATATATATATATATATATATATATATATATATATATATATATATATATATATATATATATATATATATATGTATATATATATGTATATATATATATATATATATGTATATATATATGTATATATATATATATATATATATATATATATATATATATATATATATATATATATGTATATATATATATATATATGTATATATATATATATATATATATATATATATATATATATATATATATATATATATATATATATATATATATATATATATATATATAAAATTTCACCTGGGCAGTGTCAGGTGTATTATTTATAAATGTGCATCACCCCCCCAAAGGAAAAATATACTTGTCCAAATATGACACAGTCCAATTAAAATGTGACTGTCTTGTTCTTTTAAACACCAAAGATGAGAGCATGATACAATCTGGAATAAAGACTGATAAAGAAATGCACATTCAATTATATTAATTTCATACTTGAACTGTCTTACACCTGTCACTCAGCACACATTATATAACCTTTTTAGAAAGAATGCAAAACCATTTCAAGCAAATTACGCACTGCAAATAAACTGGCACCTACTCAAGCTTAAAGATAAGATGTTATGCTTTTCTACATTTCAAACATGGATTTAAAGAAGTAATGCTGGCTGTCCATACTCAACAGGTACAGATTTCCAAACCATTACCTGTTCGTCTGCTCAAGAAATCCCTGAATCTGTCTGTAGACTGCTAAAAACTATCCTTCCAAAAGAAGAAAAAAATAAAAAAAATCTTAAAAAGCCTTATCTTATCTGCTATCGGTGTATGTCTTGTGCCTCAGATAGTGACACTCTTATCTCTCAGGCAACACTTTTTCTGATTCATTAAAAAGAAGTGCTCTAAAGGTGATAGTGGCCTTTGAGTAAAAGAAGCTCCTGTCACACATCGTAAGTATGACCCTCCATTTGTGAAGATTTTACCATTAAAAGGTTTCATCAATACAAATTCTTTTGTGCACAATAACAACCCTTAGCTTCTGCCATCCAATGAAATATAAACGAGTCATCCAATGCTTTACCCAGACAGCAAGCTTTTGATACACTCAAAGCATGCAAATGTATAATGAGCAAAGGAAATCCCCCTGTGCTTTGCACCTTGTTTCAGATGCAGACTGTGTGCTGCTTTACTTTAAGGTAGTCAGACAGACCCTAACAGACTTTATGTCTTGTACCTTTGACTGTGTTCACTTGGTGATTCAAGAGCCATAATCTGCTGCCCTGTGAATCTGTTTTTTTTTTGTGACATACCCTGTCAGGTCTTGATGCAGCTAACAATAACCTTTGTATCTCATTATTTCTGTTGAATCATATTGTACACATACCAAATATTGCATCAGATTCACTTTGTCAGAATATATTGGTCAGGGGATGAATTTCTCATTTTTATATAAATTTATATAATATAACCAAGTTAAAACTATTGTGTTTACTACACTCAAATTTACAGTCTATGCTTGATTTAACATCTGTAAGAATACAAAAACACATAAAAAAACAATCTATTTTTATTAGACATGCACCAATCCATCCGGGGCGGATGGATCAGTGCCAGTTTGCTTAATTTTGGGGGATTGGTGATCAATGATCGGCCATCCTTACATATAAAACTGATCTTATGTACCCCCGGGAAGGTCTGACAGCCAGCCATCGTTGCTTTTTGCTCTGAGACCTAAAACTCAGGACACTTTATCGGTTGTTTAAGTTAAAACGTAAAGATTTTATTGTTTCACAGGTTTTGTTTAATGGTTTTCAATAAATTAAGATTGGAACTTTGAAGGTATATGCTGTCAGTTATAAAAAATAAAAATACAAAAATCAGTATCGGTCCAAATTGGTATCAGCATGTCAGGCTTTTTAAAGATCAGTGATTGGCCAAAAAATTGTGATCAGTGCACCCCTAGTTTTTATAATAGTTAATTAATTCAGGCAGAAAGAGGTTAACAGATTAAAAAAAGAGAGACTTGATGTAAGTTGTGTAGCCTCACTGACTCGGTAAACTGGAGCTCCAAATCCAAACACAAGTCTGAATATTAAATGCTGTGGTGATATATTCTTACAAAGTAAGATAAGTTGTTAAATTAGCTTTTAGGACCTCTTTTAGAACTCTAATTGATTTTTGCAGGTTTGGACTGACACAGAGCTCCATGCTTTAAGTCTTTACAACAACAGTCCCTTCAAACGAGGCCATAAAGTGCAGAGGGAGTTTCTGGTATGAACATTTTGGCGATAAAGTAAGATAATAAAATACATGTGCGATGCTCTGACTCTGGCACAACACCTTCTCTTTCACCCCTCTACCAAAACAGCTGGGGGTTTTAAATTATGAGGGAAGAATTGTTTGCTGCCAGGAAAATTACTGCTTTGTTTCTCTCCCAGGGCTTCAGATTAGATGGCAGTGCTGGTTAAATGATCCCAGCCTTTCCCCCTGTCAGTGCATTTAGCGACAAATACACTGAGGGGTGGATGTGGACAGATTGGGTGCTGGGTGCAGCTGACAGAGTGATGACTCTTGAAATAGGCTGTCCCACGGGTCGCTGTGTCAGACTCTGGTTCCCCTCCTCACAGATGCTCCCCATGCCTCCGGCCAAACTGCCAGAGATCGTCCCTCTGCTTCTGCCTTGGGCTCTCTGTGACATTTTATTTACGTCAGAGGATGCGTTTTTATCCCCCTGAGAGGTAGCACACCTGGAACACCACAGGGTGGACGTGCAGATTCTGCAGCCTGATTATTCCAGAAGTTATTTTGAACTCTCTTTTGGTAAAGTCACATAAAGTCAGAGACTTTAAAACTAAAACTAAAAGAGCTGGTGTTTCAGTTTTTTGTTAGTATGCCTACTGTAACATCTTAATGGTAACAAATGCTAAAATTATACCTGCTGACTTTAACTGCAATCTGAGGATGAGTCTATTGGCATTCAATGAGCTATTTGTGGAGACAGTAAACAACTTTTACCTTTATTATTATAAAGTAGGAGTATGAATCTGTTTGACCAGTATTGGTTTTGTTATGTGTCTTTATCCATCCTATTTTTATTCCAACACAATAAAATCTTCTACCATTAGCTAAAAGAAGTGGAAAAAAGGCAGAGGTGGATCCCAACCATAATGAAAATATGGCAGTAACTGTTATCACTGTACTGGCTCCCATGTGAACTGGTTCCTGTAATCTTGTGGTTGTGTTTAAGTATCTGCTTCAATTTAAGAATTCCTCACCCATTCACAAATGTATTAACACTAATTTTAAGGTCTCATCTTAAATTTACTAAGGGTGAATGAGACTCATGACAACTACTGCTGAAATACAGATATGTTAGGTATCCAGTCACAGCTATAATACACCAGATGCATCTCTGATCCGTGACGGCATCAGATCTGATAGGTTTCTATTCAAGTCAAAGTGTCAACTCACACTCAGTGCGTTTACATACAGTCAGTAACCCCTTCATATTTGGAATATTAGCAATAACCCTTTTGAAAAAAGAGAATTTGCTCATAGAATTTGCTCATAGAATTTGCTCATTTGCTCATAGTCCAGGTTTTAAAAACCCCAAAACACCCCCAGGTTACTCTTTGTCTAACCCAAATATTTGGCCACCTATTAGGATATTTCCATCAAAAGGAACATTGATTTGTGTTCTGCACATGTTCTGATTGCAAGGAATCTTGGTCTTTTGAGTGCAGGAAGTCCGCCATGCTGTCGCTGTTGGTGTTGCTATGGATACAGCAAGATGAAGCGGAAATGACGTGCATTGAATCAGGACATTTTCCATGCGTCGAGATGTTACCCGTGCATCGCTGGTCTGATTGTGATACCATGTAAACAGAAAGAGCTCTGTTTGTTCGCGGATGTAAACTGTAGGACTGCAGGTCAGTGCACTCTGGATCAAATACAGAAGACTTCTGTTTTCACCAGATGCCAGAGCAGCAACACTTTAATTCACGCACAGCAGATTGAGCAGGACAGGAAGTCATGCACAGAAACAAACACACAGTGACTTTCAAAATAAAGTGCACCTTGTTAAAATCAGACCCCATTTAGCTTAACTAACTTCCAACCAAGTGGACTTAGGTCAGGAGTCAACAGGTTTGAGGTTTTACAGCCAGATGTATCCTGATGCCAGCATGGCTACTTCTTCCACTGTAGTGAGTAACTTCATAGAAGACATATAACTGCAGATGGTTCATGAAAATAAATAAATGAATAAAGACTTCTTGATCAGTGTATCTCACAAGACAACTTAAAGGAATAAGGTGGCACTACTTTTTATTTGCTTTAGCATTTTGACATATTTTAAATCTGTGCTTGTAAACACTTCACAATTGAGGATCCATCCCCAGTGTGAACACGTTGATAATACCTGGGTGTCCCACAAAAAGCACATTTGCAAAGAAATTTAAATATATTTAATTGTTATTATTACTACACCGCCATCTGCCATTGATTTTCTGGAGGCTGTTTTCTGGTGAGTAGTGTTTCCACTCCTGCCCTGCAGCTAACAGAGAAACAACAGATGTTTCAGGAGTACTCTGAGAGCATCAGAAATGTTTTACAAGGTACTCTCCTCCATTAAGCTTCAATAAAACTGTGTTACTCACTATCTTAAAAAACATTTTTAGTTCCACATCAAAAGCCTGTGTACGTAAAAACATGGTGGAAAAATGATCCAGAGTTTTCATGGATTCAGTAACAAATGAACATATTGCAAGCTTTGGATTCTGTTGCATGCATTGCTTCTAACTGTAAAATAAAGTTAGAAAATTAACATCACAAAGAAGGAAAGCGATTATGTAATTTTCTCAGGAGAAGAAAAAGGAAAGCTGGTATTTTTCAAAAAATCAATGTTTTTTTCTACTGACTAAGCTTTCAGACACTCGCCCTCCACCAGAGAACCATGCATCATAAAATAACATCGACAGGAGATGAGTCACGCGCGGAAAGCAACTGTGAGACTAAATTCACAAAGGAAAGAGCTTTGAGAGAATGCCAGCTAAAGCCCTCTGGTTGAGATGAGGGCAAAATCCAGCAGAAGCTTTTTTTTTTTTTTCAAGAAGGCTTTGAGGGGCTTCTGTGCTCTCTGTGAGGTGTTTACACAGATGGGATTTTTACAAGGGGGCAATCCATGCCGATAACTCCTGCGCTGTCTGAGGTAGAATGAAAGGTCAGGGTCACAGTTCACACCTGGGTTCCCGTGCTGGGGATAAGAAGCTGTTATCCTGCATTTCAGAACATGGAGAGGTGATGCTCAGGATGTCTCAGGTCACTGCAGGAGTCAGCCATCATGCAGCAGAGTTTTCTGAAGAATATGCTCAAGAATTCGGCTCTGGACTCAGATGGAAAATGGATTTCTGTCCTTTTGCACAGTGCAGTTTGTCAGAGCCAGGCAGACACTGGTGTATCTCCTTGATGTGATGTCTAATGAAAGCTGCTTGCCTTTGGGACAGAAATGCTTAACTAGTTACACCAGAAAAACATGGAGGTCACAGATATCTCAATCACACATACATGAAACTACATCAGCTTTAGATGCTCTGGATCCCTTTCTGCTACTACAAAGACAATCTAACAGTAAGATTGATAGTAATGTATGTCATTGGTTTAGGAGCTATCATTCAAGGAGCAAACAATCTGTTATACTGAGGAGTCACTCAGATTCAGTCAAAAGGGTGTTCCACAAGGCTCTATTTTAGGTCTCATTTTATTTCCTGTTGTATCAGCAATAAAGTTCCCATGTTGTCAGCCTGCCAAGTAATCTGTATGCAGATGATATTCTCTACTGCATTTTCATCTGCAGGGCAAAACTTTCTTTGAACAACCTACAAGACACATTTTAAGATCCAAGATTGTTCCTAATGAAAATAAAAACCAAGGTGAGGCTACTCTCTGAAAATGGATGGATGCCAAAGACAAATTGCAAAGAAAACTACAAATATCAAGGTGTCTTGAGATGAGAAATTACTATTTCTTTAGGAACTTAAATGATACATCCAATGCTTTATTTGAATAAGGTTGTGGGTAACTCCCCCTCCATAACTTTTTATAACCTTGACTCTGTTATCATTCAGCTACTAGATAAAATGGCCGTGACCCCTTAAACAACCTTCATTGTACTGAATATTGTACGCTGGGTTGGTCTTCTCTCCATAAAGATACCTTCTATATATAGATATATAAAGCTCTCACAGAAGCGTAACCACCTTCTTCACTAATCTTATACATAACTGGGATTCTCATCCGTTGTTTGTAGTGTTACATAAGTGAGCCTGCTATTTTATCATCCAAAGTACGGATCTTTTTAACAATTTTAGCAGATCTTTTACTTAGTTTGACCTTGTTTTTTGTTTCCCTTCAATGACCATTTATTTTCATGATAGAGCTTATTCCATTAGGGGATGTCAGTGACTTTTAATCAAGCTTTCTTTTTATCTCTGTAAACGCTTTGTTGTCTGTCTTTCATAAGTCTCTGTAATTTGACTCAGTATCATTGTAAAAGAGAGTCATTGACATGATTAAGTGTGTGTCCATAAAAATGAAGATAAATCAGCACAATGGGTCTTTTGTCGCTGCTAACCTTTTATCAGTGTGACAACCACCTGTGTCACACAGTGCTTTCTAACGCTTCCCAAGAGGAGGAGTTTGAGCAGTCTGTGTCCAGACTGTGAGGGTTCTTCAGTGATCTGTCCTGGCCCTGGACCTGTAGATGTCTTTTAGAGGGCAGGTCTGTCTTTATGTGCCATGTTTGTGGGCAGGTAGTCACTGGACAAAGGCCGTTTTTAATACCATCAGCAGCTCCAGAGGCAGGTTGTACTTCCAGGGCCGGCTTAGAAAGTAGTCCCTCAGCTGGGCTTTGTTCTCTGATGGTGTCTATGTGATGGATCCCTTTCGGATCCCGACTACACACCTCCTCGGTCCACCGTCAGCCCTTTGCTGTTTGGTAAAGTAAGAGGTGTGGGGCCTGAGAAGTATGAGTAACTTCTTAAGTATTCGGTTTTTTAATTTTTACTTTCATTATCCGAAAAGCAAATCTGTAGTTATTGCCAACCTCTGAAAAATGTTAAACATATTGATTCAAGTCTAAATATTGAAGAAAGCTTTAAACAAGAAGTGAAACAATTTCTGTAAATGTATTTCAAAGGTCCAAAAAGTGACACCTCGGACATTTATGGGCTCACACCCTCTTTTTAAGAACATAATGTCCAACAAAATGAGGAAATTTCTCATTTTGTTAATGAGAACTCTTAGATTCTCCAACTAAAAGCTTGATGTTAAAACAGGTCAAACCTAATTTGTGGTCTATTATAATCTTGCTGTGAAAATGAAAATGTTTTTAATAAGATTTGACTCAGACTGTTACACCTCTACCCTGCGGATAAATGATCAAGAGAGTGATTTATTAAGTCTTTGGAAAACAGCAGGAGTGTGTGTGGAGCCAAGAGCAATCGATCCCAGATCAAATCAAGCCAACTGAAAAGAGGAGCCAAGAGCAATCAATCCCTGAATAAGATAATTTTTTTAAGTGGAGTAAAGAACATTGTTATGTTTGAACACCCTTTTTAACACACAATGAATTTCAAACCTTTCATCATGTATGAGTTTTTATAAACCTTACAATGATGACTTTTGAGAGTCACATTTAAAGAGCATGCATTACAAGGGCAAATCTTCAACTTGTCATAAACACATCTTTCCACAGGGCTAATCAAAGGTACTTTCACATGATCTGCATTATCCACACTCAGATACTTTGAGTCAGATGGGATTGTTTTTGTGTTTGCTGCCAAACAGGTGTTCTTACTTAACAAGAGCAGTCAGAGTCAACTCTGACTCTTCACCGCTGTGCTTTGTTTTGAATGTCTTTTAGAACCAAGCTGTGCCCTACCTGCAGAAAAATACAGCCCAACAAAACAGCAGCATGAGCCTATTTATGCACTGTGGCAACAGGCACAAGAGGATATTTTAGAGAGGACAGAATTTTTTTTTTTTAAATGCTGTCACAAAACTATGACAGGGTTTATAAAAACAAACAGAACAGCTGGGATGCAGTCTACTCCTTTATGTATTGTTATGGCATTCAACTGCCATGTCTATGCAGTGTATTGAGTCTATTTTGACTGCAAATTTGCTGTCGTACAGGAAGGATAAGGATCTGAGGTTAGGGCATCCTTACATCAACTTCATAAAACACTTGTGTCATAGCTTTGATTTTTTGCTTTAAAATGGCTTTTACCTCTACGGCTGAAAAAGGAATGAAGTGTAATTCTGTATTTTTTTCTTTTTGGTCCTTCAGAATCAACGTATCGTCACCAAGCGAACATAGATGATGAAGTTGTCACCATGGAGATTCTGGACACTGCAGGCCAGGTAACACAGATATATATATGTTTCTATTATTTGATATTTTAGCAAACATTTGAACCAAGAGTCAGAATGAAAACACCTAAGAGGTGTCAAATAATCTGTAGTCCATAATGTGGTACATGTCAACAATGTTGAATAAAGATGGACAGTGTGTCCTAGTTGTAAAGAAAAGTGAAGTGAAGCCAAAGTATCACTGTGACAAACATTAACATCCGTGTCATCTAGGGACCAGAGTGTTCATAGTAAGTATCAGGTCTCAAGCTTCAGGCTGTTTTCAAAAACAGCTCACTTTCTATGTAGCACATGCTAATTTGTCTCAAATATAATAAGTAGCTAGCAAGCAAAAAAAAAAAAAACAGCAAAATCTGCAGGATGGGAAAAATCTCTGGATGTCATTTTATGAAAAATCTAATTCTGGGACAAACCAGTCTACCTCACATACCACTACCCATAATGCACAGCAAAAAACATTCTTCATTTTTTTTCCAATTGTGGAAGTTGACACTCCATTTTTGGGTGCATTACTGCCACTAACTGTTTGAGAGTGGAGCAGAGTTGTTAAATCTCAAAGTTGGTAAATGTTTTCATTTCCATCAGTTTCCAAAGTAACAGCCATCTCACAGGTAACTCTTCTTATATGTAAGACTGCACTTCAAAACAAACAAAACATTCATACTAAGTACTGAGCATGACACATACAGTAAGAATTTGTGTCCAGTGGATTATTTCTTTGTTGTATAAATGCGCCCGAAATAAATGTTATACAACTGGACAGTGAGCATTTTTTAGTTATCACTTGTCCTTGCTGCCTGTTATATTTGGAAAACACTTTTTTTAAGAACTAAAGGAAAGGATTTCAGACTGAATAGCACTTTCAGATAATTTCCTGCTGTCTGAAAGAAGCATACAGGGTCCTGGCCATGAGGGAGAGCTTGCGTAAGTCCTGTGTCTGAAGATAAATAGACTGCAGTGCCATGTAGGTGTTCTGCTAGCGGCTGATTTCCCCTGCGACACTTGAGCCAGTCATCTCTCTGTCATTACTCTGTAGTCTATTTTCTGCGGGCATAGATGAGGTCTGACTGATTCCAGACGTGGCTTCGTTAGCTGTTAGGCCTCTCCTGACTCGATATCAAAGCACTGTGCTTTTTTTTTTTGTAATGATTTGTGGAGGTGGACTTTTCTCTGTCGCTCATAAATTCCAAGTTCAAAAGCCGGGCAGAAACACAGACGTCAACCTTTCTTGCCTCTGTTTTGAGAGATGTGATTTTTTTTTTTAACTTTCCACCATCAATAACTGTGAGATGAGGATCTTTGTACCTCCCTTCAGTCACATCAGGATTTAAAGTCTGCACCAAGACCAGTCAAATCCTGTTAGCACAGGGCTGACTGTTTCTGCTCCAACATTATTAGATTAGGTGCCTGAATGTTGATGCTCCTTAGACTGGGGCAGAATTTTATTTCTAGCTTACAGAGCACTGAAAAAGTTGGAACATCAACACGGAAACCCTCATAAGGAATCTCTATATTACCAACAGATGGCTGACAAATTCTGAAAGGGTTTTATTTTATTTTTTTTCTGTTGGCAAAGAACAAAAACCTCCATGGATTTAGGCGAAAGATTTGGTTCACAACAGGTTAAAAGATAGTTTTAGGTATAGCTTAGCAGTTAAGTTGCAGACCCCATAAGGTTAGCTTAGGTTACTTAAAAAAAAACTGGAAAAGCACTCAGAAAGCGCAGACCTCTGTCAAGCAAATTGTGATTGTTATGCAAAACTTTAGTCCTACTTTAATGTTATTCTCCCTTTCAGCAGACTGTCTGCTACAATTTGGTGTTAGTTGCAGGATTGTACCATAATTTGTTACCTGACAGTGTTGAAAATTATGATGACCCAGTACATATTTCATATTCCAGATCTTAGCATCCAGAATATTGGCAGGATCTGGGTCGTACTTTTACATCTGTCAGAAATTATGGTGACCTTGTCTTGTATTGTTTTGCAAAGCAATCTGACCATTTATCATGGAGTTATATACACATATGGTAAAAATGGCCTTATCTCACAATGATAAAGAATCCTTTAAAAAAGTGTGATCCAGACAGTGATCTGGATCACCTCCAAAATTTAATCACTTCTTTCTTAACAAACAAACAGACAAACTCTCCCAAAAACATAATCTCCTTGGCAGAGGTAATAAGTAACTTAAAAAATGATACTTAAGTACATACTTTGGTACAACTGATGGCAGGTAAAATTAGCAGGGACAGGAAACTACGCAAAAAGTAGCCTGATTGAATTTGAAGCTTTTAAGAGAAAACCAGTATTTTGGTTTGAGCGCCTTGTTCAAGCTGAACTTGTTTAACTTCAGATGCTGAGCTAATCATTGTTGGTCAGTGAGCTCAACAGTAGAGATGGGCATTACAAGCAAATATACTATTTGATAGTCAATGGTTGGATACTTCTGTAGATCATTGTTGTAAAGTAATATACGATCCACCAACGGATTTGACCGGTGAGGACGCAGTCACACTGGCTCACTAAGCACGCTTTACTTCTCTGCTTTGGCACGCTTACGAGAGGTGGGCTTAGGCACAGTTTACTTCATGCATGAGCACAAGCACGCGGACGGCGTGTGTGATCCATGACGTATGATGGCCACGAGCGCATCTCTCGACAATCATTTTAAACAAAGCGGGGGTGTTAGGGGGCTGTGTTGGGCCAAAACGACTTATAAGTCTAAAAGTCTCTACAGTTGTAGCAGTGCTCTCTGTGTCTCATTGTGCTGACTCTGATGAGGTTGCGCTTTATGTAAACAGATGCTTCACAATGACATAGGCGGGCCATGTGTGTGTGTGTGTGTGTGATACCCGCTAAAGTCTGGTTCATATAGGGGCAGTGTCACCGCTGGCCATACTCTCTAGCTGGGGAACAGCGCTGTGGGGGGGCCAACCGTGCTTCAGGCACGGTTTGGATGGCCGGGGTGACTGCGCCCTGAGTGACTGAAATAAATAACTTCTAGAGTGGGCGGGGGAAGAGAATTGCAGCTGAGGTGGATGCCAAATGTAAGAACCAGAAAAGAGCAGATCCCCTTTGGATTTGCTTGTTTCCCCTGGCAAAGCTTACACTTTAGAAAAATTCTTTGATGGCTGCAGAAGTCTGCATTTTTTAAAATCTCACAGTGTAGCACCCACTTAGCTTGCTTTGTCTTTTCTTATTTGATGGAAAATATCTGTCCAATGTCCTCACAGCTGTTTTGCTCCCTTACAATGAAACACTGAGGCAATGACAGAAAAAATACACTAAGTTGTTGTTAGAGTGTGACTATTGCCTTGCTGTGTTTCCAGTCTTTATAACACAGTAAGCTAACACCCTGCAGCCGTACACAGCATGCTAATATGAGAATGCATTGATTTTTTTCAAGGTAAGAAAATAAAGATTTTCTCTGAGAGTCAGTAAAACTGGAATTTTATTCATTGGAGCTCATCACCAGTTTTTTTCTTTGTATTAGGAGGACATCCAGCTGAAGGAGGGCCACATGCGCTGGGGAGACGGATTTGTCATTGTGTATGACATCACAGACCGAGGAAGCTTCGAGGAGGTGGGCCCACTTAGAAGTCTTCTAGAGGAGGTGAAGAAACCCAAAAACGTTCCTCTGGTCCTGGTGGGTAATAAGTCCGATTTGGACCACATCCGGCAGGTCGCCACGGAGGAAGGCGAGCGGCTGGCTGCAGAAATGGCGTGTGCCTTTTACGAATGTTCAGCGTGTGCCAACGAGGGCGGTGCCGTGGCCGAGGCTTTCCACGAGCTGTGCCGCGAGGTGAGGCGCCGCAAGGCCGTGCAGGGCAAGGCCAGACGCCGCAGCTCCACCACGCACGTCAAACAGGCCATCAATAAGATGCTGACGAAGATCAGCAGCTAGGAAAGAGCCATGACAGCGACGTGTGATGCAAGAAATGTACTTTTTTCCCTCCTGTAAACGTTCAAGGATTTGTGGCTCGGAAAGGGACAGAGGTTCACTGATTTAGTGTTGAAATGTTTCTTAACTTGGTTTCCTTTTATTTTCAAAAAGAGAGTCCCCAGGTGCAACACCTCCTCCCTCTGCTGGTGATCAACTATTTCTATAATTTGGATCAAAATGACCCTGGTTACAGGTTGGATACAAAAAGTTTTATAACACATAAAAGCAGGATGATGTTCTCAACTTTTTGCTCCTGGATCAATAAACAAGAGATTTGAGTCTAGAATTGCATGCAAGCTGTCTTATGGAGCATGCTAAGACTCTAAGCATTTATATGTAAAGGAAGACGTGTAGTTTCCTCTTTGTATCTGGACTTCGAGGCATTGTCGTGCTGTTTCTCTGCCCTCGTGTGTTAACTGTCATGTGAGCAGTGGGCAAAGAGAAACAAGGTCAGAGAACAACGTGTAGATGTTAGACCCTGTCCTGAAGTGAAGTCAAACTAAAGCTGTTTTTTTAATCTCACAATCTTCTGATGATAGGAAATGTTCTCAAGGCTCCCTGTGTTCAAGTGAGGGATCAATTCACAGCTCATGGGATGTTTTCTGTAGAAGGTTGATTCAAACATTCCACACTCCAGGGACGTTCATAGCTGTAACAGTAACATTGTAAACTAAAGTATGTATGATATGATGTATAGCCTTGTCTAAGGTGTGTACAGAGCCCAAAGGCATCTACAGTAGATGATACTGTACGTGTTAAATGTTACACTGTTATGTGTTTTCTTCTTGATCTGTGTGAGCTGTTCGATCAAAACACCTGGCTGTGCACTTGTAATTAAAAACAGAGACATATCCTCACATTTCTCTTCTCTGTGACTCAATGCGTTTGGCATCAGTGTCTGCTTCATCACTTTGTGCATCATGTTCCTCAGATGCACTTACGGCTGTATTATGATGTTCCAATAATAACCATTGTGATTGTTACGGGCGCCTTCAGCCAGATCTTTAAATGTCACATTAACATAGAAACAGTCTCCAGACGAGCCGAGCGGTGGCTGTTTTACATATTCATTCCTAACTCTTGAAAATCATTTGCACCCGAGTATTCATCTGGCTGATTTTGCCCATGCTTTGTTCCGATGTTTAAAACCGTAACCCTTTTTCATTTTGCATTTCAGGTAATTTGTCAAAGCTTGGTGTATTTAATAGAAACAGGAAAATATCCTGCTTGGTTTTCAGCCTGCTAACAATATAATCAAGAAGAAGACAGAAAACAAAACATCTTATATTCCCCGAGCTCAGTGACTGCTGAGCTCTCAGTAGATGAAAGGGAGTGGATGTAAATACATCATTTGAAAGTAATTGGATTTGATTGTGTATTTAAAACTACTGAACTCCTCAATAACAGCTATTATTTTCAGCCAAAGCATGATAAACGGCTTTAACAGGGAACATCACAGTTGGTTTGGATCTTTGCATTAAAAGAACCCTCTCCGACTCTTTGCACAGCTACCTGTCTCAGACCAGCCATTGACTAGATGACTTTTAGATCTCAACCTACTTCACAATCATGGGAGACCACACACAAAAGGATCAGACACAAAGCAGTTCCAGAAGACCTCTGGACTATACCCTGGATGGCTAAGGCAATGATTTTATCAACATAAGACCTCACAGAAACACATGTTGGCCATGACTTCAGAAGGTAAACGAACACGGAATGACTGACAATGTCAGCTAGCCATCTTGTCCTGTAGCATCAAAAACAAAAAAAAGAACGGGTGAATAATGCAAAACAAGATGGTCTTTTTTCAATTCCCCACTTGGCTCTGGATGCAGTTTTTTTGTCATGCTTGTGAGCTGTGAGATCTGGTTGATGACACTCCCTACTCTGCTCTTGCAGGTATTCCTTTAAGGGCAGTCCAACCTTATCCGGGAAGCATTGACACAGTCAGGGGCAGTGACACCACATTTTACACCTCCAAATTACAGGGGGTGGCAAATCAGGCCCCAAATCTGACTTAAAACAATCCAGTGTGTACACAACTAAAAATCTGTGAGGGCTGTGAAAAGTTTGAAAGTGATCTTGAAAGTCTCCCTTCTAGATATATGCCTGATCATAATCCACACTTTAAAATGAGATTATCAGCGCCAATATTGCTGGTTATGGGTTATTTCAAATTATTACTTCTTATAAGAAGTATAAGTTATGTTCGGGTTGAGCAGGAACGAGTGATTCAAGCCTAGGTCTCTATGACAACAGCATGCTGGTTGATGAAGTTGAGTAGTGAAAAGAGATAAAACACAGAGATCTGTGTTTTTCTCTGCTAAAACTGATTTCTGTGATTAAATTTGTAGTGATGGTGGACACAGGAGCCTAATTTTCAGACAGAAAAAAGGACAGAAGAGCAGAAAAAAGTTAAACAGGAGAGTGATAGCGCACAAGCTAAAGGCTAACACAGGGGCTAAGCCGTTGGAGCTAATGTCTATTCCAATCCACATGCAGCAGTTATTCTGCAGTAGCTAGCTCTGCTTGGTAGATGACTGGCAGGACATAGCTAACCAGGATTTACTAACTTTACACATTACAGACATGTCTTAGAGCACCAGGCTGCCAGCTGCGCTAAATATAATGGCTACTGAACTACTTACAACTACTTGTTGTCACGTTAGCCTACAGAAAAGCCAGAGCAGCAGGCTAACATGTAGCCAGCTGCTACAACATTTGCTTGATGTCACGTTTCAAACTGTAGCTCTACTAAAGTGTACTGATAAGTCTCTTACCTCAGTGCGTTGTATCCAGTAAAAAGTCGTTTTGAACAAAGAAAATTTGTTTTGATCCGATCTCCCTTTAACTCCAAACAAACACACGCCTCACTTAAAGTAAAATGACAGTATGCGAAGACTCCAGGTGTGGGAGTGCAATTAAAACAGATTCTCCTCATAGCATCTTTGTGGCAACAAGATTATAACAAATTTAACTAATTGGTTTTTTTACAAAATCAGCAATACATAGAAAATGATGTCTTGGTTTCTTTTTGTGCTGTTGCATCCAATGAGAAGCACTGGATCCAACAGCATTGAGTACTTAAGTTCAGGTCTTGCTTGAGCAATGATGACTGGGAATTGTCCTCTAACTGAAGCATTAGCAGCATTAGCACTCAGGAGGTGCAGAGGAGGACTCTGTCTTATGCTGTATATTGATATGTCCATCACACTTTTTGCATAATTGATTTGAACAAGAGTGAGGGCTGGTGTGTGTTCCCATTCATGTGCTGCCTTGTTCAGCTACAGTTCCTGCCAAGATAGAGGTGTTGCAAATCGTACATTTTGCTTCCCCTAAAGATCTCTAAAAATATCAGAGCACTGAGTCAGTGAGATGTGGCAACACCCCGAGTTCCTGAAGGTAATATTGAAGTATTTATTAGTTCATATCCAAGAAATCTGAGAAGGGAACACCCAAAATGCAGAGAATCCAGACTTAGGAAGAGGATGGAAAATCTACTCTCTTTGTTTTAGGTGAAGCAGCTATCTGGTGGATAATTAATGGAGGTAAAAATCCCACAATCACCAGGACACAGCCACTGAGCTCTTCATCCTCACTGGTTTCAGACTGTAGAGGACACCTCTGTTTTTCCATCACTGCAGTATAACCTCTGAGCTTGAGAGTGTGGCTGTAACTTTCACACCTTTGGGTGGGAGGATGTGTTGAGACTGATATTTTTTTTTCTTTTTAATCTGACGCCCACACTGAGGCCAGTGGAAGCAGGGATTTACCTCCAAATCAAATTGCAAAGCAGTTTTCCCACCTCCAGCCCCTGTCAGAGTGTGACTGGTGTTTTCCACAGACAAGGATTGGTGAATTTGTTATTGCTAAGTGAAATGACAGCGCAACACATATATGGTGGCAGGGCTGTGTCAGGATCAGCCCTGTGCACCAGGTAAAAAGAGCCACTGCCAACGAAAAAGAAAAAGTCAAATGTTTTCTACAAAAAACAGAGGGGTCATCATTGCAGTCTGAGGACCCTAACTCGAACTGTGTCACATTAACAAGAAGGTAACTGAGAGCCATTTGAAGAGAGACTTTTGTGTTTCTCTATAGCATTTGTTTTGGAGACTCATGGCTGTGGCTGACCTTAGTGGTAGGAAATGAAGAGAAGATAAAGAGGTCCTTTCAGCATCACCTTAAAGATGATCATCTTTGGATCTGCTGTCGGTCAGCTTTAACAGCTGTTTGTGTTACAGACAAAATAAAAACCAGTAACAGTGCTTTGTTTTAGTTTATTACCTGCTTAACACCTTCACATGATCAATTGATAATCAGCTCTAACTGCAAGCTTTATCTAAAAGGAAAGTTTTAAGTCTATTCTTAAAGGTTTAGACCGTGTCTGCCCCCTGGACCTCAACCAGTAAGTTATTCCAAAGAAGAGGAGCCTGATAACTAAAGGCTCCACCTCCCAGACTACTTTTAGAGACCCTAGGTACAACGAGCAGACCTGCATGTTGAGAACGCAAAGACCTAGACGGATAATACGGAACAATTAAGTCTTTAAGATATGATGGCCCGATGCCATTAGGCGCTTTGTAAGTCAGAAGAAAGATTTTAAACTATCCAAGATTTTATAGGTAACCAGTGTAGAGACGCTAACACTGGAGAGATGTGCTCTCTCCTCCCAGTCCAAGTCAGTACCCGAGCGGCAGCATTCTGAACCAGCCGAAGAGTCATAATAGACTTATTAGGACAACCGAAAGGTCTTTATTGAAGGTTGCCCTCACTTTCCATTCCTCTGATTTCCCTCCTCAGTCCTCAGTCCTTTGTCCTCAGAGTGAACAGCCGAAAGCTTCAAAATGCAATCCAGCATGGCAGATCTGGTAGAGTTTATGATTTGGCTGAGGAACAAAGAGAAGACTGCTTTTGGGAAGACTTTGGGACGCAGGGATTCTTGCTCATACCTGTCATTTCTGATGCAGGTAGAAAAGTTTCCTTTACAATAGAGACGCTAACGTCAAACATCTGCAAAAAGTACACTAGAGGAAAATTAAATTGTTTGATGCTCAAAATTACAAAACTGAGGGCAAACATACTGTGAGGACAACACTTCAATGATTATATGTTTGGTGCCTGAAGGAGACACTATCAGGAGTGAGAGGCACTACATGCCATCTCGTCTGCTTGACAGGCATGTGTGAGTGATGATGCTCTATTTAGATTAGTGATGACACGTAAGCACAACACAGCGGGTGAAGTGACAGAGGCAGCACTGTGGAACCAGCAGGACTACTGCTACAGAGTACGTATGACACAAGTGATGACGGGCATGAAAACTGTTGTCTTCAACTTGTTTGGTGAGGATGGGCTCACACAGCGTCATCCACTCATCAACACACAGTATTCAGCAGGGAGGGACACTCAGGGAGTGTATTATGGGACTAATGGGGGGAACAGAAAGAGGAGGTGAAGCTGAAGAACTCACTGGAAAGATGGGTTTTCTGGGGTGTGATTGCCCTGCCTCACAACAGGGGCAGCTGTTGGTTGACACATGGATATTTCTCCAAGCGGTGCACACAACTCCCTCATCTGCAGCTTCCTGGCTGCTCAGACACTCAAACACACAGCATGCTGAGGAAAGGGGCTGTGTTCTGACTTCTTTTGGATGTATTAAGGGAGCAAAGTTAGGTATGGTGTTTATGCAAATGGAAGATGAGTTGAAAGGTTTTTTTCAGCTTCTCATTGTACTAATTTCCAGAAAACGAATAAAAACACTGATTAAAAAAAATAAATTTTCTTAGTACAACATTTCATGAAGAGTATATCACTGGAGTAGTTCACTGAAGACACCAACATCCCAGAAGGATCTAAGAGAGTTGCTGAGAGTTATCAAGCACTGTGTTTTACAGCAGCCAGAGCGGGATTTTCAGCACCTGGCAGACATTTGACGTGGTATATACTACTCCCAATCCAAGTGTATTCAGCATCGCTGAGGAAGAGAGGGCACATGAACATACAAATGATGCATGACAATTCCAACAGGCTAAAAACTTGAATGGCTTTAGAGAGGTGTAGCATTTTAGTAACAAGGACTAATTCACTTTTGGGATGTCAGCATGGTTTGGTAATCTCTCTGTGCAGTCAAAATCCAAGCTCCAGCATCTGGTACAGTCTGCCATAAAGGTGACGGGAGGACTGGTAAACTCTCCCTCCAGACCATCAATGAGCAGACTGTACTCAGAGAGTTCTGCTGGACCCGTTGCACATCCTTTGTTCTGAGTACAAGCTCCTGCTTCTGGCACAAGGTACAAAGTTCCCAAATGTAAATTCAACCATTTCAAAAACTCTTTCACCCACTTCAGTTAAGTTTCTAAATTGTTCTCAGGGTTGGTTGGTGTGGGTTCATCTCAGGGGAGGCTGTAGGGAGTGTGCAAGAGTATCCTCGTGTGTCTGTTGTTTTTGATCTTTTATGTCAGTGTGTTTGTGCAATATGGGCATCGTCCAATGTGTTGAACTTGATGTGTTTATGGGTCATTGCGTATATGTTAATGGGTTCTTTATTCATTATTTATGAAGGCAGTATAATGTCAGCACTGTGTCCACAACAAAGTTCCCCTGGGGGACAATGAAGCCTATTCTGTTCCATTCATATAGCAGATTTCCCTGAGTGTTTTGATGTCAAGGCTGGAATCTTCAGCAAGCCATTCAGAAGGAAACACTTGCATGTAGGGATGCGTACCGAATTAGGTACTTTTATAGTTACCAACCAGTACCGGGTACCTATTCACATAAAACCAAAAGGTACCATGTTTAGGTACCTAGATGCATCCTTATGACTGTGAGGGGCTGGAAGAGGAGTTGATTTTCCATGCTGGACATGAACACAGCATAGCAAGGTTATATATCAAAGAATAAATACGCAAGTTGAATAACGTTTTATCATCTAACAAATTGATTTCTTTTTTTACCACATAAATATACAAAAAGTACAGAAGATTGGTACCATCAAGTACCGGTACCGATTGCCAGGTACCGGGAATTGGTACCGTATTGTGTCACATGTGAAAAGTACCCATCCCTAATTGCAGGTGTGTTTGTAAGTTTTCAAAGTGGCATTTTACCCACATTATTTGGCTTTAAAACTTGACATTGTATTTTGGTTGTTCACGAGTGAGGGAAGGATGGAGCGAGAGATCGGCAGGCGGATTGGTGCAGCATCTGCAGTAATGCAGACTCTGCACAGGTCTGTCGTGGTGAAGAGGGAGCTGAGCCGGAAGGCAAGGCTCTCTTTACCGGTCGATCTTCGTTCCCACCCTCACCTATGGTCATGAGCTTTGGGTAGAGACCGAAAGAACAAGATCGCGGGTACAAGCGGCCGAAATGAGCTTCCTCCGTAGGGTGGCTGGGCTCTCCCTTAGAGATAGGGTGAGGAGCTTGGAGTAGAGCTGCTGCTCCTCCGCGTTGAGAGGAGCCAGATGAGGTGGCTCGGGCATCTGATGAGAATGCCTCCTGGACGCCTCCCTGGGGAGACCTTGTGGCAGACCCAGGACACGCTGGAGAGACTACATCTCTTGGCTGACCTTGGAACATCTTGGGATCCCCCCCGGAAAAGCTGTATGAAGTGGCTAGGGAGAAGGAAGTCTGGGCTTCTCTGCTTAGGCTGTTGCCCCGCGACCCGACCCCGGATAAGTGGAAGAAGATGGATGGATTGTATTATGGCTTTACAGTCCCCTACAGGAGTTCATTCAGTTTAGGACATGTGAATGGGGCTGAAGAAAAAAAATTATGTGTGGTTTAAAAATAAACATGAAATTGGTTTAAAACCAAAGAGAACAAGTTAATGCATGTCAACCAGGATCTGGAGATTTTAAGTAATCTCTGATAGAGTTTTGACTATTCAAACTATCAGTCACTGATTACTTGTTAACTAAACTTTAACTTTTCCTTTTGGCAAAAAAAACCCAAAAACATAATCCCAAAATCCTATTTTCCACACCATATGTATTGCATTGTAACGAGTATTGCTCAAACTACTGAATGTGGATTTGCTGGAAGAGCACAAGAGCACTGAGCAGAAAAAACATGCCTCACAGTAACTCAGAGTCAAGTTTTCTGTCTTCTCATGCTCAAGGGCCCAACTCATCACTTCTATTTTAAACAAGTACAATAAGTTGCCAGTGTGCCTGCCAATCTTTCACTTGCCTGAGTTTTTTGTGTTTAAGACTTCCAGCTTCCTGTTACACTGTGCCTGGCTAGATTAGCCATACAGATAGAATATCTATAGAATAGAATATTTAACTATTAATCTGGGAAACAGTCAAACAGACCATCTGACGATGTCTCCAACATCCCTGTAGGGAAACAAAATTCTCCAGAGCGAATATAATTCCCATATCCTTGCTGAGGCTGATATCTCCATACATCCTGTTTAGATATGCAGCCATGGGGAAAATGAGCTCTGCATTTTCTACATTTGGGTACACTCACATGAATAACCATGGGAGAGTCTTGACTGACAGGAAGAACTGGCCAGAGTACAAAAAAGGCCTCACTTTTTGCTGACATAGATAAGCCAGCTAATTACAGTAAATAAAGGTCATTTTAGATGTTCATAAGTTATGTTTAGCCTCTCATTTAGTAGAGGATACATTCTCAGGACCCTCTTTAAAAGTAGAGGAAAATCTGAAGGGGAAGGATTTCATGGCAGAGGAAATGAAAGGCCGTGCAGAGAGGGGTATCATTCTCTCTGTAAACAGGCTAGCTCTCCAAAGCTCTTCTCTCCTCTTCAACCCAATCTCTTACAAACAACACATGCTTCTTCCCTGAGTGGGCTGCATACTCACTGACAAGCTGTTTAAGTCCAGCTTAAAAGGTTTATTGCCAAAGTGCTACACAGAACATCCTCCTGAGAGTGGAAAAACCTCATCATCCCTTCAAGTTCACTGCCACTTTAACAGTTAAAGATATCCCATGGTGTTTCCCTTTCTTCAGGCTTTTTCTTATTGGAAGATTCCTTTTTTTGTTAAACCTTAACACACAACTCCAAGATTACAGCAAAGATCTGCTAGTGTTGGGCAGTGAAAATGAGATACATTTTTTTAATTCAGTTTATGCAGCCTTTTGGACAAGTTTTACAGTCTTAAGACCAAAACACCACAACACTATCTTTATTTTCCCTTGGGATAAAAGGTCCCTAGAGCTAGCTTCTGCAGCCGAGGATCAGTCCACCAAGGTCCCTGCCTTCGGCTGCCACCCAACTCACTACGCACCCGACCCCTATGGCCCCTCCTGCAGGTGGTGAGCCCACGGGAAGGGGGTCCCACGTTGCCTCTTCGGGCTGTGCCCGGCTGGGCCCCATGGGAGTAGGCTCAGCCACCAGGCGCTCGCCATCGAGCCCCACCCCCAGGCTTGGCTCCAGGAGGGGCCCCGGTGACCCACGTCCGGGCGAGGGAAACTTGGCACCATTTTTGTTTTTCATCATTAGGGGTTTGTATGAGCTACACTTTGTCTGGTCCCTCCCCTAGGACCTGTTTGCCATGGGAGACCCTACCAGGGGCATAAAGCCCCGGACAACTTAGCTCCTATCTTTCCCACCTAAAGGTTAATATTAAATTTGATACGTGTCACAGGGAAACCACCAAAAGAAAAACTGTACCTTAGTACAAAAACAAAAACAAGGCCTTCAAGGCCTAAAAGGTGAAGTGGAGGTTTTACACTCCACAGTCAACCACTAAATCTTCTAAAAGTAGATAAACAAAAAGAAAAAGGCCTTAAACAAAAGTGGAGTCACTCGGTGGGAGATAACACTGTGCAAAAGAAAATCCTTAGAGATCAACCCTCTTGAGTCTCTTATAACTAACCTCTTTCCCTCAACATATACACAATCCCCAAAACACACATCAAACAAACCAAGAGAAACCAACTGAAGGTGTTGGTATCTTTACTGTCACACACCTAACTGAGGGGAAAATCCTCCTTTTATAGACTCAGCCTGATGAGCAGCAGCTGGGAGCAATGAGGACAGGTGAGCTGAGTGAGAGCTCGTTAGGAGGACTGGAGCTCACAAAACAACTCCATCCATAACACCTCCCCCCAAAAAACTACAAATCTTAAATTTGTTGACATAAACTTCAAATTAAACAAAATTTACTTAAGGAATCTGTCATATAACTCCACCCATAGACACAAACCCCTTGTACACAAAATACTGGAAGTCTGTGAGGAAGGAAACTGTTTACAATCAAAGAAACAAAAACAAAACAAAAACGCCCTACTGCTCTGAGTAGGGACGACACAATCAAAGTTTTCAACCTTCTTTTGAATTGTGTAAGGTCTAGAAAACTGTGCTTCAGGGGGAGATCCAACAACAAGTGCCAAATTTAAAACTTGATCCCCTGCATCAAAAGTACGGGAATAAGCTTTTTGGTCATACCACACTTTTATTTTCCCCTGAGTTTTCTATAAGTTTTAATTTGCAATTGTGCAAACCTGTCGCAACCTGGAGAAAAATGCACACACGAACCCAAGGTTTGTTTTAGATCCTAACTCCTCCCCAAGGAGTTTCTCTTTTAGTAAAGACCCTTCTCCAGACTCCCCCACCTTTGACCCATCCAAAGGCAGGTTTAACTCACTACAGCCCACAGAGTCTACGGGCCTTTTTCAAACCGCCCCCTACACACTCTTCCCTACCCACTACCCCTCCGTTTGCGCGTTCTCGCAAAGGGTCCGCCACATTAAGGGCCATCCCAAACCGATCCGCGGGGAGGGGTAGTGGTCTATAAAACCCTCCACAAGCAAGTCTGTACGGATGCTGACTCGCTGAACACGTGCAGCACTAAATTGTGTCCGGTGTCAGCCAGGGAGGAAGCAACAGACAAATGTAAGTTCCACGCATATCTGCCTGCACAAACACTTTTAAACACAAATATTTAATGATTGTCATGCAGATGTTCACAACTTAAGATGTACATGTCATTGATTAAGGCCTGCCTTGCATTTGTTCAGACAGTTCGTGTTTGAGTGTTTAATATTTACAAAAAACAAAATAATTCATTCAAGCGATAGTGAAACATGAAAAACTCTTCAATAAAAAAAGAAATGTAGCCAAAGAAGCGTGGGAGTAAGTTTCTTTTGTATTTTCTACGTCATATTTTATTTTCTTTTCTTTGTTTATCTGTTTCTGCCTGAGATCAAGTGAAGTTTCTGTCCCAAAGCAGTATTTATACCCTACACCCTGATGAAGTGAACATCATTCAGCTGCGAGTGTGACTCCATGACAGAGTGCACTCCGTCATGGAGGGGGAGTGTGTAAGAGGCGGTTTGAAAAAGGCCCTACATCACACGAGCTTGACCCAGTGTGATTGACCAAAGTACAACCTTTATCATCAGATAAAGGCTTACTTTTAAATAGAATAGAATAGAATAGAAAATACTTTATTTATCCCCGAGGGGAAATTCAGGAGTCACCGCAGCATTTAAGAAAACAAAAGTAAGAAAGCGTATAGAAAGTGCAAAAATGTCCATAAGAAATTAGATGACGGCATCCTGTCCACCACTCTCCAGCCCAGCCAGTCTCCACCTCCACAGGGTCCAGGACTGAGCCTCCCCAGCAGTCTGTTCAGTCTCTGTCTCCTGGATCCTGTCTGCTCACAGCAGGCGAAGCTCTTCCAATGTGTCGCGGCGTCCGATGTCAGCTCCGTCAGCCACGTCCGTGAACAGCATGATGCCGGGTTAGCACGGCTAGCTCATCCATCCCCCGGAGCTAGATCCCACGTTCCCAACAACGTTGGATGGAAGGACAGGTCCACGTCGTCACCTCCCAGCTCACATCCGAGAACCAGCACGTCGTCCTCACCTCCTCCTCCTCAGCTCAAGGGAAATCATCAAGCCCTACACTAGTTAGCATTGACATGCTACAGGCTGCTAACAGCTAATTTCGCATGTAAACAATGCAGCCATGGTTACATGCAGGATCTCCAAACAAACACAGGAGAAAAGTAGTAAAAAATATCGCCGAAGCCACAAAAAGTTTGGTGTCCGTGACCGACAATGAACCATACAAAGTGATGATCCACTCCAAATACAAAGATGACGAAAAAGAGACGAAAAAATTACAAGAAACAGACAAAGACGAGAGAGCTGCTGCAACAGGCAGCTACTTGGGTAGCGCCTAGCAACCGTGAACCACACATGCACACATGGAGTGTTGTCACCATTTGGTTCACAAAAAAAAGTTTCGGACAAATAAATCAAATGGTTTCTTTGCCTTTGAAACAAGAACCATTGGCTCGATTTTTCACCATAGCCTGCATAACATCACAAGATGAAAACGAGGATGCAACTTAAACACATCATCTTCATCAATTTTTGCCACCCACGTAACATTGGAAGTTGGAACAAGCCCTTTGACCTTGACACCAGCCCAAAAGGAAGGTGGTCCCTCCTACAGACAGTCCGTCCCTCAAGGCTACTTCAACAGATCCACTATCTCAGGCCATGTCCACACGTAGCCGGGTATTTGAGAAACCCCATTTATTTTTATACGTTTACTCCTGTCGTCCACACTAAACCACAGCTTTACATCACTAAAACAATGTTTTCTGAAAGATTTTGGAAAACTCCAGTTTCATGGTTTCGTGTGGACACTGGTAAACTGAGTTTTCGGTTCTCAAGCGTCACAGCTGAATGACGGGGGCTCATTCTGATTGGCTGGCATGGGTTTTACGTCAGGAAAACACTGCCCATTATGGGTTTTGCGGGCTTGGAGCCGCACTCACTGGATTTACCCGCTGCGTGTGGACGGAAGTATTTTTTTTTTAAATGAACGCGGGGGGGGGGGATACTTGTTTTTGAAAACACCCGGCTATGTGTGGACATGGCTTCAGATTCCAACATGATGACAAATAACGGTTATTGAAACCAATTCACCTCCACACCCCTTATAAGAGCGCTGTTGCCACTCTTCATTTTATCAGTAAGAGGCAACATAATGGATTCTGATGCTACAGCATTTTTACTGGTTGCTTGTGCTCATCTCCAAGCAGTGCCTCAAATCCATCACGTGAGAAAGGCCTCAACTCATCTGGCACTTTTTCACCATTTTTAAGCCAGGAACTGACATTTCATTAGTAAGAGGGCTTCCAAGTTGGGTTACAGCTCTGGGCTTGTTGCCCTTTTTCTCTCATACGGGACAGTCTCAAACAAAGTGACCTTTGGCACAGTAATAGTGTCACTCAACTTGAGTTATGGTGGTGTGCTTCCCAGTGGGTGTGAACACTGGTTAAGAAGAGGTCAGGAGTTTTGTTTTACAACACAAGGTGCCGGGTCACTTGGATGGACAAGTAAATTTGTGAGTGAGGAAAAAATCATCAACAAAAACAGCAGCTTTTTCCAGAGTTAAACTAGTTTGGTCTTTGATAAACACAAGGCTTGAACTTGACCCTCTCAAATCTCAAATAACTACCCTCTTTCCCCCAACACATACACACGCTCGCAAAACACACATCACACAAACCAAGAGAAACCAACTGAAGGTGTTGGCTCTCTGGTGTCACACACCTAACTGAGGGAAAGATCCTCCTTTTATAAACTCCCCAGACTGATGAGCACCAGCTGGGTGCAACGAGGACAGGTGAGCTGAGTGAGAGCTCGTTAGAAGGGCTGGAGGTCAACAACAAGTTATTTAAAATCCCCAAATACTAAATATATTACAATGTGAAGTCTAAAAAGGAAAACAAATACATATAATCTATAAACTACAAATAGGAAGGCATTCAAAGTCTGAAATGGCTGCACATTTTACCTTTAAAAATGATCATCAGTTGGCTGTTCTGGCTCATATATTACTCTTATATATGACCACAGATCAGGGAGGCTCTGAAAGGCTCTAAAATCATCTTTTCATCACACTCGTGACATTAAATCAAACAACTAATCAGTTTCCTTGAGTGGAAAATCAAGTGGTGTAAAATTTTCAAGAAAAAAACTCAAAAATTTTGGAGTTTGTATGGTTGCAAATTAACAACCAAATTAAATTGCAAATGTACAATCTTTGAGAGGTGAAAACACAGATCTATGTTTTTCTCTGCTTAAAACGATTTCTATGACTAATTTTTTTTTGATGATGGTGGACAAAGGAGCCTAAATGTCAGACACAAAAAGGCTAGAAGAGCAGAAGAAAGATAAACAGGAGAGTGATACAGCCCGAGCTAAAGGCTAATCAGCCTTTAGCTATTAGCCTTTAGCTCAGGCTGTATCACTCTATAACACAGGGGCTAAACTGTTTGTGCTAATGTTCATTCCAACACACATGCAGCAGTTATTCTGCAGTGGTCTGTTCAAACTTGAGAGTCTATCAATAAAATGAAGAGTGAGGTTACGTTAGCTCTGCTTGGTAGATGACTGGCAGGACATAGCTAACCAGGATTTACTAACTTTACACATTACAGACATATCTTAGAGCACCGGGCTGTCAGCTACTCTAAATATAAACAGCTACTAAACAACTTACAAACTGACAGTGTTCACTAGTTATCACATTAGCCTACAGAAACGTCAGAGCATGGGGCTAACATATAGCCGGCTTCTACGTTTGATTGATGTCACGTTACAAACTGTAGCGTTACTTAACTGTACTGATAAATGCCTTACCTCGGTACGTTGTATCCAGTAAAAAGTTGCCTTGATCAAAGAAAATTTGTTTGATCTGATCCCCCTTTAATTCCAAAAGAAACACAAGCCTCACCAAAAGTAAAATGACAGTGTGCGAAGACTCTGGGCCACAAGGTGGAGAGGGAGTGCAAACAAAACAGGTCCTCCTCATAGCATCTTTAAGTTTGTCATTTTTTTCATATAAATCCTTAAACTTTGCTTACACTTTGTTCTTTTCTTCTTTTGAAGAAATTGAAATAGAAAGAAACTGAATTTTTGTTGTTTGTCTCCTTCATCTCTTAACTAACTTTGGGGGACACAACATGCATAATAAAATGTTCACATCTATTTTTACATGTTGGAAGCATCAGTCCTTGTACTAAAAACTACAACAAAGAAAGAAAGAAGAGGAAACAGTAACAGTTCACCCTGAAGAGAGAAGAGTACGTTTATGGATGTTTGAAAGAGCAATGCAGTTACAAAATGTTCTCTGCCATTCGTCGGCTGTAATTGCTTTGCGTGTAAAAAAGACCCAACAGCGGTAACAGTACAATGAACTGCTGACACCATAGTGGAGGACTTCCACCTCTCCATTTCTCTCTTCATATTGTGCTCAATGATGCATTGCAGTTGCCATGCCAACCGAGGTTTTTTCCTTGTTTTAAAGAGTCTCACGACAGCATCAAGACATTGTACTGTAGGCAGGTATGAAAGAGGGGGAAAGGGTTGCATACACTCAAGAGCAGTTAAGATACATCAAATCACAACCACCCACACAGTAATAAAACCCCTGACGCAGACTGAATCCCACTCGATCTGATATATAGACCCAATACAATGAGTTTCACATAGAGGTGCCACTCTGTCCTGTAAATTCAACACTTCCTTTGTCAAAGGTTGTTTTGCTGCATCTGTTTTGGTTGGTTAGGATAATGACACATCAGTGATGCAATGACAGTTTTCATTGTTATTGAAACTTGTCAGTCGGATCCGGAGAAAGTTTTCATTAAATACAAGTCACCCTGATTTTGAACTCTGTTCATGTAATACTCCGGTTATCTTTCATACAGCGGCCTTGCATTTGCTGCCTTACAACAAAGCATAACCTTGAGAGAGTGTGAGAGTCTCCACACATCCGTTTCCTCTCAGCTCTGGCTGAGACTTAAGAGGGATGGAGAACGTACAGCTCAACTCAGCGAAACAAATGTAAACTAGAAAAGCACTCAGAGAGCGCAGACCTCCGCCAAGCATATTGTGATTGTCACACTTAAGTCCTACTTTAATGTCATACTCCCTTTCAGCAGACTCTCTGCTACAATTTAGTGTTAGTTGCAGGTTTGTACGGTAATTTGTTACCTGACAGTGAGGATAACTATGATGACCAAGTACATGTTTTATATTCTGGATCTCAGTATCCAGAATATTGCCAGGATCTGGATCGTACTTTTACATCTGTCAGAAATTATGGTGACCTTGTCTTGTATTGTTTTACAAAGCAATTCGAACGCTCATTGTGGAGTTATATACACATATACACATTCAAAGCCTCTAAAACAGTCCTGGATCCAGATGGTGATCCAGATAATCTCCAAAATTTAATCACTTCTTCCTTATCCTATCTTGAACATTTCCTGAAAATTTCAAGATAAGACAGACAGACAAACTCTCCCCAAAACATAACCTCCTTGGTGGAGGTAATAAAATCATTGCAGGAATGAGCGTAAAGTCAAGTAAAGAGGCAAGATGGCGCATGTTTTTGTCAAGTGGCGCAAAATTGGTGTCCCACAAATCTACTGGGTTATTCACATGAATCAAGAAGACAAACTCAAGTCATTTGTGAAGGAGCCAGTTACCTAATCACTCACACTTGGTATAAGTGCTACACAACACCTCGCTGTGCTCTGCTGTGCTGGGGGCCATTAGGAGTCATGAAGTAGGGGGGGGTAAGTACCAGTGTTATTATCTGGAGATTGTCTACGAAGTCCAGGTCCAGCTCCAGGATGCCGGAGCTATTTGCATTTAAATTCCCCCAGATCCACCTACAGTCCATCTCCAGTTCCAACACAGCACCAGAGCTGATAGGTTTCAATTCTGTGAACTTTCACCTTCATAATAACTCTAGGTTCAAGGTTGAGAAGAGGCTCTCGTTGGTTTGCTGGGGTGTTAACGGGTGAAGAAGGACAGAGCCAAATCCCAACGGACTGGACATCGATCAGTTAAAAGTTTGGTATCAGCCTTTCAAAAGCACTGAGGGCCTAATTTAGCAAAGCATGGGTGAAGGTTGGTGGCACTTTGTGGAAAGATGTCCTGGCTTCCAGTATCGACCTGTTTCCACCTCTCTTGAGTTGCGGGGGGCAGAAGAAATTCATGGTCTGCTACGTGACTTACCTTCAGATAATATTGGTTTGAAGGCATGATTGGATAAGTTTCTCCACTGACCGCTTCTTATGACACCACAAGTATCTTGTACTTCTTAAGTGTAGCTTATTTACATGTATTAAAGTTCACAGTAGTTTACAGGTCGCTGATTCCTCTACGGAATCAGCCTTTATAAACAAGTGGTTAACTTTTGTTCCTACGTCACTCCTTCCATTTTCTGTCTAAGATTTATCAAATTATAGGTGTAGATATTTTATAGCCTTTAATTTGGGTCAAACTTGAATCAGAAAACAAGGCTGACAGCAGCAACTCACATACCCAGCGTGCACCCATTGTGAAGTAAGTCATGACTCATTTTTGGCCCTGTGAATCACTCAAATTTGGAGAAAAAAAAAACAATTCAGAACACTTTTGTTTGGTTGGTCCCCCAGCATGTAAAGAAACAAACACTCAAGTTAATAACTGTATCATTTAGGATTCAGGATTTTTTTGAAACACATAGTCCACCATAGCACCATCTGCTATGGTGGAGCAATCTGGTCAGATTTGCTACTGATTGGTCAAAAAAGGGAATCGCTGACGTTGATAAATCCCCAAAATCCAAACAGCTTGCTTTAGGTCAGGATTTTACATTCACAAGCACTACTAAATACAGGTTTTGTCAATAAGTATCACATTTTGTGGGCTGGGAGGAAAGCCATTAACCCATAAATTTCACTAAAAGACTTTTTTTTTTTTGCATAATATGGTACCTTTCATTCTTCATATACACTATGGACCACCCAAAGGTTTAAAACATCTCTAATTCCACTGGTGATGAGCTATGAGACATACAGCCCTTTAAAAAAATACAAAAAAAAATCCAGGACAGACATTTCAAACCAAAAATAACACCAGAGTCATTCTTTTAGTTTTATGTTAATGTGTGCAGCTACAAATGACAGATTTCACATTGTGGTCTTAGTCAGGAAGATTAAAAACAAGGATGCGTTTTGTTTTGGGTGACAACGCCCCCCTGTGGCTAACTGGTATGCTTAGAAAACTGCAACAATCCCCATGTCCTTTGAGCTTCTCATCCAAAATAGAAAAGTTAAAAGTAAAACCTGGAAATTTGGATGGTAATTTCCTTATTTTACGTCAGTGTTGTGGAGCATGGACCATCACAGAGCTGGTGAGTCTGCAGACGAGCTGGTTGCAGGCAGGCACGAACGTGCGGCAGATGAAAGATTTGGCATTCCACCTTAAGAATGCAAGAAATCACAAAGCAGATTAGCATCAGGCTGGTATGCAACACGTGTATGGAGTGGGAAACAAATGTGATGTGAACAGTTCAAGCTGGGAGCAAGGAAGGATTTAGGGTGTTGTAGAGGTTCAAAGGTCAGATGATCCTAGAGGATGAGCTGAGGAAAAGTTTTGACCCAAAGAGAGTCTTTTACTGAAAGTTTCCTTCGATGTTTAGTCAATAAAGTGAATCTTTGCTGAAGACAAAACAAAACACAATGCAGTGTTATATAATTCTGTTTTCAGTGAGTCAGTGTTTGGATCAACTGCTGTTGAACAAAGTCAGGCCGGTCTTCAGTCCTCGTACAGTCCGAGCTGTTGTGGTTTGGTTTTTATCAGATAAATCCATTGTCATCACTTTGTTCCCTGAGGGAGATTTTTCAAAGCCAGGCTGTAACTCATTACTTTGTGTCAGATTAAAATGATCTAATTCAAGATGAATTGTTATGGCTAACACAAACTTTCCAGACTAACCTTTTATCTTATAAGTATCTAAATGTGTGTGTGTGTGTGTGTGTGTGTGTGTGTGTGTGTGTGTGTGTGTGTGTGTGTGTGTTATCTTATTTTTTATAAGCATTTGTCCTGAACATACAACAGGTGAAGTGCCATTATTCATCAGAGTCTCAAGTTTCCTGACCGCACCCTGTGTGACAGCTGCAACTTCAGCATGATGATGTCATGATCTGTGTCAACCTGGGGGGTTTGCGCCTGTTGTTAAGCTATCTAAAAAACTAAATTGAACTTTTTCCCATGTTTAACTACTGTCTACATGTAAAAAAAGGAGTGTCTCACCTGGCTGACAGAGCCCTGAAATGCCTTGTCCTTTTTGCAACAACTTACTTGTGGGAGTCTGGCTTTTGTTTAATAATTTCCTGTTCTAAACAAATGTAATAATTATTGGAAAGTGAAAAAAAGTTAGAAAATACATGCTTAAAGTTGACTTTTTTTTTATTATTATTTATTTTTTGCATATTTTGAAACATCATCTGTTGGTTTCCAAAGGGGGTCCCCAGCCAGAAGCAAATGCTGTTTGGGGGGTCTTGGCATAGTAAAGTTTGGGAACCTCTGTCGTAGTTTACCTTCTTGAATTAACAAATTATCCTTTTTTCAAGGAACTTGACAAGTAGTTTTCTTTCTGGGCTTTTCAAATGAATGTGACTCATAGTCAGTCTATCAAACGTGAGATAAAAACTTGCCAGCATTAGAAAGTAAAAATTCAGTTATGCAGTGTAAGAACCCAAACCAACAAGCTTTGAGTCATCCGCCTCAAGTCAACAGTACAAAGGTTTAAAATCAGGTTTGAAAGTTGTTTATCCACAATAGAACTGAACTAAAACATCATTTTAGTATTTCATCTGTTTTTAACCTAAATTGTGTTAAATGTCATTTTTCAGGGAGGCCCTTGAAGCTTGAGGTAGCTTTAGAAATACCTTAGGCATGATGCCATTGTTGGGAAGTGAGCAATGACATATTCATGACTTAACGTGTTTCATTTTCCCTGGGTAACATAAGCACCTAACACATTTAATATGAAAGCTTGATGTTAAGTGGGCAGCAGATGAAAGGCCGCGCTGGACTCCAGCAGCTTTCCCTCTCTGTGGCCTCATGTTGCCAGTCAACTTCCTACACCCAGGACTTCATTCCAACAGGCATGAAATGAGGTAGGATTCCAAAAATGAAGGGATTCGGGGATTATCACCACATATTCTGAAAGTTGCGTGTTTCATACATGACTTTTCACATAGCCAGGATTTCTGCTGTGGTGCCCATAAATGGAGGAAAACGTTCAGACCCTCTCACCTCCAGCTCTGCTGGTGACTGATAGAAACTTGAACTCACAACTACAGGTGTAACAAAATTGACCTTTAATAACAGAAGTCTTGATTTTCAGACAAAAGAACCAAAATACAGAACGCAAAATGATCCTTGTACTAATAAATTACAGAAACACATGAGATGCATCACACTTCTCACAAAGAAGCAGCCAGACATTAAGATCACACAACGACCAAATTTACACACCTGAGGCACACAGGAAGGGTTGATTTTCATGCCACATTTACACCAATATACAGAACAGTAATACACTGAAAATACCATACAATACCATCCACCATTCAGCAGAGAGGAAGGGACACAGTGGACTTAACATTGGCAAATAAATCCGTGCAATGACATTTTTCTTTCATTTACAAACGGCACATTTAATAAAGTAGACTTTATTTTCCTTGCAGTAATAGCTATACTTAATGGCAAGTCTCTGTGGCTGCATATTCAGAACAGTGTTAGGCGATGAAGTGGTTCAACACACCTTAAGTCGAGCCTTCGACTCAACGATATGACCAAACGAAAGAAAGGTATGTCAAACATAGCAAAGTATTGCCATATCTCCAAATTATTTCTGATGTTTAACTGGAATCACTTGATGAAACTGAGAATGGTTATTGTGATAAAACTGTCTTACAAGCTTTTTGTGATATGAGCTCAAACCCTGCAAATTGTCAGAAAATATAAAGGCAGCACCTGTGGCATCAACGACAGGTTGTTAATGTGAATTTAGGTGAGGAAGACCATGTGTAGCTATAAGGGGTGGGAGAAAAAAATTGAAAACCATTATGTCGGGATTTTTTGTTTGACAATTTCAAAATCGTGATTCTTTATTATTATTATTATTTTTTTTTCTTAAATCAAAATTTTTCATTTCAGTCTTTGTTTACAACCTGGACTGGAAAAAGTTACCACTTTTCTCTAGCAGGGTGTGAAATGTTTCTCTCTGACTCGTGTGATGTGCATTTTATGGGGATATATGGCTCCTGATATAGTCTGTAGACATTATTATCATCATTTAACTTTTTCACATGGTTTGGTGTTAAAAAAAGTGAAATTCCCAAAAATCATAAATATTGAGGAATCGCAATTTAATTCGAATTGGCACCCCAAAAATCGTAATAGAATTGAATCGCGAGAATAGCAAATCGTCCCAGCCCGAGTAACTATGTGTTACCTCAGATTCTGCTGCCACATAAATAACTTACATGAAGTACACTGAGTACGCTATGAAGTTACTAGAGTGGTGTATGAAATTTTGCAGGGTAGTGTTGTCTCAATCTAACACTGAAGAGGTGTTCCTCCGATATTCATTAATTGTTGCCATCAACCATTGTTTGATCCGTTTCTGCCCCTTCAGTTATTTAGCCAAGATATGGCCTCCGATGAGGGTGACAAGTGTCAACGTTCTGACTGTTTTGACCTTGGACACAGCCAAAATTTCCTGTGCCTACACAGGTGAGCGCTGGAAACTGGCAATGAAGCTACCATTGAAATCTCGCTGCCACTTAGTGTTTAGTTGGAGTACTACAGAGCGACACAAGTAGCGCCCATGATGGCGCCTGCCACCACAACACAGCTAGAGACATAGGTCAGCTCACACTGACCGGCGGTGTGTTTGGAGGACATGTAGCAGGACCGCCAGACTACTGACTGAGGAGTTCCCGCCCTTCCCATGCTTGACTCCTGGCCTGGCTCTGCTCATTAAGTTGGGTTGTTGCTATAGTCAAGTTTAACACAAACTGGTTTTGTTTTGTTCTGAAAGTACGACCTATGATAAACAATCTGCTCTGTGTAAATTGATGTGCTGTGGCTCTGGCATCTGGCAGAATTAGAAGGCTTGCTTATCTAATTTGAAGGGCTTTGACCTGCCAGAGCTGAGATGCAACCAGAACGCAACAGAGTGGAACCACTGTAAGCTGACACATTGACTTGAACAGATCTGATCTGATGGCCAGGATGGACCGGTGTATTTTGGCTGGAAGCAGAAGCATGAACCAGGCTCAAATGGTTATTTTAGTATTTCATAACATGTCACTATTAAGAGGAAACCACGACTTACTCAAGGAGTATGCCCCTCACAAGATAAACACAGCCTCTCTCTGGTTAACTGCATAATGTGTTACAGATATCTGCATTCAAATCCTCCTTAGGTTGATGCCACAGATGCTACATTCAAGCTTCAAATTAATCCCTCACACTAAAGGAGAAATTTATCCTCTTCTTTCACCTCTTAACTTGCTCTTATTTATGATCTGAAACACTACTTCTCATTACTACCACCCTGTGGTCAGTTTCTGCAGAGCACTGCTGAGCTTGAGGTAGTAAACTTGCAGCTCAGTTCAAATTACATCAGATCAAAAAGGTTTGTGGCAAAACAAACAGTGACGTGAGAGGGTGACCTTATCAGGCACTACATTAAATAAAAAAAGAAAAAAAAGAATATAACATCAACAGTGATGATAAAATAATCTGACATCTGGTCATTTATTATAATCTGACCCAGCATACATGTGGGTAAATTCATGGCAACTGTATCCTGTACTGCATTTAAAACCAGAAATGAAAACAGTGACATCAGAGTTTATCTGTTATCTAAACAGAACTGCTAATATTTCATTAACTGTGTGATCAGTTGTCTTGATTTGAGCTCAAAATAAAAACAAAAAAATATTATTCCTGCTGTGTGCGTTTGCAAGACAGGCCCCCTTCTGTTGTTCAGTTAAAGGACACAGTGATCTAAGTTGATAAGTAGTTTGACGTCACAGCCATTATTGCGTGGCACATAAGGGATAAAAAATCCTCATGGTTTTTTTATGGCTTATCATACTGCAGTATTATTTAATACTTAGAGTTGGGATTATATATATATATATATATATATATATATATATATATATATATATATATATATATATATATATACAATAAAACAAAAGATTGTAATTTTTTAAGTCTAGGGCTTTCACAATGAAATGCTAAATTTGGTCCATTTTGACACAGTGACAGAGGTGATGAAATGCCTGTTAAACTTCTCAATAATTGCTGCCATAAATCACAAATCCAGCTGCAGATCAGAATTTTGCTTTAAACAACCCTGTGAGAACTCTAATACCCAATAGCTGGTTTTAACTTATGGAATAATCACAGTGATGTCAAATTTAACTGTAGGAAAGGAGGATATCACTAAAACCACATCACTATATCAGAAGATGAGCAAGCTCATTGACCATTTTTAACCCCTCGGGATAAGCATTTTTTTTTTTAATAATTCAATTTATTACTAATTGATTAACAGTCATACATGACAAGGAGAAGCAAAAGTCTTGCAGTGAGTTGAATAACTGGAGTGTTGCTTCTTTTTCATTTGCCTATGTGGCTATAACAAAAAGAATGGAATTAAACAGTGTTGTAGCTGCTCTACTGTTTGCCGCTAACATTAGCATGTTTGATAACTAGCACAGCTTTTGCTGGTAACCTAAACATTTAGTACTTCCAGGTATTATGTGGGTTGTTATACTGGTTATTGTTTAGTTTAGCATTATATCACATTGTTTTGTGGCAGACACACTCATATCCACTGTGTAGAAGCTGGTTACTTTAAGCAACGGCTAATGTTAGCGGATCTTTGTATATATTGTATATTGTATGATTTGCAGTCAGGACTTCAGTCAATGCTAGAGTTAGAGCTTTAAATATGTAAAACACGTTGGACACTCATCACCTAAACTATCTACAACATCATGGAGTATCCAAACACCTTCTTGTAAAGGATCACAAGAAAAGTCCAAAATTAAAACTTTTTTTCTTTTTTTTTTGAGTATGTGTAGAAAATGAACTGAGCAACAGCAAAATAGTGAAAAATTACCTAGCATGTTTTTTTCTTAATCTTCTTGTCTCCCTAGTGGATCATCAACTTGCTAGCTGGCTAGCTAGCTATTCTTTGCAGGAAACCTTAAGGCTTTAGCCTGATGATATTCTTTGCAAAATACCTGGTATGTAGACATGAAGTGCAGATTTAAGACTCTAATTTTGCATTCCTGTTATAAAACACTGTCAAGGAGTCAGGTTTACTCCTTGTGTGCAAGAGTTCTTAATCAATTCATGAGGCTAATTTAAGCCTAGCTAGGTACAGATGATTATATCTGGTTTATGACTTTTTTTTCAGAGGCTAGCTGTTACTTGTCATCAAATTAAAAAACAAACAAACAAACAAAAAAAACAACAAAACAAAGCAAAAAATTCAACTCAAAAACAACACTGTCAAAATTAGCATTGTAAATTTGCTGGGAGATCTTGACAGGTGTGGCTAAGCTAACTGTCAATTAACAGGACCAGGAACTGCATTTCTTTGGTCACAATTACAAATGAATGCCACCATTAATTTTTTTTTCCTTCTTTGTTAAATTTCTCTCTGGGGCTAGCTTAAATGGAGTGTTTACCTAGCACACTGTTTTTTGCGCAGTGAAGCTAAAACAAATGTTTTGACAAATGTCAATGATCCCCATAAGAATTTGAGGCAAAGCACCAAATTAAACCTTTTTGATAAATAAATAAATAAATAAATAAATAAATAAATAAATAAATAAATAAGTGAATAAAATAAAGCTTCTTCTGAAATACTGTGCATTTTCAGCAGCTAAAACAGAAATGTCATAAAACTAGTCCTCAAATTAATTATTGCAAATTTGTTCAGTTTGTTCCTGTGGGTGTGTCTTTACTTATCAAAACAAAACTTTTCACACAAATAATCCCACATACACCACTACAGATTTTATAAAGCTTCATGCCTTTTGAGAGTATCATCATAAACACCAGGGGTCATACTTAACATTTGTATTCTTCTTATTGTTATTATCAAATCATTATTTTGCGGATTAACCGTTGCACACTGCCCTTTTCAAATATTCAAACATCAAAGTACAGACACTTTCTGTATTTGTGTTGAGGGACTTTTGACAATAGAAGGAGGAAATGTGAATTTTGTTTTGAAGGTCTGAGCTAGAAACTAAGAGACTTTGATTGTGTTTTGCATTGAGGCCAAACATTACGTTAATTTTTCTTGTGAGCAGGAAACAACATACTGCTGCAGTACATTAACTGTTAGCTTAATGCTAGACTTTTCCAAGCCCTTTTTCAATAGTGACACCACTGCGCAATGTCCTGCAACACCTCTGGAGTTGTGAGGAAACTACAGCCCTCCTTAAATAAACTCTAAATGTTTCAGCTGTCTGAATAGGATGGTTAAAATTCTTACTTTTGTGTCAACATGCAATTCCAACTCAGTATGGTGTTTAGAAGATGTCTGCTTTGCTACCATGTTCACATCATTTTAACAAAAGCTCAAGAACAATGAAAGATTTCCTTTCTCTCCGTGGGAGTTTAAGCACACTCAAGAGTCTCAAAACTTCACTCCTTACTGTTTCCCTTGATACACATAGTAGAAGTAATTATGATACAAGTTCCCTACTGAAAATCAACCAAAGTGCTATTCACAGAGCACTAAAAGAAGAAGAAGAAGTGTAGGGGAAGATCTGGGCTGTGATGGAAGACAGTGGCTGTAAGCCCGTACAGCATTTGCACCTTCTGAAATCACACGCTCATAGGTTTCTTTGCTATGTGATTGTTTCTTGACCCAGTGGAGAGGGGTTTTTTACACGTTTTTCTTGATTAAAAAGCACTTTGGTAAAGTTTAACGGAGGAGTCACTACAGAGGCCAATATGTGTCTACAGCACATGGATGTGTGAGAACTTTAGCTGCTGGCGAGATGCTCAAAATCGCTGGTGAACCTTGAGGATTCAGTTCTCGTGCGTGATAAGGAACAGTTTCAGGTACGATATTGCCGTAGACGTCTGTGAACAGCTTGATGGCTGTGAGTCACTTAAAATAACCCGAAGAAGTTTCACTTGATAAATAAACATACAACCCGAAAAGGAACATTTTCACTTATTGAACAAACAAACTATAGAATAATGACTAAATATCAAGCACTATGAGCTAGAATATAAGTAAGGTTACTTATTGACACTATTTACCATTAGGAAGGCCAAGCAGCTAATCCACATTTCAGGAGGCTTTATTTATTTATTTTTTTAGATACACCCATCTCTACTCTGAACTTCAAACTGCACTGAAGTAGCTAAAATGTCCACCTCAGGCTTTAAAATCACCAGTGCCAGAAAACTTTAATGAAACTTCAACCCCAGTTTGAAGGAGTTAGGATGGTATGTCAAATGTTGAAAAAAACAGATTTTGAAGGTTTTTGAATCACTTGAAGCCCATAATTACTTGAAATCGGTGCAGACACAATAGTTTCATATGAAAATGATTCATAAGAAATCTCATAAGTGGTAAGATGGAGGCATGTATTCAACAGGTTGGGGTCTCCTTTACTGTAAGTTTTGTATCCGTCATATGTTAAGAGTGGATGGTCGAGTAGGGATGGGTTCCAAATAAGGTACTTTATAGGGGTTGACCAAATTCAGTCAAAAATACCGGGTACTGAATCACGTAAAAACAAAAGGTACCATTTTTAGGTACCTAAATGCATCCTTGTAACTGTGAGGGAGTTGAAGAGTAGGTGATTTTCCATGCTGGACATTAACACAGTATTGCAAGGTTATATATTGAAGAATACATATGTTAAATTGAAAATATATGTATATTTATTATTTAAAAAAATGATATTTTTACCACATAAACAAAGTACCAACAATTGGTACTGTTGAGTATCGATACTGATTGCTAGGTATTGAGCATCGGTAAGATATCGTTTCAAATGAAAAAGGTACCCATCCCTATCAAGAATGCAGGCAGACCAGTTCAGCACCCGGACTTTACTGCTCCTGGGTCATGCTGTTCTACAATGCTCAGAATGTGGTTTTGTGTTGTCTTTCTGAAACATATCAGTATTTCCTGCAGAAGATCTTACCTGAATGGCAGCATATGTTGCTCCAAACCTGTATTTATTGTACTGCCCTTCTACATGTGTGAGCCACCTATGCCAGGGGCACTCAGACCTCTTCACAACATGGTCACTGTCAGTGGAATGGCAGTTTAAAAAGTTGACGTTCTCTTCTTCAGATTATCAAGATTTTTTTTTGAATGATATTACAATAATTAATTCATGCTGGAGAGCACTATTCCAAAACTGTTAAACTGTTTCCTCGCACAGTCTAACACTAAGCAGTGAACGCCGTCCCATTGTTATCGTTGACAGACTCTGTCTTTCTAGATTGTCCTTTTTATCTGTAGCCATACCATTATCATACTGGAAGTTCAAGCCTGTGCCCCTGTCACAAATTTAAAATGGTTTTATATTTTGAATAAAACAGAAAAATATGATAGCTTTCACAGTCTTTGCACTATTGCCAATAAAAGCTTGAGTTTACATAAGTGGCAAATCATCAGACTTCTTTTTTGTCAACATTTTTCACAGTGTCTTGACCCCTTTGGAAATGTGAGTATTTCTATACTGTTTCCTTACTTTTTTTTTTTTTTTATACTATCTAAAACTTTGCATTTCATTTTTTATTAGATTAATCCAAGCAGCTCAATATCCTTATCTGTGTTTGGTGTGGTGTTCGACGTACTTTGACATCCTAAGGGTTGCATTTTTGTGACCTTCATCTCAAACCTCCCAAAGTTCTTGGCCTTTCTAGTGATAAATAAACTGCAGATCTAAGAACAGAGGGTTGCACCAGGTTGTCAACTTCACAAACAGTGAGAAGGAGGAGAAGGAAGCTGTGGCTCAAAGAAGGAGACTCTGTTATAGATTTACCAGTCTAGGTTTTGTGTTGTTTTTGATGATGTTTCTTCAAACCTGACATTGCACAGAAAGATGGAGCTTCTGGGGTTTTAGTCAGAGAAGAGGCTAGCGAAGGACTGTCTGAGACTGCGGATGGTTTCAGCTTTGGCCTCGTCGTCAGTCAGGCTTCCTCGTAACGTCTCTGTGAAGGTGTTGGTCAGTGACTGGGATTTGCTGTGTAGAAAGGACAACAGAAGTCAGAAACATAGATCATATGCCATCATAAAAATAAACCTCAGCTTGACAAATGCTCTTTACACCAGAGCTATCAGATGAAACACTCGCATAGAAAATGTAAGATTTAGCAGAGTGAGATCTAAAATATTACTGCACACACTGTCACATTGATGGCTCAAATGAACTGACTGTCAGCCTACTTCAGCTGTGGTGACTGTTTCTGAGCTCCAGGCCCAGAGGTAGCTGGGATGGGACCGGGCTGGAAAGCCTGGCTGGGTGAGGTGGTGGCTGACCGGGCTCGCTGAGGTGAACCCTGGGCTGACTGGGATGGAGAGGCAGAGGCAGAGCGGTTTCCCCCTGTAGCGGGTACAAGCAAAAGTCCATAGGTTCTAAAAATTTGACAGCAGGTACTGTGTTGGACTATAACAACAAAAAACTAACGGATCCATTGACTCTTACCTCGTCTGGGTTGTGTGGTCTGTGGACAAAGAGATACGCGTCATTACTGATTATTACGTGAAAAAGGCCAGAAATCTACAACTACTGATGACGTGAATCAAATTTTGTTGATCAGAAAACATTTTAAAAGACAATTATTTATGGAGTTTTTATTAAAGCAAAAAAAAAGTAAACATGACCTCATTGGCATCATTTGTAAATTAAGTTTGTAGATATCATATTGTAATCCATATGGCACAACAAGATTAAGGCAGTTTTGGAAGTAACATTATGTTTGAAAGAAGGAAAGAAAGGAAGAAAGAAAGAAAGAAAGAAAGAGAGAAAGAGAGAAAGAAAGAAAGAAAGAAAGAAAGAAAGAAAGAAAGAAAGAAAGAAAGAAAGTTCTAAAAGAAGAAAAAAGAAAGAAGGAAAGAAATAAAGAAAGACAGTTCTAAAAAAAGAAAAAAGAAAGAAAGAAAGACAGTTCTAAAAAAAGAAAAAAGAAAGAAAGAAGAAATAAGAAAAAGAAAGAAAGAAAGTTATAAAAAAGAAAAAAGGAAAAAAGAAAGAAAGTTGAAAAAGAAAGGAAGAAGGAAAGTATGAAAGAAAGAAGAAAGAAAAAAAGACAGAAACAAAGAAGTAAGAAAGAAGAAAGAAGATAAAAGAAAGAGAGAAAGAAAGAAAGAAAGAAAGAAAAAAGACAGAAACAAAGAAGTAAGAAAGAAGAAAGAAGATAAAAGAAAGAAAGAAAGAAAGAAAGAGAGAAAGAAAGAAAGAAAGAAAGAAAGAAAGAAAGAAAGAAAGAAAGAAAGAAAGAAAGAAAGAAAGAAAGAAAGAAGATAAAAGAAAGAGATAAACCAGCACTTGCTGTGATGAAGCGTGCAGATAGTGGTGTACAGAAGGGATTATTAGCCCATGCAGTAATTTCCACTACAGAGTCATGTCTGCTTTTTTTAAAGACCTCATGCACCTCAAGACCTTACAAAGACCAGGCCCATGAGGGCTGTGTTGTTCTTTAGCATCCTACCTTTTAGAAATGTCTTCAATTTTTTACAAATCACATTGCTGACCTGTTTCAAATGAACCTGAATAGTTAGAGAGATATTCATTCTGTTCTATTTTGCAGTTTCTATTTATTTTAAGTATATTATAGTATAAGTATATTTATACAACTTTACTTTTCAAATGTTTTCTCAACTTAGCCTAGCTGCTAAACTTAGAGCTCTATGCCTCAACAGCAGATAGCTTCTTAGTTTTGTTAATGGGAGTAATATTAACAGCAGCAGCTGCCACACTGCATTCATAATGTGTGTGTGTGTGTGTGTGTGTGTGTGTGTGTGTGTGTGTGTGTGTGTGTGTGTGTGTGTGTGTGTGTGTGTGTGTGTGTGTGTGTGTGTGTGTGTGTGTGTGATTGTACCTTTACAGAGGAAGGCTGAGGTGTAGAAACTCCCAGCAGCACCTTGGCCATCTTGTTAATGATGAGCTCTGTGATCAGCTGTTTATCCTCCTCCACATGTTCTCCAATCAGAGGCATGGAGCTGTCCATCACCTGCAGAGACAGAAAAGAAAGCATCCAATCAGAATCCTGGACGACTGTTTCTGGAGGTAAAAATGAACGGAAAAATAAACCCACCACTTATGTCCACCAGATGGCAGAGTTACATTTCTTATAGTGGAGGAGAGTAGAAGTGAGCAGAAAGAAAATGTAATGTTAGGAATAATGGGCTGTTTGGGGTTTTGCCAGCATGATGACTCATTTTACAGAAATCCCAGGAAATATATGCTTTGCAACACTGGAGGATGGCCATAAATACTATTTATATACTGAGCCTGACTTTGGTGATGGTTCCCATGCACTTTCATGCTCCTCTGAAAGCATCTTGTTCTGCGTCCATCCTGCCACATCGTCTACAAGAGCTGCAAAATCCACTGTAAGATAGTTCATCAGTGGAAGAAAAACAGGATGGATTTTCTCTCTCATGCTCTCATTTTAGTTAGAAATCTATGAAAGACACAAGTTCCTCAGTCCTCTGACTTGATGAGTTGTCATTTGTAGGTCAAGATAACATAAATCTTTATTTAAAGGGCTCTTTCCAAACAATAGATGAACTAAACAAACACATCTCATCCTTAAAGCTAACAGCTGTTTCTCTGCACCACCAAAATGGGTGACAAAGGATCCAAAATAATGTGGGAAGCAAACACATTGTGACTTTATCTGTAAATATTATCTTGCCCAGTATATATCTTGGAATAGCATCCGCTAATTAATTAACCCAGAAGAAGGAGTACAAAAGAATTCTTTCCCACCACTAGAGCTCACATGCACTCACATGTGCACTGCAGACCCACAAAGCACATGGAGCTCAGGGACCTGACGTCCTCCCTGAGGACCAAAACAAACATGAGCATGGAAGTGTGGCTGCTGGGGCTGCTGGTTTTGGATGCAGATGCCGTGTGTGGTGGATGAGACTGCTGCGCCGCGCCCCGGCCACAGCGCAGAGGAAGCATGAATGTGCTGATCTTCATGTACACAGCGTACGCTGCTATGTACTGCAGAGAAATCCTCAACAACTGCAGAAGCTTATTATGCCAAACTTTAAAGCTGTTTTTATCAGTGGCATCATTTTTATTAGATTCAAAAGTCATTTATCCCAAAAGAGTGATTCTAGGGGAAGCAGCTTGAAAAGAAAAATGATTTTTGAGGTTTTTTTGTCATTCAAATTGACCCCCTTCTATGGTGACGGGCACAAGGTTTTGCAAAGCCAGAGATATTTTGTGGCTGAAGTTACTCCTCCTATATTGATACACTGCCCTAAGAAATTAATTGCAATTAAATTTAGCTCTTAATGAACTATGAATGAGGGTGTTAACTTTTAAACACAGATACAAGGTACCAATGCTGGATGTCCATACTGAACTTTATAACCGTTAATCATTAATTTGTTGTAAAGATCCCTGAAGACTTCTGTAAACTGCTCCCAATAAAAAATATTGGGTAAGATCTTCACAAGACTTGCTGAAATTGAGATGATGAGGTTGCAACACAACGATCTCCAAATTGGTAAGTGATACATTGTAGGGACAGCTCTCTAACATCAAAGTTTGCCCATGACCCTGCCCAACAGGCCTACAGAGCACTGGCCAATCGGAGGGAAGGGGGTTTGTGAAGTGGGTAGCCTTAAAGAAACAGCCTACAACGGAAAACAAAAATATATACATATATACAAATATATATATATATATATATTTTGAGGCCGTAAAAGACAAAAATGCTACTATATTGGGTACTGTAGGAGCAATACAAAACTTGACCCCCCCTTCAAAAAATAAACAAAAATCTCTGAAGATACATGTAGTCATGGAATACTAAAGGTAGACTGATAAAAAGTAGGCTGGGTTCACATTTCTGAAAAACAGCCCTATACTCCAAACCACAGACTGTATAAAACATGGACGTAGCCTCCGCGACATCACTTGTCTGTTCCTGAATCAGTAAAATGAAGCCAATCCGGGGAAACAGCCACAATTGATATGACGGTGGCTGTGCGTTTCCTTTCGAACAGCTACAGGGCGCCCGCCATTCACATGATCTGAGCTGTGCCTCTGATTGGACAATCAGATGATCCTAATAACTTCTAAACTGCCAAGTTAGGAAAAAAAAATGTGTACCGTACAATGTGTGCTAACAGTGAAATCAGCGTTTTAGACCCAAGCTGTTTTTTGAACCAGGCTGTAAATATAATTTTTCTGCAGCCAGCCTCAAGCGGATTCTTGACAAACAGCAGCTTTTGGCACTTCCACATAGGCTTCATGTTTACTAATTGGATGTTGCCCCTTGCTCCAGAGAGAATCAGAACTTTGACTGAAGCGATTATCCTTCTCCAAACAGGGTGGCCTTGCTTTAGTAATCTATAAACATGATCAAGTCAACCAAGTTTCTCATGGGACTGAGCTGTTATTTAATGTTATTTAAGAAGAAGTGCCTGGCCTCAGCAGAGAGTATACTATACTTAATGGGCTGTGAGGTTACAGCTATGTGCAGAACATTCTGAAATCGGTTATTGTTCAGGCATAGAGAGCACAAACTTCTAAAAACTTATTCTGCTTCATTGTTTTTGCCTTTAGCACTGATGTTGGAAGGCGTTTTCGTACTTATTAATCTTGTGCACTGAAGGCCAATGCTCAATTCATTCTCTGCTGCCCCAAAAAGATCTACTTGTGTGTCATTAAAGTGCAATGAATAGTTGACAAATGGCTTTAAACATTAAAACTTGCCAGCTTGGAAATTTTAAATTAAGTTAAACGAGAAGCCACAGAGTGATCACATATTTCAAGATTTGGCAGGATCAAAAGCAGCCAAAAATATAAAGCCATTAAAACCAGTTGATGCTGCTGCCTGGCTTAGTAAGCTAGCTGACCTAGCTGCTGCTAAATGTAGTTAGTCTTGATTTCTGCTCCCACACCTGCTGTTACCAAAAAAAATAATTTGATGATTCAGGTGCCACTTAGACCTTAGAAAAACTTTCAAAATAGAAGTCTATTTTACTACACGAACATGCAAGGTATGGATTTTTAATAATGCATTCTGTTAAATCTCACACTTTGATATATTCCATGGGGATATATCAAAGTTCCTTCCAAAAGTATATCTTTTTTTAGGGACTAGCCAAGCTTTCCTTTTAAAACCTCAGCTGGGTTCCTTCTTGATGATAAATCTGCACCCAGCGCCATGTTTCACGTGCAAACACATGAAACCACATCATAAATCTAACACCTTCAACACGACCAGACTTTTTCATGCTGTCTTTTATGTAATGATCCTGGAGGATCCAAAGTACAGAGAAGTTATTTAAACTGTTTTTCTCTGTTTTGTTTTTGAGAGCAATCTAAGGTCCAAACATTTGGGTTCATACTGTTCTTCCTTCTCTGAGCACCCAGCGTCCTGGCGAGGATTTGGTGGTGAGGTGGGGTGTGGCACAGTGTTTTGACCAGTTGAGTCATTACCATAGGGGACTGAGCAGAGGCCTGGCAAGCCACCACGAGGCTCCACTTCAAACAGTGTGTGGTGGAGGGCAGAGCCGGGATCCACCCTGCTGATTTATTAGGACACACAGTCACCAAGCAGGAGACAGGAGCTTCCACCAGCCGTTTTAGCTCTTGAACGCAGACACATAACATGTTATTCTGCACTTTGACCGAGCTGTGCAGAGCTCTGTTTGGACAATACACCCTGCTGCATGAGAGAAATTACAAAGCACAATGTGTGAAATGTGCTCATTCACAATTATAGAGCAATTTTGGTGCAGGGAAAGGTTGTTTAAATGGAACCAAAAACCAGCTCTAAGATTAAAATATTTTCTTCACTCTTCTCTCCTCTGTTTAGCTCTAAGACCTAAGGCCTTTAAAAGTTATTTAAAATTTGAAAATGCAATAAAAAAAAATTAAAAAGTTTTTTTAGTCTTAAAAATCCAATTACCATAGTTAAGGGGCATGAATTATTTACTTATTTGGCAGCTGTTAGAGCTGCTTTCAAGCCTTCAAGTCCTCATTGTTCCAGAGCTACATCCACACGTACACAGATATTTCTGAAAACAGATATTTTTCTCCTTTATGATTTATTGAAAAAATTGTGTCCACTCAGATTTTTCTTTTGGACTATCTTAAGACACACAAGAAAATGCAGACATGGTTGAAAGTGTCTTCATAAGCATGCAAGGCCAGTAAGTAGTGAGAATGTTTTTTTCAGTCTGTCACATCAAACACCAAAGTAAAAAGTTACACATATATGTGTGGAGTTTCCTCTTGAGCCCATGGTTATTGCAAACAGGGTTCTTTAAAGAGGGGGTATTGTGCTTTTTATTTATTAATTTTTTAAAGGCTTTCCACTAGCCCTGTGGAATCCCAGCTGCGGCTTTACATAATTCACGTTAACTTTTTTTGTCTAATGCTGGTGTTCTATAAAAGTCTTACTTTGCATAACTGCATTTGTGTCTTTAAAGAGGGGGCATTCAGGGATTTCAACAACAGATAAGTACTGTATATAGCAATCAGAAAATCTGCACAGGTCTGAGTTTAGACAGCCAGCACAGTTACTTTATATTAGTATTCAAAATATGAAGAAGCCCTGCACCCCCTCTTTAAACATTTTTTATCTGCTTTATGATATCGCCTTTTGTAGTCTTTCTACATTCAGGTTTTGTAGAAAGGCTTTCACACATAGGGGTTTGCTGTTATGCTTACTCAATTTCAGCTTGATGTTTTATTGTTTTAATTATTTTGGAGGTTCTTTTTTTGTTGCTGTTGTTTTGTTTCCCTGGTTGTTGTTTTTTTCTCTATTAATATTTATTTTTGTGTTTTTGTTTGTTCTTTTCTCTATTTTTTTTCTCTTTGTATTATTTTCACGTTTGAAATAAAGCATTCATTCATATATATAAGACGCTGTGTAATACCTCAGCACACATTTGAGCACTTGACTCTTCAGGGCACAGATTACCCTCCATATGTTGATTCCCCTGTGTCCGAAAAACACTGTGTTGTCTCGTTTTAACAAAATGATGACATTTGACATGGCTTTTTTTTTTCTCACGTGTGATAATGTTGTTGGATATCATGTCATGCTATTATCTGTGCACTTCCTCGGCGCACTGAGACAAAGCTGGAGTCAAACACCAGCTGCAGTCAAGTGTTAATGAAGTGCCTCTGAGCAGCTCATTACTTTTCATTAGGGAAAGGTGCCACAGCTGATGTCTTTGTCTGGAACAAAAAACAAATTCCCACTGAGATACACTCACAACTCTTCCCTGTCGTGGTTAATTAAATTCCATCATGCTGAAGGGACAGAGAGAAGGAGGGACACTCAGATATAAGGCAGATCAGGAGGAGGAAGAGTTGCCTGTCAGAGAACACTGTTACTCGACTGTGTCACTAGTTTGCTCTTCAACAACACATCTCTGGGGATGGTGAGGTATTTCCTGAGAAACTCGAGTTAAAGGTTTATTTTTTCACTGCTTACCTCAACCAGATAATAAAAACTGTGATGTCATCTCCTGGTTCTATATTTATGCCCATCAGAGATTACAGACAGGCCTGTTTCCTCAGATATGAAGACTTGGGGATGATACAACTACGTATACTTTACTTTCCCTGAAAGGGTACAACCCTTAAACTAAATATTATATGAACATTTTCCACAACCACCTGCTTTATACCCCCTTCTTCTCATGTCAGGGCCAAGGTAACAGCTGATCCTTTAAGATATTTCATACTTCTTTTTTTCAAAGGGGCTGTGAGGAGTTTGAAAGTGATCTTGAAAAGGCTTCCTATATACCTGATCGTAATCCACACTTTAAAATGAGATTATCAGCGCCAATATTGCTGGTTACAGGTTATTTTGTCTCTATGATGACACCATGCGGGCTGACAAAGTTTAGCAGTGAGAAGAGATAAAACACAGAGATCTGTGTTTTTCTCTGCTAAAAATGATTTCTGTGACTGATTTTGTAGTGATGGTGGACACAGGAGCCTAACTGTCAGACAGAAAAAGGACAGAAGAGGATAAGAAAGATAAATGGGAGAGTGATACAGCCCAGGCTAAAGGCTAGTTGATTTGTTACAAGCTATTCAGATCTTATTTTTGTCTTTAAACAACTTGAAACAACATTTTTTTCTGGACTGGTCAGTTGATTGTATTAAGTCTAAAAAGACATTCTTTGCCGAAAATAAGCCAAAAACACTTGATTCGATTTCAGTTTCTTGCTGTGACGGCTGTCAAATGGCTGAGTCTGACACATAATTTAACTAATTTCTCTAAGACTCTGAGCATTCATCTTGGTTTAAGTGTCTCCTCTTCTCAGAATCTTTCCAACTCTTCACTTTCGTCAATGAGCCACAACTGCCCATTAGCAGGTCTCTGTTTCATTGCTTTCATCCCTTGAACAACTTTTGGGAGGTCGTGACCGCTGCAGGCTGGGAATACCTCACAGTAGCTGCAGTTTTGGAGATGCTCTGAACCAGTTCATGACAAAGTTTCTTAAGTCTTCATGCTTGGCCATTTTCCCTTTTTCCAACACATCAACTATGAGGACAAGATGTTTACGTCCAGTCTGACATATCCCACCCACCAACATGCCATGATGATAAGTTAATCAGTGTTCTTCACTACTTGTCAGCTGTCCAATTGGTATAGTTGATCAGCGTACATTTGCTATTTAAAGCTCGTATTAGAATGTCGTTCCTGTGTGTGTGGATGTTGGAGACTAGTGCTGCTCTCTGCCTTCTGCTCTGTTCATAGCACCTTCAGTTTCTGATTTCCTGTGTAACAAAGACCCCATGCTGCCTGAACATGTCACAGTGACTTTTGGACACTTTTTGTGTGGAAATCAGATTATTCTGTGCTATTTCGAGCCAGAAACTGTGATCTTTTGATGGTCAAGCTGTGCTGGTTGTGCCTATGCACAACAGGGTGTGTTTAAAGTGAGCAGCTTCTTCTGGCACATATTCTGACCCATATTTTGGATCTGATCTCATCCATCCATCTATCTATTTTCTGAACCACTTATCCTGTTCAGGGTCGCGGGGGGCTGGAGCCTACCCCAGCTGTCATTGGGCGAGAGGCAGGGTACACCCTGGACTGGTCGCCAGTCAATCGCAGGGCATCGCATCTCATATAAGGTTAAATTTAAGGATTAAGGATGAAACAAATATCCAGTGTAAAAGTGAAACCATGATGTTGCTGTCAAACTGCATTCCTGTCTGAGTCAGACCAAATATGGTCCTCCATTTAACCAATCTTTTTCAGTTTCCCCTTGTGACAGGATGTGACTAACTTTAGATGCATTTGGTGTTGAGCAGGTAGCTTGTTTTGGCTCAGAGCTTTGCAGAAAGCAGCTGTCTGGTTAAGCTGCTCTTCAATACTGAGGGAAGTATTTCAGTCTTTGGCACTTAACGCTTAAAGCTAATTTTGTGTTTTTGCTGTTTGGTGCTGGCCAGAAAGCAAACAGAAGATTCATCACCTGTTTTCTCCATAAACAGTCGACCTGTTTGGTGCAGAAACCAAACAACATGGATAGTTTTGGGCTCAAACTCTTCTCCAATAAAGTTTGATTCCAACTGCACTGGAAAAATGGGAACCCCAAAACTAAAAGAAACCCTCAACCTCAAAGAAAAACCTCCAACAAATTGGTTGTAAAAGGTTACGCAACAAACCTTTAATCTGCACTTTAAAGGACAAATGTCTGGAATCCAACCTCGACCAGCTGACTCAGAAAAAACAGGCTGTGTTGATAGACACAGTGAGTCAACCACTGAATGCTGATCTTGTTTTCATTTTCTTGGTTGTGTTTGGTCTACAGACAGATTGTTCTTTCATTGCTTTGGTCATCAGGGATCACTAAGTCTGGCACCACCCTTCCCTGCTATAAGAAGTATTACCAGCAGGGGAGGGAGACTGAATCAATGCTAACATTTACTGGATTTGCTGATTGGTTTTTCATCATGCAACCCTTCTAAAAAGTGGACCACAGAAGACCTCTGTTGGTCTGGTCCTAATACATTTCTAATTGGAATCATTGGGAACTCAGGTTTGAAAGAGTTCTGAGTCAAATTACTTTATCATCTGTTTTCCTAATGGAGAGTTTCAGAGTCTTATCCTTGAAGCTTTGTTGATTATTTTCTGTTGTGTGATCTGAAGTTGGAGGTTATTCTGACAAACTTGCCTCAATGATATAGTCGTTGCCGTCTTTTCCATGGACAGCCTTCACTGCACAGATATCCAAGCCCCCAAACATCTCAGCGCAGGAGTCCACCCACATCCGGTATCTGGAACACAGTGACACAAAATAATGATTAACACACTACACACCCAGCAGCCTCTGGTGTTCTCAGGAGGATGTGTTGAGGTACTTTATCAACCAAAGGGATTAAGGTTTAAATTTAGTTAGCACTCTCCAGATATCCAGAACCTTTTGGTTGGCAGTCCCAGTCTTGTGATTCACATCGGTGTAGTAACTCCTAAACATTTATCTTCTTTGGGCTTTTAAACAGGAATAAGTCTCTCTCAGCTCCTGGTGCTATGGATGAAAGGGTGACCGTGTAAACTTGAGACTTCCAGCTGAATCTAGTGGTGGATAACAAGTTTACAACAGCTGTTGAAACACTGATCGAGTTGGAATGTATCCTTGTTTAGTTTCTTAAATATACATGAGAAAATATTTTCACCAGACCTCTAAAAAGTAGTTAATCAACAGGGTTGCTTTTTCAGCCAAAACACCAGTCGATCTCTGCTGTCTTCAAGCTTTAGACAGTGGAGATCAACTGATGTTTTGCCAGTAGAAGATGATTCAAAAGGCCTGAAACAGGCTCAGCATAGAACAATGGTCTGATGGTCCAGTGAAGTGCTTTCATGTTTTATCAGGCCTTGATGGAAACATAGACAACAATAGGAAACAGGAACCACCTACTTCCTGGATAAGTACTTGTAGTTTGAAATTCTTTAGTCCCTGGAACTTTTGGTTGATAAAGGATTTTGTCTTTTAGCTTTTAAAGTTATTAAATTATGAATTTGAACTGTAACAGTGTCATAAAGAACATCTGCAAAGCAACAGGCCAGCATCTTTCCAGCCACATCTCTGAGTCAGCTCACCTGTCAGTCATGGCGATCTGTTCCAGCATGGCCGAACCTGTGTTCGCCTTCCAGTTCCCAGAGATGGACGTCCTCCTGCAGTCAAAATGAAACAATTTAATCACCGACCATGACTTCCACACCACTCTTTCCACACCTACTCTGTGTCTGTGTCAGAGCTGTTTTGGACGTGCTTTCATGGTGAGTCCACGGGGAAAAGGAGATGAGATAAGACTTGGCTCGTCTGTTTTTTTCTGCTTGTGGTTAAGTAATTGTTTAGATAGAAAGACTTTGTTAAAAGGAATGTTGAAGGGTTTTGACTCATATTCTTTGTTCTCAGATGGACCTACAGTCTCTTGCTCCCAAAAGGGTGTGTGGGTTTGAAGGAAGAATGGGAGCATGACTCTGCAAAGATTATGAAATCTTAGAATCAAAGGACACATGAACTCCTTGCTAAGGTTTGTGTAACTGTTGCAATTTTTGAAGACATCTTCAAGCAGGCAACAGTTTTGCCAATTTCTCAAATTTTTATAAGAAAATTTTTAAAATAAAAGCTTCTTATTTCTGACTAATCATTATGCAAAAGAGGGGTTATAATTTTGGTGACCTGCGTTGAATGTGTTAAATATTCACTACCTCTGTTTATGGCTCCAGTTGTCACTTTTATTATGTTAGTGGTGACCATCTTACATGTAAGCCTTGTAGTTGGTGCCGATCTTCTGGATGCGGATGTCGTACTTGGACTGCACGTAGGGCTCGGTGGTGGCATAGGTCCCAGCCAGGGCCACCACGCTGGTGATGTCCTGAAAGTCCTGTTGGTTTTCAACTTTGATCTGTGGGAGAGAAACCACTCGTTAGTGAGCAGCAAATTAAAAAGCTCGCGTCAAAGCTGTTGGTGGCTGCTTTTTAAAAAAAATCCCACAGGAATTTCACACTTGTACACTGGCGGGGATAATGAAGGGTCCCTGAATGGAAACATTGCCAGGGGTTGCTTTGAAATACGTCACCTCGCTGCCATCAAGTGATTAGACTGTAGACACAGACTGAGGGGAAATGATGCAATGGGGCACAAAATGTGGCACTCAGAGAGAACTTTAAGGTATTTTCCACTATAACGTTTGCTAATTAGGGAATGATGAAGTGTGACATGGTAACATTTGAAGAGAAGAACTCAGTCCCCTCAATAAGCTGGCAATACTGTATAGATTTTTACATTCATATACACACATTAATGGCATCTTGACTACATTTCCCAGAGATCATCTGCTATTTGAACATCTGTATCCTCAGTCTTCTTCTCTTGATGATGTTTCTGTATTTTAGTTTTTTTTTCTTTTCTATATCTCTTTGACAATGTTGATGCACAGATTGACCATTTAAACTCTGATAGGTCATGGGAAATGTAGGGTCTTTGCTGACAAACTCATTAACCAGCAGCTATGACATATGGCAAACTGTCAACACCTAGTAACTTAGATGCTAAATGATTCAGTCCAGAGCTTCACTCACTCATCACCATCTTCCGTCCCTGGTCTACGTTGCTGACATGGATTAGAAAGACTGAAGTGCCAAAATGAAATAGGATGAACAAAGACTTTAGCTGTACTGCTTCTGTTCTACTGTTTAACATGGAAACATTTTGTTGAATTTTATGGTTATTGACTTAAAAAATGGTTAAAAAAATGGGAAAGTGGTAGTTGTTTCTCTCATTAAAAATTTGGGAAACCATTGCATTGACTTTGGACCCTTATGAGGTCTTTGGACTTGCTGTGTTTAAGAGTTTCAGTGAAGTGCACTTTTATGAATATAAATAAATAAAAAGAACTTCAAAAGTTGTATTATTTACCCTTCATAAACAAAGGAATCCCAAAGAGCTTTACAAAAATGACGCAACCCTCACTGAAAAACCATCAAGAGACACAACAAAAAAAAACCAAACAAAAAAAAAAAACTTGGAAAATGAGGGAAGAAAAACTCAATATGACTGAGAATTGGCCCAAAAGAATAAAAGGAGCTGGTTGAAATGCCTAGAGACAGACACACTTTGATGGTTAGTGTGGTTCAATAAACAGAGTTGTTAGTTTGATTGGTAATAAAATAAAAACACTTGGTGAAACCCACATAAAGAGAGGCTCTGCTACAAATATTTCCATTAGCTTTTTAAATGATCTCATAAGGCAGACAAATTTATGAAAGCCATTTTAGTATCTGTCAGAATCACAATTTAAGGACTGTTTCTTTATGAACTGAAGCCAAGGGCACAATAGGGACAGCACACACTCTGGTGACCTAATTGCCGGACCTTAGGGAGCAGCAGCTGAGACAATTGATGCAATCTTTGAACCCTTTATATCGACCTTGGTTCTAGATTATTGCTTTTTCACTTCATTTGGGATTTTGGTTATATTATCTTAACTCTGTCCATACAGAAGAGCATCAGGGAATGATTTTTTTTTTTTTTTAACTTTAAATATCATTATTTGTGACACAAAAACACAAGCTAGCTTACATTTAAGAGACTGCAAACAGCTTGCACCAAATCCCATGTAAACTGAAATTTAAGAGAAAAACAAATGAATCTAATAAGAAGATTTTTGGTACTAATGCTATTGCAACCCAAAAAAAGACTTACTGACACTTAGAACATGGCAACAATAGAATAACAATGACTTAATAACAAATCAAGCAAGCTGACACCAATTGTTTCATAATTCTAACAAAACGTCCCAGCACCAAAGGAAGTCTACTCCAAATCAAACTAGCTGACACCAATTATTAAGATCATATTGGAGGAGAATAACCCAACAATTAGCTTTCTGGTAAGTAATTGTTACCCAAGAACAAGCTAGCTAACATTAAATGAATTAAAAGACAAAAAGAGTTAGTGACTTAAAAGTTAATGTTGTAAAAGCTAGCTGAACTTATTAACATTAAAATGAGCTAGCTCATATTACACAGATTGTAGCCTAAAAAAACAGCTAGCTAACAATAAAGAGAAAACTTACACCAATGGCACTGTAATCCCAAAGAAGAAAAACTACTAACTTAATATGCAGTTACTTAAATATATATATATTTTAAAAAAAGAGGTTACCTACACTAAAACTAAATTGAAAAAGAAAATTTAGCTCTAATGGGGCTGCAACCTAAAAACATGTGACCTGTCACCACAAAGATTACCTAAAGTCAAGCTAGCTGATAATGAAGAAACTTGGATCTTGCAAACTGCAGCTCATCTCAAAGTCCTTGTGTCCCCTGAAGAACATTAGAACATTACTAATTGGGGAATCTATTTCATGTTATACCTTTAACCTTATAACTGAGCTAAAAATAAACAAAGTGCTAAGATAAATGAGTAGCCCTGCACCTTAAATCCTGCTATGTTGCTGGGACTAATAAGTATTCATTTTGCTGACATAATTTCTTTACTAGAATGACAACTAGCCTACAGCCTTTCTTTGTACAAGAGGTACATTTATTCTGTACTTGATAAAATTAGGTATCATGACTATGTGCTTTCAGGTACCACAACGACAAAGCCTTGATGCTGAGCCCTGTAGCTGACCTGCTGGAAATAAATGGGCAGAAGTTAAAACAGCTCAAACCAACTGAATGAAGGGAAGTGAGTCACAGCTCACATCATAGCTCCAGAGGAACAACCTGATAGCTAGTGGCAGCTCTAGCGCTGTGGTGTAAGCACGCAAAGCTCCAGAGAATTACACAATTCGCCTGAGAAACCAAACAAACTGCAATGATGCAAAGAGAAAGTAAGAAGGTGAGCCAGTGAGGGTGAAATACTGGCAGAGAGATAAAGAGCCACGTCTGGTGGAGACGGTTATGTCACACTGGTTGAGTCCAGACCAAATGACGTACCTGCTAACTTGCAGGCCTGAAGGACCGAAAACAGGAAAATGACCAAGGTGTGAAAAACGTCACACTGCTACTGTTATGTCAGTTTGGTCAAGTGACAGAAGCTCGATGAAAAAAAAACATTTTTTTTTACATACAGCCTTTTATGCTGCAAGTCTAGTGGTTCTAGCATAAATTAGCCTTTTTGATGAGCTCAGTGCTTGGTAGTTTTGTCCACACACTGCTCCAACAAAAAGATAACTTTAATAAACATTAGTATTAATACTTCCTATTCAAGTTTCTTTCCTTTTTTAAACAGATAAATAGAGACATCTATTTTATGCTTGCTAACATATGCTAACATTAGCGACTGTGGTTTGTACCAGACTTTCAGGCTCCCACAGCCTTATTTAAAAAAAAAAAAAAATCAGACTGAGTTTTAATATATATCACCCAACCTTTTTTGTTTTCAAGAGGTGTTAGCATCCTCTTCCTGTTTTGGAAAACAAGAAAGTAATAAACCTTTAAACTTATTTATTGTTGGAAACTTCAGAGTCTGGTTCTGTTTAAGATTTCGTCCTGGGTTTTTTACTCCCAAGGTTTGTTCATGGTGGACTGAGTCAGGTCAGGTAACGATAATCAAAATGTTCTCTTATGTTGTGTCTTGAGGCAATGGAAATAAAGTTTGAGAAACTTTAAAGACAAGTAGCGGGCGTGTTTAGATGTATAGTTTCAGGCAAGAGCAAATAAAACAGCAATGACCTAAATCCCACATGTTCTTGATGTTCTCACAGCTCTGTGAGGTCTGAGGGGTTAAATGAGGTCCTGCTCTACAAGAGCTCGCCAAGTTCCCCTCGAGCCTTATGGGAAATTCTATAGCATGTCTGGCTTCTGAACAGGAAGCCAAACCCATCCAGACAGATGAGAGCCAAAGACATATAGACAGCGTCTCCTCCTGTGAATCTATGTAACTGAAGACCAAGAGGAGAGTAATGTGTGAATAACTCCATGACTTCAATAAGACAATAAATCAGAAGATATGAAAGCATGTTGGAAACAAATATTCCCTTCTGTTCATATAAAGACATCAGTATGACATCCATCTGGTCTACAGTTGTCTCTGCAGGAGTCACATTCAGTCTTATGATGTTGTGAGCCAGTTAGTAGAAAAGATCAAAAGAGGAGCCGCCAGTTAAGTGTTTCAGACTTCATCAGTGTGTGTGTGTGTTTGTCTGTGAGCTCTTTCAGCAAATCAGATTCAGTGAGAGTAAAGCAGGAACAGTTTTACAGCCTGATTATAAGTGTGACTTCACCATCATGAGGGATTTTGAAGATAATGTAGAAGATATCACTTGTTTTTGTCTTCTGTTTGAACCTCAGATCAGTCTAAGCTGCTGCGATAAAATCCCTTTTGACTGTTTGCATGACTGGAGGCCGGAGGAACTCACCTTTCCCATGCCAGCGTGGGCGTGTCCCATCTTGACCACCACAGGGTAGGTAGGGGATGTGACCTGCACACAGAAAACAAGAAAGTTAGAAGACTTTTCAGCCACAAGAGAGATTATAATAGAGAGTGAGGTCAAAGTATGAATGACAACAATTCAGCGTTGTGATAAGCTGGAAAACTGTTCAGGGTGAAAATTAAAGGGTCCAATCTAAAATAACATCAAAATGTGCTTTGAAGATGCTTTGAAATTAGAATCAGAGTCTGCAGTATCTAAGTTGAAAGCTCTGAAGTTGTTTCATTAGGGAAAAGATGCCACAGTAAGTGGACACACTGAGGACTGACCTCGTCCTCTAAATATACAGTCAGACTGGCATGTGGTAAACACCACAGTAAGGGGAAACCAAAAGCGGGACACCATTTCCTTTAAAATGTGTACATTGAGTGTCCAGAACCATGGCTTTGGAAAAAGTGGCTTTAATGCCATCCCACTGATCTTAAAGCTGCTCAGTTTAGGAACAAGAGGTGGAGACAGAAGAATGTTGGTTTATTACACAAAAGATTCTGGGAAGCTGTATAAGTGACCACAGCTCATAGGGATGGGTTTGTAAAAACCAGACACACCAAAAACATGTTTTTTTCTCCTAGTTTGTGGAAGTGAAGTGGGTGAAACATCAACAGATTACTTCAAACGTCCCTGTGGGTTAAACGCCCCTTGTTAAATCCACTGATATGATTGTGAATGAGATGTAATCTAAGAGGGGCTTTTCCAGCTTTCCCAAAAGGCTCATAGGCGGCAATACTTGGTTATTCAAAGGGATCTCGGGTCAGCTTTATCAGAATCAATAAGGCGTTTCAACTTCTGAGACATTGAGGTTTATAAACAAGAACAGTATGAACACTTAGACTTAGAAAAGAAAAACACATCATGCTGTGTACCCTGTATGGATAGGTCATTCCTGAAGCTTTACCCAGATAGGAAAAGAAATCTGAAACATCAATTATCTTGAAAAACATCACTGTTATTGATAAATAGAAATATCTAAAGTGTCTAAAGTGGTTAAAAGAACACATTTAAGTTAGCCACAAAGAAGCAGTGAATAAAGTGGAGTCCGGGATTGCTTCACAGTCACAGTTTGGGTGATGATTGAGAGCGAGTACTTTTAAAGAGTATAGTAAAATACAGTGTACACTAAATGCTAAAATATTTACTTCAGCTTGTTTGCTAAACTTTGCTTTATTTAACTGGGTCAGCATGCAAGGCTTCTTTTTAAATGGCACAGTGTTAAAGAAAAAAAAGCTTTAGTTTCACCGTGAGAACCTCGCCCCACACACACCAATTGAGTCATAAGTAAATCTTACAAATGAATAGATTTGTATGTATGTGGAGTTAGCAACAGTGACATGCTAAAGCTAAAAATATTCAAAAAATAGCTAAATTGGCCAAAAATAAAAACATCAACAACAAAAATACATTAGCATGCTTTCACAGATCAATATCAGGCTCTTGTGAAATTAGTGTCCTTTGGATTAACAGATTTAAGGTTTCCTGAATGCTAGCTAGCATGCTAGACCTCTGTTTGTAGTGCCATGTTAAATGAACTGAAATAAATATTTTTTGTTTTACAGAATGGCACACTCGTGATTGATCAATGAGATCAAATGGATTTGAATGCATCCAGAGTTTGCTTTATGGTAAAGCTGTTAGCAAAAAAAAACTATCAACCAAGCTAGCATGACTGTAATTGAGTGAAACCTAGCTGTGCTAAATGAGAATATTGAGAAAGAGTAGCTTGAAAAATCTTCTAACATGTTTGTTCCTGTTAAGTTAATGCAGTCATGACTAAGTTTTGAAGTGTTTCTATTTTTTTTTTTTTTCAGAAAATTCCAGACTTACAGTGTGTGTGTGTGTGTGTGTGTGTGTGTGTGTGTGTGTGTGTGTGTGTGTGTGTGTGTGTGTGTGTGTGTGTGTGTGTGTGTGTGTGTTATTTAAAAAAAAACAAACTGTTGATCTCAAATAGGATTTAATTTTATGAACATGGGACAGTATGTTCAGGCTAGGGGTAAAGGTGAAACTGTGTATGATTTTATAAGCTCAGACCTGTGAGGAGGAAGGCACCGCCTAAACAGCTGCTATCACTTCATCCAAACCCTTCCCGACAGCTGACTGGACCACACATCCTTATGTTGCTATCAGCTTGTTTTATGCAGAGCTCTGAAGAGACACCGAGCTGCACGAGGGCGTGAGCTCGGCTTCTGCTGACAAGTTCTGACAGCACAGGTTTGGCCGACATGCTGCCAAGATAAAGCGCTCTCTAATTGTCTCCATTATCACTTCATGAGTGCCAGAAAACAAGCAGGAGGGAGGAGGTAGTTCACTTTGTCATACATGCTGAAGTGTAGTCAGATAACATTTTGGAAGTGAGGGGAACGCTGACAAAGCGATGTTTGATTTAACTAAAATCTAATCTCAAACTTTTATATTAGATGCCATTCATTAGCATCATTAAATAAGCTATAATGGTAACACTTTCTGTAAATTCTAAGTCCTTTTATGAGACAACACACAAGAAAAAACTCACAAGACCTATGTATAAACACACAGCAGCAATATCAGTTTTGTAGTGAGGGGCTGAGTTCACCAGTTAAAGTCAATTATTAATAAATCGTATGGATAAGAAATACTGATCAATCACATGTTATTGTTAATGGCAACGATACAGATACAAGATGCAGCAGAACTTTAAGGGGATAACTTTTAAAAGCTTGACTTGCTGGGCACACAAACATACAGAGAATTACAATCAAGATTTTTTTTGTTTATACGAGCGGTCAGAGGTTCGAGCTCCTACAGCAGTTGTGTGTTTACATCACGTGACGAATGACAAATCGCCTGAGGTTTTAGCGGGTGTGTGAGAAGAACAGGGCAGAGTCACAGCGTGGATGTCTGATAGTCTGCTGGAGTGTTTTGGGTAGAAGGGGTCTGCAGCCACCCACTCTGTCTGGACATGTTTCCTTCCACTCATTCCCATCAGTGTGGCAATGACGGTAGACGCTGAGCATGTTGGAGGGAGACGACCACATCCTCTACTCCTGATGAAACCCCCAGCGTCAGACAGAGACGTGCGCTCACTGTTGTTTTCTGACAGACTCAGAGACCGCAAAAATGCAAATGATATTACAATATCAGAAGAAAAACATAAACTGAAGATTGTCTCAGGACAAGAATGTTGACTTAAGTCATGTTAAATGTAAACCTTGAAGTTATTTTAGCACCACATGAGCCAGATTGACAGCATGTGTGTTGTGTCTGTTCCAGAGACTGCATTATAACCTCTTTAACACAAGCCAGCAGCAGACACTGGAGATGTGACTGGATGGTTGAGATTTAAATGAGTCTAGGAACTTGGTTTGGTCAGACCTAATATGGGGTTCGCCTTAAACGTGCTTGGAGCATATCAATAGACACCCTATCTGGTCATCAACAACTTATTTTCCATCTTCAATAGGGTCTACTTTAAATTTGAATGTTACCAGCCTCAAAGTTTAAAGATTGATCTCTTTACCCAATGAAACAATATTTCATAAAGGACTATAGAAAAACTTTGAACGTCTGTCCGCAGGTTTTATCATTTTGTCATTTTCATTGCATTAAAACATCTTACCTGCTACTAGCAAAACCAAATTGCTGGTTCGCAAGTCTATGAAAGTTAAAGTTGGGTATTCAAGAATGTTGAAGCATTTTAAGTTAGCAAGGGTCAATATCTGACTTATTCTACAGCTCTGTTATTCTGTGGGAAACAAACATCAAAGCAGTTCTGCTCCCTGAGTTAGCTATCTTGCTAGCTTAGGTGTTGGTTAGCACTTTTGTTACTACAAGTTCACACAACTTCTACAGAGGATGAACACTGTTTGTACCACCAAGTTTTGTCTTAAAACTTCCTTCAGAAACTTTTAGCTCTCATGGAATAATGTTACTTCAACAGAGGTGAACGAAAAAATTAAACAAACTAAGCTAACCTGCTAAGACGGCCAATTCCACAGATGTTTGCTGTTATTCAAAAGCTGTTATGATTAACTGTTTCAGCAGCACGATCTGTTTAAATCGATGTTTTCAGTGATTATTTTTGGCCTTAATTTTATTTTACTTGCCTTGGTTTCATGTTTTTAGTGGTGAAAATTATTTTTACTGTTCTTGTTAAATGTTTCTCTAACTTGTATTTGGACTCTTTAATTTAAATGAGCAAATATTTGCTCTTGCTTTGTATATTTTCTATTTTGACCTCACTTACAAAAAAAAAAAAAAACAGCAGAGTTTTATGTGAACTTAGGCCTCGGACAGACTTTCCCTCAGACATGAGGGAAACCATTTTATGGTTTTTGAGTTGTCAATGATTGATATTCTTTACGAGATTGTTCAACAAAACAAGTTTCCGTACTTAAAAGACAGCATCAGTGGTTATTCGGGGAGAGAGCTCTCAGATGTGGAAAATTTGGTTTAAAAATACATTTTTCTTTTTCAACCTCGATGCCAGTGTCTATGCTGCCTTTTGTTCCCAGCAGAAATCTGTAAAAGGCATCCAGTGTGGTAAAGACATGAAAAAACCCTCCACATTTTAGAAAAGCTAATTATACGGTGTGTGATTTCACCAGCCTAGGTTGTATTTCGTAATACAGTCTCCCCATTTCATTTACAGTAAACGTGCCCGGTCTGGCACACGCTGGAAATACTTCAGGGAAGCCCATCCGCTCACACATGCGTGCCCTCCCTCCAGCTGTATATGGAAAGCTTGTTGTAGGTGAATCACACAGGACTGTCGCTCATGTCTGTCTGAGGTGAATCAGGCTTCCCTGACTTCAAAACACCTCCATGTGACATTCCAAACCCAAAACATTTAGCCACATGGGACAGGAAGTTTCCAGAACTCAGTGTTCACAGCTGGAACCAAAATGGAGGGGTGAGTAAGAGAATTGGAAAGCATTTGCATATCAGCTTTCAGGGAACAATGACTTTCTAAGACCTGTCCCTTCAAGCAGATGCTTGCATTCGAGTGCAGATAAAAATCTGGGAGCGTACAGGCCTCTTGAGTCAATAAAAACAAAAATTTGTCATACACAGTGCAGAGCTTCTCTGACTGAACCAAAGGATTATTCTTCAGGGGCACATGTAAATCCCAACAAACACATGGTGCATCCATCCTGTATTTATGATCTCTTATTTTTTACTATGGCCACTCAAACCTGCCACATCAAGGAGAAGACATGAGACGAAATGGGTTCGGCAGACAACTTGAACACTGTACCCCGACCCAAAATCCTTTTCAGCTGTCAGACCACAGTGGAACCAAAGACATCAAACGCCCACATCAAACCCCGTCTGTGGATCAAGTTAGCCCAAAGAGACCAATAATGTTTATCATGCAAGTCCCAGCTCAGAAACTGACAGAAGTCATGCACCTGAAAAAATCAATTCTACTCTTTGAAAGTGCTGCTTGTCAACACATTGTTTGAAATGAGGGATGGTGTGTAACATTTTGCATTAAGCTAAAAAAAAAACAATATATTGAACTGCAACGATGAGAACAAATCCTCACATAAAGTTGTTTGCTCTCTCTTCCTTGTCCGTTTCTAGCCATTTTTTCCATCCCCTTTTCTTCATTTTTGCGTTTGGAGTGGATTATTACTTTGCACTTTGGTTCATTTGTTGGTCATGGACACCAAACTGGTTTTGACTTCAGTGATAATTTTCCTATTTTTCCTCCTGTGTTTGTCTGGAGATCCTACATGTAACCATGGCTGCATTGTTAACATGTGAAATTAGCTGTTAGCAGCCTGTAGCATGTCAAAGCTAACTGGTGCAAGGCCTGATGTTTCCCACAAGGTGAGGAGAAGGAGGTGAGGATGACGTGCTGGTTCTCAGGTGTGAGCTAAGAAGTGAGGACATGGACCTGTCCTTCCATCCATTGTTATTGGGAATGTAAGATCTATCTCCAATAAGACGGACTAGCTAGCTGTGCTGACCCAGTAACAGAGGGAATACCAGGAGGCAGAGTACCATCACGCTATTCACAGACATGGCTAATAGAGCTAACATCAGACACCAATGCCATGTTGGAAGAGCGTCACCTGCTGTGAGCAGATAAGACAAGCTGACATCTATTTTCTTATGGACCTTTTTGCACTTTCTATACACTTTCTTACTTTTGTTGTCTTGATTGCCGCTGACTCCTAAATTTCCCCTCGTGAGTAATAAAGTATTTTCAATTCGTTTCTATTTTATTCTAGGAACCAGCTAAAGCCTGGCCCACACTCATCATATGTTAAAATGTGAGTGACGCCACATTAACTGATAAATAATGATTAACTAGTTAGATTTTTAGCTTTAGAGTTAAAACTGAGACTAGAACATCATTTCAGCTGTGTTTTAAGTGTAAGTGTTGATTCAGGGAGTTAAATTTCATTGTCCTCGATCAACTGTACAGATTTTACTTTACACCATAGCCCAGTCAGTTTCTTTGAGATATTTTCTTGTTACTTCTATTCAGTAACATGTTGTATCTTTTGTTCACAGGGTGGAAAAAAAGAGTTGCAATGACATGTGATGTTTTTAACAAGGTGTCACATGTTGAGTTTTTTTTGAGCCAAGTAGATAAAATGTCAGCTGGCTCAATCCCTCCGACTGTAAACCTTCAAAACAAATTTAACACATGTTCCAAAACCAAGAGTGACACAAGTGTGACATATACGGTAGTTCCTGGATACGCGCCCACAACAGACTTTTATGAGTTGTCATGCTAGCCCCTCTGGGCTAACATCTGCTTCAAACCCCATGTACCAGTCATGCTCATTGTGTTTAAGTGCATACAGTAAAGCCATCTAATGGGCCCGTGTAATTATTGTTGTGGAATTTAAGCTCATCTGGCTTCCATTAGAATCCGTCCCGGTGAATTTCCATTCAGCAGAGAGCTGTCTGGAAAACACAAGTCTTTACTGGGGAAAGTTTCCAGGGTGCATGCTTCCTGTCAACACTGAGGTGCTGATGGAGAGGTGACGGAGACGGTTGGTAGCATCTTCAAGTACCACCTGCTTTGTCATCACGACTTGCTAAGTTTTTCAGAGAGGACGAAAAGGTCAATGCAGTGTCACGCCTTGCCAAACAACACTCATTTGATATATGACTTATAACCTTACGAGTCAGTGTCACATCACCAAGCAACAGTTACACATCACTGACGACAGGCGTGTCAAAAGTTCAGCCTGAGAGCCAATCACAGCCCAGGTTTTATGATTACATGGCACAGAGCTTCTATGCTAATCAGCTGTTTACATAGGCTACTTGTATAATGCTAGGCTCTGTGAATTCTGCAGGTTAAAATGAGCAGCAATGTGAAAGTTCTTGAAGTCGACATGTTTTCAGATAAATGCATTTATTGTGAAAGGAAGATGTGCTAAAATTTCTGTTTTGATCACAAAGTTCCAGAGACAGTAAGTAGCACAGAAGGCTAAATCAAAACAATTAAATGATGAGAGGACATAAAGAGATATGCATAAATTGTTTGGTAGCAAGAAAAAAAGTGGTGCTTAAAATGATGTTTTCAGGTCCAAAGAGACAAACACAGAATGAAAAGTGTTTATCATAAAATCCAGATCATGATCCAGCCATTGAAGGCCATTAAATGTTATCCCCTCCTGTTGCTTTCTCCTACTGGGGAACATTCCCTGAGAGGAAGCCAGAGTTTGCTGTTTATGTTGCTGGTAACACTGTTGAGAAGTGACAACATATCACAGGATATTTAGAGGACAACTGGGGGATAGGGGAAGTTTTATTTTATAAGCCTGCAATGAACATTTCGCATTTGGAGGTAGTATGTAGTATGACTGTTGGATTCAATCTGTCATTGGTTTTTGGAAAAGGATTAAGTTCAGAGTTGAGAAGCTAATAGCAAAACCACTTCTGTTGCATTCACTCATGATTTGAAAAAAGTTAAAGAGGAGCTATTCAGCTTCCCCGTATTTCAAACACAGCCATTAAGTAAAAAATGCTGGATGCTCATACTTGACAAATGCGCTTTTCACACCACTACCATCATGAGACCTGCACAAGATCTTCGAGAGATATGATGAGGTCATTGCATAAAGATCCCCTAACTGGCTCATTAAATATTAAAGAGGCTCTGACTGTAGTTCTGGCTGTCCTAACATGCACAATGTATGTTTTGCATGATGGATGTTTTATTTCTTTTTTTCCATTCCATGCATTAATCTGACACACACACTCACCCAACACTTGTGAAAAAATCTCAACCTCCAAAGACCAAGTGTCCACATATGTGGACTTTACATTTCTGCCTCTCAGACACATGATACTTCATTTTTTTAAACTTTGACCTATTAGCCACATTAAGGGACACGGCCCATGCGCCCATCTTTTGGGGATATCACAGCATTAAACCCATTTCAGTAAATAAAAAAACAACAATAACAACACAAAAACAAAAAAACAAAAAACAGCATATTCAGTGGGGTGGGAGGAAAAAAAATCGATATATCAGGATTTTTTGTTGACAATATTAAAACTGTGATTCTATGTCAGAATTTTTTTTTTTTTCAAATTCAAGTTTTTCATTTTTTTGTTTACAAACTGGATTGGAGAAAAGTTACCACTTTTGTCCAGCAGAGGGTGAAATGTTTCTCTCTGACTCACGTGATGTACATTTAATGGGAAAACATGGCTCCTGATATAGTCTTATATCATCATCCTTTGACTTTTTCATATGGTCTGGTGTCATAAAGCAAACTAAAGAATTGTAAATATTGAAAAATCGCAATTTAAATCAAATCAGCAACCCAAAAAATGTAATATGATCGAAATGAGAGAATAGCATATCATTCCAGCCCAACGTACAATAACACAAACAACACATAGGCGAACTAATAGCAAACTCTTATCACAAACATCCTATACAAAGACCAAGTTTACTTATCAGGTCTTACTGATTATTAAAGGAGGTAAAGTTAATTATCTTTTTGTTCATAAATCAGTTCATTTTACTTCAGGAACTTGCGTTTGTCTCCCTTTGCTGCCACAATCATAGGTTGTGACACACAAACACGTATTTAACAGTCCAATCAGGCTGTTAGATTATTGAGTTGGTCTGATATGTTCTAGCAAGTTTTTGTGGCTACGTCTGTTAGCCTCTTAGTGTTATCAATAAGCCGCTCTAATGCTGCACACTTAGAATATCTGAACAAAACAGGTCTTATGGGACAGTTGCATGTAATGTTTCACTGATCTCACAGGTGGTTGATATTACATATAGTTAACTAAGTATAGCCACTTGAGTCCAGTTCATTCATTTCAAATAAACAGGGATTTGTTTGAGAGTCAGTGTTAAGTACATGTCCAGACTGCACTAAAAAAGAGCGTTTCAGTCCAGTTTGACTGCGGTTGAGCTGTAATAGGGACCTGGACAGGACTTCTTAGCGCTAATCAATTCCCTAACCTACATTCCTGCCTCAGAAGAAAAAAAGGACAGACAGGCCTCGGGCGAGCCAGCCCTGCAAAAATCATCAACGCTGTGCCACATTCCTCTCAGTCTAAGAGGAAAAGTGATGCCGCTTTCCCATTTTCCAGGAGCTGTAAGAAGTCTCGGAAAAGTCCAAGCAGAAATGAGGTGACTGTATGAAGTTCTGGTTCTTTGTCACATTATCCAAAGACTGAATGGAATAATTCACTCAATCCTTTCAGCTTGGACTGCTGGGAAAAACAATCACTCATCTGAATGTGAATCAATATGGAGAATGGAGAGGAAACAAAGAGGCAGAGAGCGACGTTAGATTTCTATTCCTGATTTACTTTAACCTTATTTGTCAACACAAGCTTACACAGAGGTCAGAGGTCAGAACCACAAGTCAGTGTCAGTTCTTTGGCTTCATTACGCTATTCATCTTCAGCTGTTTTTCCAAAGAGGATTTCCTAACAAATTATCCAATCTGTTCTTGAATAATTTGCTCATGGATAACGCCCCTCCTTTTTATGTTGTTTCCAGAGAAAAAATCAAACTGAGGAAGCTGGTAGCTCTAAATATACAGCTTTACCATAACATGCAGGACACAAAGCAGATGTTGCCGTCTGGATTTGATAATGTTGCTTTAACTACTGTTACAGTGGCTTTTCAAGCTGCGGTTTGCCACAGTCTAAAGCAACAATGTCAGGAAAATTGAGCTCAATCCCACAAAGTTTGGATGAAGTTATTTTCAAATGCAGAAGCCGACAGGGTGAGAACTCAAACCGTTTTTTAATGTGAACTCATATTTGTTCCCATATCCATCCATTAACATGTAATACAGGCTCGGGTGTTGGGACCAGTCATTTTCTCCACAGGTCCTTCCTCAGAATACAAAAACAAAGTGACAGATATATTAGACAGACTGTATAAATGATGGATGTAGCCACCCTGACATTAATCAGTGGCGTGTTTGTGAGTTTGGCAGAGACCACTTTCACCACTTAGTCATGTTGGTTTGGAGGAGCCAGAAATGACCATGATTAGCTGGAAGGGTGGTGCTTGAGAGGTATTAAAGCTACACAGTCTGTGCAAGAGGCTGACACGCTAGCAAATGAGTTGGTTAACTGTTTTATTTCCCCTTAGAAATGTCTGCAATGAGCTATTAACTGTTTTAAATAAATAAAAAAACTAAAAAACAACAGAAAAGTCTTTCTTTTGGGTTTAAAAAAAAATATATGTATGCATGACAATGCAATAAATAACAGAAAATGCTAAAGCATGCACACCAAACCAGTAGTTAGCAGTATAACCTTAAAATGAAATCCCACTGGAAAATCCCCTTGTGCATAAGCATTTAACAGAGTAGTGAGTAAAAACAACAAAACTATATAGCATCTAACTACTTCAGGAGAAGCATTTAAGCAGAGTTAGCAGCAAAAACACAGCTGTTCGCTTCAAATCAACTGATCCCGCTGAGTGGATATGCCGGGGCAGGGTGTTACAGAACAGACAGGTAGTCACCACAAAGGGTTGGTCACCTCTGGTTTTATACCTTGTTTTAGGGGTGATCAGTAACATCAGACTGGGTGATTTCAGTATCCCTGTACCACCATATTATGTTATAATGCCCCGATATGTGATTTAATACATTTTCACTTCATTACATAATAACACCACATTTTGTAATAAAGTTCTTGAAAAAAATATGTAATAAACTTTGCTACATTGTGTAATAAGTTCTTATGCGGAAACCTTCATTTTGTAAAATGTAAGAACTTACTACATAATGCAGCAAAGTGTATTTAATGTTGTGCGGCAGATTGTTACAAAATGCAGCGTTATTACATAATGAAATGAAAATGTATTGCATTACACATTGGTGCTTTATTACATAATGTGATGTTACAGTCCCCTCCTAAGCTCCATCTCTTAACATCTTACAAGATCGACCATAAGTTAGGTTGAGTCAGCATTTTCAATATGGAATGAGCTGATGATAGGCTTCAAAACTCCTTTTCAGAAACAAATGGGTGACATCATAGAGACGGCATCCAAACCTAATACATGTTTTTTTAGTGGAAGAAATGCAGTACACTGGAGGAACTATGGTTTTCAGCCCTTCTGCTTCACTTTCATTCCTCATGACTGACAATTTTAGTCTCAATAGCTCAACTCTATAGTAGCACGTGCATCATGTGGTGAACTCACTAGAATAGATGCAGTCAAGAGTAGTGAGAGGCACAGCCAACCTGACAGACTGGCACTCTGTAGCTATTAGTAAATAGTCTGCCTCACCCCAGCTCTTTGCCAGTGGCTGGAGTAGTTAACTGTCTATATCACCCAAAGTTAGACTGAGTCACCAATTCTAAATTGGTGCCAAATCAAATAAGTGATGTCACTGGGATCAAGCCAATATATTACAGTCTATGGGCAAACGCTAGCATTTTTACAGTCAGATGAAAATGTTCAATATTTGTTACTTAAACTGTCTCAAACTGAGACAGAAAAATCACGAAGCAAAGGTAGTTGCACATCATGTCAGTGAACTGGGAGAAGGGGAAAGTGTCATGTCTTAACAACTGAACAGACATATTTTCTGACAGCCAACCTGAAAATGCTAACAGGTTGGGTATGAAAACACAATCCTAGAACAAATTATCAAAAAAGAAGAAGAAATTAGCTGTAGAAGCTGAAGTCTTGTGTATAAGGTTGTGAAAATGTAGTTCTGCTCTTAATTTAAAAATTCTCAATTCTGTGGTTTTGATATCCGTGGAAGACATGGCAAGTGAAACCAGAGAAAGTACTAAAGATCAAAAACAGAAGCTTCATTCAGGATTTCTAAACCTAAAAAATATGGTTGAGATACATCATGATGACTAACACCCTCAAATCCCACAACATGACAGCAACTTTAGGACATGTTCAGAAGTGCTTCCTGCTCTCTGCTGCTGATAAGGCACTGAAAATGAAAGGGTACAGGAGGTGTCAGCAATTTTTTGACAGCAGAGGAAGGAAAGGCGGACTTCTGCTGCATGCACACCAGGCCTCAGCCCAAACGTCAGCACCGCCACTGCTTTCAATTAAGAGCCGGTACAAAGGGAGGAGACAGGAGAAACATCAAGGACGGGGATGTTTAGGAACAGCTGGATGCGGCAGACCCAGACTCTATTCAAACCAGCTGTGCAAGTTGCATGACTGGGTGGCACCCTGTAATAGGTTTCTGCAGTATTAAAGCGATGTCTGTGATACACCGAGCTGTCATAAACAACAAGTGCAGCCAGGCTGCGTAACCCTCTGACTGTAAGTGTTCACATATGGTAATAATAAGCAGTGATTGTTTGACAACAGCAATGGTTTTTCAATGATTAAAACAAGGAGGAACAGTGCATGGAAACAGAACCACCGTTTCTCACATGTAATGTAACAGAGCATATAGCTCTATTTCCTCTACCGCGGCAAAAAATACAGTTGCCAGAAATTTTATCTCAAACATCTCTGTTGGGTAAAATCTGAGATGCTTGCATTTGTAGAATCTGTATAACAAAAGCTCATGTTATGTAGATCAGCCTTATTTACAAATTTAAGTGAGAAATTTTGCCATGAAACAAAAAGATAGATATCACAATATGAAGAGATTTTCCCACCAAAATACACAAAGTTATGAATTTTTAAAATCGTGACAAAGTCTCAGATTTTAAGGTTGTATTATCTAGCTTTTTTTCTGCCTCTTTCCAGAGAGAATAGTACTGTGTATAAACCAGGAAACCAAGAAAGAGGGGATTGTTGTGCAGAAAAAGGGGTCGCCAGTTTGACTTGCACCTGGGCCACCCAATTGAAGACTTTAGCCTTTACTGATGATGTACATCGTAAAGATATATATATATTTTTTTGAAGACGAGAACTCAAAAACAAACACCTTAAGCCAGGCATACACTATATAAATGTAAGGTCCCCATACCAAAACTAGATAATGTTACGCCATCAGGCCACAACACGTCCTCAAAAGCATTGTCCATTACGTAGGTGTGAGAATAAAGGTACGTGACTGTTTCCATGTGTGTAAAGTCTTCTGTCTCTCTAATGGGGGATTCCAGTTGTAAAATGTAAACGATGAGATGACTTGCCTCCTGCTGTGGTTTGTCCAGCAAATTGTGGTCAAATCTAGTCAACAAAGCCCACACCCTCTGGTTTGGGCCTGGGGAATCATCATCATCATTACCCACAGAAACACTGAGCCATCGAAAGGATGAGCTTTCACAGGAAGCATAAATTTTCATAGCTAAATCTAATACTGGAGAAGCTGTCATGACACTGGGGAATTTTTTTTTCCTCTCCTTGAACATCTTCAGCTTGAGAAGATGGTTACCATTCCAGCTTGAATTTATTTTTATCCAAACCAAGATCTTTTTTCTAAACCTTACTTTATTTCCTGACAGTAACACCATTAAACTTGGGTACTTCACTTTAAGTGTAGCTGTAGTGACATCAGAACCAGTGCTATCCCTAAGTAAGATATTTCATATCTTCTTCCCTGTTGGTTGTCGCTGCCTGTTGCAGCAGCTCTCTCTTCCTTATCCATTCCTTGCCAATTTTTATCTCTTTTTTGCCATTTTTGCATTTGGAGTGGATCATTACTTTGTGTAGCTCATTTGTTGGTCATGGACACCAAACTGGTTTTGTTTTCAGTTATATTTTTGCGCCTGTGTTTGTCTGGAGATCCTACTTGCAACCATGGCGTGCATGTGAAATGAGCTGCTAGCAGCCTGTAGCATGTCAAAGCTAACTGGTGCAAAGCCTGATGTTTCCCCATAAGGTGGGGAGAAGGAGGTGAGGACGACGTGCTGGTTCTCAGGTGTGAACTAAGAAGTGAGGACATGGACCTGTCCTTCCATCCATCATTTTTGGGAACATAAGATCTATCTCCAAAAAGATGTGAAAGCTAGCTGTGCTAACCCAGCAACAGAGGGAATATCAGGAGGCAGAGTAGTATCATGCTATTCACAGACATGGCTAACAGAGGCAACGCCAGACACCAACGCTGCATTGGAAGAGCTTCACCTGCTGTGAGCAGACAGGATCCAGGAGACAGAGACTGAACAGACTGCTGAAGAAGCTCAGTCCTGGACCCTGTGGAGGTGGAGGCTGGCTGAACTGGAGAATGATGGACAAGCTGTCATCATCTGTTTTGTTATGGACCTTTTTGCACTTTCTATACACTTTCTTATTTTTGTTTTCTTGATTGCTGCTGTGACACCTGAATATCCCCTCAGAGATAAATAAAGTATTGTCTGTTCTATTCTATTCTATTCTATTCTATTCTATTCTTTTCTATTCTATTCTCTCAACCAATTTAGGTGCCTTATTATGAATGTTGAGCACCATGTATTAAATAAAAGTTGTCACATCAAACATAGCATGCCAGATGTGATGTAATAGAAGGTAACATGGCATAATGCTAGGTCAAGTAACAACTCTATCTGGCATCATGGTACAAAACACAAAGCAACACATCACACAAAGAAAACTCAGATGAACCAGACACTGTTTTCTAGCTCAAATCAAAACCATCTGGTATTACATGGTGAAGTCATTTTGGGGCCCTAACTCAATCACTCAAGCACCAACTCCATCTCCATCAGTCTTCTTTGTATCTGCGGTGGCAGCACATAAACATGTTACAGGGTTAACACCCACTTATGGAAAACTGCATTGATATATTTCATGGTCTGTTGGGTGAAGACATGCTGAGGAAAAGCAACAGACTTTTACACAAAGTGTCATGTCTGCAATCATCACCTCCTGATGGGAAAGTGTAGCTCAAACTGCTCCTTACAGATTTTGCTGGAATGAAGCAATAAGCCTCACGTCTCACAGGAGACCTGCTTTATTATTTTGGTAACATTTTATGATAAGGAGTGATTTTTGTTGCTTTTTCCACCTCCTACAGAGAAAAGTTTCTATTGTTAAAACAACAACACTTCTTCGAGCAAAGGTCATATGAATCATTGTGTTACTCATTATTGTTTTAGCTTCCTGCACATCTCTCAAACTGTTTTGGAAAGAAACTCCACATATGCTTGGGACAAGAGGGGAAAAACTGACAGGGGTATCCTGACAGCGTAATGTAATCTCTAAATTTAGCTCTGCCTGAGTTGCTGCGCCTTCCCATTGTGTGACGTCAGTGCCCGATGGACCCTGTTGACACCCATCACTTCTGACCCGCCGGTGACTCACTGCTTCTCTCTTGACCATCTTCTTTAAAATTAACTTTCTCTGTCCCCCTCCCACACACAGACCTCCTCTTTACTGCTCGGGTTTCTGGGAAACACTGACTTTTTACTGTTTTCTGAGCAGAAGCTATACTAGTATGATTTACAGCATCTTACAAATGAACTCCACTTGAGGCGGATTAACAGGGCACACTGCGATACTAAAAGGACCGGTTTATTGAGGAGCAGACATGGAAAAAAACACTTCTTCTTTTGTACTCCTCTCTCACAAAAGGAGTGTTTATTAGACAAACACGCCTGTTTTCAGCCTTAATCTTTCTTCAAACTATGCATGACCAGCAGCGTGACTTTCAGCTTTCTTTGATGTTGTTTGGTTACTAGTGACAGTTAAAGGGATATTTCCTCCTCTCCTCCCTTCTCATGCTACTTATAGCTTGATGAGTCCTGAATTAATCATTTATGCTAAACATTCAACACTTTAATATTAAATTTAGCTAGCCCAAGATGCATGATTTAACCTTCTAAAAATAAAGTCAGAGCTTTGTCTTTTTACTGTGCTCAGCATCAGATCCACTTAAGGCATTCCCTCATTCTGAAGGAATTCCCGAAGCCATTTCCATTCTGTCATACACCCGTGGTTATGGTTAAGCCTGGTCTCATGCCGTAACACAACATAGTCATTTTGTGGGGTTTCCTGACCGCACACACACCAAATATGTTCAGTAGAATGCAGCAGGGGACCCTGTGTCTGAGCAGCGAGCGCTGTGGTTGCATTTGGCCCACTTGAGTAGGAAGTTACTGACCGTTCATCATATTTTATTGCTGGGGGAGTCCCATTGTGAGCAGGATCACGGGTCATGGCTGTGTTTGTGTTTCCTTCTGTGATGTCTTAACTTCTACATCAGTTGACAGACGTGCAGGAGTTGGAAAGTGCTGAACATCTGTTGAACTATTCAGTGGAGCGTGAAAACTTAACGGCTAACTAAAGAACCACCAGAACTTGATATCACTTCCTATCACACTTGGTGGGTGGAGCAGAGAATGCCATTCAACGAGCAAAGTCTTACACTGACAGCTTTCTGTTATCTGTAAAGTCATTTCAACAATTCAGCCTCTATTGTTCAGAAAAGAGCAACAATAAACACTCGGTTTATCAAATGTCACAGACAACTCCTGAAAGCAGTGTATATTCTGCCCAGTTAGGGTGTTTCTGGGTTGGGCTACTTCTCTTCAGTTTCGGAGTGACATTATGTATGTTGCTAGGCACCACCCTGTTAGATGCCTGTTGCGGCAGCTTTTTCTTCTTTGCCCATTTCTTGTTTTTTTTTTTATCTCTTTTTCGTCATCTTTGCATTTGGACTGCCTCATTACTTTCTATTGTTGATTTGTTGGTTATGGACACCAAACTGGTTTTGCCTTCAGTGATATTTTTACTATTTTTGCTCCTGTGTTTGTCTGGAGATCCTTAATGTAACCATGGCTGCATTGTTTATACGTAAAATGAGCTGCTAGCAGCTTGTAGCATGTCAATGCTAACTGGTGCAAGGCCTGATGTTTCCCCACAAGGTGGAGAGAAGGAGGTGAGGACGACATGCTGGTACTGACGTAAGAACTAAGAAGTGACGACATCGACCTGTCCTTCCATCCATCGTCATTGGGAACATAAGATCTATCTGCAATAAGATGTACGAGCTAGCCATGCTAACCCAGCAACAGAGGGAATAACAGAGGGCAGAGTAGCATCATGCTATTCACAGACATGGCTAATGGAGCTAACACCAGCAGACAGTATACAGGAGAGAAAAACCGAACAGACTGCTGAAGAAGCTCAGTCCTGGACCCTGTGGAGGTGGAGGCTGGCTGAACTGGAGAATGATGGACAAGCTGTCATCATGTATTTTCCTATGGACCTTTTTGCACTTTCTATACACTTTCTTTCTTTTGTTTTCTTGATTGCTGCTGTGACTCCAGAATTTCCCCTCGAGATAAATGAAATAATTTTCTTTTCTATTCTATTCTATTCTATTCTATTCTATTCTATTCTATTCTATTCTATTCTATTCTATTCTATTCTATACTTAATCTCCTAATGCATGCTCTAGATATCCATCAGCCGCAGTGTTTAACTGTTGACACTGCCTAGATCTGAAAGACGCTTAAAACAGTTTGCTTACACATTTGCCATAAAAAACAAAAAACAATATTACCTCACATTTATTTGTGCTTCCATCTAGTTGCCCAACAAATCACAGTATTGATTGTTGCTTTATAGTTTTATTCAATCAGTGTGACACTCATACAAGAAACGGAGAGATTGGAGGCCTAATCTTTAAGTATTAGGAATTCTGCAAAATGGAGCAGAAACACAAGAACTCGTAAATCTGATGTGTTTAATGAATCTATTAATCGAGATGTCAAATTATAATTCAAGAACACATAAACAAAAAAAGAATCTCAATAAAATCCAGAACCTGGGCCCCGCAAATGAGTTATTTCATAAAAATCTTCAGCCTTTTCACAAAACTGAATGTGGCCCTGTTTGAAAAAGTTTGGATTTCCCTGCTTTATGAAGTCTTAATTCTGTGATAAATATTTCAATGTGATACAATTTAACCTCCTTAAAGGGTCCCATTGATGATTATCCTACTCAGAATTATAGCTCCATAATCATTTAACAGACATGTTATAGTCAGTGTTACAATGAGTGATGGTCAAATCTGCTTCTCAAAAAGCTAGAGCTTTGGATCCCCAAATCCCCTCTTAACCTGAGATCTGAGGTCAACACTGGGAAGCATCCAATTAATTTTCTCCTTTGACTTCACTTCTACTACCGGTTGTCTTCCAAGCACAGAGCTGCAGAAGTGGGGTCAACTTGTCTGTCCCAGTTAACTGAAATGCATGTGGGCTGTGCAACAGGGCCGAGTGAGTCAGGGCCGGGCGCTCTCCCTCGGTGACCGTCGCTCCCGGCGGTGCTATCTTTTCAAGTTTCTCCTCTTCCTGTGACTCTTTAGCGGCTTGTCAGTCGGATGAAAGGTATTTCCTCTGAGTCACCGCTCTGTTCCCTTTTGTGAACTGAGAACCACGCGGGCTGTAAAGACCTCCGGAACACAATGCTGTTGTTTGCTTCCCTGGCGGCCGCCTAGCCTCAAAACAGGCCTTTTACTATAATTGGACTTTTTCAGATGAAATGCACTTTGCTCTGCTTTATGCTTACAGTAGGCTGCTGGCCTAGTTTGGTAGCATCTTTTCCAAAGGGTCCTCAGTTTTTTATCCCCCCAGTTCTGTTGATCAGGTCATGATCACAAGCTGTGAGGGACACACATAACCAGAATATTCTTGCCACACTCTTTCTTTTCATCTTGCTCCATTTCTGACAGAAAAGTTAAAGTAGAGCATGTAGTGTTGCATGGACATGGCAAAGTTTTATCCGTGTAGCCACAATTTCAAACCCAGTGACCTTGTTGCTGGGCTGAGATATGGAGGAGGGCTTCATCTGTCTTAATGTAGTCTAAACTCCTCTGTGAGGGCAGCTGCTGGCCAAAAAGAAACATTGATCCCACACATATGGTGAGCTGCTCTTTCTGTTCAACAGTTCACAAGATCAAACTTCAAATGCCCTTAAACATTCCATCTAAGTTTTGCCATTATTCAAAACTTCTACAAAAACAAACTCCTTCTGAGTGCCTGGATTAGGGAGAAGGATATGCATTGACACAGCTCTGATTCAGCAACATTTTGTCAAGGATTCTAAAAGTTATGGAGTCAAATCAAGGGTTGCAGTGTCCCAAAACATGACTAACAATCATGTATTGTAACCTGAGATTGGGGTTTAATTTTTGTTACTGTAAATGCTGAAATTGGTGAACACAAAGTGGGATACTACTCTTTTTTTTTTTTTTTAAAAATAAGAATTTAAAAAAATGTTTAAGACATATTATTGTCTTACAATATAAAGACCTGAGACAGCTGTGCTCTTATGGTGATGACTTTTCACACTAATGACACCATTGACGATAACTATCAAACATTCCACCGCGTTAGCCAAAATTAAGGGTTAAGACAGCACAGTGATGGGGTAGGCACAAAAAAAAATGTTAGCAACATCCAGCAATAACTTCTATATACAAACACTTTTAACAACAGTAACTCTGCTATAATCTCAGTCAGAAATGCCTTATCTCAATTTTCTGTATTTAGTAGCTGTTGATCTGGGCTCAACAGCAAACACACAGAGAATTCCAAAACAGGAAGAAGCTTACACTCAAACTACTTAAGTGTGTTATGTATCAACTCTAAAGTTGTGTTTGGGTAGAGAAGTTGAAAGATCTTCATCAGTTACCATGGTTTCAACATCATTTATGCAAGTTGTGGTCTTTGGGAATATCTTAGAAAAAGAATCAACAAGGCAGTTCATTTCACCCGCAAGCTTGTGAGTACTCTTTGATGACATTTTAGTCTTAATAAATTTACACACAGTTTAGTCAAGACCACTCTTGCCAAAGGGCATAAACCATTTGCATGCAGTATGTTACAATTGGTGGTTTGGCTCTGTTCTAGGAGCTCCCTGCCTTTCCAGGTGCCAATGTGGAATGCCGAGGCCTGAGGCGGGGAGAGCACACCTTCCCCCTCTTTTCATGTGTAAGCCACGGAGAGCTACAGCAAAGACCCAAGGGTAAAAGTGGGGATTATTTATAAGATTTAGAACTCTGGCAGAACCACAGGTTCTTGGTTGGAGGTGGGTTAGATAAAAAGTTGTTTGCAGGGGGAGCAGTAAGAGTGGACAAGCTAACGCATTTCAGAGGAGCCTTTTTTTTTTTTCCTTTGCCAATCAGATGTGTAGATGTTATCAGTTGATGGGGCATTACAAGCATGTAATGCACTGTGGGCAAAATTGGACTTAGTGGCCTGCCTGAACTAAGCTCAATTTATATTTTGAGTTATTTAACAGCCTATCAGACATCTATCAAGTAAGCTGTCCAAGTGTGAAATAAATCGTGAAATACTTATTTTATCACTTATACTTATACAATCATGAACTTCCCTTTAAAACTACAAATGCAATAACACAATCCCTTATTAGGTCTTTTTACTTTCTTTTACAGATTCTAATTGTTATCAGTGGGATGTATGTTAGGAATTCAGGACTGTTTCACATCTTCATTTATGAGTGAAGTCATACGTAATGTTGCTTGAAGTGAATCACTTTTTCAAGTGAGTCTGAACCTGTTTCTGTCCCCCTATTTGGTAAAGAAAAAAAGAAACACCTGTTCTGCATGCCAATCCAATGTCTAACTATCCTGTTGGTTTAGACTTCAGAGCGAAAGCTGAAATAATATCCAACCAGACATTATAAATGGTTGACAACAAGCAGCTGTTGTGTTTCCTCTAATGACTGTTCACGTTAGAGTCAGAGCCAGTCAGAGTCATGAAACTGAACCACTGATAAAACATGATATCTAGGAATGATCCAAAATTATGTGAGAGATTAATTCTGTTCCCCTCTGCAAAACTGAAACCAGAAGTCTGTGTTTGAACGGATCCAAAATGCACTGCTGAACAAATAGAAATGTGCACTTGGTAAGAGTGAAAGGGCAGAAGCAGTGTGGATGATTAATCCTTGATGTAAGTCTGAGTCATGGGTGAAGGGTGAATGAAAACCATTCACAACAGTTCCTGTATTATATTACAGTAAAAAAAAATTCTGGTAGTTTTATAACAAATGCAAGTCGATCTGTAGAGCAAGGAAAAACTGCCTCATGATGCTTTTAATAACTGACTTCAGTCACTTTTCCAACTTCTTACACTAAACTTTAAAAACTGAAATTTGAACAGAAGCTTATCAGTACCATGATTCAGGCTTTAGGGGCTCTTTAAACTGAGATAATTATAAATGAAGGCACATAAAGGGTTCCCAGTCCTGATTATTTCTGGCTTCCTTATGTAACTTCGACAAGCGTCAACTCTTAACATAACTCTCAGTCTGAAGATAAGACTCCAGCCAAAGTGATAATGCTTCCATTGAGAACCACAACCTCAAAAGGGAAGCAGCCAGAAGAAAGTTTCATAGCATACTTTTTCAATCCTACCTCACATGAAATCAAATTAGTCTGTTGTCTATAAGGCCATGGGAACAGCCATAGATGGGCTCAGATGTAAAGAAAAGAAAAGTGGAGCCTTTTATGTCTTCACAGCTGCACTGTTGGTTGTTTAGACTGAGAGAATCTGGCTGCGACTTTTAATACAGTTTAAGTATTACTAATGAAGGAGGCGTCAGGAGGGTGGGCAGGATGACTAAGTGAGACTCTCTAAGTGGGACTTGGTGAAGACAGCCAATATTGTATGAATTTGTCTCTAGATGAAAGGGGAAACATGTTTCTGAAATCTAAATTATTTCAAATTTGTATGATTTGTTGAAAAACCAACTGCTTTCTGAATATATGTGCCTGTTTCTAAAGACAAAGGACAAAATAAGCTTGAAATCATTTCTGTTTAAGGAGCAAGCTTGATCACATTTGAGTTGGTTATATCAAAGTAAATAGTGTTTGCCTTGTGGTGTTAAAAATTTGAGTCTAAAGCCATTCTCTTGGGACCTGGGGGCATTTTTCATGATTTATTAGAATATTATGAGCTGTATGTTTAAATGAAACAGTGGCCAGCAAGGTGTTCTGCCTGCACCTACAAAAGATTTCCTCACCAGTTTGGGATTTCGGACAACTTTTATGCAAAATCCCATCCCTGAAGAAGATGGTGAATTCTGGTTTGATGGGTGGTTTTTATCACAGGGCTGGTGATGCAGGTAAACATAACTTTGAACATCATTTCAGATGGTTAATGTGCCTGTAAGTCAATTGCAAGTAAAGTTTCCAAGATATTTCATTAAATTTCATTATAATAATATAGTGTTTTTCTTTTGCTGTTTTTTTTTCAGAGGTGAAAGTCTAGTAAATTTAACCATATGTCATACATGTCCTGTAACAGCCTACCTGCTTACAAACAGCTTAATTTTTTTTTTTATTAAATATTATTCGAATAAGATCAGTGGTTTAGAGCCAGACTTTTTGTACTTATTTTCATGAGAACCTTGAAATAAACTGTTGTGCTCCCCATCTTTGTAAAAAAAAAAAAAAAAAAAAAAAAAAAAAGAAAAGAAAAGAAAGAAAAAAGAATCAAAGAAAACGGTCTCAGTTCTGAGATGTCATCATGTCTGTGATTCCTGAAAGCATCACCGCCCGCTGATTGGCCGCCCCGCCCGCGAGCTGCAGAGGTGGCGGTGGGGGCGGGAACGTCTCTCCGGCGCGCGCTATATGTACGGCTGTGCGCTGCTCCGGGATCAGGGAGAACGCTCGAGCGAGGAGAGAAAACACCGCGCCACAACAAGCTGAGCAGAGAACTGGACATTACACACACAGCGGACCAAAGCAGCAGATCCAGACGGACTCCATTCAGTTTATTCCAGCAGCACAGAGGAGCGCGAAAAGTTTGGAGAAATGCAGTCAGTGTACCAGCACCTGGTCAGCCTGCTGTTTGTCTTCAGCAGTCTGCACGTTTACCAGCTGACAGAAGGCTGCTCGTGCGCTCTGACGCATCCGCAAGACGCCTTCTGCAACTCCGACATAGGTAAGCAACAGAATGCATCGACCCTTTTACTGCTTTATCACAACCTTAAACTGCGTAGGTTGTGTCAAAGCATGTGAGACAGAACTGTAGAGGGGCTGATCTGCTTTCAGGTCATGCACGTCATTCAAAAACACTGCCTTTCAGATAAATCTCTGGTTAGAGTTGAGGGAAAACCCTACCAATTGCTTTTACAATAAAACATTTTTTTGTTTTCACCTCTTACTACTGTATCTACTTGCCATTTACATTTAAAGAAAAACACATTTAAATCACCCTCTCCTGCAGGCAGCATGTGCCAATTGAAATTTGACTGTATCCTATAACCTTAGTTCTGTCAATGAAAAGCATGCAAATAATTACACTCCCCTGACTACTCAAGCTACAGGTGTGTTTTTGTAGCTCAGGCATTAAATATGAGTAGTGTTCAGTGACACCAGTTGATAACAGGCTCAAAAGTTTTCATAGAGAATTGGAGTCATGCTGGTTTATCCACACACAGGTATTTCTCTGTCAGACAGCCACCAGGTTGTACCCCACACATGCCTGGCCTCTGCTTCAAAATCTTTAGGCATGGAGGAGAGTTTAGTGAGCTTGTTTTACCGCCTGGTTTTGCTTTCTCTTATTATCCAGAATAATATGAACTCAGCATCTAGCTTTGGCTTGAATTCCAGTCTAACCTCGCCTCTGTTTTTAGATAACACTGGGTAAGTCTCTAGGATTATCAGACCAGCTCTTAAGGCAGAAAGAAGGCTGTTTCAGGGGAGACATTCTGTGGTTTTAGTGGTGATTTCAAGAGGTTGACTTATTTCTTATGTGAATACCAGGGACTTTAGTTTTAAGACTGATGACCTGAACTTAAAGCCTCTTCTGTGAATTCACCGTCACAGCGGACTGTCCGTATTGCTGCTATTTTGCTTCATTTTCATTTGACCCAAAAACGTGAGTCCATCATGAGGCTTTCTAAAACCCTGACACATAAACGCACAATAATCTCTCAGTCTAAACTGAGCACACGCTCACACAAATTTACACACACGTACACACAATACACACACACTGCAGCCATGTGTTCGTTTTAATACCTTGTGTCCACTAATGTGTTGCAAGGGAAGTCCTTGATTCTGTACGAGTGCCTCCTGACATCCTTGGCTGTCAGTTATAATATTATGCTTACTACAAGTCAGGAATAGAGACCAAAGATATTAATATAAAAATATGGAACGTGCACAGAATCATGTTAGAGACAAATCTTCTGAGCTCTAAATTCCTTAGTCCTACATTTAGCACTGTGTACTTACCAGAAAAAACTGACACCCAAGTACGGTGGTTGTTCAGTTTTAGACTTTTATATGTTAAGCTTTCTAACTGTCTGTAGACTGTATTTTTAAAACAAACATGAAGTTATAGAAGTGCTCTCAAGTTAACCATTGTAAGAGTAGCCCATGCTAAAATGTTAACCAATAGATGTTTTAAAATGTAGCTTAACTCTAACCCTGACTCTGTCCCTAAAACAACAGATTTTTAAAAGTTTTGTCCCTAAAGTCTGTGGAGTTCAGTGATGTGTGTGTTAGTTAGAGGCAAAGTGAAAGTGTATCACATCTTATGTGGATGATGTAATGCATTTTCCAGTAACTTCTTAAGGGCGCATCCTTACAAACATCCTTAACCAAGGGAACCAAGAGAAATTCTGGCAGGATGGGGGTGGTCATCTTGGGGTATGTTGTCCCAGCTTAACTTCAGGAGGAAACTGACTCAATCATTTAAACCACTTGCCTATTTCTGATATGCGAACCAATGACACAAATACTAATTTCTAACTATGGTGTCCCAGCAATGGGACATTGAGTCAATGCTGCCTTTCTCTGCTCAAAACATCTTTTATTGATTCAAAAACTTGATCCATTCCAGCAAATTAACAAGTAAAATGTGGTTAAATAAATCAAGGACAGACTTTAACTTTGTTAAAGTTTGATTTAGTTTTTCTGGATGATTTTTATTTGGGATCATGGCAGCTCAGTGTTTTGTATTTGAGCAATTCAACTGTGCACTTTTAGCTTTTGTTAAACCTTTTTGGTATTATTGTCTTATTGAAAACTGTCCTGTTCCTTTTAAAATTTTTGAACTGCACATAGTGTACCTTTAAATAAGCTGTGTCCTATTTACTAGATACATCATAAAAACACTACAAGGTTTTCCTCTCCAAATGCTCCTCATACCTCAGCCAAGAAAATTAGGCATCTTTGCCCAAATTTGGAGAGCACAGCCAGTATATCTTGTGGGCGTCAGTCACTTCTTTTAGTTCCGACGTGGGCGGGATGCTCTGGTGAATCCTTTGTTGAGTCTCAGAGAGAGGGAGGAAGTGCAGGTTTAGCTTGCTAGCTTTCTTAGGACCCCAATGTTGAAAAGGAAAGACTTAGGAATAGGACACAGACAGTTGTGACTCTTCGTCTCTTGTTAAACTTCGGCCACCAGGCCTGTGGGAGAGTCCTAAGTCGAGTGACCCGATTGGAGTGAGTGAAATCACCGCCTCCACAAACACTCATGCGATGCCTTTCACAGTCCTTCAGATCTCCAGATAGCTCATGGTGTTGGCACCCGCTGGGACTTGAATTTGTAGAATGTGGGACTGACTTCAATGGGCGCAGTGATCAGTGGTGAGCCCCACAAATCCCATTTCCAAGGTCCCAGCTTAGCTCGACGTGTGCTTAGAATACTTGCAGTCACCCTTATACTTGCTATGCTGCCATGAGGGAAAGACTTGTGGAATAGCAGTGATATAGAGTTGAAGTGTTATCACTTTAAGGAAGAGCTGTGAGTGCTGAAATGAATAACGTCCTGACTTTCAACATGTATTTGTAAAGTAATACAGTTTTTGATTTACTGTATTTTATTAAACTTGGAGTTTCAAATATACTTACAATAGCTAATGATAGGCAATGAAAGCTTGTCATTCGAATTTGACAGAATCCTCCAATCTTTGATCATCCCAATTTGAAATCAGCTTCTATAACTTCAAACTAAATCTTGCACTTCTACCCATGTTCATAAGCCTATTTCATGCACAGAGATGTGGAAAAACAAAAAAGTAGCAGGGGGCTGAAATGGTAGAGCCACGAGGGAGAAACCCTGTAATTCTCACCGTCAACATCAAAGGCAACCAACCCAATTCTTCCCAAAGTAAGATTTGTAGCTGAGTTCAAAGGATTTTTCTCTTGTTGTCTTGGCCTTGACCCATAGTCACCCGCAGGCACTCCACTGGATGAATTACAATTAGGTTAAAGGGTTGGAAATTTGGTTATCAGAGTCTGTCTCTCTTTATTTGACAAATTGAAGTTGAAATAGAAAGCATGAATGTGGGCGACAGATGGCTGAAGTTTCTGGTAAACTTTTCATTGTCTGGTCTGGACTGTACTTGGGACAGCTTTCTTGGCAATGCTTTAAAAGAGGCATCATCTTTTGGAGAGCAACAAGTGAGAACTCCTCCACAGGGTGTTAGGCTTGCTTAACTCTCCTCTGATGAGGTTGGAAAGGCATTCCAGTCAGTTCTCCCTGCTCACATACCTGGGCACCAAGCAATGACCTGGCTGCTTTCTCTTAGAGAGACCTACTTGGCTGCAATTACTAGGTTAAAGTGTCCCATTCACCAGGGAAAATGACAGCGCTTGTTTTCCCAAAGTCCTCCAAAAGCAAGATTAGAGGCCCAGTAGTAAACTTTGACCCTAAGATTTAATATCGATCCATTACCATGCTGGTTCCCAAGCACTCACAGGGTGACAGGAGCAAACCTCTACATGCTTCCAACGTGAACCAGGTCAGTTGCTGGGGATTAGCGAGATGTGTGTGCGTATGCTCTGTTTGCGATTGAGGATCAGGCCATTGAGAGAAAGGGATCCTGCTCTGCTGTGAGTACTTGGTTGACAAAGCTCCTCTTTGCGCAACAAAGTGTAGAATTGCAGGTTTATAGTGATCCATGTTCTGGAGCTTTGTGGCAACGCTCTCCTGGTACCAGTACATCCTCATCAATCTGCTACAAAGCTATGCAGTGTTGAGTTAAATCACTACACCCCAATCCTCTGAGCACTCAGCCTCCCCCAACAGGTGACAGATGATGACCTAAGTTAGCCAGAAGTCCTCATTAGAGAAGTATTATGTAAGCTTGTATCAAATATCGATAGAATTCCCAATTGCGAGCTAAAACATGATGAGATGTCAGAGGTTGCGGATTCCATACGAGCTTGGGATGACTATTCCCTGAGCCAGGCGTGTCAAATCTCCAAGTGGTCCCTCCCTCCAGTTAATGACTGTACAGCCGCTTATGGGTTCACTGTTTTAACAGGAGGCCAGCACGAGGGGTTATGGACATGAGCCCAGCATAAATCATGCTGCTAACGTGACTGCACACAAACCAATGTATTAGTCATAAAAAACTGGACCTTTTTGGCAGGAAACAAAAGTAAAAGTATTTCTGTCACCTTAATGTCTGGTAAATCTATGTCAGCCTGGAGATGTTCAATTCGAAGTATCCACCTGTAGAAATGTAGCAGCAAGCTAAACAATTCAATCAGAGTTTGACTATAGACTGATTTTTTTTTTTTTACTAAATATACTTTGCTTTTAGTTATCAAATCAAAAAAGTCTAAAAGTAAAGATGGGGAAAAAAAGATCTGCAGCAATGAGTGAAGGCCAAAGTTAAAAACAGAAAGAGATAGAGATTGGCAGGCACCAGCGTCGCAAGGACACAGATAACGTCAGGCCAACAATCAAGGCTTCCAGAGTCAGTTGTGACTCTTTCAAAGCACACTCTCAAGACACTCACTAATTTTGGAGCCAGAGCTTCTTTGTGGGGGAAGCTTACTGGAGACATCAATTTTAGGCAAGACAACTGGTGCTTTTGAGGTTAGCTAGTCTGACATTATAATTTAAATGACCCAGTTGGTTAGAGATTCCCATGCCTAAATCCAACAGAAACATCCTGTAAAAAGACACTTGTCGCCGTCTTGGAATAGAGAAAATTAGTCCTGACCAACAGTATTTTGAAATGAAGCTGAAATATGCTGCTGGTATAAAACCCTTCAGTCCAAAAATACAAAGATTATTATCTGTTGAACCTATTTTCTGTGCTGTAGAGTGCTAGTTAGTGTGAGATAGAGACAGACAAGTCAACTTAATGTATGATTAGCAAGTTGGCACCAGAATCACTAGGAAGTTGGGCAAAGTGTGTATTTCATGTGTTTGTAATTATATCCTAAAATTCTGGTCATATGTCGTGTCTGAGCGGTGCTATAGGCCTAATGTCCTTCTATTCGCGTGTAAACAAACTTAGCTAGCAGATGGCACCCTGTGGCAAGGTTTGGAAGTATATTCATCAAGGAAAAAGGGATAAAATTGTATATAGGGCTGTGCCGGATTTAACTAGCATATAACCACTCCACTGGAGCAATGAGGAGGACTGAAAGCTGGTGGTGCTAGCTCTGCTATTGTTAGCCAAACCAAACCAACAGATCCTGTGACCCCATGTTTAGCCATAACACAAGTTTAGCTCAATTTTGTTTTCTTTTTTTTAATCTTACCTTTTTGACAAGCTAGTTTGTCAAACTTTGAATTTCTGCTTGACTAAGTAATAAATTGTTTTGAAGCATCCCAAGTGATTGCTCACGATCCTGCAATGGTTACTAATCAACTCCTGTGTTGGCTCTATTTAATTTGATTCATATACGTAGAACAATGTGTATAGGCCGAGTGGGAGTTCATCACAACGTATGCAGACGATGAAACATGCAAATACAAATTTTTATATTATATATGCATATTTTTGGACAGCACAGCTAAAGAGAGTGGGGGATGTTGTGCAGCACAGACTCAAGTCTTCTTTGTACTGGTGTGACCTGTTGCTCATGTTAGCTGATTTTTACGTTAGCTAATGAGAAGTTTGTGTTGCTTATATTCCCAAAACAATTTTGACTTTTCCTAAAATTGAAATATTATTATTACCTATTAGATGGTCAATTAAGACTAATAAAATTTCAAACAGTTTGGTAGAACTGGGTTCCACTCAACTTTTAATGTGAACATGAAAGAAATAGATCCATACTTCATTGGCTGCCTTTGCATTCTGCTGAGCAGTGAGTGGATGTTCTAGGCTTTGGGCGCCAGTATTTCAGCGGATACAGTTTCAGTGTTTATTTTTGAGCGTGGTAGTGTGTCGTCCTGAGAATTCCTCTTCCTCCCACTCGCCTCCTCACACTTGAACCACTTTCTGCATACTAAAATCACCGTCACCCGTCCTGTGTTGTGCTGTCTCTTTCCCCCTCCTTTACACATACATGTACACATACACACAAATGAGCAGTTTGCCACACCATATGTAGGCTGAAACAAATGTTTCAATAAATTACATGCTCACCTTAAGGTTTGGAATTTGCATTCATGGTTATGTAATCCCCAGCTTTAGGCAAGAGATACAGAGTGAAAAATGGATTCACTCCTTTTCTTTTCTGTCAGACCCTGGTTACCTCTCTTATCACCACAAGCCTCCCACTCTTGAAAATGTATGTCAGATCCTCTGCCGGAGATGAATACTCATGCGTCACAGGCCGGGGCTGTAATTCCTTCTCTTCAGAAACGAGAGGGAGAATGCATTTTACAGTAGAGTGGCTGACAGGTCTTTTCACTGAAACTAAAACATGTTAACCACTGGGTTGATAACAGAGAGGACTGCTTTAAGGCATGATGTTACAAAGGGCTATGGTTTAACTTGCTGCAGCACACCATTGTGTCAATATTACTAACACCAGGGCGCTGGTATGCCCTAGCAGTTAGGTCATACACCTCATGAGGTTATCCCTCAAGTGAGCTAACTTGTTACTCGGAGAGTAGGTAGTAAGGTGTAGGAAAGAGGTCACAGGTGGGATTCAAACTCAGGCCAAACTCTCTGGCAGGTTTACCTTATGGGGTGCAGGAACTAAGTGTTAGGCCATCTGTGCCCTAAAACACCTTACATTTTTTAGAGGCTCTTTGTTCAAAGACCCTAACTTAACACGAAACTAGTTGAACATCTGTGAAGTGGTACATACATCTACTTGTATAGTTTAAATGGAGACATAAATAAGAAGGAGGCTTATACAGGAGAATGAGCTGACACAGTATGTACACAGTTTCATTTAAGCCAAGCTGATGTAAGATCTGGGTTAAATAAACACTCGTAACACAGACTTTTTGATGTGACCACGCAGCCTTTCAGTGGTACATAAATAAAGCTCCTGAATGGAAGGGAGGTCAGGGGGTCACTGCTGGGGTATGACTCAAATCCTGTGTCTCTGGAGAGGCTGAGGCCCTTCACACATTCCTTTTCATGATGGCACCATCACCGGCCAATTAGTGGCTGCCGTCCAACAAGGAAAGTCCTATCTGGATGTAAAATCAACTGACTTGTGGCCCTTCAAACACCAACATTTGTTTCTCCTGGAGGTTGGTTTTGAGGTCAGAACAGAGTGGGAAACTAAACTTTTGGGGGTGACACTCAAATAACACTAGCTGTATATTGAACAGAGGCAAAAGTATCCTGGCCTATCTGCACATTCCTGTGTAATAGACCCCGGGTTGGTCTGTAATTGCAGCAGCAAACGTGTGTCAAAAAGCATTTAGGTACATTAAGCAGAGGCCTTTCAGGGAACAGGACTCTTTGGTTCATATGAAGAGAGTTGACAGATTAATGGATTAAATGTTCGACAGCAAGTTATTGTGAAAGGTTATAAACATGAAGGGCGAGTGGGGGGGGGGGGGGGGGGGGGGGGGGGGCAGTGCATTTGCTGAGGTGAAAGAAACAGCAGTGTTCCCTGCAGGGTCAATTTTTTTTTTTTTAACACATGGAAGTTCTAAAGCCATGCATATTAACAATGGTGGTGTTTAATGATTTAACACTTTAGGACATGAGTCATCTAAGTTCAGCAGCTCAACCTAAGTCAAGACAGCTCCAGCTCTGCAATTTTGGTCAAAACTACAATGTCTTAACAACTTAAGACTGTAACGAAATTTAGAGTAAGTATTCATTGTGACAGGAGAGTGATTCCTATTGGCTGAGGCAGTTAACATTTCCGCAGAACTAACAGAAAGCAGACTTTTAAGAATGGCCATTCATAGTCTTCAAAGGTTTTCTCACTTTTCACCTGGTGATCACTCGGTCAAAAATTAGCTTTTCTGATACTGAACTTCAACAGTACAATTAGCTGAATGTGGCGTGCTAACAAGCCAAGCTAAATGAGGTTCTACTTAACCAACTGGGGAATCAGGTGGCAACTAACAAGGGGCACAATAAATTGCTTTGTTGACTAAAGACACATCCCTACTTTTTCTGTGTTCCTCAGGTATTTTTCAGGGATAATTAGCTAATTTCCGTATGCTAATACATTAAAGCAGTAACCAAAGTAAGCATTACTCCCTTCTTGTTGGGTGGTCAGCATTTTCTTTGCCGGTTTGTTGATGTGTAGAACAAACCAGGTAGCAAAAAGCCTCACAGTAAGACTTTTAGAGCTGTGATACTCTTTAAATCACAGCTTGTCCTCTAATTTTTTTGTCAAATTAGAAAGATCAAATTGTTTTTTTGGCACTCTTTGGCACCAAATTCAAAAAAAAAGTTTGGAAGACAGATTACTCTTCTTTTCTATTTAAAACTGATGGGTGACTCACTTCCTCTTGATTTGTCCAAGCTGACTTAGAATAATATTTTTAAGGATATTTAATTAAAGCTGTGGTTCACTTTGGGGTCTTAATGTCCATAATAGGTTTGGACGTGGTCCCCATATTTGGTCAGTCATGCCGTTACTGCTTCCTGTTTTAGTTTTATTTTTATACCTGTTTCCATTTGCCTGGAAGGACAGCTCGACACATGCAGACCAAACAGAAGATGCCACATGCCTCAGACTTCTTTTTTTTCCCTTTCTGGGGAATGTGAGCCCCTGAAGAATGTGTAAAGGAAATTCCAGCGGGAGAAGATAACAAACAAGGCCAGTGTTAGTTGTGTCTGCGGCCAGTCAAATGTGGGCAGCAGGTGAACTTCACAGAGGACTGACTGCTTATGCAGAGCTCACAGTAAGCCCTGTGCTCTAACAATAAGCCCCCTTCCTCTAACACAAGTGAAAGCAAACAAATCAAAGTCACCAATGAGCTTTTGCACCTTGCAGATGTTTACATGAGGGTCCCCTAGACCGATAAGATCTCTAAGCCCTGATCCCTATCCAGATGGAAACCTGACTAAACAGAGGAGACCCATCACATCCTTGTTTTCTTCTAATGGCTAAGAGGTGTTTTTAAGTAGCAAATACTCAAATTGAGTCACATATAGTCTTCAAAGTTACAAACCTAGGCTGTAGAAATGATTTATATTGCTTAGTTTCATCAAAATACAAGAATTAATCCAGAATTCAGGATCAAAAACACTGAAAATGAAGCTTTGAACATGTTAGAGGCCTCGTCTCCTTTAATTTCTGTATCAAACTCAAAAGTCCCTGTCGGGGTTTTTGCATTGGCCTCTCTTGGCAAACAGCAGCAATGCAGAAAATCGGATAAACAGATTAACTGTGGTGCCAACCTAGTCCTGAAATGGTATTTATAATAGCTGCCCTAATGCCTCCTTCTGGCTGACGCAGTGTGTTATTTGATGGATTGGAGTGGAAAGCTCAAAGTAATTCTGTATGTCGACTCAGGGAAGGAATGTCACAGTTGGTTGTGATCTTTTAAAAGTCATTGACCGGACTGTTTCCTGTCTTCACAGTGATTCGGGCAAAAGTGGTCGGCAAGAAGCTCCTGAGGGATGGACCTTTTGGAACGATGCGCTACACAGTGAAGCAAATGAAGGTAATAGCTTCTTCCTTTGGCTGAAGTGCTGCCAAAAGCAATGATGAATTATTTCCAGATTTACAGTAAAAGACCAACATCTTGGCTGAGAGTTAGATAAGAAGGTTGATACCAGCCTCATGTTGTGATTTCCATATAAAGCCAGAGTCAGAACAGTTAGCCTAGCAAAGCCACTGAGGACTTCTGAAGGGGGGCACAGCTAGCCTCACTTTCTTCAGCAGTGACCACTGTATCCTTTGCCAATTTGGTAACATAAGCTAACCATCCTTAATCTTGCCTCATATCTTGCTTTCTAAGCTCACAGAACAAGATTTATAGTAAGTTATAAAAGAAGCCAGAGCCAATATAGTTAGCCTAGTTAGCCTCTCTAACTAAAAACACGTCGTAAATTCAGATTTCAATAAGTAAGTTATTGGTTTTAAGGTACCATGAATTTATCCACTGGTCAAGGACAGGCTAGCAGTCCTTAGCCAGTTTGGTAAGATTAGCTTACCATCCTTGGTCTCGCTTTATAGCTTACCAAGCTATCACAACAAAACTGATACAATGAGTTGAGTTTGAAGCCAGAGCCAATACTGCAGGTGTAATCAATTTTGTTGCTAGTGGTTCTAAGGTATAACTGAATTAGGAACTCATAGGCTAAATATCCTGGAACTAGCCTCATGCTAGTTCACACAGGTAGCATACCAAGACTGCTAGCTGTTGTAAGCAGCCTCTTGAATTATTGAATACTTTGCATTATTTTAACCAAGTTTGGAATGGAAACACATGAGGTTAACCACAGACCCTCTTTTTAGGATTATTAATATAGAGAATCAATAACATAGTTGGTTGAGTGACCATGTTTTGTATATTTGATGTTAGCTTCAGTGCTTGATTTGGACATAGTTGGAATATTTAAGGTTGATTTGTGTCTCTATTATGACAAATCTCTGGTTTGGCTCAACAGATTATTTTGCCCTTTACAATAAGTGTTAAATAACACCGAACAGACTCACCTCATCTTGCCTCTTTCATTTAGAAACAGTCTTTAATCTCTGTGATTAGGCACAGGCAAATTAGATGTCTTTCACTGGATGTTGCAGGATTTCTTCATGCTAACAGAAAGCTTCTCTGCACCCTCAGCTGCTATGGGATATATAAGAAGCAGTTTGGAATACTTATCCTGAAAGCCTCCTCTTCACTTCCTCTATATTCTTACATAAGGCTGCATATTCCTGACAGATGCTGACATGGGCCTGCTGCTCAGACAGGAGCCAGGCCTGAGGATTAGTGAGCCGAGACTTCTCCCTCAGAGTGTAAACAACTCAACAGAGTCATGTGCCACATCAGTACAATCCCAGTTTGTGTAAAAGCATTAAGTGGCCTTTTGTTAGTGAAACACACCAATCATCACTGGAAGGATTATCCCCAGGAATTAGACGTGACCCTGCACCTCTTGGTGTTATGTATTCATATTACAGTATCCAAACAGTGCTTTTCCTTGTGAGCTGTAATAGAATACATTTCCCTCCAAATTTCAACAAATCATAAGAGACAAATGCCTTTGGCTTCCTCAAACCTCCGCAGTTTCAGGCTTAAGTCACAGTTTGTTCTGCTTTTCTGGGAGCTTCTCGTCTAAACAGGGATTTCCTGTTGTTCCCAGACAAATAAATTACACTGAAGAAAACAGTTCTCAGGGCAAACACTGTTCTCTCTGCATGCCTGAGCTGAATGGAAGTAGCTTAGGTACATGGTTTGCTATGTCCTCGCCAAAGCAGCATCAAAGTTAAATCGTATTACACAACCTAATTATGTTAACTATGATTTAGTTAAGGGCAGTGCTTAATACTACTGCTCCCACGAGGCAGTCCTTGAGGAATGTCATCTGATAAAGCAGACGTACTGCTTTCATTCCTGGTTATTTCTGAGAAGAGGCGGGGTCAGGGGCAGTAGTGTCAGGGTGAGAAATTCAGCATCCCACTTTTTAATCAGGTTTGAACTCTGGTTTTGTTTCTTTTTTTTGCAGATGTACAAAGGGTTCGAGAAAGTCCACCACGTGCAGCACATCTACACGGATGCCTCTGAGAGTTTGTGTGGTGTGAAGTTTGACATTAACAAGTACCAGTATCTGATCACAGGTAAGTAGATTAAAAATGACCAAGTATAACTTAGACATTTTCTGTTGGCTGTGCAGTGAATTGTACTTTCATCATAGTTGCAATCTGATAATCTTCTACAGAAGCATTACAAAAGTCCAAATTCACAGCAAAATAAACATGAAAAAATGATCTAATGAAACCAAGTTATGGTTTCTCCCTCAGACTTAAGTATACCTGGAGTTAGGAATGGGTATCTTTCACATTTGATACGATACAGCACCGTTGCTTGGTTCCTGGAAATCGGTACTAGAACTCAATGCTACCAATTTCCGGTACTTTTTTTGTATTTATTTGGTAAAAACTATCAATTTGTTTAATTATAAAGTATACCAATCTATCATATTTATTTTTCAATACATGACCTTGCAATGCTGTGTTCATGTCCTGCATGGAAAATCGCCTACTCTTCCACATCCTCACAGTCACAAGGATGCATTTAGGTACCTTAACATAGTACCTTTTGATTTTACGTGAGTCATTGATTGATTGATGTTACGGTACTCTGTACTTAAGGGATGGGTACCAGTAAAAGTACCTATGTCGGTACCCATCCCTACCTGGAGTATCAGCTTACCTAGGCCACTTAAATCCCAGGTACAGTTTGGACGGGGGGTATACTTTGGCCTGTTATACTTGTAAAGACATTCATCCTAGACTTAATCCCATACATTTAGCTGTCTCTCTTTAAAAAGCACTTTATATCTCTGCATTTATCCATTGTATTCATAAACCCCACAACCTTTATTATCCTTAAAACCTAGTAAGTCACTGTTTCTTGTAGACGATAGCCTTAGTAAGCTAAGTACCCTCTCACTCCTCTCTTCTCCTTACCACAGACTTCCCCATTTGTCTGTGACACAAATTTTCCTATTTATAACCTACCATTTGCAACTGTGAGGACAAGCAAGGCAAGCCCCCTTATTTTATTTTTTTTTACACTTTTGCTTGTATTTTCCTCAACCTTTCAAGCCACAGGCAGCAGAAGCCAGGTTTCTCTTTCTCACAACTGGTAATTAACAGCTTGCAGGAAGCGACTGGTGTTTTCCAGCCAAAGCTATTTATGAGTTGCTATTTCCAACAGAGGTGCAGTTTACTTTGGACCCTGCTGAGCTTGGCCTGTATAACTGTCGCTAAGTCCGGACCTGTAAATACTGTCACTACACTCCACAGTGCAAGTGAATGAGCTGCCGTTGCCAAGCACCGACTGTATTGTGTCAGCAGTCAGGAGGCGAGTGACATCACTGACGTCTTCACTATTCGCAGGGCGTCTATAATAAGCTTTGCATATGATCAAGACTGTTTCATGCAACTGAAAGTGCTTGTGAAACGAGCTGCCTGGCTATCCTTTGATCAAACCCTCAGTTCTCTGGCTCTGATCAGTATTTTAAGAGCATGTCACACTCTCAACACCATGTAATAAGCCCGCCAGTGACTCCAGTAATCCCAGAGCAGGGATGCAGGCCGAGCACAAGGTTCACGGGGGTCGAAGAAGCACATATTTGTGAGCTGTCAAATTCCTGTGTGGTGACAACACGGTGAAGGAGACATACAGCGACAAATCACGACGTTCCTGAGGGTGAGCAGGCCGCTGCATTGCACCTGTCTCAGGAGTCTGTGAGCTGCCAACTGTCCGGTCTAAAAATAGACAACTGTTAACCTTTGAACAGTCTAAAATGAGGGTGTTGGTTTAAATGTGGGCTTACTGTATAGGATTTTCTTTCCTAGGATAAACAGGTTGGAGGGCTCGAGTAATTTGTTTTGGTTTCCTTATGTTACATGCAGAGGATTTTGAAATGAGTCGAATTTCAAAATACCATGCATGGCTACCTGGACTAAGAATTAGTTAAGAATATCAACTTTACATTTTTTAATTTCCTGAAAGGGCTTTTGTTTCGTTCTCCGACCAGTTTTACCAAAGTTACGTGTTGCTTCAAAGTGCTCTCACATGATGTCAAGTCATAAAATACGGGAAATGTATGTTCAAAATGTCTGCCTATAGAATGCAACAGGAAAAACATGGACGTTTAATCATAAAAGAAGGAATACAACCGTCCTTTTATTCTGATTGAAATTCCAAACAGATCAGCAGTGTTAGTATGTTTTAAGTTTCAAATACTTCAGCCTATTTCACATATACACATACACTATTTCCAGTTTCTTCAAAGAGAAGTCTTCCCTGTTGGACTAGAAGGGGTGGATGAGTCTCAGGAGGCAGGACATGACAGAAAAAGCACGCATCTAAAGCAAAAGTGTAATGTTTTCAACACAAGGCTGCAGAGAGACATTTTCACTGTCCTCATCTTAAAAATTATTGCGCCCCTACAACCTCTGATGGGTACATCCGTCCTGTGTAACTTTTCCAGACTAACACCAGTAGCATGGTATAAATTTCATCACACCATTCACCTGCTTCTTTCTAAAAAATGTTCTGCTGTGTTCTCAACAAGTAGTCTAGCAGGACAAAGTCTGCAGAATGTTTCAGGAAGTTTAAGGGGCTGTTTACATGTCAACCGTTTTAAGGTGAAACACAAAAGTATTGTAGTGTTTTGACCTGGTGTTTGCACGGAAAGAGCATTTTAGCCGACGTAAAACGTAAACTTTTGAAAATGGCCTCTAGAGTGGAACTTTTCTGAAACACTGCCGACACCGTTGCCATGCAAACAGTAAGCCGGCGTTTTCAGCTCAAACTGCTGAATCTACTGACTGTCTTTCAACAAAATGTGCATCTGTTGCTCCACTTCTGCACTTAGTATTCACCAATACACCAGGTGATCAGCTCAACTCTACTTCGGTGGAGATCTCCCAAAAGCAGCTTCTGGACAAGACAGTAATAGCACCACCGACAGGCCCGGCATGCTTACTGTAGTTTCAGTCCCTCAGCGTTTCTGTGTAAGCGCAGATTTTTTTCACTGCGTTTTAGCTTTTTTGGATGAAATGTTGTCATGTCAACAGGGCCTAAGTGTGTGTATGAACACAGCTTTGGTAATCCCTTGATTCATCTTCTTGTCCTTAAATGTGGCTATAAAGTAAAAGTAGTCCTAGGTATCTCAGAATCTATAAATTGCTCAAAACAGTCTCATTAACAAAATTCAAATTCCACAAAAAAAGTAGCATGAGTGTTTCACGAGACTTGAAGTGAAAGGCCTCAAACACCAAGATCTGCCCATATCTCTGCCCCAACAGACCTCCAGAGGGCTGTTGGAAGGGTTGTGTTGCAGGGAGCCATAGAGAGACAGGAGCTAAAACAGTGTTTTAGATAGAGGCTGAAATGAAATTTTCCTAAAACACCAGAGTGAGAAAAACAGATTTTTACGAGCTCTAAATTATGTAAAGCTATTACGAAGGGTACCAGAGGGACAGTGTGAAACCTAAAAAAGGTGAAGACACACAAGACCCCCTCTTTAAAACTAACATGGCATTTTAGCTACCAAGCTGTCAACTCAAAGTTGGAATCAGGTGTTCACCTGTTTTGTCTGTTCCTTTTCTCTCAGGTCGAGTTTACGATGGAAAGGTCTACACAGGTCTGTGCAACTTCAACGAGAGGTGGGAGCGTCTTTCACTGGCCCAGAAAAAAGGCATCAACCATCGTTACCAGCTGGGCTGCAACTGCAGGGTGAGTGGAAAGCTTCATCAAGTAAATACACATTGTGGTATCACATTTAGGGGTTCAAGAAGAAAAGGAGCTCAAGAATACTCCCCCACTGTTGTGCGACAAGGACCAAATGTTAAACTGCTGTAGCAAGGCAACAACATCTCAAGAAAAGTGTTTATCAGTGATCACTGGAGCCCTGAAATTCCTTTGACTGGAGTGCCTTTTCGTCCAAACACTCATTAAGTGTTCATTTTCTATGACGAGCCAAGAAATAGAAACAGACATCAATTTTCAGTCCCTTTAACTTAAATGACCTTTTTGGTTAAAGAGCTGCTGTGCTGTATTAATGATATCGTCACTAAATCACAAGCCCTGTTTTCACTATTACACATCACAGCTATTCCACGAAGCAAGGAATTCAGAGAAAACAAGTCTTAGCACTGTCAATAAAAGTTAAGTAACAACTCTGGAATCAGCTCAAGTCCCCATTCCAAGTTTTCTGTATCTGAAACATGTAGCCTGCCGGTGTGCAGCTGCTGACTCGCCTCGTAAACTTTCTACTGTAAAACAGTGTCTCGGACATCTGCTCACACCATCAGCCCCTATCAGTGTAAGTGGATTAGCAGAGAGACCCATTTGTTCCCAGTGCAGGCCAGTGCCTGTCAACTGTGTTCAGAGTGTAGATGGCAGCCGCCCAGAGGCATCCAGAGAAGGCCATCGATCAACCAAGGCCTCAGTGTGAGAATCAGTAAGCACAGGCGTAAACATCACCACACTTATCAAATGCACTCTACCGTCCTCAGCATTCCATAATAAATGATGATTTACTCCAATGGAAAGCAGGCAGAGCAGTGCGCAGTTGAGAAAATAATTCTCCACGCATCATTTAAAAATACCAGGAAGTCATGTTGAACATCTCTGAACCGTGGAGGACAGACTCTCCAAACCACAACAAAGAATGGGAAGTGTGCCCTCTAACATGCTGATTGGATTCGGTGGCTCATTCAGATCCAGATAAGAGCAGCTCTATGCAGCTGATGACTCCATTCTGCTGTCAGTAAAAAGCAGATACGTGGATCTTCATGTGAATTCTTGATTTATTTGTATCCATGAAGCTGGTGTTTTTGTGCGAGCACCTGGAGATGTGACGCACAAATGATGCTCAGTAAAATCTAATGGAAGCATTAAGAGACAACAACAACACACAAATCACTGCTTTCAGGGATGGGTGTCAATCTTTGAGCAGTCTAGGGCAACTCACATTTAAAAGCCAGTGCACACTTCCTGACTTCACACTCAAGGTTTTTAAAAGCTGCAGTTTTGTATCTCATTTATATGCTGCAGTAAATGATTAAAGGAAATAGCTGAAAAGCAGCAGAGCATAGATGAGGTTCAGAGTTCTGGATGTGTCAAAGTGTTCTCAGCCACGTCATATTTTTCCTGTCTCACATTACTTCTTTTTTCCCTCCTGTAATCATAGGAGAAATTCAAAAGTGTAAAAGTATAAAATCAGTCTATATTTTGTTACTTATCAAGCTAATGAAACGTTGCACTAAATCTAATACAATATATCACAGTTAGCTTTCCTGTAGCTACAGTATGGGAATGCCTTTTTTTGCCTTCAAAGCAAGATTTAAGGTGAAGGGACCATTTCCACTTTTTCTACGCTTAACTTGAAGCTAGTGTCAGGACACTAATTTTAGCTGAAACAGAGAGAGGCTAACTTTAGCCTCACTAGAGACGTAAAGGGAGTTTGCCCTTTCCCAATGTTGGCAAATACAGCATTTGAAAACTGCTAGCTTAAGCATAGTAGAGTGTAAAAGGCCACCTGTTTGCTTACTGAATGACACATTAAAACACAAGATACAGCTTATCACAAACTTTAAAGCTAAACTTGAAGCTAGATGCAGAAGACTTTAGCATTAGTAGGGAGGTAACAAGAGTTAGCCATGTTTACTTTCTGTCAAACACAGCAACAGAAAATAGCTAACTAAATAATATATTCAAATATGGTCTCAAGCTAAAGCTAATAAAAAGCTATATACTTGAGAAAAACTTTAGCCTGATCAGAGTGGTCCATAAAGTTAGCCATTTCCACTCTGTGAGGAATTGTAGCAACCTGTACAGCTAGCTTAACTTTGTTTAAAAGTTACTTATCAGCTAATAAATAGAACATTAAAATAAAAATCAAACTTGTCACTTTCTGAGAAATAATAGATAAATGTTATGTAATCTCTGTGGTTATTAACAAGCTACATTTTTATTCATTTGCTAATTAAGCTAACGCGTGCTAGATATAATGTAGGACCAAGATATAGACTAGAAAAAGCTTTGTGTAAACATTGTTGTCATAGTTTTTAAATAAACATGATCTTTCATAAAACAAGCTATGCAAGTTGGCTAGCTTAATATTTTTATTCATTTAACTCTTATATGTAAACATGGAAGTCCTTATATCTTGTTGCTGATGTCCTGCTTTGTAACTTGGTTCACTAATTTTTTTGTTTTGCGCCGTCTTTTCAGATTAAGCCCTGCCACTACCTGCCCTGCTTCGTCACCTCAAAGAATGAGTGTCTATGGACGGACATGCTGTCCCACTTTGGCTACCCTGGCTACCAGTCCCGGCACTATGCTTGCATTCAGCAGAAGGAGGGCTACTGCAGTTGGTATCGGGGCATGACCGCTCGTGACAAAACTACCATCAACACCACCGACCCCTGAACCCCGAATGGCACTGCCCAAAATCTACTGCCACCTCCCTGAATCCGTCCCATCCCTTCCAATTTTAGAGTATGACAGGACTCTTTCAGCTCACCGGCCTGGGTAACAGCCTCTTTTGAAAGGGGCAACAAAGAGAAAAGAACCAATCTATTACAGTGCCTGTTTTGTAGCACTTCTAACAAAAACAATACCATTTTTGGAGGATATCTACCCTGCTGAGGTTGAGGACTAATTTTCCAAACCAAGAGAGTCTTTCAACTAAGATATCTCTTAAGAGATTACGTGAGGGTACTCAATTAAAATGATCAAATATCAAGTATTAGCCACCAGCAGTTAGCCTCATGCTAACCTAGTATCATTACCTTTTTTACATATTTGCAGTATTTACTTTGAGTAATACTGGAGGTGGAGGCAAAGCAAGTGAATTACATTTGAACAGTGGAACGAATTATCACCATGTAAATTAGAGATTTAAAGTTGCTGCATTGTTGCTGATAAACTGCACTTCCTGGCATTAGCCTCAGCTTTTTTCATGAGCAGTAAGAGCATGAGCAAGGAACTTTTCAACGATACAAACAGCGTGCCAATGTGAAGTTAAATCCCTGCAACTTATTCCTCTGATTCGAGCTGGAATAAGGAAACTAGTTTTGAAAACGGTATTGTTTTACATTGAAGTACGGATTAATTATGTTCACAGGTTTTACTGTAACATGTTTTTTCATGGATGGTAGTATCTCTGCTTACCTGAATGTTTGCAATGTAACTCATTTTGCAGTTATATCACAAACAGCGCCCTCTTTTTTTGAGCACTGATGAATATCAGAAAAAGCTAAATTATATCTGTCTTACAGTGCCAACGCAGGGAAGAGCTCACTTCTTGCAGAGATGGCTTTATTTTATTTTTGCTGTATATAACATAAGCTACAGAAGTGAACTATCAACTCAGCTGAAACCTCTGTGATACATTTATTTATATGTTTATTGGATTACACAGTAAATATGTGGTGTATCTGCAAAATCATAAAAAATATATGTATAATAACCAGTCAGTACTACATAGCGACAACCATCACAGCCTGAGAAACCGTCCAGTATGAAGGACCTGATATCAAAGTTGGTACTTTGTCGGTTAGTTTGGTCATATTAGTTCCCCTGGCTGGTTCCCTTCACCGAAGACAAAGTAAAGTTCAAGCAGAGGTTTCAGACCATGAGATATTTTGTAAGTGTATATTCAATCTTTTGTATTTAACTATTGAAAATGGACATTATAATTATATATATGTATATGAAAGTAACAATATTGTCACTAAATTCATTCTGCTTCACCTGTTCCATCTAGGGGTTTTTGTTATATCTTCCCAGTGCTGTACCTTCAGTCCATTCCATTTCTCGACACAGATTTGCCTCAAAAGGAGCAACGACCCCTTCGTTACAAAATGAGAAGTAGCACGAAAAGCCTGTTAGCTTAGCTTGGAGCGTCATGTTGTAGGCTAAATATAAAGCAACAGCAAAATTTAGCTTGGTTTAGAGTAGCAGAAAGATGTTAACAGCCAACATTGTTTTTCTAGCAAGTAATTAAATCCATGTACCAGCACTGTTCACTGTTGCAATATTCCATTTAGTAAAAACTGAATGAGATATGACTGGTTGTCATTGGTGGAGGATTATTTATCAGCCAGTTATCTGAAATTACTCCATTTTACACACTTTTATTTTCTTTTGAGAATAAATCAAATCACAGATGACAACGCTGAGCTAGCTAGCTCTTGTCTTTATGCTAGGCCAAACTCAACAATATATAGCTCTAGCTTGAAAACTTTCGAACAGACTTAAAATAGTGTCAGACTTTTGTCATATTAACATACAATAAAACAATATTCAACCCATCTCCATTCCATTTATACAGCAGAAGATAGAGAAGAAGGTTTGGTGTTGTATTTTAGAGCTTATAAGACAAGATACCAAGCTTAGAGGAAGGTAACTTTATAATTAAATCAACTGTAAAACAGTTGTTTTTTTTTCATTTAGCTCTTTGAATGAAACGATAAGGCTCTTTCTCCAGTTGTGGCATTTCTGTGTCATTATTTCTGTGGTTCATGGTTATGTAAATATTCTGTCTGCTTAACACAGAAACACTTGGTCAAGTTTGATCCTTGAAAAAAAAAAATCAAATCCAGGAAGCTGTGTACAGTCTGTGTGTAAACACCGATTCCTGAAGTTGTGGGGGGAAAGTTTCCTCGTAGCGGTTATAGAAATGTTTGACTTAAGTTCTGTGTTTTATATTTTTATAATAAAGATTTAATGAAAAACGGGCAACAGAAAGTATACAGTGCTGTTTTTTTCTGTTTGTTTTTGTCTGTTCTGTGTGTTGTTTAGATGAAGAATAATATCTGCAGGCAACTTACCATCTGCTCATGGTTGGGGTAGAAGGTTTGTTCATTCAGGGGGAATTTCTCTGGACCCATGGAGTGGTAGAGCTTGATCATTTGAGAAAACTGCAGAAAGAAACACACGAGGGGATCAGATGGCATCATATAAGCTGGTTTGAGTGAGTTTCAGTGCATTTCTCCACCACTCTTGTTTCTTTTGAAAGACACACTCACTCCTTCATAGTCATAATTTTAGCAGCAAGACTGTAATTTTGACCCTTTTGCTACAAGTTGAGTCATAATATGTAGTTATGTAGTGGCGGAGGTTACTTTTACAGCTGACACCAAAGACAGGTGTTACAGCTCCCTTTAATGGCCCAAATAAATCAGGCACAGGCAGCCGCCGAGCAAGGCTGGGTTAAAGCATTGGGAAAAGGGTGCAATTGATGATGACCTACCACCCAAGGTTTGCTGCAGAAGTTGTAGATGGAGTAGAGAGAGTTGACGCTGGGGACACCACCAAAATGCAGACCAATCACAAGGTTCCTGAAGTCCTCGCCAGGGATCATGCTGTAGGCGTGTTGACGAATCAGGACAAAGTCTGGCTTGAAGGATCTGTAGCAGGAATCACCACATAGGAAAAAAAAAAAAAAAAAAAACCTTTTGTTTATGTTTGCTAGCAAGAAAAATGTCAAAATGGGAAACATCAGTAAACAAAGCAGTGATTGACAGTCTTCGACAGTCACTTGGAGACCTGCTTGCATGCTATAAGACCCCAAATTGAGGAGAAATCTGTCATTCTGTAACCAAACACTCATCCAGGGAGCTTTTCTTAGGATGTGGTGAAAGGCTTAGGAGCAGAAAAGTTCATTCTTGTTTACTAGAGCTTCCACATTTCACTTTAGACTTGCAGCGCTCAAACTTTTGGACTCATTGTAAAGCTTTAAAGTTGTCAAACTCACCAGCTTCTCATCAGCAATCTTCTATTACTGTCATTTCCATATTTGAAAAAAAAAAAAAAAAAATCAAACAAGAATCACCTCTCTAACCTAACTGTGCTCAGGTCAGACATTTCTTCTGTCATCACCTTAACACACTGCATCTGGGCCCTGTGTTAACAGGCGTAAGCTCCATTATTCAGCAGCTGTTGGCTGAAGGGGTGAGGAAATATTTCTTGGTTCACCAAATCTTTTTGGACCATCTATCCAATTAACACAGCCTAATCCTTCCTTAACACACTGTTCTGGGAGCAGAGCCAAGTGACCCATCAGGCACCTGGCGGCCTCGTTTTAAGCAGACTGCATTTCACATGAACTCAGGAAACTCACTTTGACTGCAGTCCTGGTTTACCCATTATTTCCCTCTGTTTAGATTAAGGTGCCATGCAGGTATTCAATTCTTGACATCCACTGTTGTTGTTTACGTCTACAGTGAAAACATTTTCTTTTTTTAAAGTAACATTCTCAAAGGATCAGATTAAACTTTTTACTATTTGCATTATTAATATGATGGACACAGAAAATCTGTATTCACAGACGTGACATTGACATTGTGACATTGATCTGATCCATGTGGACTTCAACTGCAAAGCAGTAGGTGCCTGCTAGGGATGGGTACCAAATTAGGTACTTGTATAGGTTTCGACCAAATTCTGTCATAAGTACCAGGTACCGATTCACGTAAAGTCAAAAGGTACCATGTTTAGGTACCTAAATGCATCCTTGTGAACGGAGGGAGTGAAAGGGTAGGCGATTTTCAACGCTGGACATGAACACAGCATTGTAAGGTTATATATTGAAGAATACATATGTTAAATTGAAAAAAAGCGATTTTACTATTAAATAATTGATATTTCCTTGCCACATAAATACAAAAAGTACCCAAAGTTGGTACCGCTGAGTACCGATACAGATTGCCGGGTACCGGGCATGGGTACCGTATTGTTTCAAATGTGAAAGATACCCATTCCTAGTGCCTGCAGACTGTGACAGTGGGATTGCTACTGATGGTGATGCTTTGATCAGCTGATATTAAAATGTAGAAATAGAAACTTAACTGCTTCCTCAAATGTGAAATTAATTCTTATAAAAGTTGGAATTTCATGGTTTGTAGGTTATAAAATTCTTTATTCCATTGAAAGAATTGCGTAGAAAAAATACTGTGTGTTAAAATCGAGAAAGATTAATTGTCCACAAAAATATAATTTTTTAACTGATGTCAACATGTTTAAAAAAAAGTTGGAACAGGAACAACAAAGCACTGAAGAAGTTGTGTAATTTAAAACAAATGGGTGAAGAAAAATAATAAGTAATTTACAACAGTTCAGTAGCATGACTGGGTACAAAAAGGGATTTCCAGAGCAAATAGCTCAACAGTTGCATAATGAAATTTGTCTGTAGACTCCATCGTCTACAGTGCATATCATAAAAAACTGCACGACTGCATAATCTGCACCAAAGGAACAAGGCTGAAAAACAACACAGGGCGTCAATGACTTTTCCAAAATGTATCACTACATCAACAAATGCAAAGAAAAGAGTATACAAATGGTCAATAACATACAGACAGTACATTAACCATACTGTCACATGTCTGCAGAGTACAGCTCAGCACAGAAAGTAAAGAGCTGCAGGTTGTTCAGTGAAATTATAGACAGACTGTTTAACAGCCTCTGGGTCCTCAAGTGTTGCTTATGTTAGACTGGGTCAGGTCTGGCTACATGATTGAGGACTGATCTGGTCTCGGCGACAGGGTGACTACAGCTGTTTCTTACTGCTGCTGCTGCACTCAGCCTCAGTGGCAGCAGACCAAACGATCTGCTATTTATACAGCCTCAAGCTGTTTATTAGAGCTCAAGAACCAAACAAGACCAAACAGTTCACGTGAAGCACGAGTTCATGATGAGCACATGTGCTCCTTTGTATGACTTATTGAGTTATTGGTAAACATCTAAAGCTGCAAGAATGAAACATTTCAGAGGGTGTATTTGAAGTGGGAAAAGCAGAGATCTCCATCATAACTTTTGACAGTACAGAGAAATAGCCATTTCCTCCTTAATGTGCCTTAACCTAATCTTTGAAACTAGTTTTTAAAAATTATTGCATAATCTATCAGTCAGGAATCATATTTTGCAATTTTGTTGATGTTTGAGTTTGACTTAACCTCTAAAAAACTAAGACTAGGACGGTATTCTTTTCTCCTGATTCGGTTCTTTTAGGATTTTTGGGTTGCTGATTCAATTCAAATTGCAATTCTTCGATATTTCCAATTTTTAGTTTGCTTTTTTAACACCACACCTTGTAAAAAAGTTGAATGATGATGATGTATTAGGAGCCATATTCACCCTAAAAAATGCACATCACATGAGAGTCAGTTTTGAAGATTTACTCAGGAGATCTGACACCTTATCTTTTTTCCAAACCAGCTTATAAACAAAAAAAAGTTACGATTTGAAATTGTTAAACAAAAAATCCCAACACTATAATACATTGATTTCTTTCTCCCACCCCTACTAAAACAGAAATATGCATGCAAGTGAAGCCAAAATAGATTCAAAGATGTTGTCGTCTTATGCCACACTCTGATTTCCAAGGTTGTAAGAAGGAAAGTGAATAAAGAAATTGTATGGAAGCCAATTTCAGAACCCGTCGGCAAAAATATCTGATTCAAAGTTCTTCTGTGAATGGATGCCAAGTCCTCTGTGAGTTTTATGTAGCGTTAAATCACCTTCAGCAAACACTTTCTTTTCCTTGTAGCATCTACATCACCAAAATAAACACCATCACTTCTTGGTCAATCAAATACCAGAGTAGGACCTGCTTATCTGTTTCTGGTATGTCTCAGTTTAACAGGAGATTTAGTGAAATAAAAGATTTTTTAAAATAATAAATGGTGTGCCCCGGGGCTCCGTCTTGGGACCATTGTTATTTACCGTTAAATCTAAGGACACTCTTTAAAAAAGAATTTGAATCTCAATGAGGCCTTTCCTCATTATTTTTTTTTTCTCCAGGGTGGCCACATATATACGACAGGAATTGTTCATCACACATTTATCACAGTGATCTCCATGTGATGAATCATACAAATACCAGTATTGTTTTGCGTGGAAGTTAAAAAAAAATTCAAGTCACACAAAAATTTTTCGCTTGATAAGAACCAGGCAAGGGGGCAAGGCTGCTAAATTGACATCACTTTTCTGCACACAGCTGCCCGGACCTGGTGGACGCGCCATGAACAACTCAAGTGTAAGACTGACAGTCCTGAACTTAACTCATCATGATGATTATGATCATCTAGTTCAGGGGTGGCCAACCAGTCAGAGACCAAGAGCCACAAAAATTGCAGTGGTAGTACAAAGAGCCACACCACACGCATGGTCTTACAAACGCACTTCCTCTCACACATAACGAAATGACATAAAATGAAAATCAATACATTTACAATTTTCAAAGCAATATTTATTGTGTTTGTAAGCGTGCTTAAATTTGTACTTGGAGCTGTGTCAAAGACAAATAATTTTTTTACTACAGAAGAGACAAAGTTCCATCTATCTATCTATCTATCTATCTATCTATCTATCTATCTATCTATCTATCTATCTATCTATCTATCTATCTATCTATCTATCTATCTATCTATCTATCTATGAGCAATTGAGACGAGCACATGCATAGAAGAGAAACTGAAACTTAAGTGATCAGCACACCACTACCCATAGCAATATATTCATATATACTTTCATGGATGGATTGAAGAGCCCACACCAGAAGGTAAAGAGCCACATGCAGCTTGTGAGCCGCAGGTTGGCCACCCCTAATCTAGTTTCTTGCTAAGGTTGAAATTTCGACTGAGAGCTGCACTTGCATGCAAATATCTTTGGTAAGACACTGAGGAAGCATAGTTATAACTCTTGACAGGAGCTGTGGTTGTGTTCTGCCTGCTTTTGCTCTCCACACATGCTGCTTTTTCTGCATACAACAAAGTGAAAATCATTTGGACCAATTATTTCACAGGAATTCATAATCAACCACAGAGAAATGATTCCCTCGCTGTTTTTTATTCTTTATTCACAGATGAACTATATGTTGGCACCTCTCATCCTAAGTTTCTATCCATCATTCTTTGTACCCCTGAATTTTTCCCATTGCAAAGCAAAGCACATGCAAAGTATCACAAAGAAACACCTTTGTATTACCTCATTACAAGAGAAAGGCAAAACACAGGGTATTAAGCCCAGTGGGATGGCTTTCACAGGGCTATATTTAATGGAGCCAGTGTCCCAAGGCAGCAGAGCATTACAGAGGTTTGCCACCCATTAACTTTGTTTTTCCTCCCTGAGCAGGGATCTCTGCAGGTCGTGGATTACACTGAAGCAGCACATCTATGCTTTACGATCCAAATCAGCTGAGCCTCACAGTCATCACTTCTCTGGCGATATGCTAATGTGCCCTTTGAATGGGTTATCAGCGGTGCAATAAAAGCTGATAACAGGCACTGATGGGGATAAAGCAGCGTTATAGATCAGGACACGAGAAGGGAATGGATCTACATGGAGCCATGAGTTACACTTAGGCAGTAAATTGAGCGTGAGATGTGGAGATGTGTAGGTAGAAATGTCCATGAATCCTTCTTTAAGCTGCGGCTGTGAAAAGGGTAAGATAGAATAAATAAAACATTTGTAACAAGTAAGTTTGCCATGTTTGTCTCCGTGCTGTTGAACCTGCCTTTGTTGCTGCTGAATAGAAACTACATTCTTTATTTTCTATTTTATTTCTTTACTTTATTTCTAACTCTTATGAACCATGAAACCCTGAAACCCTGAAAGTTGTATCAGACTGTTATAAAGTAAATAGCACACAGTGTTAACAGGTTTTCATCAGTGTTCCAAGAGTAGAAAGCCATTCAAACCCAAGACAATATGCCGCCGTTTTGGTCTTCATATCCATTTATCATACAGACTCTTTGACCTTCTAATAAGGTCCTCAGAGATGTGTGAACTGCACCACACTTTTTTCTTCATGACACCCCTGTGCCAGGCTCAAAAGCTGGTGAGGGCTTTATCTTCCTCCCATCAGTCTGGCTCTCAGTGATAAGGATAATCGGGGTGGAACTCAGAGGGAATGCTACAAATGCCAAACAGTACATACCAAGGATCAGCGCAGTATTTATACACAATGGTGCATTGTGCTGTGCAGCGCTGGCCCTGCGTCATCAGAGGGAAATGCACCTTGGAGAGAAAAATCTGTGTTGTCCTGTTACGAGGACAGAGACTGTGTGGAGTCTTGTGGTGCCCCAACACCCTTATGTAAGTTTGTATCAGAGCTAAACTTTGTTAATGGAATGAAAACACCCTGAAGTTCCTCCTTTAGAGTATTTGTGTGTCATTTGCATGTTCAAAAAAATGCTTTGCTGATTACTGTAATGAAGTTCTCCACTCATATCAGCCTGATACACTGCGCTTGTATGCTTAGCTCGTAGACAGTAGCTAAACTTGAGACACTTTGTGAGATTTAAATTTCATCTGATGCAAGGTGCACTTTCCTTTGGCTTGCCAATTGTGACATCTGGGAGTTTATACTGCAGCCAGTCAGCAGGGGGAGCCCTTCCTCTTTTGGCTTTGTAGTCATTGAACACTGCAATCTAGTTCAAGATAAAATGGAAGTAAGTTGGAGTCCGGCCGCCATCTTTGAGCCAATTATTACCAAGGAGGAACATCTGGTTAGTATAAATGAAGCCTATGTGTGCCAAAAGTTGCTGTTCATTGAGAACCTGCTTGAAGACCAAAAGTCACGTACAAACCCAATCATAAGAACAGACTTTTACAGCATTAAATTTACAGCCTGGTTCAAAAAACAATTTTGGTCTAAAATGCTGATTTCACTATCAGCACATTCTGTACGGTGAGTAAATTTTTTTCTAACTCTGCAGTTTATTAGTTATTAGGATCCCTTGATTGTCCAATCAGAGGCACAGCTCAGGTCATGTGACCATCGGGCGCCCTGTAGCTGTTCAAAGAAAAACTCACAGCTGGCGTCATATCAGATGTGGCTGCGTCCACAGACTGGTTTCATTTTATGGTTCCAGGAACAGACGAGTGACATACAGTCTATGATTATTACTCATTATGCCAGAATTCATTTGGTCCAATCCCTAAGACAAGGTCTGTGTTCTGGACAAAACAACACGCCTTATCTCTTTGCTGAGACATGTGTGTTTTTTGGCAATCAATTATCATCTTGTATCATTAAAGAGTTAACAATCCAAATAATCTGTCCAGTGTTTCTTGAGCACCAGCTATCAATGGTATTTGATATGAACCCACTGGCAGTGATAACAGGGAAGTCGATGTTCTTATTTATGGTCTTGTTTGTTTTTGTATGCCATGCAAGGGCACCAGAATAACTCTCAGTCTAAGTAGCTGCAAACTCCTTGACTTGAAGGTTTTTTTTTAAATGTTGTTCTTTACTGTTTTGGGACAATTCAGTCTTACTCAGCTAATTCAAGGAGTCATTTGTGCCTAGTGGCTAAAGAATTCCAAGGAACCCATATCTCTCTGAGTGATGGGTGACTCCCTGTAGCTAAATATCCTGATGAGGTCCCTCATGGCCTTGATTGGGGATCCTGCTCTCTGGATGTGAGACTGTATTGACCTGTCAGTGGTAGCTTGGACAGGCTCTACCAAAGTTTGTTAAGTCTGAATCTCCTCCAATTTTAATCTCACTGCAGAGCTCACCCCCTAAAGGTCATGTTTAGAAAATGGGAATGTTTGACAATTACTATGATAACAAAGCTGAAGATATATCTGAAAACCAGCTCTGAAATCCAAACAGAAGAGGGTGTAAGTTAATGCAGCTAATTAGAAATTGTTTAGTTGCTTAACAGAGATTGTGCTGAAGATTTGGAGATAAGCCCCCTGAGAGGCAGATGTAATGAGGATAAAGGAGCTGGAAGAGCAATAAAGCACTAAATGACCTCTGACAGGACGGGAAATGAGTGTTTGTTGGGAGCTTGAGTGAATTAGTGGGATCATTTGTATTCATGTCGATATGAGAAAACAGCAGCTGTATGCTTTCATTACATTCACAGCACTCCTAAAGAAAGCCCGCCTGAAGCCACGTCTGAACTCTCCCAGATTTATTTGCTTGGTAACAAGATGAACCTGTCTGCGGTGTTCGGTGTTGACGGCGCTCCGCCATAGACAGGTCCTCCGCTGATTAAAATGTGCTTTCACAGGGGTCAAACAAAAGGGGCTTAAGGCCTGTGTTTCTGTGTGTATGTGTGTGAATCGTCTCTGTGTGGTCTTTGTGGTTATTCATCACCTGAGGTAACTAAAGGAGGACATTCTTGTTAAGTGAAAGGATTGGGTAGGAAAGACGAGTTGCCCCAGCTGGCCGAGTCCAGCAGAATTAAGGACAGAAAATTAAATAGAAGGAGAGAAAAAAATGGACAAGGTTCTGCTAATGTAATTTGGATGTCTCCCAACCTCCATCTAGAGGTCCAAGAACGCAAGGAATGTGACAAGGCGAGGACAAGAACCACACCCGTGGAAAAAGTCACAAAGCAAAGTTCAGTAATTTAGAGTTCTTTCCCAAATCCAGTCAGCTCGTCTCCAAAACTTTCATGAACTTGAAAGGAAAGTCTGAAAAAGATTGCTTGACAATAATATCGTACAGTTATGTAAGTTATGTAACACTTCTGTCTCTAATTAGTATACATGCCTTTTAGAGATCAGAGTATCCTTTTGTGATAATTCATAAAAGTAAAATATAACAAGCAGAATTGCATAAATTACATCAATTAATACTTTATTCAAAAGTATCCCATTGTAAAAAAAATGCATATGTATATAAATAAAAAGATTTTTCTGTCCTAATTTCTGATAAAGATGCAAAAATCCAAAATGTACCTCCAGTTGTTGGTTCTGCTTTTTGGTGGTATATGGTTACATTTTTCAACTAACAAAGCTAGAGATGCACTGATCCACCTTTTCTAGTCCTGATACTGATACCGCTAGGTTTTGGGTATCAACTGATACCAATACTGATCAGATACCAGTGTTAAATAATAAGCTGCATGCTCTACTGTGGGATAAGACTGGTAATGTTTTGAGTAAAAGACATAAAATGTGTACATATGGAATTGCTGAGGTTGATATTTGTTTACTCTATGAGTGTTTAAATGTTTAACAGCAGTTTGGTTAAAAAAAAATGCTTCAGAATTTACAGAAATGATAATTCAGTTGTAAATTTTACACCCTGTGACCCTGACTATATCATAGTTTAGCCTTAGTGTGAAGTTTAGACAGATCCTTTCCCACCGATACCCAATCCAGCTTTAGGGGGCCAATCCCGGATACCCCGATCAGATCGGTGCATCCCTAAACAAAACCTTGTCTTCGTATGACACTTTCACAAAAAAAAAAAAAAAAAAAAAAATATATATATATATATATATATATATATATATATATATATATATATATTATGCTATGTAACACATTTCTGGTGTATAATAAAACACAGAATAACTAAACATGAGCATGACCCTGTTAACTGTCTGTAGTGGTAGTGGAATAAAGTGGTTCTGATGTGGTGCATACTGTATGTGTTGCTGTAAATGCATAGCTTCTGTTTTAAAATTACTGAAATGTTTAAAACATTTATATTGTAGCTGAGGATCAAAATCACATTCTTTAGCAATTATTTTTGACTGTTCTGAGCTTTCAGACTTTTATTTCATAACCAGGTTAGCTTTGCTTACATGGTGATTTAGCCACGAGAGTCAGATCAATGACACAAAAACTCTCTCTTTAAAGTCGTGCTGCAACACAGTGTTTACAGTGCCACCTGCTATATCCTATCAATCAATGTGTGTGACCACAGTGACTCCTCCTACCATGACTTCAGGTGAATCTAGCGCTCAGGACTGGATAGTTACTTAAACAGAAAAGGAGTGCCATCATCCCTGTGTGTAGAGAAGCACACAGGAATGGCCAAAAACAGAAAAGAAGGTATTGAAACTGTTAGCAAAACTGAGAAAAAAAACAACACAAAAAACAGCTAAATGTGGCAACCCTAATGTCTTCAAACATTATACCATGTATCAAACATCAAAATCTGTTTTTATCAACACAGCAACACAGTACCTTAACTTTTTGGGATTGAGGTTGTCAAACTGTTTGCATAAAAAAATAAATCGACAGTATATTTTAGGCTAAAGGTGAACCAACATAAAGTAAACAAAAGTTAAAAAAGCAGTTTGCTCAGCTTGAAATTAGCTTCATTTGATGAAGCCCTCATGAGTGCAATAAAAAAGCTGTTGTTTTACCCCGACTGAGGCCAGTAAATGTTTCTGATTTAATCCTGGCTCTGGCTGCACTGACCTCCTGACTGTTTCAACCTCTATCTCCAGTTTGTTTACATCCACATTTCAGCCAACCAGTTGATGCTGTGGCTCGAAACCACTTTCACTGAGTGCAATGGTAAATAACAAACTGCTCAGCTGACACACCCACTCCCCTGAATTAATCCACACTAACTCACTTATGTGTGTTACAAACAGCACCAGCAGCTCTGCAGAGATACTGACGGAGGAAAACATTGCTCTGTGGCTTATCATTCTGCGTACTCCAGCCAGACCAGCGTTCCCTCTTGGAGCCGAGCAGCTCGCCGGAGGTTTTGGCAGCAGAGAATAAAGAAGCCAAAGGGCTGACTACAGCAGTGCAGCGGGACACGACACACCAAAACTACTGTACCTTGTGGTGTGTTGTTCTGCTCTACTGTAGGCCTTGCAGTGCTTGCCACGTTGCACTCGGTGTTAACAAAATTGCATGTTGACTCCAGTTTAAATGTTACTGATGTCATTTACTGGAAGCATAGACTTTGGTTTATGCTCTGTTGCAAATTTTACCTAGAAATGATGGTGACAATAAGAAAGAATAAAAAACCTTGGTCAGGACAGAGGCATTAAATCAAGCTTGATGAAAAATGATGATTACTAAGAGCGGCTGACATGCAGCAAAATGTTTTTAAATGTTCTATACACATTTTGCTTCACTTAAAAGATGTGCATGAGTGGCATTTCCAGGCTGGATTTTAAAGTGCAAATTCTACTTCTACTTGGAAAAAATTCTGTAAATGATTTAATAACCAATGCTAAAAACCAACATGACAGGGGTGCATATACCACTGATCACTGAACACTGAGTTGTTGTTTGTTTGGTTTAAACCAGGGGTGGCCAACCTGCAGCTCGCGAGCCACATGCGGCTCTTTGATCCATTCATTATTGTTATGAGTAGTGGTGTCCCAATCAATCTAAATTATTGATATATTGATGTTGTGATCAGTATTGATCAATACTTGGGTGATGGGATTGATACTTAAGTTTCAGTTTCTTTCTTTGACTTGCACATGTGCTCATAGCTATCTAGATAGATAGCTGGATGAACTTTGTCTCTTCTGCAGTAAAAACAAAAAACTTGTCTTAGACATGACTCCAAGTACAAATTGAAGCACGCTTGATTTTCATCTTATGTCCTTATGTGCAAGAGGAAGTGTGTTTTTGATGTGCTCTTTGTAGTACCACGGTACTACAAAGAGCACATCAAAAACACACTCCCACCAGATCTGTACCTGGTCTATCTGGATCGCTTTGTTATTGTATGGCTTCATACTACCTTGTCTGTCAACACCCTTTAGTTGCATTTTCAGAATGCAGCATGAAGACGGTTGGAGTCACATGACTGGAATACTGTGCAGCAGTTTTTCTTTCTTTTAATTGTTATAATAAAATTAACCAGCTCTTATGTCATTACAGAGTGTTTTATTCTGAAAAATAACCTGGTGTTTTAAAGTTGCGGTGCTTGACTTCCTTTCTTGCTCCATCTGCTCTGTGCTGATCGATCGCGATCCAGCAAAAATAGAAATCTTTTGTATCCTCTGTGGAAGGCTCAAGGCAGCAGAGTTTGGAAAGGAGCATGAAAACAACACAATAGAGCCATTGGAAGTCAACACTAGAATCCCAACCTGTAAAAGTGAGGCTGAAACACAACAAAAAATTTGCATTTGACTCTAAACCGTTGTCATGTAAACAGCTAGGGGTGTAGCCCCTTGCTACACAGCTGCATCAAACTGCACATTGCTGAATGCAATGGAAGTCTTCACACAGGAGCGCAACATTTTTTCTACTGGACCCTGATATTTCAATTTTAAACATTTTACCGTTGTTGAAAAGGCTCAAAACAAAAAACAAGCTTTTCATTTTATGAGGCCTGAAGCTAAAAGAAATCTCTGACAGAGGTTAATAACATTTTGCAGTGCATGAAAAAATATGACACACGTGAGAGAAACCTCACTGTGTGCACAACCCTGAAACCTCAGAGCTGTGAGAAAGCGTGCTGCAGCTTGGAACACGCAGACAAGGAGTATTCAGACAGCGAGCCTGTGGACAGAGGTCAAAGGTCAGCACTGAGAAACACAATAAATAGAGGAGATAGGGATATCATTGCTCTAGATTTGCACTAGCGTGTGTCAATGCAGCCATATGCAAGTAAACTGACCCCGAACTATCCAGAAACTTCTAGCAAAGGAGTAAAAAGCTCTCTCTGGCTACAGTCTGGGATTAAGTTAGATGTCTATCAGTTAACACCTGTTAGTCATGCGCTGATCTTTTATCAAAACAAACTTAAAGTGTTTTATTCCAACAACTTAGTGAAAGTTATCACACCATCTGCAGCCAAACAGTTTGCTATCATTACAGTAATATCAGCAAAACATCCAACCACACAATGAGCTCTGTGTCCATTCTTACAACAGTTGCATTGTGACATCAGCACCATTACTGCTCCCACTCTGTTGTTATTAACTCTTGACTTCCACTTCAGTCACTGCAGAGGCTAATTTCACTGCAACACTGATAAGAAAAGAGATTTAGTGAAAAACTGTTTGAAGTTGAGACATAGATCAGGTGATTGTTTCCAAAGAAGGCCAAAGCTAAACTTTCATGTCAAAATCATTCAACCCTCTTTGCCAATTTGGAAACAGGCAAAATTTACAAACTTGGCCAGCATCAGAAGCATCTGTTTGACTTAGTGGAGCTCCTTTTGCTGTCATGACCTGTTAAAAATATGATGCTTAGCAGCATTCCTCAGGAGTCCTATCCCATTCCTCATCTCCAATGGCCTCTAGTTAGCCAATAATTTGGGGTTTGTGTGCTGTAACTGCCTCCTTCAAATCCCAACACAGATTTTTTATGAATTTCGAGTCAGAGGACTGTGATGGAGACTCTAGAACAGGGACCCAAACTTTACTGTGCCAACGCCCCCCAAATGGTATTTGCCCCCCTTTGGAAACTAACTGACTATGCTTCAAAATATGTGAAGAAATTTCAACTTTAAGAATGTTTTTCCTAACTTTTATTAACTCTTCAATAGTTATTACATTTATTACATTTTTTAAAATATTACAATTATTACATTATTACGTTTCAAAGGGGAGAAGGCATTTCAGGGCTCTGTCAGCCAGGGTGGGATATTCCTTTCTTACATGTAGCCAGAAGACAGGGGAAGTCCCTCAAAGTGAGTTCAGATTTTTAGGTAGCTTATTAACAGGCTCAAACCACCAGGTTGACACGGATCCTGACATCGTCATGCCAAAGTTGCAGCTGTCACACGAGATGCAGTTAGGTACAAGCGTAAACTTGAGAATCCGACAAAGATAGCAATTTACATGTTAAATATTCAGGACAAATGACTATTTTGAAAAAAAGAAAGATCCCTAGTGCCCCCTGGTGGTCCCCAGTTTGTAAACCACTGCCCTAGAACATTTTGGGATCTTGTCTTAGACCAAGGGGCCATTTCCTCATTAATGGTTTTTAGGGGGAAAACGGCCTCCAGAGTGGATTTTTTCTTAGACACTGCCAACACCATTGCTGTGTAAACAGTAAGCCAGAGTTTTCACTGGAAACGCTGACGTCACACTCCGCTTCTTGCAAGCGCATACAACAAGACAACAGCACCGTTCTTACGATCGTTGTGAACTACCGTGTTGTGCTTGTGCTGCTCAATCTGCTGAATCTGCTGATTGTCGTTCTACAAAATGTGCTTCTGTTGCACCGTTCCTGCTCTTAACATTCACCAGCACACCAGATGATCTGCCCAACTCTACTTCAGTGGAGATCTACCAAAAGCAGATTCTGGGCAAGACAGTTATAGCACCAACTACAGGCCTGGCATGCTTACTACAGCGTTTTCAGTCCCTCCCCCTTCCGTGATTGAATCCATCTTACACTCCACCTGTTGTAGATTTTCAGCGCCAGAAAAACTGGAGCAGCCCCAGAGCATCACTGAGCCACCGCCATGCTTCACTATGGACAGGATCTTCATTCCGCTTTGTTCTTCCTCCTCCAGAAATACCCCTGATCCATTGGCCCAAAAGTTCCAGTTTTGTTTTATTGCTCCCCAGAACAGAATACCAAAACTTCTGTATTTATTTACACGGTTTTAAGCACACTGCAACCAACTTTTCTTGTGCTTGTGGATCAGTAAAGGTGTGGTGTTGGGGACCTTAAGTATCTTATATTTCTGAGCGAAGAGAAACCCCAGTCCCTGCTGCCAGTAAGTCTTGCTGCAGGTCTTTTGCAGTCACTAGAGGGTTTTTGGACGCCTGCTGTGCACCATTTTTTTTTTTTGATTCACTGTTGATGCACACTTTATGGACACAGTACTTTGATTTTGTAAGTTTTGTAAGTAAAATTTCTGTTTGACCACAGTATCAATAAGTCCCTGATCATCATGACAGCTGGCCTTGCAAGCTCAATGTTAGGCAAGTAGCACAAAGTCAGCTTTAATAGAAATGATGCTGATCATGCATCTATCAGCTGATTCTGAAAGCATAATGAAGATTTTCTTTGTATGTTTTCTGGATGCTTGTTGACACTGTTCTAACTGCAACCAGCTGTTGTCCAGCATTATATAACTCTACATATGCACATATAAACATTCACATAAACAGCAGTGTTATGATGACATTGTGAAAAGTAGAGCTGGAACAGGTCTTGAAATAACATGAAAAGAACAAAAGAATATTCTAGATAACAGGTTGTGAGTGCTTCCTAATTTATTTAATTAACTAATGATGGTCACTTTTACCACCAAGGTTAAAGCAGAGTACTCTCTTTTTTAGCTTTCCTGTGGTAAAATCACATCACAGCTTGGAGGACAAACAGTGTTATGTACGCACATTCATGCTCAATGCTACTGAGGAAAAAAAAAACTGGAGCCTTTATGCAGGTTTACTGAGGCAGATAACTGACTGCGTGGGTAAATGCGTCACAGGCCTTGAGCTGCTTTTTCGTCAAGTGCGTCTTACCTGACCACTTTGGAGCCACCCTTGTTGACCTGCATGTCCACCATACATCCCGTGTTTACGTAGGAGGCCAGGTTTATCTCTGAGAACTCAGCCTGGAGGGAACAGAGACAAAAAGACACATTAAGGTGACCAAAATCAGAGTAGAAACTTTTATCAAAAATAACTTTGAAGGGGAAACTCGATTGAACTCTGTTGACGCATAAGATGACTCAGCTCAGTTCTTCAAATTCATTTAAAAAAAAAAAACCCTAATCAGGTTTTCTATTTCAGTTAACCAAACGAATGATATGATTCCTATTCAATATATTTCAAATATCCAAGTTGAGCAATTTTGCTAATAGACTTAAGCTTGTGTATACAAGGTGCACAGCCTTTAAGCTTATTCCTGAAGTGAAAGTGAAAACTTTCTGGTAACAGTTGTCTCATGGAGTCATGAGAACCATGTGATGGAGCTACTGATGCAGACTCAAACCCTTCCACTTGTGTTTCCTATAAACAGGGTGAGGAAGACACCCTGTTCATAGGAAATAAATTAGAAAAAGGACAATAAACTCTTTCAGTTTGACATTATTTGGAATTTAAACAGCAGACAGAGAAAGTTGGTGAAAAAGTTAGCCAAAGACGGCAAAATTAAGTTATACCCCGCTTTTAGGCTCCAGGACAGTGAGAGCCTTGTGACAGGCTGTAGCTTGGCTACCTAATGACTCAGGGAGACTCTGAGAGATACCAGAGGCAGGGAGGAGGGGGGCAGACCGATTCTGGGAATTAATGTTTAAATAGACAAAGGAGGGATAATCAAATTTTTCTGCCTTCAAATGCCAGTGTAGCTAAAAACTACACTCATATAAAAGTCTCTGATCAAATCCACAATTCCTTTGAGCAATTGACACTCTACATTAACTAAAACCTATCTCATTTAAGGTTTTCAATAAGTTAATGGGAACTAGAGCACAGAAAAAGTTGTTATTGGTTGGTAATTCCTTTCTTATTTAGTCAACTATTACTTGTAAGATTTAGGATTAAAGATTTAAGATTAGATTGCTAGGTGCCGCCCTGTTGGCTATGGCTGCCTTTTGCAGCAGCTCTCTCTTCTTTGTCTGTTTCTTGTAATTTTTTCATCGCTTTTATGTAATCTTTGTATTTGGAGTGGATCATTACTTTGTATGGCTCATTTGTTGGTCATGAACACCAAACTTTTTGTGGCTTCAGTGATATTTTTACTTCTTTTTCTCCTGTGTTTGTCTGGAGATCCGACATGTAACCATGGCTGCATTGTTTACATGTGAACTCAGCTGTTAGCAGCCTGTAGCATGTCGGTGCTAACTGGTGTAAGGCCTGATGTTTCCCCACAAGGTGAGGAGAAGGAGGTGAGGACAACGTGCTAATTCTCAGGTGTGAGCTAAGAAGTGATGACATGGACCTGTCCTTCCATCCATCATCCTTGGGAATGTAAGATCTATCTCCAATAAGATGGACGAGCTAGCTGTGCTAACCCAGCTTTTGTTTGCTTGATTGCTGCTGTAACTTCAATTTCCTTGTAGTTGTGACAATGGTGATAAAGTTCCCTTCTATTCTATTCTAAAAAAAAATGCACACTCAAAACTGAGTTCATTGAAAATAAAGCTTGATTATTATTGTGTTCAATTTTAAGGCATGTAGAGCCAAGGTTGCCAAGCAAATAAAAATTCCCCAACTATTCCTTGGACAGCCTTCATTAGCAAAGCAAGTGTTTGTCTCCTTTCAAAGGTTGATTCAATAAAACCAATCTGAGCATGATAACCACGTAAACTTGCTTTATCCATTTGTTCCAAGCAGAAAATCTTTTGGAATTATACTTAAGAGTGGATTATTTATTTGTATTAACTTTTGTCATTTATTCAATAGTAATTCTTTAAAGCTGATCCACTTCATAATCCCACTTAACCATGCTCTGTCACTAAATTCACTTCCTCTTCCTCTGACATTGATTACCGTCAGCTGCACCTCAGCTGTGGCTTCAGACGACGTCCAAGAATGGCCGCGTAATTCATGGTCTAAAATACTTAGACAACACTCAGCGGTCAGAGGTTTTTTTCATGTGGCCTACAATCTGCTCTTCTCGGAAGGATCAAAGGAACTAAAGATGGAGCGCTAACCCAGAACAATCCCACAGAGGAGACAATTTAACTTAATTCTACACCCTGTGGTAAGACGGTAAGACAATAAGGCGTTCTCCCAAGGATTCCTGTAGCGGTCACAACACATCGGACTTCTCTTTGTCAAGATACAAAAGCAACTTCTTTTGATTTGATTTTCTCATCTGATTTATTTTTGTATTACTTTACTATGCAATACGATGTATTACTATAAAATAAAGGTTATCTTCTTTGTTGGTCTCCTTTGGGTTTATACATTTACTAAGTCCTACCCAGTTAACATTATTTAAAGTTCTAAATATCAAGTTATGGAGTTGTCTTTGTTGAATGACCACCGTACTTGCCCCCAGTGGTCTGGCAGTGTAATGCAGTTTTATCTTTTTTCACAGTAAGTCACTGGTCTGTTTCGGGTGAATTCAACACAACTTCAGGCCTCGATGGAAACTCAGACAACAAGGGGCTTAAGGAACCATATAGTTCCTGGAACTTTGACATCTTGAAACTACAGCTCTAAAAATGTTTTACTTATCAAATGTACTTCAGCAGAAATCAGTTACTTGCTCCCTGTGCATTTAACACTATGATAGTTGTTCACATGAGAGAAGACAGAAGTGCATCTTATTTATAGCCCTATGGAACTTACCGATCTTCATTGAAATAATTTGTGGCCTTATTATCAAACACATCCAAAAGTCACGACTTTTCCATCACACTTGTCTGTTTAGTGGATTTAGTGATGCTTAGGCTTTTTTAGAAAGCTGACATATGAAAATTAAACTGACGCCTGCCAACATCAGCATGCTAAAATGTCAGCAATAGCATAAGTATTTAGCATTCAACTCAGACCCCTGCTAAAACCCCCTGGTTTCCAGGTTTCGAGACCCCCCGGTTGCTAGGCGCCACCCTGTTGGTTATGGCTGCCTTTTGCAGCAGCTCTCTCTTCTTTGTCTGTTTCTTGTAATTTTTTTTGTCTCTTTTTTGTAGTCTTTGTATTCGGAGTGGATCATTACTTTGTATGGCTCATTTGTTGGTCATGGACACCAAACTTTTTGTGGCTTCAGTGATATTTTTACTACTTTTTCTCCTGTGTTTGTCTGGAGATCCTACATATAACCATGGCTGCATTGTTTACATGTGAACTCAGCTGTTTGCAGCCTGTAGCATGTCAATGCTACCTGGTGTAAGGCCTGATGTTTCCCCACAAGGTGAGGAGAAGGAGGTGAGGACAACGTGCTGGTTCTCAGGTGTGAGCTAAGAAGTGACGACATCAACCTGTCCTTCCATCCATTGTTATTGGGAACACAAGATCTATCTCCAGTAAGATGGTTGAGCTAACTGTGCTAACCCAGTAACAGAGGGAATACCAGAGGGCAGAGTAGCACCATGCTATTCACAGACATGGCTAACAGAGCTAACATCAGACACCAAAGCCACATTGGAAGAACTTCACCTGCTGTGAGCAGACAGGATCCAGGAGACAGAGACTGAACAGACTGCTGAAGAAGCTCAGTCCTGGACCCTGTGAAGGAGGAGGCTGGCTGAACTGGAGAATGATGGACAAGCTGTCATCATCTATTTTCTTATGGACCTTTTTCGCACTTTCTATACACTTTCTATCTTTGGTTTTCTTGATTGCTGCTGTGACTTCAAATGCATTGTACTTGTTACAATGACAATAAAGTTCTATTCTATTCTATTATATTCTATTCTGTTCTATTCTATTGTATACTAATGAAAGGAATGATGTAAAAAAATGAACCAAACTTTTACTCTGTATTTTCAGACATGCATGACTTCTTCAGCCTTGATAGCAAGAATTGAAGCAATGTAGCCTTGGCAGCAATTTTGGCAAATGTAATAATAAAAGTCTGCTGATACTCAAGAAGTTGGCGGTCATCGTGATATATATCATTCTACTAGATACCTCCTCTGTCATGCTCCCTATGTTCACTCTGAAGGAAGAAGGTGGAACAGTGCTGTTTTCAGTTAACACTGTTGGATCACGGTTCCCATATTCCCTGGCAGCGTCCGACCCAATGGTTTCTTTGTTGAGAAGCCAGATACAGAAAGCCCCAGAGAGCAGCTAAGGAACAGACAGTTGACCTCAATTACAAAAGGCTGCCATTTGCAAGCCTTCACATCACTTTGAATCATGAGGAGTGACATTAATGTAGCGCATTTAATGGGCCCTAAACAAGCAGCCTGCTGACTGTGTGTGGAAAAACAAGAATTCAATTTGCCCTGACGAGGTCCACTACCAAACACAACAACAAGAGCATGGCTGCGTTTCATACGCCTGTGAGTACTCTAAGCCTGAGCCAGTAGTGGGCTGGATTCAGTTGCTCACTTCTCTTTCAACACAGCATTAAATCGACTCCATGGTGAGATGATACTCAAAGGAGAAGCAAATGAATCAAATGGAAATGACTTCCAGGGTGGAGGTGCAACAGCTTTGTTTGTCAGCTCAGCTTTAAGTGTCACATGACGACGGCGTGCTGCCAGAGAGATCACAGAAAAACACATTCCATGTCACTGCTGTGTTTTCAGCAGAGCCTGACCAGAGATTAAAGTAACAAATTCAACCTGTTATTCTCATCTGACTGCACTTTAACAAATAATCTCCATATTAAAAAATCACAACATAAAATCTGATTTATTGCATGGCTTCAGTTTTCTCTTAGACTTTCGAGGTGATTTGAAAGAGTTTATTTTGGATGTTACTCAAACGTTGTTCAGACTCTCGGGAACCTTCAAAAGGACGAATAGCCTTTTGGGTTGAAGCCTCACACACGTGTAGAGCACATGGCTGACAGCATATGGCAGAGTACTAATCAAAGGGTCGGTTACTGAAAGTTCAGTGGATTCAGCCTGGAATGGCAAGATTGACAAAACAGTCAGTCTGATTTGTACAGTGTTCAATTACAGAATTCTACAAGAAGAAACTATGTCCCGGATCTAGTTGGAAAAAATTATAATATCACTTCACTTTTCTCTTCCAGAGAACAGAGAAAAGTCACTTTGTTTATCCGCTTGTTAGCTAATGTGGTGGTTGATCTTCACAAGTTGAGCAACCTGTTAGTGCTGCACCAGTTCAATTCCCAGTTTGCCTGGTAGGCCTTTCTGTGTTTAGCATGTTCTCCCCATGCATGTGTGGGTTCTCTTTGGGTACTCAGACTCAGTCCAAAAATATGCTCATTAGGGTAACTGGTCACTCTAACTTATCTGTAGGTGTGAGTGTGTGAGGGGTTAGTATTGGAAAGAACTTCTCGATATGCATCACCACACTTAGGTCATGATGTGCTAGTATCACAATCTATCACAACATCACAATATTGTGATATTCTACACAGTTAACTACCAAGGAAAACATTGATGTCTATGGTATCTTGGCTTGCTCAGTACGATGAAAACCCTCAGTATCAGGTTGAGGAAATTAAATGTTTTAAATATTCTTTGTAATGGTATTGATAATATAATCTATTGGCAACATACGGGGTAGTTGCTCTTTGGTGCCATCTACCGCAGTGGAAGTGCAGAAGTCCTATTTTACTTCCAACAAATGTGAATTTTTATTTTTACAAAAATATTCAAATATAACCATATTAAGAGCTGAAATATTAATATTGTATCAGAGATCAGACTATCACAATGTATTGCTGTATCGATATTTTTTTCACACCTCTTGAGCGTGTGCGTAAAAGGTTGTCTGTCTCTATAGCCGTGATTCCACCAAGCAGTTCGGTTCGGTTCAGTACAGTTAAGACTGATCCCGTTTGCGTTTCCACAGCAAACCACGCCCCCTCGTGGTAGGCACATGTCGAAAGCCGCAGCCGTAGAACATAACGTGATGCCTTAGCAGTGTGACACAGTTTACCCCGCTAATAAATCCTACAAATAAGTAAAACGCGACACAGTAAACAAATAGCACAGATGGAAGACATGCAGCTGTGATTGGCATGTAGCTCTTTGATACAAAGTGCAATCAAACTTTGTTTCAGAGAAGTCTGTGAGCCGCCAGGAGAAATGCAGCCGCTGTCGGAGTAAGTGACGATTCTTTTGACCAATCAACGGACTGCAGTGTTGTAGCTCCACCTTCAGAGATTGGATCGTTTCAGTCTGGCACCCCTACAGAAGGGTGCCAAGAAGTGGGACGACTCGTGTTGGCTTTTTGGGGGGATCTGTCCTGGGATAAGTCAGTGGAAACGCCGTAAGATGTGTGCCATGCAAGACAAACTGAACTGCTTGGTGGGAACAAGGCTTAAGTGTCAGCCACGTGATTGACTGGCGACCACTCCAAGGTGTACCCTGCATCTCGCCCTGATACAGCTGAGATAGGCTCCAGCCACCCGCGACCCTGAACAGGATAAGCGGTATAGAAAGTGCAGTATTTCCCTGGTTCTACTAAAAATACAGTCCTGAGGATTAGTTGAGTACAGAAGAGATAAGATCCTATTGTAGCAATGACTTGTTTCCTTAATGTAACTACATAAACCAGGAGGTCTGCAAACTCATCCTGCAGTATAATCAACCACCAGTAGCAGCAGCACAACTATGTCAGTTTAAACACAGGGCTGTGAGATGAACCATTACTAAACCTGATGACATTGAAAGCCAAGCAGGAAATGCATTATAGCAGTAGATCCTGTGAGCCTTTAACACCTCTGTCTGTCAAAATGAGATAGCCAACTCAGTTTTTGACCTTTATTTTACAAATGAAAAGTAATGTCAGGACTAGTGGGTTCAATGATGGCGCCAGTGATCTTGAAAAGCTAGTAGCCTAGAGGGCTAGTGGCGTCTTTAGCTTGTCAACTCCTGCAATGGCACGAATGAAGTGCCACACTCAACACTTTATTGGCTTCATTTGCTTACTGAGTGCTTCAGGCGCTCCTTTGTGCCTGCTGCCGTCAGACAGCTGAACAAACAAAAGATGGTGATCAGATGTCAGCTGGTACCTGGGGCACACAGGATAAAAATCAATAATGAAAATGAGAAGGATGCACGACAGTCCAACAATTTCATCCGGTTATTATAGCGTTAACGCTTACAAAGCATATGTGTGTTCGAGTTTTATAATTAGTTATGTATTCAAGTTTGTCGTCATCTTATCTTGACATGTATTTGACTTTTTCTTTATCTTTTCATGTGGACAGCAGTGTTTGGACTTTGAAGCTAGAAATAAAACAACAAAGGTAATTGAATGAGACCACACCATGATAGCTTCAAAACAATACAAATATGCTGTGAGCTTCTCTGCATGGCCGACCCCAGCAGACACAATGATACATGACACATGGACAAGCCATTCCAATCGTCAGCACGCATGGAGAAGGAAGCAAATCCTCCAGCTGACCCTCTACTCAACCCAGCTCCTGCCAATTTGCATGGCAAGTTCAGTCAACTGCTATCTACACATTCTCATACTGTGATCCTCCTTTGAGACTTTAAGCCTGCTTTACTAAGCTTTACATGAGCTTTCATCTACATAAAGCGGAAATATTATCAGCAATATTCTCCCAGTGATAACATTCCTTTTCATCCAGAGCTGTGGCCCGTGTAAACTCCGTAAGGGGGAGTGAGTTGGTTTTAGAAAAGAATGCACCAACATAACGAAACTGGGGTTTTTTAGCCAAGAGAGAAAAACACCCACCTCTTTTATTTATTGTGTTGCACTCTCAGAGGAAGAGCAGGGGGCGAGTAAATGCCGTAATCTTATTTAGGGGACAACAAGGCGCCACTCACACACTATGTGCCTCAAGGACATGCACTTGGCTCCCTTCCTTTTCTCAGCTCAGCTCTTCTGATACCCTCCTCTGAAAGAAACATCTGTGTGCTCAGCGGCACATTGCTTGCTAAAAAAAAAAAAATCTCACTCAAACACACATTCACTCACAGGTACACGCACATACTTCATCATTTCATCTCCTCAGCAAATCCCATCTCAAACACCGAGGCCTATGGTGACTTTTGCTGCAGCCAGATAAAGGCAGAGAGTGGGCAACATTTTGGCAAGGGCAGAGGATTCCACGCTGCTTCTGATTGGCTGGTTCAGGGTAAGAGGAGTGCGAACAACAACTGTCATTGGGCGGTAATGGATGAAGTGGCTGGTGCGGGGGACAGGCCCAGAAGCCAGGACAGGAGGTCTTTTCACAGCACCATGGTTACCATCACGGTAACACATTCAGACACTTGTCTTGGAGCAGCTCTTGCCCTGGGAAAGGAAAACAGGAAGTGATACATGGGACAACTGCCTCCAGAGCTGATTCTTCTCATCTGTTGACCTGCATTCAGGCTGAATTAAGGACTGCTTTCATCCAACCTGTTAAAGGGAACAGAATTATGAAAGCCAGTGTGGCTGTGATTAACTACACCTCATACCTGACGGATAGTTCAGAGGCTTGAGACACTGATTTAGCTCAGCCTCAAACATTTACAGGCAGGTCTCATTTGTCCCTGCAGCTCCTCTTGCACTCTGTCCTGACCAGCCAGCCATGTGAACCTGTGGACAGTACAGTAAACACCACTTGACAGCAGCTCATCTGGAATCTTTGAGGGTATTTTTAGATTTGGACGAACCCGTGGCTCTGAGGTTCAGGTGGTTGAGGTGCCTTTCATTCGGTCACGAGTCAAAGTGTAAACAGGGTGCTGTCTTTAGTAAAAGTAATAGAAGAAAACGGATCAATCTGCAACTTTTTTTTTCCTCTTTCACTTTGATGTTGTCATGACAAAGAATTTCATTTTTCTGGCCTTTTGGATAAGTTAGTCAGTGTGAATTTTATTTTCTGTTTAAATAAAGAGGAAGTTAAAACTGCTTAAAAATTCCTTGTCAGCTGTTTTTGTCTTGTCATGCTCCTTTTTAGTTTGTGATTGTGGTTGGTTTAAACTAAATATTTTTGCTTGCTTTTCTTTTTTTTTTTTTAAAATGCTGAAAAGTTCATCTAGGTACAGAGTAACTTGGGTAATGGGGGTGGGAGAAAAAAAATCAAAAATCAATATATTGGGATTTTTTGTTTTGGCGATACCAAAATCGTGATTCTTTGACAACAAAATTTTTTTTGTTTGTTTAAATTCTTAATTTCATTCTTAGTTTATAAACTGGGTTTACAAAATAAGTTACCATTTTTCTTCAGCAGAGGGCGAAATGTATCGCTCTAACTCATGTGATGTGCATTTAATGGGAAAATATGACTCCTGATATAGTCTGTAGACATTATCATCATCATCTCACTTTTTTACATGGTCTGGTGTCAAAGAAGCAAACTAAAAATTGCAAAATTGTAATTATTGAAAAATCGCAATTTAAGTAGAATAGGCACCTCAAAGATTGTAATAGAATCGAATCGCGAGAATAGCATATAGTCACAGCCCTATTGGGTAACAGGATACATCACAGACAGTTAACACTTATGATACATAGACTGCAAAAACTAAAATCTTGGAAGGTGTTTTTGTCTCATTTTTTGCAAAAAAATCTCTGATTAGACTATATATGAGCCACATTCATCCAACAAGTCCGGAAAGTCCAGAGAAACAGTATAATTTCAAGATATTAAAAGAAAAAAATGATGCCTGAATTGCTTGTAAAAAGTAAAAGAATTCAGCCAATTGGGTAAGAAAAAAACAATAATTAAATTATTGTTTTAACACGTTCTTATTTCAAGAAACCTGTAAACTTTTCCTACCCCATTGGTAGATTTGTTTTGCTTGACAAGCAACGCATGATTTTTGTCTCTGAATATCTTGAAATATGATGAAATTCTGGTCTTGTGAATTTTGCTTGTATTTAATCTAATATTATTTTTTTTCTTAAAATAAAGGTTAGATTTAAGTTTTGTAATCTCTCAATGCTGATCTTGTCCTGAGTAGAAGACCGAACTGGAATAGCCGTTGGTAAAATATTTTCAGTCTATGTAGAGCTTCTATATATATATATATATATATATATATATATATATATATATATATATATATATATTCTTTATTTCTTTGGTTCTACATCTTGGGTTTTGGGTTTCACTCAGGCAAACGCTGACTCACCAGGACACGGATTAAACACAACTGCAACAGAAAGTAATGCAGGCAGTTGTCGGAGTCATGTTATAAAAGATGCTCATTTTATAAGAATGGTTTGAGGTATATGATGTAAGGCTTTTCAGGTTTTGGTACACACACTCAGAGAGAACAACCTGTGGTGATTTGATTTGGTTAGGAGTTGCAGAGCTGACTGACTGTTTAAGCCTTACTTGATAAGCTCTGTTGGATTACATACTGATGCAATTGAGAGGCCTGAAGTACAGTGGACCATTCATGTGCACTCAGAAAAGTATTTGCCACTAATCACTACCACCTTGGACAGCAGTGAAATAATCCATTGAGGCACTAAATGCTGAGTTATAAGCGGGGAGTGAAATGCCACGGGGCAACAGAAGGCATGAGGGTAGTGGGATCAACAAGGACCAAACCAATTCACCAAATCACCCTTCTTGAGAAATTTTCTGCCCTGTGTGATATGCAAATACCAGCCAAAGAAAGGCTGCAGATAACTGCCATAGCTGAGGCAGAGAGCAGCACGGACAGAGCTGAGGTCATGTGCCTGCAGAGCAGATGTTGCCCTCTCTGTCCAGAGCTACACATGGTCAAGAAACCCTGAAGAAGCGCCCCCTTGTCTTAAACAACAGGCCTCCTCAATTTTTTCCAATTTGTCCATTTGTGTAAATTGCAGTGTTTATGACCCTGTAAGGCTGGTGGGGAGCAAACAGGCGGGTTGTTTGGCAGCTTCTTATTGGGTGAAATCGTGTCTGTGGCCAACTTCGACAGAAGTCAGTTCATTTTAATTTAGATCCTTATCACAGTAGACTTTTCAAATCACCAACTCTACCACTTGTAGTCCCACAAGTTGAAGAAGACCTTTGTTTAGCATGTCCACCCTTATGCCAACTGCTGATACTTTAGAGGCTTTTTCAAAAGCTGTACGCAACACGTGAACCACAACCTCCAAAGATCTCTTAAAAACACCCATTCTGAAAGACTGTGCCAAACCCTGTCCAGGTTTCAATACTTCAGCTCACCAATCAGAAAAAAAACGTTGATGATTGATTACCACATCCAGAATCAACATACACACATGGAGAAGGAACAACATACAGAATCCCTGAGGAAAATAAAACAGTAACACTTAAACTACAAAGAATTTCACTAGTTAATCAAGATTAATTGTGTTTTTAATTGGATTTTTCCAATTTTCTACATTTTAAAACATTTTAAAACATTTTTAAGTCCATTTAATTATGAGAAACATTTCTATCCATATCATTCAATGCTAGCATGACTTGCATGACCTAAATAAACTAGATTTTTTAATGCCATCTGGTGATCCCCAGTTAATGCACTGTCTAATATTCACTGCCCTGTCCTTTTCAAGTGGTGTAAAAACCCAAAAATGTAGCCTAAAGTAAAAATGAAAAATAAAAATTGCCAACTGAGTTGTTGGCAAAACAACTTTGAAAATTATCCAAATTTTGGAGAAGCTGTGGTCCAATACCTGATACCGGGATCTGTTTTATGTGTCTTTAGTCTTGTATGCACGAAACTACTGTTTCTTGCAACTTTCAGGCCGGTCACAACACACCAACCTGAGGACATCCCTTTAATTGAAGTCAGAAGTCTGGCATTTTTAAACTACCTGCGCCTGCATGCTTCGCTCAAGGTGTTAGCTCAACTTGAAGCTCAAAACTAATATTCCAATTCTGTTCATTTCAAAGTAAATGTTATGCATGACTTATCAACTGAGCTGTTAGAGAGTTCGTGAAATAGAATGTGCCACAACCATAGACTGGATAAAACATGGACGTCGTCTCCTCAACGTCACCCGTCTGTTTCTGAACCGGAAAATGAAGCACATCGGCTATAGCGGCCATATTGGAAGTGGCAAGGGCTTTGCATACAGCTATAGGACGCCTGTCAGTCACGTGACCCTGAGCTGTGCCTCTGATTGGGCAAGCTCACGATCTTAATATCCTCTGAACAGCCGAGTTAGAAAAAAATTCACCCCCTGTACAGTGTGTGCCGATAATAAAATTAGCGACTCAGACAGGAGACGTTTTTTGAACTAGGCTGTAAATAGGTTAATTTCTGCTTTGAAAACTGCTTTTTTGGCTTGGTGTGTTTGTGACTTCCAGTACTTCCAGAGTCAGCCTCAAGCAGACACTCAAGAAACAGTAGATTTTAGTACTTCTGCAGTGTCTCATATTCTTAGACCAGAGGTTGCTGCTTGGTCACAACCATAAAAACCACATGTTTTGCTATTTGCCAGTTGATTATTTTTACTATGGTGTTAAAAAGAGGTGACAAGGTACATAAAAATTAAAAAAATTGGAGCATATTACCGCTCATTTTGAAACAGTAACTGTTTAACCATCACTGAGAGAGAGTGAAAACATTTGGTGTCATGCTTGTAAACACTTCGGTATTTTGGTCTAGGTCGATGTATCCATGGGGCAGCGCTGATACGCTAATCTGACAGAGGATTTCTTGGAATGTTCTTGGCACTGCAAGCATCAAGAACAGTTACTGCGCACGTTTCATCATTTTAGCAATGAGAAGCAGCCTGCCTGCTTTTATTATCAGACACTGAGAAGCAGAAAGAACCACGACCAGCTCTCCCATCAGGATCTGTTTAAGGGATAAAAGGAGTTACCCGCTGGACACTGGACCTCAGACGCCTGCCAAATGTAACTTCAAAGTGGGTCATGTAAATGAGAGAGACAGATCTACAACAAGGGGCTCATAAATTAGCTGTGGGAGCAGTGGCTTGGGAAGGTAAAGGGCAGCCTTAATGACAGATATTACATGGAAGAATTAAAGCCGTGCTCTCTTTTCTCTCTTGCTATTTCTATTTCATGCATCAGACCTCTGCTCTGCAGAATCACATGCTGTGGTGAGTCTGTGCTGCAGTCTAAAGATGGCACCTTATATGGCAGTGAATATGCCACAGGAGACTTCTTTTACTTTGGGGATTGTGAGCATGAGCTTGAGAGATGACAGCTAGTATTTGTCAGACAAGGTCCATCCAAGTGCAGATTTTTAAACTTAATGATCAAAACTGAAGTCGCTGTTTTCTTCAAAGAGTTGGCTTGACAGAAGTCGACGTGAACCATGCAAAAAGTAATTTCACTGCTCTCACACATGGCTGTAGCTCTGGTTAGTGGTTACCTTCATAATGCGATAATGCTTTACTACCCGGATACAAACAAGCACAGAAGATGACTGCTGTTTCATTATGTATTGGTTCGCATTATTTATGGTCCAGTAGTTCTAAACTACACTTAAAAATGCATTCACTAAAACAATCAATGTAAGATAACTCTGTTTTGCAGGTGTCCAACAAAACAGTCTTGTTATTATTTGAATGCTTGCATTTTAGATACATTTTCAGCTGATAAGGAAGTGGGATTGAAGACAGAGGAGAAGAAGAAGTGCTGCTTTTATTGTTGTCCGTTAAAGAGTTCATTTCAGCATGTTGCTAACTTTTCACACACAGATCAGGTTTCCTTCATCCCCAGGCCCACAGTGAGGTACACAAACTGCCTATGAAGAGGCAGGCTGCTCAAGGCAATTAGTGACTTGTTATAGTCAAAGCACAGGGCTTCTGGGAAATCGTGTAGGATTGCAAGGAGATCTAAGTAGGTTGATCGTAGCTCTAGCTCAGGTTTGTGGGCTCCTCTGGTCCCCTTCATCATCAGCTGAAGGTGCCTCATTAACTCCACCTCTGTTGGGTTATTGGGGTTCAGTATCTGTGACACCACCAGATGAACAAAAAAAACTATCAATGCAAGTTTTATTGCGCAATTTTGTCTCATTTTCCAAGCCCCACCCTGTCCCAGGAGGAGGAGGTGACCACAACAGTACAGAGTTGAGCAAACAGGCTGTAAAATCACCGGTCCGGCTCTTTGTGGTCCTTTTCTTCCTCCTCTCATAAAACTCAAAACTCCATTTCAAAGGCGGCTCTGGTCTCCAGGATGGCTCACAGATGTATGAGTGAACACTTATACGAGGTTAATGAGACGTAATCTACACACTGTAAATACTGCATGTCAACAAAAACACACACATTTCTGTTACTCCTCACAAAATCAAGCTCGTTTTTTTTTCAAGTATTTTCTCCTAGAGTTAAATTAGAGAATGGATTCACGTCTATCAGTTAGGTATGTAGCTAATGCTATTAGGTGATCAGTTTAGCCTAGCTTTGCTTAAAGGCAGGAATTAAGGGTTAGATGTATGTTTTAAAAGTTCTTTTCATGCAGAGACTTTTAATGAGATTTTAACATTCTTAATGGTGAGCTTTGGAGGTGCTAATGTGCAAATTTTTAATCTTTGGGTTCATTCAGCTGGCTGTAATTCTTTATGCTCAGCTAAGCCAAGCTTAGCTTAGTTTAGCATTTATGGATTATAAGCTTGGTTCTTTAAGAACAGGCTGACCCAGTGCTTTTGTGCAACTTAAGACAAGTGAATCAAGAAACAAACTAAACATTTAAAGTTTGAGGCTGATTTAGAAATAAACGTTCAGTTATAGCTGGAGATTATAGGATAATGATAAATAGTTTTTAAACAATGAAAACTTTTCAGATTAGTCTTTTGTTACAGCTTGTCCAAGTCTTCAGATGGAAACTGAGTATTAAGTGGAACATTAGTGGTTATAGCTGATTTGACCCCTCTACTTCTTGCTCACCATGTCATTATTCCAACCAGCCATGACAACCTCCTCACAATACATCGTGCCTTACTACATGATACTTTTTTGCACATTATTATAGGCACGGTTTTAAACTCAAGAGTTCTAAAAACACCTTTGACAAAAAGAAGTCAAGCATGTGAGAGATTAACAACTGATTACCTGCTCCACACGGATCTCATACTCTCCATTCAGCTTCTTCCCTCGAAAGTACTTTGCCCTGCAAAGAAGAGAGGAAAAAAATGTCAAGGAACTGCATGGTAATGCTTTGATACACAGAGTATTTAATTGGATGTGTACAAATAAAAATGTGATCCTTCAAACTGTCAGAATCACAGCGTTTCAAGAAGTGATCCGTGTGACTTTGGGTCATTTGTGTGCATGAACATGTAGACTCGCCTCCTGCACCAACACGACTCCTAACAGTCAAAACATCCTTAAAATACCCTTTGTTTATTTGATAGGAGCGCTGAAATTTCAACAGACCTTCCCAAATACCTTGTGAGCGGACAAAACAATGACTCATACTTTCCATAAATGCAGAATCTGGACTTGCATGGCTTCAAACAAACAGAATCCCCTGACAAAGATCAACTAGTGCCATATACTGCTTTTAATGAAGAGAACTAAGGGACTGTCTGTGTGTGTGTTGTTGTTATTCCTGTGGGGTTAAGGTAAAACTGGCCCTGAGAATTGTAAACATCTGGTACTGTAAGGATGGAAACTGTAAAAAACATAAACTTCAAAAAGTCCAGTAATATTCAGAACAAATAAAGTTGATGTGCTGCAAAAATTTCTCAGTTTGAATTTAGTGAGTTCAACAGTTTCATTTGTATTTGGCTTACACATTAACACGAGTGTCAGATGATTTTTTTGCAACTTATTCTTTACAAAGTCATCTTCTGTTTCAGATATTTTAATAGTAACACTGATATGCAGAAAAAAAAACATGTTAATACATTAACACAAAAACGATCTTGGAAAGTCTTGCAAGACGTTCCAACATTCCCCATAATACAGCTCAGTTATTGACTTACATTTAATTTTCTCTGTCTACACTAATAGGATGCATCCAGTTTTCAATTCAGGGCTGTGTCTTCTAACTGAGTCCAAGAGTATTATTTATGTATACATTTAGTTAGTTTTGGCTTTGGAAAACTTTTTCAGAGGAGACATAATCTAACATTTAACTCACTCGCTTTTGTTAAACAATGGGTCACTTACCAAAGGCGGAGGACTGAGACACCACTTCTCAACTTTAACAATTAAAATTAAATCAGAAGCTTGAACCATTTAACCCAAATGACACTAAACTGCCACAGGGTGAAAGCTTCTGTGACATTTGCTCAATGGCTCATGTGAAAATCTCTTGCTTGACATCATCCTTTAGCGTACTAATGGACCATTAACCAAAGCTTGAATGTCCACCTCAATCCACGAGTCAGCAAAAAACTAAAGAAGACATTAAGATGCCCTTGCAGAGCTGTGCCCAGCTGTGCACTGTTATCCCTTTGGAACTCCATATGTAAATAATGAGCTCAAATCTCCAGCTCCAGGATATCTCTACACATGTGGGTGTGTGTGTACCTGCACCTGCCTTGGACTGTATAAGTCCATGGAAGTAGTCTCTGTGACGTCACCCATCTGTTTCTGAAACAAAGTTTTTAAGTCTGTCGTTGTTGGATACAATATTAGAAATGCTATACTCAAACTGATTTCTGTCAAGCTGGTGGGGTGACCTTTAAGCTTCCTTGTTAACAGCTACAGTGTGTTTGCCAACAGTTAAGCCTCTAATTACACAAAAGTTGTGTTTTCGATATCTTCTGAACTGCTGAGTCATGAAAAATTCTGCCTCCAAAGTTGTATGCTGTTGGGAAAACAATCTATTTCGACCAACATAATTTATTGTACCAGGCTTCAAATATGTTAACTTTCTCTATTAAACTTGGATTCTTTAAATGGGAGTGTGTTTGGTTGCAAGTACTTCTGCAGCCAGCCTCAAGTGGACTCTTGAGGAACTGCAGTTTTTAGGACTTTCACATCAATATGAGTCTTTGCTGCTGGAAGTGGCTGCTTGGTTTTTACAGGTGTTGTACCATGGCCTGTACAGATTAAAAACATTTTATTACAATACCACTAACAGGTCATCTAGAGAGGTAGAGTTGCTGTAGCTCAGGCTTGATTCCAACCTATATTGGATTATTTGCATTACGATATGCCAAATTTTCCAAAGGTGATCTGAGTAATGGCTAGTTTAAATAAATGCTAAACGGATATGAAGAATTAAAACCCTTGCTCTGTCAATATTTCTTTTTCCCTTTGTCTCATTTTCACATTTGAAAAGCACAGAAGCCATGAAACCCTTTTATGACTCAGGCTTTGAGTCTTCTAAATTTAACCAGTCAGAAAATTAGATTCCCATTATGTGGCTTTCAATGGACTGTACTGTTAAGCTGTATCAAGACCCACTTAGCCTAGAAATGTAGGATACTGCCCCACTCAAATTTTTCTTTCTTATTGACAAATGGGCCATAAAGCACCTTTTATTTTGGCAAACCTCTCATTTTTTACTGAAAGGGGTTGATACAGATAACACAGAGCACAGGCAAAAGCTAGCACAAGGGTTTTAGAAGGATCGAAGAGCAAATGCTTCTTTTAAAATTGGATCATAACTTTGTCCTCTATTATACTCAATTTTTTGGGACAGCGCACACCATAAATTAAAGTGCACCAATGTCCTTCAAAAATGCTGTTTTTCATCAAACATCAGCTGTAGAAAACTGGACAATGGACTCTATGAAGGATTTGGACTTCTGAGTTGTTTTGCTGAATCAGATTGTTTCCTCATGGCCCATGCACAGCAGGGTTTCTGAGAAATGATGTTTTATTTAGGAGAAACTACACGCACTTGGATAACGTGCTAATTTGACAACCCATATAAATGTAGATCCCTCTCAGCTTGGGGATGTGAAATGCTATGATGCACGTTTTCAGCCATGTCCCAAGCTCCATGAGTCTCAGGGTTGAACTCTCACCCCTTGCAGGCGTGGGATGGTTAACAATCTGTTAAAGGCTTCAGGCTGAGGTTGTGTGTAGCTGAGGATGTAGGGTACATGCTAGAGGCCTTCGGTTACTGGGACAGGCTGTTAGGGATTCAGAGTGCCTCTCGACCTCCTCACACCAGAACACGTTTTCCTTTCTAGCGTGTTTTTCGGAGCCTCTCCTCAAACAAAGCCTTTCTCCTCCTCGACTTGTCCTCTTCATGTATGCCTCGTTTGCTTTTCATCTCCTTCCATCTGTCCCTTTAGGTCCATTCATTAAGCCTCATTACGGCCGCTGAGGGGGATCTTGGTCCTAACATCTCCCAGCTGTTGGGAGTTAAACGTTTTGGGTCCCTTAGCTGTCTCATCCTGGAAGCCGTGAATCTTCAGCACGACTGACCTACATTCTCAGCAGGCAATGCCCTCTGTCACCCTGGAACACCACCACCACAGAGTATGGGGCAGGACCTGCAAAGCTCACCCCCCAAAAATGACTGGTATGTGTTTCAAGGTATTGCAAAACATGTCGTCACTCCAAATGATCAATTTAATTTACAGGCTGCCGGGCTCCCCTGTTCTCAACAACCACTTCATACATGTGCAAATGTAAACAATCAGCTCTGCTAAGAGGTCTGGGCTTTCCTTCTCCCAGTGCACACACCCACTATAAAAACATCATGAAGCAAAATTCCTCCTTTTTTCACCATGAGAACATGTTCCTACTTCTGTATACTCCTAATAGAAAGTGTATGAGTCATGTATGTGGAGAAACCCAACAGGCCCTCCAGTGTGTATTTGCATTTATCTGCTTCTATAAGTGTCCACAGTGCTGTACTTGATGTTGAGCCAACATGGCTATGTTTACAAAGGAGATTTTCTATACAGGAAATATGTTTTTTATAGGGAGATTATATTACCCACGTGTTGCTTTAGCACATGTTTTGTCCTTTGAAGGATGCAGGGCTCCCAGTAACAGGATACCATGGACATTTTTTAATGAGTTGGCCAGTCATTTTAAGTCAATTTTATCTATTAATCACAACATAATTTATCTCAGGGAGTTTTCACTGACAGCAGTTATACATCATAGCCTTGAGTCCCACCCTTTAGCCTTCCCTTACAAGCAGATATGAGAACGTACAAAGGCTGAGAAACTTGAAATAATAACTAAAAATGGTCAACATCCAATATGAGGTTCTTTTAATATAGCAAATTTAAGGACTACATCATTTGTGATGCATAATTTGAACAAAAGCTTCAGAGGATCTGGAGAATTGGATAAAAAACAGACAGAACTCTGTAGTGGAAATCACTGCATGGGCTCAAAACTGCTTCCAAAAACTGTCATCTGTGAACAGTTTGGTGTTGCACTAAGAAACATCCTAAATCAAGATATTAACCCTTTTAACCATAAAGTCTCCTATTTTTGGGACTTTCATGTAACAAAAGGCATAGAACGAAGCAAATTTTGTTTTGTTTCGTTTTCCACTGCTTAACTGGGTCAGGGTCGTGAGGGCAGCAGTGCCATCAGCGAAGACCAACGACCACTGTCCCCGGCCACTTACACCAGCTCCTCTGGGGGGATACCAAGGTGTTCCCTGGCCAGTCGAGAGATATAATCTCTCCACTATGTCCTGGGTCTACCCCTGGGTCTCCTCCAAATTAGACATGCCCGAAACACCTCGTGAGAGAGGCATCCAGGAGGAATCCTGATCATGTATAAATAAAATCGTATTGCCCATCAGATTAAATAGGAGATGCTCATGAAAGAGGCATCATACACAGTCCCAAAGTTTCTGTTTGTTCAAGTAATACTTGAGTTATTACTCTGAGTAAGTGGCATGAATACCAATGCTCACACCTTTGTACATATTCAATATTCAATTCAAATAGACCTTTTAGATGTAGAGATATACTCTTTTCAATTTGGGGATGTCATTTTTGTAGCAGAGACACAAAAAAAGGCCGGGGCTCAAAGGGTCAAAGTAAAAACTTGAGGCCTGAAATGCTTAAAAAGAGTCAAATTCCCATTAAATTTTTTTAAAAAAATATATAGGTGAAGAAAAAAATAAACAAATTAATTCCTACTCCATTGGGGAATTCTTTTTCTCTTAATTTAATCAATTCAGGACTTAGTTTTGTCTTTTAGTTGAGATATATTTTGTTTGACTGGTTAGATGTATGTGGTCCATACAGAGTCTTAAAAGATGTCTGTTCAAGAATAAAATGTAAACACTTGCTTGGATTTCAGCTTTACTGTGTATAATGATCCAATAACGCTGGTAACTCCTCTGAGCCAGGGTGTGATTAAGATTCACTGAGATGAAGTGGAAATCTGTCCTGTGGCCTGACAAATCCAAAAAAGAATTCATGAACATCTTCTGCTTCATAGAGGTGACGGACACCCATGTTTGTTGTCAGTGCCCAGTTCAGAAGCCAGCATCTGCAACATGAAAATGAACGGGTGCCCACGACGAGACACGTTACTGTCATCCAATACTTCTCCTTTTTGGGGGGAAACTATATGTCAGAGAAACAATCCCATAACACACTCTATATGAATTACAACAGCATGGCTCTGTCGCCAAAAAGTTCACGTGCTGAACTGGCCTGTCCACAGTCCAGACATTTCTATCATCAAAGATTTTTGGCAAAATGCATCAAAAAAGACCCTGAACTGTTGGACAACTGAAACCCTGAATCAGACAAAAATAAGACAACATTTTACTTAAAAAACTCCAGAAACTGACCAAAGAGTGACAATAAATGTAAAGGTAATACTAACAGGGTCCAACTTTACATTTGTCAGCTATTTTTTAAGCACCTCAACAGAAAACAAATGACCTCAAAGCATCACCATAACAGACCCTTCAACAAGAACCATGAGATTTGTGACGCACATTGGTTAAAGTTCAATTTACTTCAATATTCCAATAACTTTAGCCTTGTAGACAGATGAGGCGTATGACCTTTACAGAAGCCAGTGAGTAGCTGTAAATCTATCAGCTTCACATTCAGTGAAGAATTATCACAACACCATCTCCTGAAGACAGTGTCCAGCTTTTTAGCTGCTAAGACTTCGAGCCTCTTCTCAAGCTAACTGCTGATAGTATCTGCTTGCTTGTGAACATAAAGTGAATAAAATGATTTCAACAGTTGTTGAAAACACAACCAGAAATGCCATCAGTCTATGGTGTGCATTTCTATTCAGTACAGTGTCACAGCCAGTGGCATTTGTCTGCCGGCTTGGATATCTGCAGTAGATCCACATACAGAGCTGGACATACTGATACATAAAGAAGTTTCTGCTCTACGTGCTGTTTGCTGTGAACTTTTGCCTTCTTCATAAAGGTGCTGCACTGGTTCCTGAATGCCAAAAAGATTTTCGTCTCCTTGTTAATCTTAAGACACACAGCAGTGTGTGGGCTACCAGCATGACAAAACATGAAATTAAAACCCACTTCATATGGCTCAGGGCAACCAAAGGATCACACCATACTCTGCTCAGTACATGAAGAAGTAAACACTTTACTAACTCAGTGCTGAATTGAGCAATCAGAGGCTCATATCATTCAGAACGCAGTACAAACAGACTGACAGCTTCTTGGCAGAAAGGTCTTACGTGTCAGCCCGAGAGGGAGAGCAAGAGACAGAGAGGCAGAAAAGGAGGGATTGTTGACGGTGGTGGTGATGCTCTCGGACACTTTGCCTCAGTGCTGTGTACTGCTATTGTGCATCAGTCATTGCTGGAGGCCAAGCTTGTCAGGACAGAGCAGCGTTTCCACAGAGACCTCAGCCTCTCAGCTGGAATGCCCAAAAGGAAATTCAAACCCCAAGGCTGGGAGTGATGGGTGGATGAACACTGTGATACCTTCACTGTGCCTTCAAGTCAGGAAAGTTACAGGCAATCCTAGTATCTTAAACACTGCGTGGTTCTACGGGAAATTCACTGCTTATAATTATAGATAGAAGTAACTCTTATTGCTATTCTCTAACAGGTCACAAATTATAAAAATTCTAATTTTAACCCAAAAAGTGTAATTTTGATTTTTTTTAAAAAAGTCAGCATTTAAGATAAGTCAAAATAAGATTTTAAAAGAATCGATAAGAAAGTAAATTTGAACAGAACTAGAAAGATTAATTTTATGGGATAAGAAAAAAAAGTAGAAATTGGGAGATTTAAAAAAAAATGGGATAAGTCAGAATTATGGTACCATATGTGATAATTAGGAGAAATTGTATTTAAAAATAAATAAATAGAATAAAATAAACGCAGTCACATTATGATATAGATCCAGGCTCCAGGACATAGAGTTAGGATAATGATAGTCACAATATGGAACAATGAGACAAAATGATTTAAAAAATATCTTTATGAGGTTGGTTGTCAAATTCTCAGTTAATAAGTCAAGCACATTTTTTATATCTGAGTAAAGGGTATTGATGGAATTAAACTGTATCAGGATGTGACCACTCAGCGTAACTCTGTCCTGCACAGACTGATGATGTGGTAGCTCGGTTAGCTTAGTCACTTAGTCCTTCAGACGTGGTAGATTCTTGATGCTATAAACAGACACAATCCATTCTCAGTGTATTCACCACTTTATGTGCTGCATCACTCATGTGTTTACGGCTTGTTGTGCTGCCCCACAGAAGAAACAACCAGTTATGCTGATTTCATACCAGTTGACTTTTTAAAGGATTTGGCTCCACAAGCACAAAAGCAAGCACTTGCACTGAGAAAAATGCTAGTTTTTTAAAGTTTTTTTTATTTTCTCTTTAACACACAACCTCAAACGATCTGCTTGTCAACTAAGACAGAAATCTAGTTGGGGCCACAAGCCACTAGGAGGTCCCTGACGTCTGATAAACTTTAAGGAGGGTGTGCTATGCCTTCTTTTTTTTGCAACATGGATATGAAGTATCGCTGTTTGATGTTCACACATAACGTGCAAATTATCAAGCCTCTTACATTCTCACATATTATAGAACAATAGACTGAGCTTTTCAAGATCTTTATGAGACTTGCGGAAATTATGAGGTCATTGCATCATCTCCCAACTGGTTAAAGGCATGTTGAAGGGGCGGGCCTCAAACACCAAGGTCTGCGCTCAACAAGTCTCTGGAGGATTAGCCAGTCAGAGGGAAAGGGGTTTGTGGAGAGGGGAGCCTTAAAGAGACAGCAGCTAAAACGAAGAGTTTTTGACAAAGACTGAGATAAGGGTTTTCTAAAACGCCACAGTGAAAAAAAATGCGAAAAAAAAAAAAAATGTTGCATTGACCACACAGGTTCCAAAGTAGACACAGCCTGTAAGTTCCCTGTGGGAGCTTTAACAAACCTATGGCTGCATTTGTGAAATGTGGAGCAAATGCATATTGATTTAATTTTATTTATAGACTGAAAGACTAAATATCATTACCAAGACAGTCATTAACTTTAGAAAGCCAACTTTAAGGCATAAATTCCTCCGAACAATAAAAGTTGCTTCATTGACTGCAGGTTAGCTTTAAACAAATTCACCCTCACACACGTGAAACGACAAATCCTCTTTTCTATTAACTGTTAAGCTACATTTTAACACGGAGGGCTCTAATTTCGTAGACCAGGCGCAGGCGCAGGCGCACCTGCCCTGCGCCGGCCTTCGCACAGGGCGTGACCGGCGCACTTTGCAAGTTTCCTGCAATGCCAAGAGAGGCGCAGTACAAGCGCACATGAGCACAGAGCTGCGCGTCCACGCCTCCCTCCGTGCAAATGGCAGAGAGGGAGGAGAAAAGCCGTGAGTTGGTTTAACACAGCCGAGCGCTGTTTTCACCAATCAAATGAGCGCCTCTCCTCGCCTTTAAATGCCCTGCGACTGAGGCGCAGCGTCTGATTGGTCTGAGTGATCTCCAGCACCTCGGAGAGTGCTGGCAGCGGAGACGGTCAGAGCCGCTGTGCCTGCAGCAGGACAATGGACAGCGGGGCGCATCGGAGGACACGACACGTGTCACCTTGTGGGCCAGCTCCCATGACAGATTTAATCTGTTCCTTTGTCTTTATCCGGAGTAAAAAATTAAGAGGCAGTTACACAGCTGGCTTATCCATTCAGAATACTCTTGATCCACCTGCACTCCTGGTTTGTCATCGCCAAGCAGAGCCTTTGGTGATATACTGTATACTCTCCCAGTGTCTCCACCTCATCCTCCTCACAATTATGTACTCCGTCTTTTTAGATCACGTTAAAAATAAAGACTAAAACAGAGAAATATGGGGAATCACGGGTAAATCCTGAGTGACATACATTTATTTCGTCTCTTTTTTCTTCGTCTTTTCTCTCCCTCTTTTCTTTGAATTAAATGAAATGAGAGAACCAGATATACTCAGTATTAGATGTTAAGGCTGTCTATTGTTTAATTGTAAGATGTGCATCAAACTTCCAGCTGCCGTCAGGTTAACTTTCCATTATGACAAACGGCTTTAATCTGACATCAGATGTGACGGGAAAGTTAATTTAGATCTAAATGTATATGCTGGTTCAGACGGTTACATTAAATAGTGATTGCTGTGATTGTTTACTGCATCGAAATGTGCCTGACACTCTGGAAACCTGCCTCTGAGGCTTTGATGACATGTTTCAGCGCCACCATTTGGCACCAAATTGTCACTGCGCCAACATGAATCTGCTGACACCTCCCCCTGGTGCGCCGTCAACTCCCCCTGGCGCGCGGTAACACCCACCTCTGCGCAGACGGTCTACCAAATTGCCAAATTGACAGCGCACGGCGGTGCGCCGCACGAAATTAGCACTGCGCAGGCTGCGCCAGGCTTGCGCCCCCTGCGCTGCGCCACGAAATTAGAGCCCGGATACTTACTCAAAGGTAAATCTTTATACCTAAAAAAGCTTAAAAGCCTGACAAAAATAACTGAACAAAAAAACAGTCGCATTGGCCACAGGAGGCGCCAAAATCTACACATACTAAAGATCCTTATAGGAACTTACCATAACACTTATTCTTAAAGTGCACACCTAGTTAACTTCCTTTATCACACCTTAAACAGTATTTCAACACGTCAATAGTAAAGTTCGCCATCTTGTAATGTTTTATGGTAACTAGCTAAAGGCAGCTAGCAGCAGCAACCACAAGTTTCTGTAAATACAAAACTAAATAAGCTTGCACACAATGTTAGGTTTTACTAGAGTGTAGAATTTCTAATTGAACTTAAAAAAGTGTGTATCATTTCTTCTTTTTGTGACTTTCTCTGGATTTGTCAGGTGAATGTGGCTCAAATTAGGTCTAACAAGATGATTTTCAACTTAAAATAAAACTTAAACACTTGCTTAGATTTCAGTTTCTGTGGTATAAATGCAAGGAAATGTTGTAGTTGGTGTTAGATTATCTATAAAATGATGGAGATGAACCTGGCTGGAGAGGCCAGAGCCCCTCTGTCTAAGATGCAAGGAGAAAAAAACGTAGTTGTAGAATTTAAAGGTTTGTTGTTCTTCCCTCTGGACATCTGCCAATGCAATAAAGTGAAGTTATGCTGGCTCTGGCAGTCAATCAGAGAGTGGCCCCTGTCAAAGCAGTGACCGCAGTCAGGTTTGTGGAAATACATCAAGATCACAGAATATCTGTTTAGAAAGTGAACGATGGGTGTTATAAAACACAACAAACAAAATAAAAAGTCAACATCTGGAATGAGTGGTAAATTTGACAGCTCAGAGATTTCAGCAGAGCAGAGTACAGTACGCCTGCTTTTTCTGCTCAATGAAAGAACAAACGGATTAAGCTGCTAAAAGCAGGGTCTACATTGTCCTAAGAGCAAACACTGTAAAAGAAACAGCCAACACCATCGCACAGACAGGTTGCCAAAGCAGCAGCCAAATATTTGGTCTTTTTTTTTTTTAACGAGTTGTTCTTGTCTCGAGGGTCGAGTTTTAACTACTGAGCTGCTGCTTCACGCTCTCTCTACCTGCTTCTCATCAGTCTGAGCCCAGACTTTCTGTAATTAACACAGATACATCTATGAGTTGAAAGACTTTAAAAACAAAACAAATGAGCTTAACTTGGACATACTTTTATTCCAACTTAATTAAAGGTGATCACACCATGTGCTGCAGGTTAAAGCTCCAAGACACTTTAAGGATGTACTTTAACAAAATGAATCTGCCTGTTGCTTCTGGTTAACTCATGTAAATAGCTTTGGAAAAGATTTGTCACTAAATCATTGAAATCACAGATAGTTATGAGTTGAGTTGAGTAAAAGTTCACAATTTTTTTAAATGAAGAAATTTCTGTCACATTTCTAATAATGAACTTATCTCCTTTCAATTCACTGAGAACAATTTCATATTGTTTTTATCCTGTGCTCTGTTTGAATGTTCTGTGAGCTCAGACAGGCAAATCCACGTCTCCAGAAGAGGGAGAGTTTCAAGTTAATGTAAGATGTTGTCACACATCGCCATCTGCTGGCTGAAGGTCTTCACTTCTACTCAAAAACATCATAACAAGAAGAAAGAATGAGGAGCAGCTCCATGGGAAGCTGAGTTTTGTCTGCAGTGGCACCTAGTGGCCAGAAGAGGAACAAGCTAACTTCCAAATAATCAAAGCCGTTACCAATGGACCAAAAAGACTGAGTTTATATACATAGGTCATTCAATTAGGGGTGGAGGGAGGAGTAAGATATTTATAAATAATAAAAGCCAGAGATATGATCTCTGGGAAAACAAACAAAAAAATCCTCATAAAGGTTTTTTTGACAGTTCTATCTTGCCTTAGAGGGCCTTGGGATATGTAAGATAGTGTTGCAATTAGTGCTGTCATTTTGACGTTTGTGGTTTAAATTTCATTCACCGGTCACTCTATATTGCCCTTCCGTGTGTTTTTATTTGCCCCTCAATCTTTGCCTCTCACCCAATGACAGCTGGGACAGGCAGTGCGGGTAACAAAGAGACGGATGGTGGTGGAAATGACTGGACTAATCCAATGAACACGATCAGTGCCGATTTCCTTAATTTTGGGGGATCGATGATCAGTGATCAGGAATCGGACATTGGAGATTGTTGATCGGCCCATCCTTACATGTGAAGCTGATCTTATATACCTACAGGAAGGTCTGACAGCCAGCCTTTGTCACTTTTTGCTCTGAGACCTAAAACTTAGGACACTTTATTGGTTAAGTTAAAATGTCAAGATTTTATTGTTTCAAAGGTATTATTCAATGATTTTCAATAAAATAAGATTACAACATTAAAGGTATATGCTGTCAGTTATAAAAAATAAAAAATAAAAATCGGTATCCGCAGGTCAGGCTTTTGAAAGATCGGTGATCGGCAAGGAAATTGTGATTGGTGCACCCCTAGAACTGCTTGCTGCTTGCTTTATTTTGCACGAGTATTGTTGCATAACGAGTCAATCTTGCAGTCCAAAAAATTACTTGGACTGTTGTAGCGTCCAGATTCTAAATAAAGCTGCCTTTATTCCATCTTTGTAAAAGTAACAGTTTGTCTAGGCGAATAAACGCACCCTGTTGTTCTGTCACCGGTGAGAATGTCACCTCAGAGAGTCGGAGCTGGCCCTGAACGCCTCACAGACTGGATGATCCTCTTTCATTCCAGAAACACCAGGATGTGCAGATGAACAGGCGCTTTTGAGATTCCAGCCCAACGGATTAGTGAAAAGAGGCGGCCCCGGCTTTTCAGAATATGGAGAGTGATCTCTATGCCTGACACGGCCGTCAGCGGGGGGCTTTAATTTGGTGATTTTTAGACCTCGGCTTGATCTCCCCACGGAGCCTCAGAAACAGATGCTTGAGCGCAGAATGATCCCGGCTAATAGTGAACATAAATTCAAAGGGCTGGAAATAGCTAATAAGAGCTTTACTAAGGTCGATTTACCAGCAAACGTCAGGCAACAGAATAACAATTCATGAAAAGGAAGAGCGGGTTATTGATTGAGTGGGACAAACATGATGAAGTGGCCGCTGCGTGTCTCTGCAGCAGGAAATCAATTCTTCACTGTGTGCAGCCAGAGACAGCACATATCACAGAGCAACACGCGTGTGGGCTGCTCCTGATATATGATCCCATCTCTGCTCATGAGAATTAATCTTCTTCTCTGTCATCGCAGCAGCAAAAGACCCTCCTCTCGTTACCATGGGGGTTTCATTTTCGGTTCAGGTTTGATTTTATACTGTCTTCTTGCTTTCTTTTATTCCTCTTTCTCTGATTTTTTTCTTTATTTCTTTTTCTATTTTCTCTTTTCCACTCTTTTTCTTTATTTCTATCCTATGCTTGTTCTTTTTCTCTTCCTCCAATTAAATTTACCCTCACTTCCTCTTTGTCTTTTTATTTCTTTCTCTCTTTTTCTCCATTTTCTCATTTTTTCTACATCTTTTTTCCTCTTTCTATATTCCCTTATGATCTTCATTTTCTTCTTTTCTTCACCTTCACTATTTCTCCTTTCTTTCTTTCTTTCTTTCTTTCTTTCTTTCTTTCTTTCTTTCTTTCTTTCTTTCTTTCTTTCTTTCTTTCTTTCTTTCTTTCTTTCTTTCTCTATTGGTCTCTTCCTCCAACCCCCTTTTTTCATTTTGTTTAACTTTGAACTATTTCCTTCCTTTCACCCTCCTTCATTATCTCTCTCCCTTTTCTCTTCATTAATTTTCTAAATGTATCTGTTTTTAATTTCTTTCCCTCCTTTTAACTCTTTCTTTTTTCCTTCTTCCTTTACTTCTATCTCGTATCTTCTTTCTTGCTTTTCTTTCTTTGGACCTTTCATTCTTGATTCTTCTTCATTTTTAATCTTCAATTTCTTCCTTTCCTTTTCCTTTTATCTCATTCTCCTGTTCATTGTCACTCTCTTGCTCTCATTATCTTTCTTTCATTTTCTGTTGTTTTTCTTTTTTCTTTCTGTCACTTGTTTTTTCTTCTCTTTTTTCCCTTTCTTTTCTTTATATCCTTAATTTTCCCCCTCTCATTTTCCTTTTTCTTTTCTCTTTCTCTCTGCCTTTTTTCCCTTTCTTTCTTTTTATACTTTTGTCTTTTCCTCTTTCATCACAGGACAGAATTGTTGTCATAAATATCCAGTCTGTAGTCATGTTATTAATTCAGTCAGAATTACTCATGGCAGCACACAGCTAATGAACTGCATCTCATTTTGTCATTTGTTCTCAAATTGGACAGAAACTGTTTGAGACAAACTGAGAGATTTTTGTCACAGCACATCAGCAGTAATTTGATTTATTGTGTAGATCATCTTTTTTTTCCTCAAATAAGAAGCTGACTTTTGAAATGCTTCCTTTTACCTCTCATTTCATAACAAAGATAATGAAACTCTTCCTCACCAGTCTGTGTGCTGATCATCTATGACCAGCAGGATCTTGGGTTTGCGTACAACAGGTTTCGCTGGCTGGCTGCTTCCTGTTGTGGCTCCTTCGGCTGCTGCTGCTGCTGATTTGGCGTGCGCTGCGGCTGCAACGTTCTGGGCCATCTGGGCGCTCTTCACCACACTGGAGAAGGAGCTGAGGAAGCTGCCTGCGCCTGCGCCTGCAGTCGAGCCCGCGGTGGGACCTGAGGCAGGGCCCGGGCTCTGGGTCTGACTGGGCATGCTTGGGGGCTGCCGCCTCTCTGTGGCTGGGGAGGCCGGCGAGGAGGTGGAGGAGCCTGGAGGAGTCGGCCTCTGCAAATCCATCATGTAGCCATTTGGGAGGTTGGCCACAAAGCTGCTGTCTGACAGGCGCCGGCGGAGGTAGTTCATGATGGTGGGCTGGTGGGTCAGTCAGGCCAGAGAAGGTGAGGGAAAGAATGCCTGAAATCCTGCACAAGAGATGAAAAAAGAAAAATCTTATCAGATCCTTACACTTTTGATAAAAACCAAGAACATCATTCATATCTGTGCAATAAAAACCAAAGACAATGCTCAGGAAGATGCTACTTAGAAGAGGAGAAATAATCAGTCAAATAAAGGTAAAAGGAAACAGATGCTCTCTTCTCAGCGGGCAGAGATAATAGAGCATCAACCTGTAAAACTTGCAGGATTCAAAATTAAAAAGGTAGAAACACAAGTTGATGCACCCTGATTCTGAAAGGGTGCACCGAGGTGGTAAAGCTTTAGCACGAGGCTCAACCCGATTAGCATAAGATGAAGTTACAAACATGGAAAGGGGGGCAGAACCTCAAGCACATAATGCGGTGACACAGCAGTGATGATGCAAAGCTGGAAAGCCGTGATTCACAGCTCATTTCCTTGTAGAGCAGATACAGCCTGCTGGGAGAAAGGAAACAGTTATATAACACAGGGAACCCAGTGTGGCAGAGAGGAGACATTCAAACAGATTAGCTATCAAACAGAAAAAAAACCCAAGCATGCTCACAGAGAGGAAGAAGAAACCCTTAAATCTGATTAAAACTCTGTCTCTGTCTCAGCAAATGGAGTCAGGATGAGATAAAAGTGCATTTCTTATAGAGGCGTCACGTCTCAGACGAATGTGGTTGATGTTTGAGGCTCTGTTCTTCTGGTTAAAGAGGGAGGAGGGTCTAACAAGACGGAGAGAAGAGAAAGTGGAGCAAATGTTTCATCTTGGCAAGTTATGATCAGTGAGCATGTATGCAGAGTTGTAGCTTCTGTCAGAGCGGCTGTGGGAGAGAAACCGAACCTAATAGAGGCCAAACAACGTTTATTCACGGCAGTTCTTTGAAGAATTTAATTTTATCCTGTTTTTTTTTTCTTACATTACATTTACTCCCAAGGGTTATATACTCATTTCTCTAGCCTTTCTGCAGAGGTCACAGGTCAGGCTGCACTGCAAAAACTGAAATCTTATCAAGTGTTTTTGTCTCATTTTCAGTCAAAGATGTCTTTTTAGACTCAATATGAGCCACGTTCACCTGACCAGTCCAGAAGAATGTGTCAGTATATGTCAAGCTTAAACATTATTTCGGAGGTTCCTGTTTTATTTTGTTAGCCCCTGTCTCGTGACTCTTACAGTTCCTGTCAAGCTGCCGCCCTCACTGCTGATCACCGGATCCCTCCCTAATGTGTTGCACCTGTGTCTTGTTAAACTCACTCCCCTTTTGCTTCTTATACCTTGGTGTTCCCTCACTTCCCTGCCAGATTATCACTTTAACCAAGTCGATACATCCAGCCGCTTACTGTGTTTTCCGACCTTTACGCCTCACCCTGTTTCCTGATTTTTGCCTACCGGACTTGTACTTTTGCCTCTATAGCCACGTTTACATGAGGAGTTTTTCGTCTTTCCCAATGGAGTATTTCTGAATGACTTTTCTGAAAACAATAGTAGTATACATGGAAAGGAATATTCCAATCTCTGGTCTTCATGCGCCGCTATAATCAAACAGAATAGTCAATGGGGCATGCGCAGAAAAACGTAAACATCACGTGATTTATCAAAGCCGGAGGACAACAGTTTTTTTTATCATGGTATTGCAATACTCCGTATTGCGAGTATCCATCCAGTCTTGAAATTATGTTTAGTCCTTCAAAGTTTGTATCAAAAGCAAACTTTCCTCCAGTGCTGACTGCTCGCCGCCATTTTTAAAATTGAGGTCTCTAGTTGCGTCTTACGTCATATCTGAGCATGCGCTGTAAGAACGCACCCTTACAACTTTCCGTTTCAGTGGATACGTGATACCTCAATCGGTTTGGGGAAAGGAATATTCCACCCCTGTGAAACTGATTAAATGCCCATTCAGATTGGCACTTTTCTTTTGGAATGAGTTGTTTACAAAGGTTAAAGTCTTTCCGTTTGAGCAAATAAACCGAATGCAAGCGGGATATTTGGGTCCATGTATACGTGGCTATTGACTGACCTCCTGTGTACCGAACCCTATTTTGTATTAAAGACTCTTGAAAACTATCTGCTGACCCAGCATTGAGAATCCTTCATTCTGAGCCTGACAGAATGTCTTATTTCAAGTTATTTTGTGACAAAAATTAGGTCTGAAATTCTTGGAACTAGTAAAAAAAAATCTGCCAATATAAACAAGAGAAAAGTTACTTGTATTAAGATATTATTCTTGTTTCAAGCAAATTTTCTGGCAAATTTATTTTTCTTATTCCTTTGGCAGATTTTTTTTTTTACATGTTACAAGCAATTTAGACCTCTTTTTGTCTTTAAATAACTTGAATCAAGACATTTCTCTGGACAGATCAGTTGAATGTGGCTTGTATCGAGTACAATAAGAATTTTTTTACTTGAAGTAAGACAAAAACACTTGATAAGATCAAAGATTTTTGCAGTGTGTATATTTAACCTCCATTTTTATCAATAGTGATTAAAAAAAGTGAAGTTCATATGAGGATGTTTAACAGCACCAGACCAGGAAGCCAACAGGCAGCTTCCGCTCATTCATCCTCAGCTGTTGAATCTAACTTTACAAGATGGGCCACGTCCCATATTTGGGGAAGGAAGCTGGCTGATGTTAAGATTTCTAAATACATGATATTTGGGATTTATATAGATAAGCCTGTTATCAAGGCTATGACATCATAAAATTTCAACTCTTCTCACAACTTTCTGACTTAGTTCTTGGAACACTACGACTCTATCCTCATAACATTACAACTTTATCCTTACAACAATATAACACAAATCTTGATACATTACCACTTCACTCCTGTACTATTACAAGATTATTGTTGTAACATTATAGCATTATGCTTGCAACATCATGAATTTATTCTCCTAACATTGCAAATTTTTTCCCAGAACGTTAGTAGTTTATTCCTGTTATATTACCACATTACCTTTTACATTACGTCTTTATTCTTGTGTTAATACGTTCTGATTCTTCTAACATTTTCATCTTTGTTTGATAGCATTTCAACAGTGTTCTTGTGACATAATAAATTTATTTGCAAACCATGATGATTATATTTTCTTAACATTACAAACTTACTCTAAGAAAATTACTTTTTTTTTGTAACAAGACAACTTTATTCTTGTAACATTACTCCTTTATTTTCATTAAATTACAGCATAACCCTTATCATTACATATTTATTATTTTAACATTACAACACTTTACTCTTATTCTCTTGACAGCACATTATCTTTGTAACATTTTGAATTTAATCTTGATTCACTTTGTTCATAGTTCCACTGGAACTACATAGTGTATAGCAATATATTGGAACTTTTGTGACCTTTATATTGAATTTGATGAGATACAAATTCAAGGTTTACGGTCATTTTGCATGACAGTTTTCTACTTTCTATTTTATTCTTCCTGAAAAAAGGGAAAAACATAAAATTGTTTGGCTTTGAAGAACACATCACTCTTACAGTTCTTCATTATGATGCTGTGTTGACAAACAGTTAACCATTTTGCTAAATGTTTCACAATGTAAGGTAAAGACCTCACTGCTGCTGAGCTCTTCTGGTCTCTGGACCGCTCTGAGCGCTTTTCACCACATCACACATTCACACTGGGAGCAGAGGCTGCTACATGAGGTGCTAAACCTTCCATCAGTTCTCATCACATTCACACACCCTCACAGTTCAGCCTGTGCACTGAGGCTCCACATAGACCGCAGGACTGAACCAGTGAACTAACAGCAACCCACTACTTCCTCTGAGCCACAGCTGCTCCAAACATCCACAACATGAACACTACTCCACATTTTGTGATCTGATAAGTATGATAAAGACAGCAGCTCATGTCTCAGTTAACACCTGAATGACTGTTTGTATCTCGAGCTGCTCACGCTCAAAACTCTAACCGGTTAGTTTATAACTTTACCCATCTGCTCTTTGCTGCAGGGCAGGTGCTTTTCCATGGAACAGAGTCCTATCTGCTGAACAGCTGCCAGCTGTTGCTGACGAGGACTGGAGCACTGAGAGGGATCAGAAACAGTCAGGGTGGAAGCCATAAAACCAAAATAAGCTGAAAGATGCTTTAACCCTCAGTAAAGCCAAAAGAAACCGACATAGCCGTGATAAAAATAACACTTTTAACATTTCTTCAAGTTATTACACTCAGAACAGGGGCATATTGTTGATCAAATAAACCAGGTGGGGAGGAGGTTTGACTGAAATGACGCCTCATTGTGAGACAACAAGTGAACAGCAAAGGGGGCAGGTGAAAGGCCCTGTAAAGCAAATTGTGGCTGGTGAACCAGCCAGGATTACCCCCCAGCTAACATCGTAGATCACCTTCTGTGTTGCAAAAATCTGAAATCTTATCAAGTTTTTTTGTCTTATTTTTAGCAGGGAATGTCTTTTTATACTTAATATAAGCCACAATTGACAGACCAGTCCAGAAAAATGTAGTATTTCAAGTCCTACTTTAATGTTATACTCCCTTTCAGCAGACTGTCTGCTACAATTTGGTGTTAGTTGCAGGTTTGTACAATAATTTGTTACCTGACAGTGTTGAAAATTATGATGACCCAGTACATATTTCATACTCTAGTTCTTAGTATCCAGAATATTGGCAGGATCTGGATTGTTCTTTTAAATCTGTCAGAAATTATAGTGACCTTGTCTTGTATTGTTTTGCAAATGAATCTGACCATCTATTAAAGAGTTACATACACATTAGGGCTGGGCGATTATGGTAAAAATAAGAATCCCGATTATTTTAAGTGATATTGAAATCACAACTAATATACACAATAATTCATTTATTCAAAAACTTCAGTACTGATTTAAACACAACTTTAAAGAACCAGCAAGTGGCACATACAGTATTATTGATACACATAAGTCACACACACTCGCTGTGGCTGCACATGGAACACAGAAGAGCTATGAAGCACAGGAACTTGCATACATCTACACTGTGTGGCATATTAATTGTTTTTCTTCGATTATATTGTTTTTATGATTGTCAGATGGCAAAATTGAAATCACAATTAAAATCCAATTAATTGTCCAGCCCTAATACACATATGGAGAAAACAGCCCTATCCCAAAATGATAAAGAATCCTTTAAAAAAGTCCTGGATCCAGACAGCGATCCAGATCACCTCCAAAATTTTATCAGTTCTTCCTTATTTCATTTTGAAAATTTCCTGAAAATTTCCTGAAGATCTGTTTGTTACTTTTTGAGTTATGTTGTTCACAGACAAACGGACAAACTCCCAAAAACATATCTTCCTTGGTGGAGGTCTGTATTGCTTGTAACAAGTTCAAAAACATCTACCAATGGAACAAAAGAAAAGCTTCTTGTATTAAAGACGTTATTCTACTTTTACGCAAAACTGAAAATAATTGAGTCGAAAGGATTTAATGTTTTGCCCAGAGGCTGTAAAGCGCAGCAGATGCTTGTTGTCTCAGAATAACACCAGAATGTGTGATGTAACAAGCCTTCCAGCTGCATACCACAGAGAGTATGGGATTCCCTGTGGGTGTTACGCCTCTGTGTCCCCCCACACAAAGCTCCTACAGAGGCAACCAGCAGGGCTTAAGTCAAATCAGAGGAAATTGCTAGATAACAGACAGAGTAATGACAAACAACAAGCAGTGGCAATTACAGTCAGAAGTCCACTGACTGCCAGCTCAGCCCTCTTTGTAATGACTCAATCCCATTGGGCAGATAAGCTGTCGGCTGAAATGCTGAAATTACCCTCTTTACACCACTGGCTCCTTCCCCACCTTCCCAACAACGCTCTAAGCTGCTTTCTCTCAGTGCTCTCTGGAGAACATCTGAAGCTATTAAATCCTTAAAGGCTCTGGCTCTTGGTTCCCTCTTCAGCCCACAGGGGACCATAGGAACCTCGCCCGGTGTTACCGCTGACAGGGTGGCTAACAGTAGTGATAAGAGCCTGTGAAAGGAGCTGGCCATAGAGGAAATGTACGCACAAAGAGCTCGAGGTTATCCAAGTATTTATGATTCCCCAGAATCACTGTGTGGTAAAAGTCTGTTGAGGCACAAAATGAAAATGACAGAGAGATGATTCTTCTGTGGGATATTAGATTCAACTATTCTTATTTACAGTCTGCACTCAACTCTGGTGTAAAGCTGTAACTGAAAGCTGATATGTGAACATTAAGTGTTGCACAGAGCAACAATAACACTGAAACTGACACAGGAGATGACATAGGAAAAGAGAAAAAAGGAAAATGTTAACAGTTTTACCATTTGAAAGGTAAAAGTTAATAATGGAAGTGCCAGGTGCAGAAGATGACACTACAAAAAAGGGGAACTTTTTTAAAGAAAATTTAACACAAATATGTAAAATGTTAAGTAAGAAAGCAGAAAAAAAGTCAAAAGGAAGGAAAAAGGAAGGAAAATAACAGACAAAGGAGAGAGAAAAAAGGAGAATGGAGAATATACAATGATAAGGACAAAGAAAACCAAAAAGGGAAAAAGACAAAAGAAAGGATAAAGAAGGCAAATATAAAGAAAGGAAGGATAAGAAAAGGAAAAAAAAGATAAAAGGAAAAAAAGGAAAGAACAAATAAAAAAAGCACAAAGAAAATAAGAAAAAAAGAAGAACAAAGAGAATTAAAGTCAGAAATGGGCTTATAAAAAGAAAAAGGACAAATGAAGAAAAGAAAGAATAAGAAAAAAAGGAAAAAGATAAAATGAGGATAGAAAGGATGAGGAAAAGGAATAAAGATAAAATGAAGAAAAGAAAGGATAAGAAAAATGGAAAAAAAAGATAAAATGAAGAAAAGAAGGAATAAAAAGGAGAAAATATAAAATAAAGAAAGAATAAGTAAAATAGGAGAAGATAAAATGAAGAGTAGAAAGGAAAAAAGGAAAAAAGATAAAAGAAGAAAAGAAAGGGGAAGGAAAAAGGGGAAAAAGATAAAATGAAAAAAGAAAGTGAAGGAAAAAAAAGGAAAAAGATAAAATGAAGAAAAGAAAGGATAAGAAACAAAGGGAAAATGAAGAACTAAAGAAAAAAGAGAGGAGAAAAAGAGGATTAACAAAAGTACAGGAGGGGTTCAATAAAAGAATACTAAAAAGTAAAGAAATGGAACAAGGATAAAGTGAGTACAGGAAAGAGAGAAAAGAGAGAAAAGAAGGAATATGAAAAAAGAAAAAAATTATCAACAAAAGAAGAAAAACGAGAAAGAAATGTTTGTGATGTGAAGAAGAAACCGCTCGTGCAAAAACATGCCACTGGAATCATATAACAGCGTCTAAATTCTATGTACTGTACCTTTAAAACTATTCTGATTACACCAAACAGGACTTTGTCTCTGCAGTAATCACAGGCTGTAGTCCATAATGACGGGGAGGAGCTGAACAATACAGCAGATCATGGACCCCTGCTGATGCACAGAGCATGTGAGAGTGTGTTACTCTACATAAAACAATCCTCTATGGAGGAAACGGGGGCGGCTGTGTATGTAGTTTCAAAGTGTTAATGTTTCCTCTTGTTTGTTCGTGTCCTTGTTGTGAAACTGTTGAATCTATCACATCCTCTAAGTGGCTTTTGTGTGACTTTACACGTCAGAGTTTGTTAGAATTGTCGGCTAATTGGTTACGGACATGGAGCGCTGTCATCCCATCCTGTCTGATAATTCTGATCCCCATGCTGCACGTTGGAGCTATTAATAAAAAGTGTCGGTAAACACATCAGATGCTGATTTTCTCTGGTGAACATGTAGGTGGAACTCAAACATTACATCCAAATGATTTTCTCGGTATAGCTTTCAAAGTATCTTCTTGCATCACACAAAAATTGAGGCCATGTGTTTATTTTTAGAAGTGTGTAAAATGTGTGTGATAGGGGGTAATAGTTTTGTGAGTTCAGATTGTGAGTAGAAGATGAAGTCCACAAGTTAAAACACAGGAGGTGAACCATGTGCTGTCAACAAAGCAGATCATCTGATAAAAAAATGTTTCCTCTTACTTTGATTTGACGTTATCTCAAAGGCCCAGTGAGAAGTTCTTCATGAAACCGTGTTATTCTAACATATGTGGTCTGTGACTATCATTTTAAAATCCGACATGTTCACAAATGATGAGAAACTGATCACAGAATAATGCAAATCACCTTGTGTCTCTTTTGATCATGTCACCAACACAGCTAATTATTCACAACCATGAGCAAAGGGGATAACAGAAGGTCACTGGACCCAGTTCAAATTACTGAGGTGAGAAAGCAGAGAGGATGTTGTGATAGAAAGAATCATTTAACCTGCCCCAAGGCATTCTGGGGATTATAAAATCTGGAACTAGCTGCTGTGGATTTACATTAGGTGGGAAGCGCTATTACCGAAACACATCATAAAACTCACAAGTCCAGAAAAGATTTATGGCAGCTACCAGGCTGATCAGAGCGATGTTCAAAGCAGTAAATCATGGTCTGCTCAGGGTAATACTTAAAGGAACTGCCTGGCTTTGTCTGTAATGTTTACAGACTTAAGATGAAATGTTAAAAGATTTAAGTCCAAATGTAATGAGAGACTCCAGCTCCCTCCCATAGTCCAAATACATGTTCATCAGGTTAATTGGTCACAAAAAAAGTGGAGACTAAGGATGGGCACCGAATTAGGTACTTTTATCGGTACCGACCGAATTCTGTCAAAAGTACCAGGTACCAGTTCACATAAAATCAAAAGGTATCTCATTTAGGTACCTAAATGCATCCTTGTGACTGACAGAGTGGAAGAGTATGTGATTTTCCATGCTGGACATGAACACAGCATTGCAAGGATATATACTGAAGAAGAATAAATACGTCAAATTGAAAAGGATTAACATTTCATTACCAAAAAAAGAATATTTTTTACCACATAAACAAACAAAAGTACCAAACATTAGTACCGTTGAGTACCGATACCGGTTGCCAGGTACCAGGAAAAGGTACTGTATTTTTTCAAGTGTGAAAGGCACCCATCCCTAGTGGAGACTATCAATCAGTAATGACGACAAAAAAAAAGAGCACAGGAATAAAAAGGAAAAAAGAATAAAGAAAAGGAATGACTAAAAAAAGGGAAAGAAAACATAGACTGATGAATGAAGTTAGTCCAGTAATGAGATGTAATTCTGCAGGAAAGAGTCATAATATTAAAGACTAAAGTCTTAATATAGTAAAAATAAAGTTAAAGTGTCACAAGAATTAAGTCACAACAGAGAAAAGAAATTTTACCAGAAGTAAAAAATTGTAAAAAAAACAAACCATTGACATACCATAACTTTACAAAGTCTAAAACAAAAAGACTTGCCAAGAATATAGATTTCTTAATAAGTTTTAGTCTTTTTTCTAAATGATCATTTCCTTGCACACTGTGGTAACTCTCCTGGCTCCAGGCTCCAAGCATAATGAAATCATTGTTTTCTGTCTCTGATGGATGCTTTCTGAAATCCTGCCTTACAGTCATTTTATTTCAGTGAGATCTGTCTGCTGCAGGTGAAGATTCCCTTGTCCTCTTCTCGCCTTTTTTTAATGACACACATGTTCAACATTTCATCTTTCTCCTTCTTACAGGATTCGTCTCAGCTCATGAGGTTACTGCGGCTTTCGGCTTCAGTAAAGCTCCTGGCCAGTTTATCATTATTCAGCTATGAGCTCATTTTATCAGATATGAGTATGAGTAATAGTGGGATGATTCATTTTTAAATTGGCTTTTATATGGTTTTTTTTTTTGTCCTGGTAGCAGCTGTAGGGAGAGAAAGGTTTGTCTGTGTGTTAGCAAATGAGTAAACTATCTTGTTCCAGACCATGTAGAAAAATGAAGATTTGGCAGCTTCCTGTGGTGAAACCAAACCATTCGGTGACCCTCTGAGAGAAATCTGACAGTTTTTAAATTTTAAAGTTTGAACCTTCACAGTTCTTCACCACCATGTCAGCTGTGTTGCTCATTATAAAAACTCCACTACACTGGAGATGAACACTCTGACACAGAACATAGCGCAAGTTTTCTCTCAAGCTAATGTGTCCCTAAAACCAACACCTCCTGATCAAAAGCAGAGCAAAAGTCAACATGAAAGAGACGGAAAATCAGCGGATGGGTGGAGGGAGAATGGCAGGGAGCAGAGGAGAGAGAACGTTACAGCTACTTCAGTGAGACCCCTGGAGCTGGCAGATATGATGTGGCTAAAAACTGAAGGCCTGATTCACTAATGACTGCACAGCTTTTGCACCAGTTAAATCTGTGCAATAAACATTAAACATTAATAAACATATATTTACAAAAAAACAGTGCAGACAGTAGCTTCCAACATCATCACTCGTGTTAAATAAATCAGTGTCTTATGCTGGGAGTACGTTGGCTTCATTTTTGTGAAACAGAAAGAGGCAGTGACATGTCATCCATCAGTATGACATCAACTAATTCTGGGAATCCCCTGAATCTCAACCACTACTGTCACAAGCAGGTTGCTTGAAATGAAATATTTCTTCCTTTTCAATATTTTAGAGCCAAAATGCTCCAGAACAACTCTTTAACAGTTCCACATGAGCTACAGTGTATCCACAGTCGCTAAGCAACCCGCTCCTTTTATCTCTGATCCTACATGTGGTGCAGGAGCTCGACAAAGTAGCACACCACTCTTACTTTTTAGGGAACAGTGATGGTACCATTATGACTCATCTCTGTGTGTCTAGCACTCTGCCATCCTCCCAGTGTTGCTGCTGCTGCTGCTGCATGAGGAGACTGAAAAAAGCCTCTGAGGAGCTTTGTTGTAACAATCTGACATCATGGATTGGTTCTTTCCAAACTCGGGCTCAAGGATTAGGTGAATAAATAAAGCACTTAGCAGGGCTGGGATAAACATGCAACATTTCCTCTTAATCCAAGAAACCTTTACAGAATTAACAAAATCATGATGACTGAATCTCTTAATCCCAGTGCAAATAAATTAACAAAGGTTGGTCAGCTCTGATGTGGTTGAAGATCACCAGGACAGCGGATTTTATTTTGACAATCAGTTGGGATGCTAACAATCACTGTCCTGTAATATTTTGAGGTTTAGAGTCTAGATTGAAGCTTCTTTTTGTTCAGATGATCAAAATAAATACTAAAAATATTCACACAAAGTGATATACTATTTGTGACAACCAGTGGGAATTTTTGACTGCACAATAAATCAGAAAGTTTCACTGCAAATCCATAAAAATATTCTCAATTTATCTTCATGATCTCTTCTTTCTAAAATAATTAATGGAGGCAGTAATGTGTTCACAAAAGAACGTAAATAAAATCATTTATGAGTGAACTACATGTAAGGTCAATGTAAGGTGTAGACGCGGGCTCTTAAACTGAATTACACGGTGCAAACTGCTCTAAATGCATAAATTATACACATGTATGGTGCAAATTTCAAGTTTAACAATCAACCCTGATGGTAAACTTCCACCATATCTGTGTTCAGTACGTCTCTGCTCTGCCACAGCACCGGAGCTGATGGATTCTGGTGAATGCATGTGCTTCCACTGGCTCCTCTCTGTTCCCTTTCTGCTCCTTCTCAGCTCCAGCAATATGAAGGCACATGCAGCAGATACACAAGACTTCTACTTCTGCTAGAGTCCGACACATCAATCAGCACAGGTTGACTTAGCAAGACAGAAAGTCAGTCACAGAAACAACACAAAAACATGCAATGCTTTCCACGTTGACACCAGACCAACTTTAACGTAGCTACTGCAAAAAAATGTCATTCTGAGTGGGGCCAGGCCTGGAGTCAAGAGGTTAAAGGTTTTTCCAACGACAACAATATGATACCGAATAGGTACTTGTATAGCTACTGACCAAATTCTGTCAAAAGTATTGGGTACCAATTCATGTAAATTCAAGAGGTACCATGTTACCTTAATGCATCCTTGTAACTGTGAAGAAGTGGAAGAGTAGGCGATTTTCCATGCTGGACATGAACACAGCATTGCAAGGATATATATTGAAGAATAAATATTTTTAATCAAAAAGAAGTTTAATTGTTAAACAAATTGATTTTTTTTTTTTACCTCAAACACAAAAAAGTATTGAAAATTGATACAGTTGAGTACCGGTACCGATCGTCAGGTACTAGGCATCGGTATCATATAGTTTCAAACGTGAAAGGTAGCCATCCCTAATAATGACACCAAGTTGAGCTTCTCTACTCATACAGCACCACAACGCCAAATCACAACGGCTATATAACGACCTATAGCTCTTTGGCACGTCCTCCCATCTCACCCAGCTCTACCACCTCTCCACATCTCCTGTCGAGCTTGGTAAAACCAAGAAACTTCCTCCACTTTTTTGAATTCAGTGTTAAGTTTTGCTCGATTTTTACCTCAGCTAAGAAGGTTAAGGGAGAGTTGGTCTGTCTGTGAACAACATAACTCAAAAAGTAACAAACGGATCTTGATGAAATTTTAAGGAAATGTTCAAAATGGGATAAGGAAGAAGTGATGAAATTTTGGAGGTGATCTGGATCACGGTCTGGATCCAGGACTTTTTTTTAAAGGATTCTTTATTATTGTGAGATAGGGCCTTTTTCACCATATGTGTATATAACTCCACGATAAATGGTCGGATTGCTTTGCAAAACAATACAAGAAAAGGTCACCATAATTTCTGACAGATGTAAAAGTACAATCCAGATCCTGGCAATATTCTGGATACTAAGATCCAGAATATGAAATATGTACTGGGTCATCATAATGTTCAACACTGTCAGGTAACAAATTATCGTACAAACCTGCAACTAACACCAAATTGTAGCAGGTAGTCTGCTGAAAGGGAGTATAACATTAATGTAGGACTTGGTGGAGGTCTGGGCTCTCTGAATGCTTTTCTAGTTTGAAGATATGATCCATCAGGGTCACTTCTAATGCCAGAGTTGGATGAGTGGAGGCTGATTTAGCATATAATCTCTTTTCTTCAGTGAGACAAACAAACAAAATAAAGTGTTTTACTGTTGTGCTAAATTGTGTAGAAGCTGGCTAATTACTTTACTCAGCCACCAACTAAACTTGTAAAAATGCCAGCTTGAGAGGACACTATTAGGTTTAAGCTGCTGATTTTAGGGCTTGAAATTGCAAACATGCTGTGAAATGCATTTAGCACACTTGCTCTGTTGTGTATTGACTTTATGGGGCACTTTCAAACAAGGGAAGCCAAACCAGAGGAGGCAGAATAAGAAAATGGAAACACAGCTAGGACTGCAGTGCTCTGCCACACACAGAGACTGACTTTCTAAAACTAACAACAATGGTAATTCCTCCTCCCTCTGCACTTGCGGTGTGACCCAGTGAGAATGGGAAAATCATCCTTGAACTGTGAACCTCAGCGGCTGCAGTGACAGATTGCGCTCAGCGACACTGCGGTCCCAGCGCTCAGGGAAAGTGTCCGCAGCGGGAGAAGCGAAGGGTTGGTGAGGCGAGGAGTCACGGCCGAGTCACCACGCAGTGACCTCATCGCACCTTTCGCTGCAGACACCACATTAGCATCCACACAGACACACACGCATACAGAGGAAGAGGGGATGAGGAGAAGGAGGAAGAACTTCAGACACTCTTTCTCTACACAATGAGCTACACAGACATTAGAGGGTTATGCTCCAAAATAGCTCAAGGCTCCAGATAACAAACCCTCAGGTAAGAAGTGACAACTGCTTTTGATAAAAATAGATCTGGATGTTACAAATTCTGACAAAATCAGCTGGGGGAGCCTGATGAACAGGAGAACAATCTACACAAAAGCACAAGCTGATAACAAATATGCTTTTGCTTGTGCGCAAAAGTGTAACTCTAAACATTCTGAATAACCAAATTTTGGTTTTCAGTACTTCACAACAATCACACACAAAACCAGGCATCCATTCATATTCCAGTTATGACTAACAGGCTCCTGATGAATCATTTCCATAAAAACAGCATCAGCAGCATATTGATTCAGAGCTCCATTCAGACCAAACCAGCCCCCACATTACTACAACTTGTCTCCTCCCATCACAAAGTCTGGTGTACACTGAGGAGCACCCAACCTGCTAATTAGGGACAAAAAGGTTGACGTTGCTTTGTGATCTATCACAGGACCAGGGGAAAAAAAATAAATAAAAGACATCATTAGTGCCAGCAGCCAACCTTTCATGCTGAGGAGCATCTGTTAGGGGGACAGAATAGATAACTGGTTATGGATGGAACTCGTGTGCTCGCCTCCTGATTGCCTAATCAATATTTCATGGTGTTTATTTTGCAGTATGCTGTCATCATCATCAATGTTTAGAGTTGAGCTGCAGCACCCTATCCAATACACAGTATGTTACTATTTTAATGTAAAGATACAGGTAGGGTATATTTTTACAAGTGTGCTGAACGCTACAAGCCTCTGAAAATGCAGGAACATATTATGCTTTGCTTTAATATCCACAACCATAAAAGCAAATGTCATAATGAAAAAAACAATCATTAAATTGGCATCAGTTATTCTGAGATCTGTGCACAGGTCTCTTCTTTACAAAGATTAATGCGTTTGATTTGAGCGACAATTGTACGTACATGTAAAAAAATCTAACATTTCCATTTCCATTTCGGTTTAATGCTTCATGTAACTGTATGTGAAACAAGTAGATCATAGAAAAATACTCTCCTTTAGCACTAAAGATTCTGTGGAGGAACAAAACAATCAAGCCACCCCATTACTAAACTTTGAAGAGTATCTTAAGCTAGCCCCTCATTAACATTTCAATCTTGCTTCTTATTTAGCACTAAAAGGCATTTTAAGCTAGCCTTCTCTCCACTACAGAATATTTACAACTAGCTTCTCACCAAGCAAAGAGGAGAACTTTAAGCTACCTTCTTATTAAGGTCGCTAGGGCATTTCAAATAAGCCTTCTCTCAGTGCTGCACAGCATTTTTAGCTAGCTTCACGCTGAGACCCAATAAGCTATTTAAGCTAGCTTCTCATTTTGCACTTTGAGGCATAACCAGACATTTTAAGGTAGCCTCTTTGCACTACAAAGCTTTCTAAACTAGCTACTCTTAGCACTAAAGAGCATTTTAGGCTAGCCTCCTTATTTACAGCCACAACAAGCAGCCTTTACCTACAGGTTGGCAACATAGTTCAATCATTTAGTTACTTAAATATGCTAGTTAAGCCCAAAGGTGTCAGGATATTGTAAATGCTAACTTAAGCTAACACTTAACTGATCTAGAAAGCAGCAAAGAGGTGAGGGCCTAAAGCATCATGGCCCCCACACTTCAGTCTAATTAGCCTCTGCCCAGAAAAAAAATGCAAGGAATATAGAACTGAAGCCTAACAATGTCGTAAGGTGTGAGCGTAGTATTCTGTTGAAAAAAAACAGCATTTTGACATGGGCTCCAATGGTTCTTTTCAGGCTTTATGTAGCAAGCCCAATGAGCAGTGGTGCAGAAAGTGCAGGATCACTTTACCATTGGTTTTACTTTTCAACTCAGGAGGCTGCTGTTTGACCCATAACTAAATGGCAAAAAAGGTAACCAAACATTCTGGGGACATTATGAAGCATTTGGCAGCTAAAGAGACACAATCTTTAACTCTCCCAGCGGTGGTGGAGAGTTATGCGCAAGGTTGACAGGGTTGAGTATTGAAATTAAATGACCGAGAATGTTAAATCAGGTCAACATTTTTCTCATGGTTTGTTTCTGTTGTTAGAAAGGGTAGGGATGCATGGCAACAGACAATACCAAATACATAGCCCACAACAATAAAATCACAATACAGGGAATAGTGCCACCTTGAGTCATGAAGGACTGACCTGATGAGTCCATATGGAAAGGAAATCCTTCCTTTAAGAGGTGAAGTTAAAAAAAGCTCATCAACATAAACATTGCGCCAATTGATCTTTCTTTAATGAAGGTTACTCAATTCCTAGATTTATAAATGCAAAAAAATGGGCATGGTCTGAAAGAAAAGTATCAAAATGAGAGAAAGGGATTTTTTTTTAGCTTATCTGTATCGGTTTCATATCTTTAAAAAGAAAATGCGCACGGGTGCATTGACTTTCTAACCACCGTTACCCCCGGACATAATCATGAAATGGATACACCCCCGCCCCCCGCCCCTAAAACGCTCGGCGGAGGAGTGACTGGACAGGAGGCTGCAGAGACATGGCTGAGGGAATCCCTGCACAACCGTACTGTACAACCTGAGATAACTGTCACAGCATCTAGACCACTCTGACACAGCAAAACGCTACGTTCAATGCTTTCAATCCGTCTGTTTCAAAAGGTACGTAAAATCAGAGACACGCGGAAAATCTGAGTTATTGTGCAAAAGAGCGGGTACCTCCAAATACAAATCCGAAAACACGCACGAGGACAAAAGCTGGAGGCAGAACGTGCGTAATGCTGGTGAGAGAAATGCGAAAATAATTCACCTGAGCGGTTGTCAGTGATGAAGAAGTATCTGATTATGACCCTTCCTCTTCTTCTTCTTCTTCGTCTTTCTCTTCTTCTGATGCTGCTGCTTCTTCTTCTGCGCTCTGGTCCACGGTCCTCCTCAGCCTCCCAGCCAAGCCCCCCACCCTCTCTCTCCTCCTCTCTCTCTGTTTCCACAATGCATGCCGGGAACGTGAGGGGTGTAGCGCATTCATTATTACCGCAGTCGATCCTAGAGACTCATTGGCTCATTGGATTATTGATCGAGGTTCCATCAAAATGACAAAATGATTTAAGAAATCACTTCCAATCCCCTGATTTTGAAGACTTTAATGCGTTTTTTAATTCTGAATATTATTTAGTAAACTTAGATTATCAGATATAGCCTACCGGTATATAAATATTTAAAAAACACAAAGTAAAACCCATAATGTGCAAACTCTGGAATGTACAATAATTTACTTAAAACATATATCACAAAAACTGGCAAGAATACAGATATTCTGAAGTAGGCACGTTTGTGTATCACTTAATTGTAGAGACAAGAGGAGTAAGAAAACATTTTTTACAATAGCTCACAGCTTTTGTGTCATCTGACCCATATTCATTATTTAAATAAAAAAAACGGAGTTATTTTTCAGTTTATTTTATTTCATTTTTTTTAAATAACAATGAAAAGGAAAAATCCATGGGAAAGTCTTTCCATGCGTTGTGCTGTTCTGAATTATCCACAAACCTTGACCTTATGTTTCCCCAAAATGCACCCTAAAACTGGGGGGTGGGGGGAAGAGTATCAAAATATTTTCTCAAATACAAGTATTGTTACTTAATAACATTTTTCTTAAAGTAGAAGTGAAGGCTATTAATCTCCAAATCTTCTTATGTCAAAGTAAATGAATGCCATTTCTTCAAAATGCCCTTAATGTACTGATTACCTACTTTTTAATCAGGGTTACTTGGTAGGATATGACCTACAAATGATGTCAGAGTATATTAACTCAGTGTAATAAATGATAAAATATACCAAGGAAAAAAAGACACTGAAGTAGAAGTAAAAATACTGATTTTAAAACTACTCAAAAAGTACAAGGACATAAAAATGCTGCTGAATAACAATAAATTGAATAATGTAACCAGTTACCTCCACCCCATCCCGAAAAAGCAGCACACTTTCTTCCCTGGTGGCCTCAGTATAGTGTGGTATCGTGCATAGGTGAATTTGGTTAGTAATGTATCAAAAAATAAAACTTTGTTTGCTAACATAGTTCTTTGAATTGTTATTAATATCAATATCTGACCTGTTGGGGAAAAATATTGTGATGGGAACAGCAAGATAAACAGGTGTGGACACAGAACACAGGTGAAACTAATGAGGATAATCAGAGTGGATGGAAAGACACAGGGGCAGGAAGTAAAAGTAAAGCCGATGCACAGAGAGCAAGAGCTTCAAAATGAAACGGGAAACACAACAGGCTTGTAAAATCACACACTCACACACAACTAGTACAGAATACAGACAAGGAAAAAGTGAGCCATTAAACACAAGGTCAATCTATGAAAAGAAACAGGAAATTAAAGACAGAAGGGGACACAAATAAAATGGTTTTAAGGGTTATTATTTGTTCCATTGGTCAAGAATCTGCAGCATAAAATAGAATATGTATCACTTTTGTATGTATGAACTAACATGATCCAGGTCTGTATCCTAGGTATGTTTCTTCTCTCAGCTTTGAGGCTTAGTGTTGTAGTTGTTTGTAAGTGCCAGCATGAATTTATGACAAGACTCTGCTGTGATTGCACTAACTGCCCCAGCTGATGTTCCCATCAGTTAAAAAGACAGAAAGAGAGAAGACAGTGACACAGCCTGCACCCAACAGTCATGTGATCCAGTCACAGTGAGACTGAGTTGGAAGCAGCTGCTCACAAAAAGCACCTAAGGTGATTGGTTCTGTTTCACTGCAGTGACCTAATGACATGGCGTTAAGAGATCTTTGACTCAGTTTTCAGTGGGCTCCTCCAGATGTGTTTGAGATTCTTTTCTGAATCTGCACCCATCATAACTGAACTGAATTGAATCACACTCCTTTTTTGTTTGAATGAACTGTCCCTGTATTGGATTATTGCCCACGGCTAGTGGGCAAAAGGGCTGGGTAGATATTTTTTCGAATAGTCCTCAAACTTGTGGTGTCAATATGACTATTTACTGCCTAAGTCTGTCAGTGCTGATCACCCTTCCAGGTTTTTTTTTATCTTCTGAAGTCCTATTTAGTTGATCAAGCTTTTGTCAGTCTTCCTAAATCATTTTGCGGACCTCAAACACCAAGGTCAGCCTATAGCTCTGCCCTGTCAGGGTCTCCAAAGTGCCAGCCAATCAGTAAGGAGGGGATTTGTGGAGCAGGGAGCCTTAGAAAGACAGCAGCCACCAAGCCCAGGTCATGAACAAGCTTCCCCATTGGACCTACTGGTATTTTTAAATTGCCTGCAACCCACCTGTACTCACTTCCCCAGTATCAGACACCAGAGGAGATTCATAGACTTTAAAACTAGTAAGGTAGTCAAGATACTTTATGCATACACAGATGGACAAAATGCAGTCACACTTACAAACTGATCACACCAATTTCAAGAGCCACACAGTCACATTTCACTTTGTGCTCAGACTTGCCTTGGTTGGAGAGATTTTAACCCCATCCCAGAAAATAAAACTGCAGTAGGTGCTGTAAGCCTCATTGTGAGAGGGCAATCTGCCTTAATGACACATCTGTCCTTTTTCCCCCTTATTTTGTGGTGGTGTCACTTGCAATAATCCCCCCTCATTCAACATCTGTGCAGAACTGTAGCTCCCTGCCTGTAAATGGTCCTTCTCTGTTTTTCTTTTGAAGCCAAATGCAAAATAAGGTATTAAGACTGGGGTTGACACGTTATGCACTAAACCCTTACCAAACACCTTTAGTAACGTACAGATCAACAGGTGCTGCATTGATTCTCTGAAGTTGCACACACACTTTAATCTGCTGACCACAGCTGTTACTAAAATCATCACAAACATTTCAGAAACTCGACAAAAACTTCTTCTGCCATCAGCCAAATAAAGATCTGACTCACATCCAGGCACCCTGAGGTTTTTTGCCACGGAAGCATTCTTCCATCAGCTGGAACAAAACCTCTATGACTCAGCAGAGACAGAATCACCTCAACACCAGTAGGGATGCATGCAAACAAAGCAGAAGGAGTCATATTTAATTCATAAGGCTCGATGCTATGCAGGAGAACCAGTTTCTCCAATATGCTGAGGGCCTGGTAGCTCTGTGCAGGAGGCTCTGGCGGATCTGCTGGGGAAACAACAGCCAGGGCACGCGTCACACAGGAAGTAGCTGCTTAAGCTGGTTAATGTCAGTGGATGTTTACTGTCAGTGGGTGGGCTGTTCCATCCTGCAGTGCACAGCTGCATTTCCTATAGGACTGCTCCTTCTTAATGGGCAGCAAACACATAATGAAGCTCAGATGGAGGAGAAATGAGAGCAGCTGGGGTAAACCCTCAGTGTTACTTCTGATTTATAAATCAGGACTACTGATTGTGTTTTCAAGCACAACTATCAACTCTTCATATCCCAACACCCTATTACTGACAGATCAGAAACCAGAAGCTGGGGTATCAGTTTGGACTGGTGATTTTGGTCAGTGTGTCTCTTAACATGAGATTCTGTCTATTAGCAGTTTTGCAGTTCTGTGTCTTATCAAAATACACTTTTCAACCTTCAAATTGAGACGTAAACAACTCTACCCTGTAAGCCACAAGATACCATGGCTTTATCTTTGTGTACAATGGAACTGTCTTGGAGTGATCATAGGTGTCTTGACTCCATTTATTCTCATCCATCAACATCTAATGACTGTTACCAGGACAATAGATCAGCTGGAGTCACATGACCAAAGGTTTCCTACACTCACCCATTTATTGGTCCCAAAAACCCTCCAACCTCTTGACTCCAGGCCTGGTCCTGCTTGTCATGATGTCAACACAGACTCTTTTATTCTGAAAAGTAACCACATGTTTTAAAGGTCCCGTATGGATCACTGATGTCTTCATGAAATGGTAGTAACATGTTTTGGTCCAAAAAGTCAATAAATCAAGCACAGCAGCATTGTTTCCAGGCTCTCATAGCCCCTCTGTTCAGAACAGTCTGATTTAGTGAGCGTGGCCTTCATATGTAAATGAGCCACCACTGAGGCCCCGTTTACACGACGCCGAAAACAGTCGATTCCGCAAACATTTCGTTGCGTTTTGGCCTTCCTTCCGTTTAGACGAGACCACGTTGCGTTTTCAGTGAAACCGCAAACTTTTGAAGTTTGGAGAGTGGAAAGATCTGAATCCGCTCCTCCATCCAGCTTCGTGTAAACACAGAGCGGAGCGTCTCAGGGTGAAACGCTGACGTCACCGCATGCGCACTCGCAGTTTTAGGTGAAGGCTCCGCGCTCAGCCACATTTCCAGTTGAGCCAGTAGTTGGCGGTAATGCGCGTTATGGTTGGATTGCCAACCGTCTCACACAACAAAACGGCAGAAAAAGAAAGAACAGAAGAGGAGACTTCTCCTCCCGGAGTCGTATGAACGCGGATCGTTTTCACGCCGTCCTCATGTAAATGCGGGTGGCTTTTGAAAACGCAAAGGAAGAATCGTTGCGGGAGTCTCCGTGTAAACGGGGCCTGATACCGCTCCGCTCTTCCTCGTCACTGAGAGTGGTGCCACGTGCTCCGAGTGCACAATGTTTAGAAAACAGTGAAGCTCTTTAACGTAATATTACAGGCTAAAACAACAGGCTAACCGCACCTAAAGTTAGCATCCTGAAGCTAACACAGAGACAGGGGGACACTGAGGAAAAGCTCTTACATCTGCTCCACAGCACACAGCATTTAAAATACTCACATTTCCAGGGTCCCAGGTTTGTTGGCGGATGGTTGGTAATGCGCCTGGATTCAGGACCAGTCTATTCGCTAGCCCTCTGTTGTACTGTCCAAAGTTGGAAAAGCAGTTGGCCGTGAAGTGACTAGCACACACATGTACAGTTTTACTGAGTGTAGCTGCACATTTCCTTGATAAATGAACTCTAGCCGCTTAGTCTTGTCTTCTAACGAGATGGGAAGCTTGTGCATAGAACTATGTGGCTGTTTACAGCCAAAAACAAAGCAGTGATGGCTCTTCAACTTTGTCACTCTCCTCTCCGCTGCTGGAGAGAGGAGGGGAGGGTGCAGGGAGGGGGTTCAGGGGTATCTGCTCCGGTGGACCAATCAGGTCAGACTTGCTCCTGATTGGTTGAAAAAGGGGATCGGTGACGTTGGCAAATCCCCAAAATCCAAAAAGTTCATTTTAGGTCAGGATTTTACATTCACAAGCACTACAGGTTTTGTCATTAAATATCACATTTTGTGAGCTGGGAGGAAAGCCAAAGACCCACAAATTTCACGTAAAGACTTGTAAAAGAGATTTCCGCATAATATGGGACCTTTAATGTCATTTCAGTGCCTGACTACCTCTCCCACAAAATCTTCTTTGTGTAACTTGATGCATAGAGCCTGATAGCAAATTCTAACTAATAGAAACCAGACTCAGACCTGCCAGTAGGTTTATACTCTAGTCAAAAGGAATTAAGTCCATACTCCCTATAATAAATTTTATATTATATGACATAAAAATATTTATAAAATGCACAGTTTAGCATGCAAGAACATTTGGTAAAACATTGAAGATGCATAAACTAAACAAACAGCTGTTGTTTAGGACACCCAACACAGGCAGCTGGTTGTGTAAGTGAAGCTGTTTGTATGTGTTTTGAGGGGAGTGGTGGGTGATTTGCCGGCTTAATGTCAAAGGAAGCGGCGGCAGCTATAATGATCATTTTTCATGCTCTGCCTCATTTCACTAAGAGGCCAAACTCGACTGCTGGTGGCGCTTTTTAATTCACTTATGAGGCAGACAGAGGAAAACAGAGAAACACTGCTGCAACACTAAGCAAAGAAGACCATGCAATGTGAGGAAGAAGAGAAGAGTTGCATGTTTGCATCAGATGTGAATGTTTTATTTATTTTAATGCACAAAATTTAATATCATTAGCAAAACAACAGTTTAAAAACAGCAACAGTTTTAGATGAAACAAATCTGATTTTCAAAGTTTTACAGATTTTCAACCTTTACATTGTATGAAACAAATTTCAATCATAGAGCAAAAGCTCATCCACATTGATAGTGTTCTAAAGGCTTATGGAGCCTTCCTGACCTCCACTAGTCAGTGTTTTCTTTAAAGTAATGAGTTGAGTGATTTAAGGGCATTGTGATTTCATAAAAAATATTCCTGAGCAGACTTCATAATTTTTTGCAAACATTTTTTTTGATTTCTTGATTAGTGATTATTTTAATGTGTAAAATTTCAAAAACAAGGACAAATGGCTTAAACTTTTTAACACTTAGCAAACCCTCACAATTCTACGAAATTACATTATGAAATAACACTTATGAAAGTCGAATGAAAACAAACAGAGTGGCATAAATCTTCAGGCTCTTACAAGGCTTAATCCCACTGATAAAAACTGATACATACACTGCTCTTTGGTATGTCCATCAAAGTAAAGGAAAGTGGCATACTTGTGTCTGGGAAATAGGGTAAAGTTTTTTTTTCTTCTTTCACTAACGGTTTTGCGTGCTCCTGGTCTCTTGCCCCTTGGTCTTCCCTTGAGACAATCGGTTGGCAACATTACTTTCGTGAGCTGGTCTAGAACCATTCCTCGCGACTCACATTGGAGGTGGCGTGAAGGTTACAGTATTATACCACAGAAGTGAGAAACTGAATCTTTGCTCTTCTTCTGTTTCCCTGTTTGAGCTTTCAAAAATGTATTTTGCTGCTTTAACTGTGTCAAGTTATTATTAGTGAAAACATACCATGACACAGCAGTTTTAGAGAAAAAGTAAGTGAAATAAACTTGAGGCTTTAATCGTGAAAATTTCCTACAGAGACATGATGATCATTGAATTAAGGATGATTATCAGGAGTTAAAGTATTTATAGTTCCTCCTCTTTTTAATCACTCAAGTCATTAGTTGAAACATTTCTTTTGAAATAAGGATGCAAATCCCCGCAGCACTGTTACAAACTTCATCTGACTGCTAATCACAGTTTACTTCTATATAAATGACGCCTGCTCTGAAAGGAAGAGCAGTAAGTGTGGCTCTGCTATGAAGTCTCAAAAGGAGCAGGGATGTGTCAACGTTTTCTTTAACAAATGACTCTGTTACACTATTTTTCTACCTGCTACTTTAAAACAGCTGTTTCCGTGTCCAGGGAAAAGTAAATCTCCATCGTATGCGATATCCATTGTACAGCAGAACATGAAACCAGTGTCAGTACTGAAACTGGTACCCCTGCTTTGAGTCGAATATCCATTAAAACTTCCATTCTTAAGAAAAGTCCTTGGCTGTCTTAGCTGGTTATAACAACCTCCCCATACAACAGGAGGACACTGATAGCCCTACTCGTTGCAGTTAATGAGGATGATGAAGCCATAGAAAAGTTATGTCATATTTAACTAAAGCTTCCAGCTTCACCTGCTCATTGCCTTACACATTCTTTCTACGAATGAAAACAACATTCAGACAGAAAAACATGGCTTCAATTTGTCTGTATGAAAAACTTTGCATCACTGTTTGCATCCGTGATAGAGCAAGGTTGGAAAAAATACCCAAAACACTTGCAGTTACAGCTGATCACCATAGGTGTCACCAGCAGGAGCAAAACTACGTTCTCTAGGAAATCTCCTTCCAGTAATTCTGTCACGTGTTGAATAAAAGCCTTCCTAGTCCGCACTGCAAACTCAAATAAATATCAATTGTTATTATTTTTTTAACATTGACAAATGACACCAACAAAACAGGGCCCGTATTTACTAAGCATCCTAAGTCTAAAAGTGTAAGAAAAGTCTATGAAAAGTTGTAGAATTCCATGAGTTCTAAGATTTTTCTAAGATTTTACCCGTGGCTTTCTGAGAGGATGCTAAGAGGCTTTGTAAATATGGGGGCAGCATTAGCTACATCTAGCTCCTTCAACTAAATGCCACTCAAATCGCTGTAGACCCATATCTAAGAAATGACACAGGTGTCAGATTGTTTCTTGGTGCCCGAGGTTGGGGAGCGAGAAGGAGGAGAAGGAGGAGAAGGAGGAGGAGGCTGTCTAAATGGGTTTCCTTGTGCCTTGGCCTGGTACTGGTACTGGTAAGTGGCTGTGCTGGGTTGGTAGGACAGTGTGCTTGGTTGGTGAGATAGTACACTGGGTTTAGGGGCCACTCTGGGTGCCGGCGTTGGTGCAACAACTGGCGTTGGTGCAACAACCGGTTTTGGTGCAACAACTGGTGTTGGTGCAACAACTGGTTTCGGTGCTGGAACCGAGGAGGTGCCGTACATTGAAACAAGTGGGTGAGTGGTCTTGTACTGCAGAAGGTACTCGGGGTAGATCTGGTGCTTCTCAAACACAACAAAGATGGAGGGGTTTATGGGGTCATCTACACAGCTGTCGTAGAAGTTTATGTCTCCACCGTCCTTGGAAGGAGGTCTGCGGTAGTCAGAAGATCCTCTGGTGTAGTCTCCCACCAGCACTCGAGCTACAAACATGGATCTCACGTCAGAGTCACCGGTGTAGTTGTGGGAGTATTTGGAGTCCCGGGCAAAGTAGCTACCTAGGTTTGGACAGAATTATTTTAAAAATGAATAAATATATTGTGCTTCACATCCCATAGTTAGTGTAAACAAGAGCAACTCATTTGCAATAACGTTCCCTGGGTGCAGGTTCCAGTTTAATGCATCAGACTGTTTTAGCCTTGTGACTGGTTTTAGTTCAGTGACTTAGATGGGTGCAATAACTGTTTATGGTGCAATTATCTGCTCTGAGGGCAGGTATTTGTTTGATACACATACTGGTTTTGGTCCAGTGTCTGATTTTGGTGCAAAAAATTGTTTTGGTGCACTAATCTTCTCCGTGCATAAACATTTTTGGCTAACTTAAAAATGCTATGTGGAGGATCCATTTTAAATGAAATGCGTCACTACTATCTGGCCTAGAGTCTTACGCACACTGTGGTAAAGATGTGACTTTTGACCAGACGTGTGTTTGCTTTGGAACCACTTTTATTTGTTTAATACTAGTTTTACCAGATACAACGTGACAAAGTAAGGTTTATATCAGTACAGTTATGTAGCGCTGTTGTTTGAAACATGAAAAAAAGCAATCTTGAGTGTACTGTATGTCAGTAGCCAGCTAAATGTAGCGCTACTAGCAGCCCAGTGCTACAACGTAGCCGTAGACTAACATGACAACAAGCAAACTGTCAGTTCGTACAGTATTTTAGTAGCTATCCATATGTAGCACTACTAGCAGCCTGTTGCTGTGAGTTGGTAATGTGTAACACTAGTAAATCCTGGATAGCTATGTCCTGCCAGTCATCTACCAAACAGAGCTGACGTAACCTCACTCTTCATTTTTCTCGAGTTTGAACAGACCAGTGCAGAATAACTGCTGACTGTGGGTTGGAATGGACATTAGCACTAACAGTTTAGCCTTTTTAGCCTTTAGCTAGAGCTGTATCACCCTCCTGTTTAGCTTTTTTCTGCCCTTCTGTTCTTTTCTGTCTAACAGTTGGGCTCCAATGTCCACCATCACTACGAAATTGTGGAAATCATTTTCAGCAGAGAAAAACACAGGTCTTGCATCTTTCTCTTCTGAACTTCATCAGCCAGCGTAGTGTTGTCATAGAGACTTGGACACACCGTGAATCAGTCTAGTGTTGCTCAACCCAATTGGGAATCTACGAAGAGGCATTTCGAAATAACCTATATTAGCGCTAATAATCTAATTTTAAAGTGTGGATTACGATCAGGCATATATGTAGAAGGGAGACTTTCTCAAGATCACTTTCAAACTCCTCACAGCCCCTTTAAAGGTGTAAGTACAGTAACTGAGGTATGTGCAACAACAGGTTCTGGTGCAGTTGTCTGCTCTGGGTGTTGGTATGAGTTAGACGCACAAGCTGATGATTAAGCTTGATGCAATGACTGTTTTTGGTACATTTGTGGTGCTTTTTCACCAAATAGTCTGTTTGTTTCAGTAAATTTTGGGACAGTGCCATCTCCTTTGTGTTGTCTTGGCAAACTTTATCTTTCTAAAACTCACACAGAAAGTGTGTCTGCTGCTTTACAGCTCCAGAGCAGGTTGAATTTATTGTCTGGGGTCAAGTCAAGTCAACAGATAAAGTCATTTGTTCTGCTGACGTTAGCAACAAGTCTCATATCATTAGTGAAGAGAGCAGAGGGCAATTTCTGCCATGCACTGACCAAATTTCTTTCCATTTGATAAAATTATAAAATTGAATAAATGGGTAACATCTGTGTTCAGTATCGTACACAACATCAGATGAGGAATCATTGTGGCCTAATTTACAGTGTATGCTAGGAGTGACATTGATGTTTTACTTGTACAGTACCATGTGCTCCTGTTCTAAGATTTTCTTCAACCCACCTTTGCCGTAAGCAGTTCCATGAGTTCCACAGATTCTCCAGTCGAAGTTGGTGTGGCTGATGACATCTACAAATTTAGAGTCTGTGCCATGAAAAAGCTTTTTCTCCATCACTGGACGCTTGTTGTTGTTGTTTAACATCTGGTTTTTCTGCCTTTATTTAAAAATGACAAAAAAACACCATAAGCCTCCTGGTGAAGGAGTGGGGAAAGAAAAACGAATCAAAGCTAATAGTTCTTAAAAAGTTGCTGCTGTGAACTTAAGTGGCAAATGCTGATAAAATGCAACAGCTCAAACATGGCAAAACAGGTGTAAAAGTGGATCCAAAGTTCAGACAACTTCAATGAGGATCAGATACACCGCAATATTAGGATCTTCCCTTTCAAGAGGTACCAAAAGCTCATTGCTTTAGCTACTGTAGCTCTTATGTTTCATTGACAAGTTTCCATGAAAATCCCATACGTACCACTGAAAGACCTCCCAAAGAGCTTTGTTCTGAATTCTCTCAATTTTCACGACATCAAAGCCTCTAAGAGTTTGGCAGAAAAGCCCTTCAATCTCCTTAAATTCATCCGAGGTGCGCAATAGGGGGACTCTCTGGGAAGGCAGGAAGTGAAGAGAAAGGAAGGTGACATTATTCAGCAGCTGAAATGAATCCACAGTATATGATCTTTTCTAATAAATGTTGATAATTATTTGTCTAAGTGCCACTGTAAAAGAATTTGTGTGTTTTCATGGTAGATAAGTAAAAATACATGAAGATAAATCAGTAAATGTGATAGTCAGGGTGGATCCCAAAGCTCTCTACTGTCCTTCACCAAACCGTAAGTATTTATCTACCTGTCATACTAAGTGGTGATCCAAAGCTCTAAGTGCTGCCGGAGGGAAATTTAAGGAGCAATGAGAGACACACCCCTGTGTGAAACATTACATACTGATTGGGCGCTGCAGTGGCTTGGACTTTATTGAAACTTCACCAGGGTTTCATATAAGTGAAAAGGCAGACTTTAAAATAGTAACAAAGGGGTGCCTCAAAACATATTATTAACACACTTCAGGTAGTATGTGGTAACAAACAGCTGTAATAAAAACAATATCCCCAGCTCCCCCTTTCTTGCATTTCTCCATGCATCTCCATGCTCCATGGTGGGACTTAAGAGCTTCAGGATCCAGCCAAACATTTGCACCTGTCATTGTTTTTTTTTTTTTGTTTTTTTTTTAACAAAAAGACTCTGGAATGAGCAGGTGTTATGCATCGATCATAAAGGGTGCACTCAAAGTACCTTGTATCCTGTTTGTGGGACCAGGGTCTTGTCCCAGTGGTCTGGTATAGCAGTGAAACTTGACTGACCCAGAGGTTTTCTGTGGTGAGTAATCAAATTACATTTAGTTTCATTTTCAAGATGTTTTTCATCGATGAAGGATCCACGTCAGACGTTCTGGATGTGTTACCTCACTCTCTTCGCTTGGACATCAGCTGCAGATACAAAGCGGGGCCGTCTTTTCACTAGCCTCTTGGTGCCATAGCGCTTGTTTGTTTGGATCATGTCTGTGAAGGAACAAAGTCATAATTACCACAAACTCACATGCTTTTAATTTCTATGCTGATTGTGGATAAGTTCAGAACTCTTTGACCACCTTGGAAGCTGAGAGAATACGACTGTGAACCAGCAGTGAACTCCACCACATCTTTGTCGTTGTCAAGAAACTTCTGCTCCAGTTTAGCGCAGTCCATGTCTGCTGGCTTGTGTCCACCAGACTGCAAAACAGGATGGATGAGCTTTTTTGTTTTTGTACTTATGCAATAAGTATTTTTAAACAGGGCGATGGTGATGTTCTAATCCAAGACTTGAAAGAAAGTGAGTCAGCAGAATGTGCTCCTTTTATTCCTTTGCTCAATGTCTCAAATGTTTTTAATACCTTAGATTTTCCAGATTTTTTTTCTGTCCTGTTTCCTTTCAACAAAACCTAAACCACTAATTTTTTTTTCCAACCCCCAATCTCTGAATCTTTATCTCTTTATTGTCTTTGACGGGAAAAAGTTTTGCAGTGGGGATACACAAAAGACAAGGTGCATAATGATAATAAGATAATTAATTAACTAAGAAAGAAAGAAAACAGAAAATAGTTTCACACACTGCTTTCTGGATTCTGGTTTGAGAATTTTAAAAGGATAAAGCTAAAAGAAAAAGCTCAAATATCTTTATTTCTTGAATTATCAGTGTAACATAAGCATGACTAATAGAAATTTATGCAATCTGGCTTCCATCTCTTCCCTTCTTCTTATCTCTTTCTATAAAATGTGCTGCCTGTGTACGCAGCTTCCTCTTATGATTCTATTTCCAGAATGTGGAGTCGTACAAGATAAGATTAAAACTTAAAAGATGTCCGTGGGTATCATCCCGGGGAAAATAGGACAGCAGACTATGTGGAGCTACAGAGTTATGTAAACAGAGTTTGTGATCAGGTCAGAGAGGCTTTATTAGGTCATGTGATGTGAAGGAAGAAGTGACGACAGATATGATTTTTCTTTCCCTTTAAAAGAGCAAAAGCTGACAGCTGCTAGAGTCCAATGTGACCCCACCCAGTGTGGCTCTGATAACAGAACACTGCATGTGACAGCAGATATCACACAGTAAACTCCACTTCATAGCAGAGAGACTGTGTTTTAGTAAAGTCTCCACCACAGCCGTGTTTAGAGATTTAGGTTCCTGTCACTGAAATAAAGGTAAAGTGACCATTTTTGGTCCACATCAGCTCCACTAGCTTAGTTTGCTGAGGCAGGTTGTCACTGTGAATATCTTCAACAAAAACTGTTTTCCGCTTCTGTTTTTTTTTCTTGCGGCTCCACTGTTTGCTAACTATGCCCCCAAAAACATGATCAGATATTCATTTTTTTTTCATTCAGTCGTAATTTAAATACCAGAGGTCTTCTAAACTTACACCAGGGCTTTACACAGAAACTGATTTGTCAGGGGGCAAAACACAAACTTCCTGAAGTGGCAACTTTTGAAAGCACCACCATTTGTGTGTAATGTTTATAATGTGTGAGTGAAAATGTCTCTAACTGTAGCTACTCACAGCTGAAGCGTACATGTTCCACTTTCCAAACTCATCCTCCCAGTACCAAAGCCACTCAGTGGTGTGGATGAAGTCTGGCTGAAGCAAAGAGTTCACGGTGGAGAGTCGTCGCACTTTGTTCTGTCCTTGGGTCATCGTGTCGAAATGCACACTTGGCATATTGCTACTACAGGTAGTATAAAAAAAAAAAAGATTTCATTCATTTTACATTCAAATGTGTGTGTTTCCCATCATCAAATAATATATTTTTTAGCAATTTTTAAAACAGATCAAACGTCATTTTACTCATTAAGAGTAAATTGGCCCATAACAGAGTTTCACCCAAGTACGCCAACTGAAGGGGAAAATACCCCCCAAGATTTTTCTCATGAGAGGTAATTTTAAATTTGAGGGGTGGTGTCTTTATCAGTTGCTTGAACATCCTTGAGGTAGCCATGAAACAGTAAAATAAACACTGATGTTTCAGAAGCTTTGTGATGAGTTTTTCCCAGTTTTACTCCCAGTTATATTCTCTCTCCTTCCTCAACGTCATATCCTAGTGAAAATGACATCCTGATTAGTGGTTTACACAATTGGGGCTGGGAACACTAATTCAAACACACCCTTCCCAACTGTTTGTGTGTTTAGGACGTGGCTGACTACCAACACCGGCTCAGTCAAACAAACAGTGATCCTCAGTTAACTTCTGTCTGTGCAAGTAGCATCAAGCAGTGTTTCTAATTTTGTTTCAGACCAAGGACCACTCCCCCCAAAAATACCAAAAAATGCCCCCAAAACACCTCACGGGCCACCAAGCTAAATAGCCCTGAAACAACTAAATTAACTTTATTAACTGTACTATATTGTTGTGGAATTTTTCTGTGTGCACCAGTGAAAAAAGTGGATCTTGAGCCAAGTTTGTCTCTAGTCCCTTGGTGCTCGTCATAGCAAATGCGATAAACCCTGTCAAGTTTTGATACAGCTGAAATGATATTTGTATCTCATTATTACCAATTGACTGATATTTGACACATATAGGGATGGGATACAGAATTAGGTACTTTTATAGTTCCCGACGGAATTCTGTCAAAAGTATCGGGTACCAATTCACGTAAAATCAAAAGGTACCTAAACGCATCCTTGTGCACTGCAAAAACTGAAATCTTATCAAGTGTTTTTGTCTTATTTTCAGTAGAAAATTCTTTTTTAGACTCAATATGAGACAAATTCACATGACCAATCCAGAAAAATGTCTTGTTTAACGTTATTTAAGGACAAAAATGAGTTCCGAATTGCTCGTAACCAGTAAAAAAATCTGCCAATGGAACAAGAGAAAAGTTACTTGTATTAGTATCATTCTAGTCTCAAGGAAATTTTCAAGCAATTTTTTTCTTGTTCCATTGGCAGATTTCTATTACTGGTTACAAGCGATTCAAACCTCATTTTTGTACTCTGATAACTTGAAACAAGACATTTTTCTGGATTGATAAGTTGAAAGTGTCTCATATCGAGTATAATAAGATAAGTTTTTCCTTAAAAAAAGACAAAAACACTTGATAAGATTTCAGTTTTTTGCAGTGTGACTGGAAGGGGCTTGAAGAGTAGTTGATTTTCCATGCTTACATGAACACAGCATTTCAAGGTTATATAATGAAGAAGAAATATGTTGAATTGAAAAAAATAGATTTTATTATAAAACAAAATGATATTTTTTTACCACATAAACACAAAAAAGTACTGAAAGTTGGTACCGTTGAGTACCGATAGTGATTGCCAGGTACCAGGCACTGGTATCATATCGTTTCAAATGTGAAAGGTACCCATCACTATACTCATACCAGAGATGGTATTAGATCCACTGAGTCACTATACATTGGTAAGGGGATGAACTTCTCATGTCTATGTAATATAACTTAGTTTTACCTATTGTGTATACTGTACTCAAATTTACAATCTACACTTAAACATCTATAACAATGCTAAAACACATAATAACAACCTATTAATCAATTCAGGCATTATGGAGTTAATAACACCTGCATGATATACATGAGTAAAGGAGGGGGTGACTGAAAGTGAATAGACAGTGGAAAAGTCCTTGAGGTTGAACAATGGACTAAGTCAGACACTCAGGAAGGGGGAGCGTTATCAGTGCACCTGTAGAAACAGCTTTTGCAAAGCACTTTGTCTAACAGTAGTTAGCAGAAACTCTGTGTGGCATGATGTTAAATTTTCCGTTACAGCACCATACAATGCTAATGCTGAGAATTTGTTGTTAAGGTATAAAGCTTGAAAAGGGTACCTGTATGTGTTTTTGGGGTCACAGTAGTCCTTCTCAATTGTCTCATTGTCAGGCATGATGGTCCATTTGTCATCCTGATTGATTTCCCATCTGTATGGCAACTTGCTGTGAGCTTTGTAACACCGCTCTGAAAAATAATAACCCACTGAATAAGACTGGCACATGCTCGCAATACTACCCCCAAATTTCATCATATGAGGGCAATTCTCACAACTTTGGCAACAATCTTCACATCACCGGTAACTCACCATCACCATGTTTGCAGAATCCTTTGATGAAGTACATGCATATCTCAGTTTTATCTGAAGGAAACACAAGAACAAGGTAACATTTAAAACAGTATTTTTGGAAAACGCTTCGAACACAGCATCTGGGGTCTGTGAAATTACCTCTGACAGGTCTATAGTTGGGTCCATTCTCATTGCCTGCACCAGCGTTGACTGCAGTCAAGAGGTCGCTTATGGACCCAGCTCGCTGCAGCTCTTGGCGGTTTCTTTGGTTGCTCTGGGCGGTGTGGCCACCTCTGCCTCTGCTAGCTGTTGAAGGCTTGCTAAAATTACTTGCTTGGTTTGCATTAGCGTTATTTGCTTCTTCCAGTCCAATGCTGCCTTCGCTTGATCCACTATCACAATACTGGTCAAAGGTATCAATGTCAGAAATAATGTCACTGCCCGAAAGGGCTCTATTCAGCGGTGGACGGCTGTCCTGGTTTCCCCTGTTGCCCCTGTTGCCCCTATTGCCTCTATTACCCCTATTACCCCTGTTGCCTCTGTTGCCTCTGTTGCCCCTGTTGCCTCTATTTCCCCGAAAACCCCCTTCTCCTCCTCCTCCTCTGTACCACTCCTTTTGTTGTAAATTTAAACCATCTGAGCACCAGGTATCAGCGTTGTCTGTAGCCACAGAACATTCACCTGCTGAAGCATTCAGTTGCCCCTGTTGATAGTTGTCCTTGTTGCTCCCATCAGCCTTTCTGTCAGAGAACCTCAAAGCTGCTTTGTTTGCATACACTGACTTCAAGCAGGGAAATAGGCTTTCAGGGATACCACAATCCAACAGGCGGATCACTGGCTGCTGGGCATTGAAGTCATGGGTCCGGGGGCAGTTGCAGTCTCGGTGCAGGTACCTTTCGCAGACATGCAGTCTTTTGCAAACAGCACCATCCAGACATTTGCCGTACAAACCAGGCCCATTGTTGTAATCATGACATATCTGGATGGGGAGGACAAGACAAGGAGACAAAATGGTACCATCAACAAAAATAAACATAAGCTATTGAGTATTCCTTCATCTACAGAGGCAAGTTTACCAAATTTCCCCCTGGGATTACTAAAGTATTTCCGATTCTGAACACAAGTGACCAATCAAATATAACAATTCAAAGATGACACATGAAGTCAAACTCACTGAAGGCAGGAGGGTTTTATCACTCTGCATCAGTAGTATACACAGCTCCGTCCTGCTTAGACTCTCCAGCTCATGCTGTTTCAGTATCATCTGATTGTGATAAGAGTCCAAAGTATGGGAGTAGCAGCATCCTTTCCTGAGATGAGGAACCAAACAAAGTTTAGTCTCGATTAAAAAAAAAAGCTGAAAATTTGTTTAGTAAAACAACAGATTTATTTGGCAAAAATTTCATATAAAATCTCAAATAAACACGAGGACACAAAGTCGAAGGTCCATCTTTGTTGTTAATAATAGATCAAATATTCCATAAGTGGTAAGCTAGCTCTAATAACTCAAAAAAAAAAATCCTCTTTGGTAGCATCTTGTGAAGTATGTCAACAAGTTAAAACATTTCATACTTATCTCTGTTACTGGTGACAACACATTAAAGGGGTAGAAGGTCACTATTACATCAGAGGTTTGAAACTTAGCTAACAATATAACTAACTTTCTTTATTGCCTGCCAATGGCAAAGCTATATTTTTATTATGTGTATAAAATGTACAGCATGACTTCATTTTGCCTTACACAGAAACAAACACCTAGCAGCTAAATGCTCCACTTGGCTTGACTTATAAAGGACTATAGTTTACAGGGTGAGAGCCAAGAAACTGTCGAGAACCAAACTCAACGACTTAATCAAGCTATTTTGTATTTAGCTGAAATTCTGCTTCATAGCTAAACTAGCTAACTGCCGGTGTTGTTTACAGCTTAGAGAAAGAAAACTAGCCATGTTAGGTCATTATTATATTAAATATAATATTTCAAATTACTTCTTGATAAACAATAGTTCAAAATTGAAGCTACCGTTATAATAATGTCGTTCAATTAGTGAAATTAGCCTGTAAAGCCATGTAATGTCTGTTATTGTGTAAGAGATCAATAGGGGAGCGTCAGCTGGAAATTGAGGAGCAGGACCTGAACGCACCACGTGTGCCAAGGCCTTTAAAAGTTCCACATCAAGTTTCATTTAATGTCAATGTATCGTTGACACAACCAAAAGGTGTCGGTCTTCACTAACACATCATGTTATTAACACAAAATATTATCTTATTTTTAAGTCAAGGTTCAAAAACAATCTGTTAGAGCCTCCTTAACTCACTCCTCAATCAGGAAAGATTAGTCATGTGTTGATAGTCTTAGGCTTTTTCGTCATAGAAAATATGGTTACCTGGTTTGGGTGAACTGACAGGATCCGCTGAAGAGGAAGTTTTTACACAGGTGCAGCCCCTTGCATGATCCTACACAGTCTCTGGCTCTGCACAGACTCAGGCTGGTCCTGGCCACCACCTTTGGCTGCCCGAAGGGACAACAAAAAACAAATTTCTCTCGGTTACGTACAAGCTCATTCGTAGCCTCTCCGAATCCAAGATTAGATACCAAAAACTTGGTGTCAACTGATCCTTGATGTGCACAGATGATTTTTAATATTTCGGTCTCCATCGTCTCATCGCTTGTGTTTCCTTCCACCTCCAAGCGAGACTGCAGCAGGAGAGCGGCTGATGAGTTCACGGCAATTGGAAAGCGCAAGATCACATCCAGGGTTTCGTTTCTGAGGATTGGAAAACGAAACTTAACTTAAATACCAGGAATAGGCTGTTACACCGCTCCGCTCCACTTGAGGGCGCCCCAGTGTCATATGACTTCACACTGCTCTGCAGAGAGCAGTGGCGCTGAGGACAGTGGATCTGACAACAACTCTGCAACTTTAGTCGCCAAGTTCAAAATATAGACTTTAACATCACTGTAAATACTTTGCATTATATATGTATATATGTAAATCACACATCTGTTGGTTTTAGGGAAATAAAGTTAAATACAATCAAAAGATTAAAGTCTATAGACTTTTTCCACATCTCACTAGAAGGAACTAAGACCCTTTCTCAGTTTTCCTCTGAAGTGTTTTTAATCTGATTACTGTGTTTTTGCAGTAGGTGTGTAAGATTACATTTGACACTCTTTTAATCCGATCACTGTAATAGTATTAATGTAATCTGTGATTTCCAGCCAAATCCAGCACATGCCTCGACTGCAGTACCTTGAATTATTGGGAGAATATGAATTCCTTGAAGTACATTTTCCATGGAAATATCTCTAGGCATTGCCTCATTTTAAACATACCGTGCAGGAAAATAATGGGCTTATACCTAACTAACTGTATCTGACTTTTGCGCTTAAAAAACTATTGCAAATATACATTTTGTGAGATAGTGTTGTTTTGCCAATAGAAAATGCATTTGTCGTGTATTTTTGGACAAAAAGATGGATGAATGGGAAACTGGACCTTCAGAATAAATTGGTGTTTTTCCTAGTGACCAACAAAAAGAACTATTATTTGCACAAATAATAGGATTGTTTTTCATTTCAAGTGCAATATTTACTTTTTAGAAATATTTCTTAGTACAGTTGTTTTTATGTGATACACTGTTGTGTTTTTGCACAAATCTATTTATGTATGTAATTAAATGTATTAAGAAATAAATAGATTACAGCTCAAAATGATCTAAGCTCACTGTTTCATGTGGTCTCATTCTGAAGCACCAGGATGAACATTCATTATTCCTCTGCTTCACTTGTTTGCATTTGCCTGGTAACTTGCAGCAGATTTCCCATCAGCCTCTTAGCATCCTGCCCCCTCCCTCTCCGTGAAGGGAATATACTGTACAGTGCATGTTGGAAGCAATTATTCCAAGGTCTTTTTTTCTCTTTTCTTCTCTTTCACCATCTGCCACCACCAGAAACTCTGAAGCTTTAGATTTTGCAGCTCTAAGAACAGAGCTTCCATTTTTGTCACTAGATCTCATCTAAGCTTCAAACCTGTGGGCAGTTGTGTCTCTCCACCATCAAACATCAAAGGAGGGGATGATCTTTGAAAGGACAGTTATATCTCTATGTTGTTGTTCCAAGGACCTGGGTCAAAGACACCAAGGCTGATCTTGAAACCTTACGCTTTAAACAGCATTTTCATTTGTTTTTATTTCTTAATTTGCAAAAGATTAGTTTGTAATTTTGACTCTGTGTGCCATCTGCGAGGGAAACCTGTGCCAATCAGGCTATTTTGATTTGAGGGGCTCTGCTGCTCTGACAAATGATTGTTAGCATTTACAAAAATACTGTACGAGTATTTTCATATTATCATGGCAAACTGAATATGCAGTCTCTCTTATGGGCCACACGCCATGCTCCTGAACCACCAATTGAGAAATATTTCAAGCATTTATTTCTTTTAATTGTGGTGATTATGGCTTAAAATCAATGAAAAACCAAACATCAGCATCTCTTAAAGTTAGAATATTATAAGACCATTAAAATTTATTTTTAATACAGAATGTTGGCCCTCTAAAATGGATGTTTGGTTGCACACACTGCTAAGTTGGGGATCTTTTTATATGACTTACTGTATCATTGTGGTGTGACATGGAGGTGATCAGCCCGTGGCAAGCCCATGTTGATTTGATCGCAGCCTCCAGCTCATCTTCGTCACTGGGTCTGGTGTCTCTCATCCTCCTCTTCACAATACTCCATAGATTTTCAGGACTGGGTTGTTTTGCTGGTCAATCATGAGCAGTTATATCATGGTCATTTAAACAACTTTTGGTTAAATGTGTCTTTATAAACCTGAAATAACAAGACCAGTCACAGTAGTAGAGTAGAGGTCGTGCTCTGTACAGTTATTTTCTAATGTTTGAAACCACCAGCAGGGGTCAGACCAAGTGATTAGCTTCACATCACAGATTGGTCCTTTTTCAAATATGGCAAAGACTCTAGATGAGTGATACGTTAAACTCTTAAAAGAGCAAGATGAGGTTATTATTTTAACATAAACAGGACAAAATCATCAAAGACCACTACTGAATCTGAAAGTTGCATATAAGAGCTTTAAGTTCATAAATTACATATATAAACTTTTATATGACAACCCACCCCAACAGAAATTTCTTGCTAGCATCAAGGCTAATAACCGTGTAAAGGCTACTTAGCTAGCTAAAAACAGTGTGGACTATAGCTTTCCCTTCAGACGTTTTAAGGGTAATGATGGTTGTGTTATAAACCTGTTATGAAAAATCCTGGAGGAAAACATTGAGGAGCAGAATATTTACTATGTGGCATGAAAAACACTAAAAGTCCTCTTGATTTTAGTTCAGATGTCTTACTCCGCAGAGGACTGTATAGGTGAATTCTGAAACAAATTTTGTGAATTTCCAAACCACAATTTGAGGGACAGCACCCCCTGGTAGGGAGATATAATGGGTGTGACAACCAACCCCCTTAACCCCCTACATAATGTAAGAGGTATTTCAAGACAATATCAGCACCTGAATGTCCCAGCATTGTCAGGAAACTGTCAGGAGTTTGGTGGGTAGAGTGAAATAAAAATTCAACTTGAAGGGTAAATAAAACAGTAATGATGAGTTTACTACAGAATGACTGAGTTGAAACAGGCAAATGCAGATTCTGTAGAGAAACAACTGATTTTGAGGTAAGAAAGTAATTGTCTGACTAAGAATATATTTTGTTTAGTGCTTACACTATTCCAGATAGAACTATTTGACTTGTATCAGAATAAATTGCAGTTTTTCAGGAAAAATGTGATGCATTTTTCCATGCTGATTTTAATCCACTATGCTAATACAGCTAGCTTAACACTGGTCGACAGGGGTAGGGTGGGATGTAACACATCTTTAAAAAGTGTTACAACCATCCCCTTATGTTCAACTAAGCACATTTTCTTGATTTTAATAATGTTACATAACACCGAGGCAGCAGAAAAGAAACACTGATGGAGGTGCAGATGTTTTCAAAAAAGCATCTGATGAAGTCACAAACAACGGTACATCAGTCAGATCAGTCATGAAGGCGCATAGGATCTGCCATGTTACTACAAAGGGTCGGAGGGTCCAGTGATATCCCAGTGTAGGTTACTGGAGCAGCAGCAAGGTTTTCTCTGAGAAACAGGGGGAAGTGTTACACCTCAGAAAAGAAAAAGCCACCACTCCAGGGTTACAAACAACCATTTTTACTTTTTAAAAAACAAACAAACAAACAAACAAACAAACAAACAAAAACATGCACACTGTTTTTTTTTTGTTAGACCTATGTGTTCTTCACACAGCTACACCTGTGGTGTTTGAGTATAGATATTATTAAGTCTTGTGTCAAACAAGTGAGTTATGCTCAGTCACAGAGATACACTGTTCTGGATTGCTCTAGTTCAATAAATCTCTCTTCGAGGGGTGGCACCTCTGTTTTTGCTATTTTTTTTGTCTAATTTTGTCTAACCCCAGCATGTGTTACAACCTACCCTGGTAGTGGGGATTGTTATAACAAAGGACCACCTTGATGTTGACATCACCTGTTGAGGTCTGTGATATTCTTGCAGAGGTCTGAATTGGTGCCATTTGTAGTCAACAAATGTGGGTATTTTGCATTCAAATTTGAGAACTCTTACTCAAAAATTTAGGTAGTTGGAGGTGCTGAAGCAAAAAGTATTACAACCATACCCAGTCTCCCCTATAGAGGTGCATCAATTGGAACAGATTTCGACACCATGATGACACTTGTGCAATAAGTAGGCCTGGCTCATTTGTTTATGCTGTTGCATTACTCACATAACATTCACCCTTTTCCTCTGTATTTTAGAAAGTGTGATTTTTTTGTTACCTTGAAAGTCAGTGATTGTGACATGTAGTGCATTAAATCTTAAATGTATAATTCGGTCCGCATGAATTTAAAAATGTTTGGGAGGTTTTTAAATGTAAAACGGTGTTGCTTTTGCTCCATGCCCCAACCTCCATTTTATTGAATCATGGTGAATTAGCCTGTTGCGTAACCGCATTTGCATTAAGCTTTGATTAAAAAAAAATTATACCACAGTAAAAAAGAAGTATGTCAGTCTATCAGCCTGTAGTTGTATCTCTGCCTCGCGACCTGCTGCGATTTCCTGCTACGGGTTTCCCTTTAAAAGGGGGCAAGGCTCAATGCTGGGAATTCACGTCATTTCGCCGTTTTACACACACATCCAGATCAATGAGAGAGAGAGAGAGAGAGAGAGAGAGAGAGAGAGAGAGAGAGAGAGAGAGAGAGAGAGAGGCAGTCTGTGTCGGTTTCTCTCTCTCTTCAGTCTTGCTCTTCCAGGAAGGGATTATTAACCAGCACGCTGCCGACATCTGAAGGGAAAACACACGCAGACAAAAGAAGTTTTCACACTAACAGCCGCGCTATGAACCCGACCAGCGGATAAATAAAGACAAAGCAACACGGCTACATGAAAAAAAGAACTTCTTCAACAACAAGCCGAGCAGTCGGACTGCCGCTTCTGCCGCTGCTGTGTGGGTTCCTATAGGAAAAAACGCAGATAAAGAAGAGACACAGCGGAAAAGTGGAAGGACAAGGAGAGAAGTTGACGGGAGATAATGTCTGAATCTTCCTCCTCCGCTGCGTATAAGGTAACACAGTTTCCCGTTATCTCCTCTTTGTTTACCTCCAGCTCACACTTTCCACTGAGGCTTTTAATCCCTCACTGTGATATTTCTGCAGAGACTCGCTGCTCTCGTGCTGCATATCACCTCGCGCAGACATGGAGCTCACGAGCACGGCGGGCTCGAGCGCCATTCAGTTTGTTTTGCTAGTCATCTGTTGCTCGCGGCTCCACGCTTTTAGTTCGCCTCCACTCTGCTGCCGCTGATGGGAAGAAGTCGTGACTGTCTGTGACAAGCCAAAACGTTTGATTTACCACCCACCTCCCGAAAAAGTGCTTTACTCTGGTGGGAAAAACCTGTTGTTTCTCGCACACAAACGCAATTATAGACGCGTGTAGTTTAACGAGCATCGATAAAAAAGCGTTCTAACAGATTCTGCTGCAGTCACAACAACACAGAAAAGATAAAAGCAACTGGAGCGGTTAAATTCACTGTTGAACTGGACTGTAAACCATAAGATAAAGCTTACTGTAATGGTGCAGTGCCACTGAGAAATGTACTGTGGTGCATAATGTCTATAAATGTTGGAGATAATCGTAATGTTCGTCACACGCTTTACAAAATTCCACAAATTGCAAAAAATGATTAATTTTTAATATTTGAGTTAGCTGTTTTTCCAAATTCTTTTTTTTACTTCTTTTTTGGCATGTTGGAGAGCAACCCACCTTCTAATTAATCGAGTTGATAAGAAATTGCAGCAGTATCACTTTATATTCAATGTTAAAGCTGCTGTTAGACTATGAAAAAGATATATGGACACCAAACTTCAGTGGCACAAGTTTTATTCAGATTGAACAATAAATACTCAGAACTAACGGAAGGTGTTTTGTTGATTGGACTGTCTGTGTTGGCTAATGAACTCACGACTGGCTCATGTTCCCTCTAGTTTGTTTTTATGAAGCCTGCACAATGAAATCCCAGTTAGTACCTACTGCGACATGAGCATATGTAATGAACTCATATCAAATCTGACATTAGTGCACTGAATATGAAAAATTAACTTTGCTTTCAGCTGGTGTCAGTCTTGATACTCTGGCCATTCGTCCTCATTATTTTCATGCAGCCAGGTGAAGTTTAAACTAGAGATTCACCACCCTCAGATAAAGTTCACCCAGCAGAAATATACTGCTAACATAAGAACTGTGTAAAACATCAGGAATGAATCAAAAAGACATTAAAGCTGACTTATAGCTTGGCATTTTCTTATTGCACGCCATGTAACATTACAATTTTGAATCCCATATTAATCCCATACTTTTCCAATAATGTGCTCACCCTCTGAAAATTGTTAATAATTTGACCTTTCCTAACACATTTCATAAAGTTATCAATCTTAAATAGCCAGATATAGACATGTCACCCATTGGGAATGCAAACAGCCTTGATATCAAACAAAAAATGATATATCTAAAAGTAGTTGGGGGTCTTTTGCGTAATGTTTCTCATCGCGCTTTAAGTACTGCTTTTCTCCAAAGGGGATGCCAAAAACCAAACAAAATACTGCTCATTGAACAGTTGTGAATGTAAAGTTGAAAGACACCAAACTTTTGGAAAGAAAGTTTATATGACTTTATGTAAAAGTTTTCATAACTACATGAAATCAGCAAATGCCAGCAGATCTTGTAGTTTCAAAATGTTGGTTAGACAAAACAAGGCAGTTAAATTCACATACTTTAGGGAAAAAAGTTTAAATTGTATGAAACAAAATTCTATTTATTGGTATAAACGTTGCACACAAGTACAGATATTTAAGTAATATATTTTCAGATGGGAAGGTCAGCCTGAAATAACTGGAAATAATAGCAGCTGTTCAGAGGCAGAAGGTGAAATATGGTGTTTTGCTTATGAGGGATGTGTAGTCATTACTAAGTCTGATGTCACTGCATGACTGCAGTTGCATGCTGCAGAATGAGCAGCTCTTCACCCTGAGAAGTTTCCCACCACAGCTGTCAGTGGACACGACTGTAGCCCAGCTCTGTCTCAAATCTCTGCATTTTTCTGTAGTGTCCTCATCGAGGTTTGTCCTCATTGCCCCTTTTTGACTACAACTTACCTAACCTTTTTTTCTGAGCAGAGGGAACTCTAAAAAGTGGATGTAAAAAGAGGCCTCAGCATTTGAGAAGGGGAAATAAAAGACTTAGATATTATTGCTTGGCTTCCACAGGAAATTCCTGGTGCACACAGTTAGTGCGCAGGTCTCAGAGAGGCTGGGTGGTGAAACGGCTAAAAAGAAGCTTCACTTCCTCAAGAAACTTAAGTGGCTTCATGCTCTGCCCACATTTACAGGAAAAGAAACAAGTAGAGAGAGAACAGCCTTAGACTGGAAAACGTCACACCTCAGATTCAGAACATGTGCTGTACAATAGCAGAGAGTCTTTGATCTCAGTAACTAGAAGATGACTGCGTTCAAAAATCATCTTCAAAATTGAAAGTTTTGCATTTATTTTGCTTCATAAGTAATCATTTTACCTCCCATGGTGGTATAAATGTTTTAAAAATGACCTGATGCACCAGTTGATATTACAATTGACATCAGTCACTCTTACTAAAATATGATAATGATATTCAACTTGGAAGATATTTATTCAAGCTCCTTTGAGCTGGTTTTGAAATGGAAGATTAACAATAATCCCTTTTTAGGACAAAAGCAAACAAGTCCATCAACGACAAGGCTGACAATATCTGTTGTATTTTCTTAACGCCTGTGAGTGCTGTGAGGAGGTAGGTGTCAGACGAGACGTCTCACTGCGCAGTCAAGATACTGAATTTTTTCCTTGATGTTTTCCACAGTAAATATCAGGATGAGCGTACAACTCATAGAAAAAAGACAGCCGGATGAGACGTTTTGTCAGACACACCCCTACTTTTTACAAAAAAAGAAAAAAAAAAGAAAAAACTGGGATTAGAGTTATCACTTTGCCCAGAAGGGGTGTCAACATGAACAGAGCGCCCCTGAAGCACCCAATTAGCTCAATATGTTTTCAGTTACCAAATACCAGAAATGACTTTATGATCATTGATTGTACACCTGATCATGTCTGATAGTAGAAATTGTGACTCCAAAGTTTTGGTTTTACATGAAAATGTCTCAAATCCTTCTTTATCTTAGTTTAGAAAGTGACATCAATGACTTCTCTGACTTGACTTGCAGAGATATTGCAGGGCTTTTCCTCAAACTTACTTTCATTTTCATTTTTTTCCGTTCCTCTTGTTTTATTAGTCTATTCATTAAAAGCTAGCTGAAAAAAATGGCCACCAGGAAAGTGAAAGGTAATTGCTTATAACCTGTTTTTGACAAAGTTCCATTGCGACAAATTTCTGAGTTGTTCCAACAGTAATTCGTATTCTGAATGTTTGTTTGCAAAGTTAGCACCACCAGCATTTCGTGCCCCTCACAGGCAGCAATCACATGCCTGTGGTGAGCTGTAGAGTATTATAGCGTAATGACAGTAGCCTTTAGCTTGAGCTTCTGTTTTTTTCAGTATTTTTTTCTTTTTGTCAGTCCAGCTCCAGTGTCTGCCATTACTACAAAATAAAGTTGAGAGTTCTTTTCAGCAGAGAAAAACACACTGTAAACTTTGCAAACCGGCACAGTGCTGTCATTGTCACAGGGGCTTTGCTAACTGATGTTGATGCCGATAGCTTTATTATAAATCATGGATTATGATCAGGCAAATAAAATCATCTTTGTAAAATAACTGCTTTTGTCAATTTTTGAAATAAGTGTTTTTTTTGCTAAATCAACTCTTTATGATGTTATAGCTCAGTTTTGTGTGTTTTACAAAAGATGGAAAAAATGACTTATTTCAAGAAGGCCATATTATAAAAGTGAGGCTTTTTCAGTATCACATCTGAAGTCTTCACAGGGCTTTTGAAGAAAGTTTAGTTTACTGAGCACCCCATGTCTTAACTCACAGGTTGAGGCTTTTCAGCTACAAAATTTGTGTTTGGGTCTGTTTTAAGTCAAACATTTTCCATTTCAAAGACGTATTAAATGATTGGCATTGAGTTATGATGTGTTGTGTCCGAGCCACTCAGGAATCTTAACGACTCCATGAATGCCGCCTTTGCTGACGTAGGGCTGTATTGTTGAGAGGTTACTGCACTGCAACACAGCACTTAAGCTAAAGCATGTTTGGCACTCTGGATATTTGCATCTCCAGAATATGTCTTCCCAGAATGTAAGGCGTACGTATTAGAAGCATATACTCTTCCGTGTACAAAGATGAAACTGAGGCTCGCTGATGCTGTGGGTGCATGTTGAGGTGAGGTGAGTTGGCGTGGGGATGTTTGGGTTCAGGGCCGGTGCGTCGTGGAGCTTTGTGAGCCATGCTTTGTGTCTCTGTGTCTATTCATAGCAGGAGAGGAGCTCTTTCAGTCCTTCCGCGAACCCGCTGCCAAACTCCACTTCCTCCCCCGTCCATGCTCCCGCCGCGAGGCCAGCCAGCCGAATGAAGGACGAGCCTGCCAGGCTGCCTGCGCACCTGCGTGAGTCACACACATACACACACACGCCCAGATGAGCAGTAACTCTGACACACACTGATCAGCTGGTCAGTTGAGTTTAACAGATAGATTTTTGCCATTTCTTCAAATCTGATGCTTTTAAGACTTTTACTTTTTCTGGGTTGGCCGATTTGAACTCAAAGTCCCAGAAATCACCTGTCAGCCAATGCCTGTGGGTGGGACTGTGACATCTCTATGATTTTCTTCAGATCCAGTTTGAGCTCCTGCAATATCAAACAGATTGTAACAGCAGACTAAAACAAAGTGTTCTCAGGGAGTCATCATGAATAAATGAAAGTACTGTGAGATAAAGCTTTAATAGTTAAAACCTTTCACATCCAATTATGACAACACCCACGACATTAGCACTGCATGAGTGCCGGCCCCTCTCACACTGGACCTCTCAGCTGGGAGGCGTTGAGGCAGATCTGGGGTCAGACACTTGAACCGTGCATGCTTCCACTGGACCAGAACTGACAGAGCTACTGCACTGGAATAACCAACAGGTACACTACAGGCAGGTCCATTTACTATGGAGTTTGGGACACACAGGGGCCGGAAATCATAGAGGAAGAGGGAGAAGAAGAAGGGATGTAAAACTTGTTTTGGCTTTGTGCCAACGACTCTAAGAAAACAACCAAGCCAACGTGGACTAGTGTGTCAGGATAAGGTGACTCATTTGTCTTAAGCATCATGTTTTCAGTGCGTTCAACACACAAGATGTTCTCTTCACGTTCCCTAACTTTAGAGACATTCTTGAAACTCATTGAACGCATCAGAAGGTGACTAAGCCCCTGCCTCTCACTGCATCAGGAATAATTCAATAGAACAAATGAGGTCTGAGCTGTTTCCGACGTCTCAGATTTTGCTATTGATTTGGAGGGTTGGTTTATCAGTGACTGACATTTTGGTTCAATAAAAAACTCAGCCAATCTGGAAATTGTAAACTGGATTAAGATAGAGGTGGTCGTCTGTCATTGAGTGTGTTTTTACTAGAGCTTTGACTTAAAGAGGCGGTATCGTCCTTTTTCTTTAGGCTTTACATTACATTACACATGATTTAATCCAACAAAAATCCCCTATTTTTCTCACACTGTTGTTTTAGAAAACCCTTATCTAAGCCTTTGTGTGAAATTCTTTGTTTTAGCTGCTGTCTCTTTAAGGGTACCTGCTCGAATCCCCCCCCTTACCATTGGCCAGTCCTCTGGAGTAGAGCTGTGGGCAGACGTTGGTGTTTGATGCATAGTCCTACAGTGTGTCATAACCCAGTTTGGGGATCCTTATGCAATAACTTCATCTTTTCAGCAAGATCTTGCAGAGATTTTGGGAAGATATAGTGCTTTTTTTTTTTTTTTTTTAAGAATGGATTGTCTTGCGCAGATTACACATTCAGGGATTTATACAATATATATATATATATATATATATATATATATATATATATATATATATATATATATATATATATATATGTGTATATGAAGCTGCTCTCCTTTTGCATGAGGATCTTGCATTGTTTCTTTATGTCCATGTTTAAAATATGGGGAAGCGTAATACCCCTCTTTAAACACCCCTCCTCCAGAATCTTTAACCAGAGGAGTGAACAAGCTAATTTGTAGCCATGTGGCTTTTGCTTTGAAGGCTGTCTCTATTCATTGGCTAATCAAAACAAGACAAACATGTTGCAGTGATACAACAAGGAAACATGCTCCGGTTCATGCAGACCAGTAGAACAGTAGACCAATCTGCTGGTTCCCTATTTGCCAAGATTAGAGTTCCTGGAATGTCAGGTGTTTGTTGAACCGAGAGAGGAAGCAAAGTGAGGAGCAAACACTCTGCAGGTGAGGCGGTGAAGGAGATAGGTTTCACAAAGGTGTAAGTAAGTGAAATGTGACATTTACAGCCCTTCAGGGCTTTGGTTGGGTTGCTTTGGCTCACTGTTGCTGAACCAATCATAGAACAGGCGGGGCTGGAGCCGTGCCAAAAGATATGCTCCATGTTCAAAGTGTAATCCTAAGCTCCTTTGTCCATGTGTCCGTCAATATTTAACCCGTTTATTTATTTTTCTTGCAAGTGTGAAGTTCATGGCTTTTGTGTGGGCGCAGGCCCGGTTGGCTACACAGGCTAAGGGTGGCTAATGCACACAGGAAACTCCTTCAGCCCACTTCCTCTTTTACATTGTTGCATAAAAAGGAAGAACGCTCAACAGGTCTGCTTTCAGTTTCCTGTCGCGTTAACTGATGGGTCAGTTCACATCCGCAGATGTATGGAAATCCGCCTTTGTTTTAATCAGATTACAACACAGTTCCTCACACAGACATGACTGCCACACATCTGGGGGTCAGGAAAATGTCTCTCTCTTCCTTCTTCAGTGTTCAGTCATTAATTCTGCTGCTGCTGGGAATCCACTCTCTTCCCTCTGACAGACAGCTACACGTCTCTGTCACATAAAGACTAAACACCCCCACTTGTCCTCTCCTCCTCTGCCTATACAAACTCACGTGCTGGAAAACAAGCTGCCCATTAACCCTCACATTCAGAGGGAGTTCTGTCCTGAGGGGGGAGAGGGAAGGAAGAGAAGCAGAAGGGGGAGGGAAAGGAGGGACGGGAAAGGGGGAAGGAGGAGGAGGAGGGGGAAGGGGAAAAAAGACAGAAAGAAAAAGAATGAGGGAGGAAATTGCAGTGTGGGCAGAAATCCGCCTTCTCCATTTCCTGGGGAGGAAGTGGATTAGATCGGGGAGAGTTGCAGCCTGCTCCTCACTCTTAAGAATGCAACTAGGCTTGTTTTTAACCCTCTAGCAGACACCTCACAAAACCCAACAAGACTGAAAGTACCTGAAATGAGCTCTCCTTCGTTTTAGTCATGAAGTTGAATTGATCTGTACTAATCTCTCACTGCAGTTAAATGAAGATTTTTAGCTGCACCTTTTATTGTGTGCAGTGCAAAAAAACAGCATGGCAGGTTGTAAACTGTAAAGCAAACTCTGAATGATCCAACATAGTCCACCTTCAGACAGATGTTACCAGGTTTTTGCCAACTTATCCTCAATCAACAAACCTTGTGGATGCATGGAAAAACTGAACTTCCTCAAAGGTCTGCCAAAATACCACATTATGACCCCTATCTTTACTAGAGCATAGAACATGTTTACGACCTGAAAGATAAAAAAAAGTTTCTCTGTCTGCACACACTAAATGGGGCTGAATTCATGTTTTACTCTTTTATTTTTTAAAGTATTATGGTGCACAGTTAGGGTTGAGAACTGCTGGATGACTCGTGATAGGATACGTATGAAACCATATGACACAGTAGAATATGAAGAGGTTTAAGACACAATAGGAAAGAGAATGTATTACAATTTGATAAAATATGATGCAACTAGAAAAGCACTCAGAGAGCGCAGACCTTCGCCAAGCATATTGTCACCAACACTGTAGTCCTACTTTAATGTTATACTTCCTTTCAGCAGACTGTCTGCTACAATTTGGTGTTAGTTGCAGGTTTGTACGATAATTTGTTACCTGACAGTGTTGAAAATTAAGATGACCCAGAACATATTTCATATTCTGGATCTTAGTATCCAGAATATTGGCAGGATCTGGATTGTACTTTTGCATCTGTCAGAAATTATGGTGACCTTGTCTTGTATTGTTTTGCAAAGCAAGTCCGACCATTTATCATGGGGTTATATACACATATGGTAAAAACAGCCCTATTTCACAATGACAAAGAAATTTTAAAAACATCCTGGATCCAGACGGTGATTCAGATCACCTCCAAAATGTAATCACTTCTTCCTTATCTCATTTTGAACATTTCTTGAAAATTTTATCAAGATCCTTTCTTTTCTTTTTGAGCTATGTTGTTCACAAACAGTCAAACTCGCCCAAAAACTTAATCTCCTTGTCTGAGGTAATTAATTGATATCTTTCTATGCTATCGTTAATAATGTAAGACACAACTGAAAATAAAAAATAAAAACAAAACATGTGTTAACACATGCCCTAAAGACCTCAGTGTGTATTTTTTTTGCTCACTTTGACAACAAAACAATGCTGATGTCAAAACCAGTGAATTGGATTTGCCTTTTATTTCAGTTGCAATCCAGGTAACAATCACTTGTGTTGGAGCCCACATGCTGGATTATGACGCAACTGAGAGCTTGTCTGAACGAAACCCCCCCAAAACACTGAGTTATTCAAAAGCCAAAAAAAAAAAAAAAAAGACAAGAAGTTTGACTGTAAACAGACAGGAAATACAACAAACAAAAATACAGTTGCTGCAAGAGTAGAAATATCTTAGAGGATGATTAAAAAACTATGTCCATGGAAACAAGACTGGCTGGTTTCCTTGGTTTATCAGTGTGTGTGCTTGTGTGTGTGTGTCTGCGCTCACAGCTGGGTTTGCAGTATGCGTGCTTGTACGAGTGGGTGGATGAGTGTGAGTGAATCTAGTGTCTTTGTGCAAAGCTTGCCAGAGGTATTGTAGGTGTATACTGTGTGTGTGAGTGTTTGTGTGTGTGTGTGTGTGTGTGTGTTACGATGTACAGTATATGGCTGCAACCCCCCTCACTGACTTCCTTTGGTCTCTTTCTTTGTGGTACTGTGTGGGGGGAATTGGTGTCAGAAGGTATGTGTGTGTGTTTTTGTATGATGTGTGTGTGTGTGTTTGGTCTTTCTGAGGGGAAATTTCCTGCCCCTGGAAGCAGCTCTTGTCCTCAGGAATTTCCTGAGTGGGCAGACGGCGCTTCCTGAATAAATGTTGTTGTTGTTTTGTGTGTGAGTGTGTGTGTCTGTGTGCATGTTTTAACTGGCTCTCTTTTCTCTTCTGAAAGGGAAACTGTTCTCACATGCCAGCAAGTGAGCTGAGCACAGCCCCCTTCTCTTCCTGTTCGCGACACACTCCACATGGCGTTTCTTACAGAGAGGGGGTTCATTAGGCTAAACATCACAGTAAACACACTGTATACTGAGTTATGGTGCTGCATTGAAGAAGTCAAAAGTACGTCAATCCTATTCCTCTTGATAAATGTACATCACTCTAGACAAAACTAATATTTTATAAACGCAAGATATGTGCAAGAGGAACTCTAAAACCAGATCATACATCCCCCATAATGCAATTTCTGTCTGTCAAACTCAAGATTCTTTACTCAATTGAAAATAAAAAGTTTTTTTTACTAAATCAGCAAAAATTGTGAAGGCAGACAAAATTAGGGAGGAAAATGTTACGGTACACAAACCTATCAGTTTTTACCTGTGTCTCACAAAATGAGCAACTGCTATGTAACTGGCTTAAAGAATGAATATTTTTCAAATAAATCTGATATTTAATTTGTAAGTGCCCACATTAACTGCTTGCATCTGTGTATTTAAGCACTTATGTATGCGTCTGCATGCTTAGCTCAAACTCAATACTTGGGTGGTACTTGAAACCTGTTTAAGACAAAGTGAATTTTACTTTTGACTTGTCAACTGATGTTGTGAAGTTTTTAATAGTGAGAAATGCCATTAAAAGCACAGGGGTGTTATTATTTTCCACCCAGTAGCAGTTGGAAGCAGGAAGATGCTGCAGTAGCTTGAAAACTGTGTTGGGGGTTGAAATAGGATGTGATCAATTTGCATTATCCCAAAGGTATTTACATCTTTAAGCCTATAGCTCTTTTGACAATGTACACTTTCTGCTTAAACCTCAACCCAACTCTTACACCTGAGGCTCCCTAAATCCTTGGTCTGCACTTGGTCTACATCAGAAGTTTTATCACTTCGAAATGGGTAGGTTTTCATTGTTCAGCCTTTTTCTTCCCATTTTTGATCTTTGGGTCTTGAGTCCCAAAGAATATCCGTACACATTAACATGTCCCAGTTTTGAAAAATCGTTGTCCAGGTTTTGAGCAACTGCAACACCAAAATTGGCAACACTAATTTATCTGTATATATGCCAAAAAATATTGTTGCCAAGACTTTTGCTGGTGTAACTGATAGGAAAACATCCTTAAAGCACCAAGTGACAAATTTAAATACTGTTTCTTCGTTGTATAGTTGTCATTCAGTCTCAGCAGGTGGCTGTTGCTTAGATAGCCCAGCTTTTACTGACAGGACCTGCTGGGTAACAAAATGGGGTTCCTGTTTTGGTCACCTATTATAACTTGCCATCCAACTGTTTGACATTTGATAGGTAGTTTCTTCTTTTGTGCAAGCTTTCAGCCCATATACAGTTATTTGTTTGGTCATTTTTGGCTTAGTTGGTTGGTTAAGGAATTATTTGGACCTACCCTCTTTTGTATGCTTGTGAGCTTGTAATTTGGTGCTTTGTGGCAAAGTTGCCTTGAGCTCATGTGAATGACAAAGTTCCCTTGTCTCTTTGCTTAATTTTGTTGCAAGCATTTTTTTGCGCTTTTCATACGTGAGTTTTTTGGGACTTCAGAAAAGGGTACAGCATGTTCCCCTGAAGGAACAGGGTCAGTTACAGTTGCACTCAATATCTTCAACCCCCCTTGTGAATTATGGATAGTCAGACACAAACTTTTGGTAGTGTTAAATAGGTGTCTTATCCCATTCCTCGTGGGTAATTGCTTCCAGTTTCACTAATATTCTTGGGTTTGTGTTCTGCAACTACTGGTGTTTGGATGGGGATCAAATCAGGTGACTATGATTGTCGTTCTAGACAATTTAAGGATTTCTTCTGAAACTGAGTGATGGTTTGGATTCAACAATGCCAAAGCTTCAGCTTATTCACAGGTAGCGTGACATTTTCTCCAAGGACTTCCTGAATCTAGATTGAATCCATCTCGCCCTTGAGGCATGTTTCCAGTGCCAGAAGAAGCAAAATAGCCCCAGAGCATCACAGAGCCACCGCCATGCTTCACTTTAAGCAGGATGTTCTTTTCAGCATATACTTCAGAATACAGGTGTAGAGTAGATAGAGTATATATGCATGTCTCTACATTGATGCTGATATTCTATCACCTCACTTCTTGTAGTCCATGAAGTACATTTACACAAACTGTTCTCGTTTCTCTACTTCAACTCTTTGTAAGTGATCAGTTTGACATGTTATGTCAGAAGAGTTTCATTTGATGACAATGAGTTTGGATTCATCCTTGTTTAAGACTTGAATAGTTTAACTAATATTGATGTTGAAAATGTTCCTACATAAGGACACAACAGATTTACATTTCAGCCTTTATTTATAATTTAGAAGTAGAAAAATGTGGAAAGTAATGAAACAAAGCAAAGGGTAATAGGTCTTGAAGGGCAAGAGTCAGAAACCAAACAAAAATATAGTTAAGCTCTCTGTATTGCTCTTTTCCTAATGAGTTTTTAAGTTGATGGTCCTTTTTGGTTGGAATGAGTTCTTGCAAATAGTTGTTGAAAACAAGAAGGTTTTGAGACACTGCACTAGAAACTTTGCATCTGAAGTGGTCACTTGAAAACAAAATGCTGGCTTCACTTGGTCTAAATGGAATGAAAACAAAGGGTAAACCACTCTTACTGGGTGTGTGTTTGTTAACTAAATCAAAAGGCCCCTGCTTGTCTCAAACACACAAATGTCTTTGAAGCTTCTGCATTTTTTTAAAAAAAGGGAGAAAAAGTTGGCTCCTGAACAAAAGGAAGAGTGGCAGTTGACGTTGGTTTCAGGAACTAACCTACAAGAGCCGGCTTGCTCCCGCACTCAACAACAAGCTATCAAAAACAGGTCGTGCTACTTCCTGGCCATAAAAGTTCTGTGTGATTGATGATCTGTTTTATGTTTGTTTTGACTGGATGGAGTCCAGATTTGCTGGACGGGGGACAGGCACATGCATGCCGGCGGAGGAAGTGGAGGATGAATATGAGAGAAGGGTGGGGGGTGGGGGTTCTTTTGACTGAAAAAGTAAAAGCGTGTATGTGCAGAGGTGGATTTTCCCTCCGCCACACCCACCTGACAGGGAATCAATGTACAGGAGACACAGAAAGCGTGGGGATTGAATAGTGTGTGAGGATTAGCTGTGGAAATGTGTTGCTCTCATACCCACATGTCCCTGAGTCAGGGTGTCAGAAGGTCACGGCCAGCCCTCCTCCTCCTTCTCCTCCTCCTTCCTCCTTCCTTCTTCCTCCTCCTCCTCCTCTGTCTGGAGAAAGAAAAACCTTTTCTTTATTGAGATAGCAAGTCCAATATCCGCCTACTTCTGCTTTGAGAGGAAAGGCAAACATTTACTGAAGAAGTGAGTGACTAAGGAGCTTTGAGTTTGGAGAGCAAAGTCCCATCCTTACTGATGCAGCAACGCTTTTTTTGTTTAGTTTTAGTTCAGTCAGGTCAGGCTCAGCTGAAATCCACTGTCTGAGATTTTTATGTGTATGGGTTCTTTCTTTGTTTAATTTTAGATCGCTGGGAGTCAAGATTTTCTGACAGATTACAAAATGTACTTTCGGATTCCATTATATTCAAGTACAATATGTGCACTGTTTTGTTCCAGTCTTACATAAGGAAATGTGTGAGACACTGGAAAGGCTAATTCTATTAAATTATTTGATGAAAAGATTTTCAGAAACACCCATGACCCAAAGTAGAATTTGTTCTTTGTGCCACAAGTTATAAGAAAGTACACTTAAATGGTTCTTTCAGTATATATGATAAACATCACAACTAAACTAGGAGCGAAACTAGTGCTCCCGAAAAATAAAGGTGATTCATTAGGATAATACATATGCTAACTTAAAGCTAGCGTATGCTAATTCTGTCTAACAAACCCAAGCAGCTCCCTCATGTCTCAGAGTATATGAAGCCAATGTGGAAGTGTTATAAACTGCAGTTCAACAAACGTCCACTTGGGGCTGGCTGTAGAAGTACTGAGGCTACATACACACCAATTCAAAAAGTGGATCTAGGAAGCAAATAATAATAATAATAACGTTTATAGCCTGATTAGAGCTATTACTAATAGCTTGCCTGCACCTCTCCACATTATACCTGAGACATACCTGACAAAACTTTGGTATGTAAATGTTGACCAAAATATTTGTGGACAGTGTCTATGATTTTTTCACACAATGTACTGCAACAAATGTAATCCCAGAAGAAGTTACGTCAAAGTGATGAAACTTGGCATGCATTGAATTCAACATTTCCTGACACCTACAGCGTGGTTTATTTTCAAATTAACTAACGCTGATGTCATGTTTGGGGACTTTTGTGAATATGGATAAAATTTGGCACTTTGGTGTTACCAAATATCTGCAGAAAAAGGGGTTAACCCCTAAGAACATTCAAGCAGACATGGCAGCTACATTAGGGGGAGATGCTCCAGCTTTATCAACTGTGAAAAAGTGGGCAGCTGGATTCAAGAGGGGTAGAGCCTTGAAGATGACCCAAGGTTTGGACGTCCTGCCAAAGCAACAACCTAAGAAAACACTGATGGTGTTTAAAAATAAACCACGCCGTTAGTGTCAAGCAATGTTGAATTTAAAGTATGCTAAGCTACATCATTTTGGCATAACTCCTTCCCAGTCAGGCTATGAACTTTCAGCCCTCCCTCGTACTAGCTAAACCTTGTACAGAAATGCTAACATTTTTGTTTTAGAACCTTGGAAGTGGTTTTGTATTTCCTTTCAATACTCTTATGAGTCACAATTAGTGTAGCATAGCTATAAAAGCAGAGGTATAAATGCTAACATTTGTGTAGCCAGATTTTTCAGGCTGTTTCACAATTTTCTAATGTATTTAGATTGGAACCACTCAGCAGCCACTTTATTAAGTATTTAGAGTTGCTCAAATGCAAAGCAAATCACCATAAACCAATCAGATCCTTCAGTGACTGAACAATCTGGGTCCAATCAAGAATAGCTTTCTGTTCTGTGTACACCAAAAGTGGTGTGAGTCTTAGTGAAACGTGACAAGGAGAAAGCGTAATGCTGGATGGGACCTTTCAGCTTCCCAGCAGGACGGACCTCATTAACTCGTCTGGCTGTGAGGGGAAGTTGAGGGCTTCTGTACCGCAACGACGAAACTAGATACCAGTGATCTCATCCTCCTCTTCTCTTCATTCATCCCAAGCGCTTATGAGTTGCCTTGGTAACTTGTGCTCTGTGTGTGTGTGTGTGTGTGTGTGTGTGTGTGTGTGTGTGTGTGTGTGTGTGTGTGTGTGTGTGTGTGTGTGTGTGTGTGTGTGTGTGTGTATGTGTGTGTGTGTGTGTTGAGCAGGAGCGGGGGCCTGAGAATCCACAGAGTGAAAATTATGTGTCATCAGAGAGGATTAGGAGCCCACGGTTTAGTCAAGGGCTTGGGATCCTGCTGCTGTCGTTCTTGAGGGTTTAAGTCAATGTAAATATTACTCAGAAAACACACAAACACACTCTCATGGAGACTGTGGATCTGAGATGCAGTCAAGAAAGGCAGGGACTGACAAGGAGGAGTGAAATTAATTTCCTTCCTGTAACCTGTTAAAATCTGTAATAGAATCTTGGACAGATACAACCCAAATGGTCGGATTTATCAGCTTTGGAAGAAGTGCAGATACATTGTTCTGGATGAGCCTCATCAGTTCTCTTTCTCTCTTCCTGTCAGTGCAGTCCCCTTTTTTTTACTCAAGACTTTTAAAGAAGCAGAGGATGTCTCAGGATGTTTCCCATAATCGGATATCTAAGATGCATGATTCAATCCAAAAAAGTCCCAAATTTATTGCAGCTCACTTTTTGACACTGGAGTCAGAATCAGGGATGGCTTAATGATTCAACTGCAGCTCTTGTAGTTTTGACAGCTGTGTAGCAATTTAGGACAAGGACTAACGTTAAAGACTGATCGACTTTGAGATTTGTAATCAAAACTGGTTTAAAGATAAAAATATGTTGGAACTGTTTCATGTTCTGTTGATTCCGTCTACTCGCAAAAATTTCTGCGTACCCTTGAAAGAGTGCCAAGTATGAGGAAGTCGGATTTCAGTGAAAAAGCTTTGACGTTATGACTTGACAACTTGACTTCTGCACTTATTTATTTAACACATGACTGCCTAAGACTTCATTTGACTCTTGAAGGATGTGAAAAAAGATATTATGAACTCTGATTTTATCAAGCTGTTATATAAAATGCTCATTTCTCCCTTAAAGCTCATAGGGTGGAGTTGGATGTGTGAAGTGCTTCTGCAGAGGTGGCAGGTCAGCAAATGAGTGAGCAGAGTATTGAGTGCTTAAACTTGTTAATGTAACAAATATAACAAGTGTTTTGATGCAGTACAAACACCTGAATGCAAAGGCAGACACACTAAAGTTGGCGAATTGAAAAATCTTGCATGCTCCACTTCGAAAATTAGTTTCAGAGTATGAAGAAGTCAGAAGAATCTGATATGAGCAGGAAGTCTGGGCTGAGCTTGATGTCCCACTTTTTTTCTTTTTAGCTGTCTTAGGATCCGTTTCCCTTCCTGTTTGCCTTTCTCTCCTCTTTGTTTAGTTCTCTCCTTCCTGCTATTTTACCTCATCTGCCTTGATTTTTTTTTCCACCTCATGAAACACTTTCCTCCTCCGCTCTTCTCGCTCTTTCCTTTCTGTTTCCACTCTTCCTTTTCTCATGTCTGTCCTGCTTCTTTCTGTTAATAAACCTCCCGGCGTCACTCTCTAACCTTAACACAGGAAGTTTCCTGTGCTGAAACAGAGCCCACGCTGGATTGCTTCCTGCCAAAGTGCGTTGTGGGACACATTTGTTTGGGCCCCCTTCCTCCTCCCCCTCCTCCCTTCTGCTCCCCTTGTAGCTTCCTCCTTTGGGCTCTGTGCAGATGGCTGAGGCCGGCAGACCGGATCTCGGAGGGGTTTTGGCAGAGCAGCACCTCTCTCCGGCCCTGAAGAGAGCATACCGCAGCCATGACCCCGTGACCCCGGCTGCACTGCTGCCCGCCTTGGCCTCGCGGCTCTCACAAGTCAGCCACTAGAGACAAACATACAGCTGGTGTGGGCAGTGCAGATGGCAGTTTGATTCAATATTGATAGAAAGTCGATGATGGAGTCAGGATTATTCCTAGATCTATTCTCATCGTATGGTCCAGTTAAATTTGAGCCTCTCCGTGTTGTGGTCTGTCTTCCTGTTTGTCTTTGTCCAGTCTCTTTCTACCTTCTCTTTATCACACTTCCTCTCTAGATTCAGACATATCTGATGACTGCTTGGGTCCTTAGTCTAGCCTAAGGTGTCTGCTTGTTGATAGAAGGTTTTGTTACTGTCGCTCAGTCTTGGACCATGGTCATATTTATATGATACAGTCTAGACCTGCTCTTTGGATGCGGTCACACTGGTCATCCAAACCGTGTCGTGCTTGAGCACGTTTGCCCCCCCTGCAGCGCTGTTCCCCAGCTAGAGAGTACGGCCAGCGGTCACACTGCCCCAATATGAACCAGACTTTAGCGGGTATCACACGCGCACGGCCCGCCTACGTCATCGTGAAGCGTCTGTTTACATGAAGTGCGGTCTCATCAGTCAGCACAATGAGACACAGAGAGCACTGCTACAACTTTAGACTTAAGGTGAGTCGTGTTGGCCCGACACAGCCCTCTAACACCCTGCTTCGTTTAAAATAATTGTCGAGAGATGCGCTCGCGGCATTCATACGTCATGTATCACACGCGCTGTCCGCGTGCTTGTGCTCGTGTATGAAGTAGACCGTACCGAAGCCCACCTCTCCGTAGCGTGTCAAAGCAGAGAAATGAACCGCGCTCAACGACACGGTTGGGGTCACACTGGCCATTCAAAACGTGCTTTGGGGCGGAAAGGTAAAATGTTGTTACACAATGAATTATGACTTCTGCCTCATATCAAGGGACACTTTCAGGTGTTATACTGGTGACTGGGTTGGTCTTGTTGAGTAATAATCGTTTTGCTTCACACAGACACCAGCTGAGCAAAAAAAGGAGCACAAAGATGCATATGAATTTCATGAAAGCGGATTTTTTTAGACTAAAATTCACCATAGGCTTGACTAAAGTTTCATCATTAACCAAATCACTGTCTAGGACACAACTTCAGAGTAGAAATCTAATGTGAATTCAAGGGAAGTCTCCACAGGAAAAAGCTAATTTATAGCCCAAACAGACCACAATACGTAATTTTTTATTGTCTTGAGGCCAGGATCAGGGCATTGTTCACTGAAAAGAAGGTTACAGCTTGCTATGGAGGCACAAGCTGGATAAGGGTTTAGCGTACCAAACCATACTAAACCAAACTGGTTCAGTAACCTCTGATTCAGTAACTATCTACTGGTTATGGTAACCAGTAGATAATATTGGTTATGATTTGGTGGCACACAAATTGGTCAAACTACAATGGCATATGAATAGTAAATTTAATGGAAAGTAAAAAGAAAATGATAGTTAATTTGTGGTGTTCTTGAAATATTTCAAAGGACTGTCCTCACAAGTGATGCCTCCAGTTGACTAATGATAATTTAGACATCACTAAATGTTAAAGATGCACAATATATTGGTATCAATATCGATTATTGGCCAACCCAAATGACATTGTTTTCTGTGACTATGTAAACACTGAATCTACCTAAGAAGAGTGGACGAGGAAAACAAGTTTGAAAATGAAGGGAGATATTGAAAAATTCAGTCTGCATGATTTTCACAGTTTGATAATCTCTGATTTTTTTTTTTAACCGACATTGATATCATAAATATCGGTTATCGGGCATAACAGCAATATTAATTGGATATCGGTATCAGCCAAAATTTTCACATTGGTGAATCCCTACTAAATATGAATGACTGCTGCAGACAAGTAAATAATCTATGGAAAACACTGACATATCGGTAGATGCCAAGCCAGAATTCTGCTTTGACCAATACATTGAAAAAGTTAGGAGTTAGAGCAGTATATGGAGTAACATTAAGGCCTCTTATCTTGCCACTACAAGCTCCTGTGGTTGTGAAACACCTGTATTGCACTCCCTGACACTTTTTCTGGACTCCTGTCAACACGCTGAGGGTCTGAACTTGACAGGCTGTGAGCCGTGCGTCAGATAACCAAGGCCATCCTGGGCTTATCAGGAGGACACGTGCCAGTATCTGAATGTTGAGGACTAGAAGGAAAAGGGAGAAATGGGAATCCAACACAGCAGGCAGGGTTTCATTTTATATTGATTGCTCCCTCTGAAAACTTCCTCCATTTGACAGATTGGGAGGGGGGTAGGGGTGAAGGGGAGGCCTGAAATCGAGGACTAGGTTCCTATTACTTGGGTGACAGTGGCATTGGCGGCCAAAGATAACAGCTGACGACTCCCAGAGGAAGTGTTTGAGGCCAGGCGATAAGTAAGATGTACGGGGGAATAGTTATACTCCGTGTGGGTGTCATGGATGTTGTGATCGCAGCAATACACTGTTGCAAGTCTGCTGTATGTGTGTTGCAAGTGAAAGAGAAGGAGGCGAGTCTGAGTCATACTGTAAGTCATTTAGTTACACGGAAAAGCAAAATGATAGCATGAGGTGGCAGCTACTTTGCTCTATGGAACAAAGACGCAAAGAAAAAATGAGGGGAAAAATGCTCATGTGGTGTAAAAAAAATTGTGTAAAATTGTGTAAAAAAAATTTAGTTGGAGGATTAAGGAAGCTAATGTAAAGGAGCCTAGCAGCCAGGTGATCACAAAGGGGGTTAGCTTTTTAGCTATAAAGTTATCACACCTCTGAATAAAAGGGGTGGGTATTGGCAAGATCCTCACGATACGATACGCATCATGATACATGAGTCATGATACGATAATATCACGATATCCCAATATTGCGATATTTTGTGATAAATTACCACGTTAACGATTTGATTGAAAACAACTTTTCTATTTTATCTATTTTATTTTATTTAATATAAATAACGAAAGTCAGAAGCAGTGTTTCATACATACACTTAACTTGAAAACATAGAACCAATCAAGTTTATCACTTTAACTACGGTGACATTAAACTAATGTTGCAAAGAGTTATTGGTTGAAAGACGTGATTAGTTGGTGAAACTGATAAATGTCACTTCGTATAATCAGTGTTACTCGAAAAAAATATCTAATATTGCGCAAAACATTACTATGATTATTGTTTTATCAGTCTACTGCACTGTAAAAATTAACCTTAAGTGACCCAAGAGGGAAAACATTAGTGTTTACGGCAAAACCCACATCATCAAGTTTAGGAAAAAAAATATTTTGAATATACTTTGAGATTTTAATGATTATACAGTTTAATGGGAACATACAGCAGAGTAGCTCTCTGGTGCCATCTACCGCAGTGGAGGTGCGGAAGACATATTTTACTTCCAACTCACCTAAAATATGAATTTTTATTTAAACAAAAATATTGATATTAAGAGATGAAATATTGATATTTTATCACAGGTCAAAGTATCATGATATGTTGCTGTATTCATATTTTTTACACCTCCGAGGCTTGTTTAGCTGTAGTAGTCAATGACATCACTTATTGTGTTCTGAAGCAGAGTTGAAGCTTACTCAAGCTAAAAAACTATGTCTCTAAGCTAAGATACTTACCCATGCCTGAAGCCAAAAATCAAGGAAGTGAACTGTAATCGACCTCTGAAAGGTTATGGCCTGTTGTCTCTTGTTTTTACGTCTTTATACATGGATGTTATTGCGTGGTTTCACTATTCTTGGGGAAACGTGATTCTCTTGTGATCTTGTGATATCATGTATTCAGCTGCTACAGATTGTGCCACATCACACTGCGCTTCTGAGACGGATCCAGTGTGAATGGGCAATGGAGCAAAACCATGCGGACGCACATGAAGCATGCACAAATTAGGGGTTACAGCCCTAATAAAAAAACCCTCAAATATCCCTGTTGAATGCTAAGTTAGCTTAGTTAGGCACTTGTGCTCCCAGCCCAGTGTGGCTCTGAATCTCTAGCCAGACTCTTCTCCTCTGTTATCTCCAAATGGTGGAATGAATTGCCTAACTCTACACAATCCACAGCCGCTTTCTACTTTTAAGAGAAAACTCATCTGTTCAGGGAACACTTGGGCACTTAATCTGACCCTTCTCCTTTTGGCCTCAGGGGTCAAATTAACCAGGTGTAAGACCCAGTTTCTAGTGAATTTTCAGCACTAAATACTGTATATTATTGCAGCAGTGAACTATGGTGAGTTGGCTAGATTATTCTACATTATTCAATAAAACAAAAAAAAGGAAAAAAGAAAAATACATCCTGCACTTAATGGCAGAACCTGCAGCCAAATAACTTGCAACACTTTGTCACACTAGGTTTTTCCTTCTGTCTAAAGTCTTGCTTGTGTTGTACGATGCTTAGGACAAAAGCGTCTGCTAAATGAAACTGTAGAACTTGGGAATTGTTAATAACAGAATTGTAATCAAAATTCTATTTACTTTCCATTTATTATTAAATTTGGAGTAAAAGTTGTCACCAGTTAGCAATACAGCTTGAATTATGGGGGGATTATGAGTAGAAACAAGTTATAACGATTGATAGCCAGAAGACTAACACTTTGTTCAGCAACTAGCAGAATCTGTGCAACTGTGGAGCTCCTTCTACCATTTTTTTTTACCATCCTGCTGACAATTATTTGTCTGGATTCTTTAAAGGCTCTATTATAGATTCTTGATGGTGGAAATCTCACTAATAGACTGATAAACCTGGCTTTATCTCCAAGCATAGATCTCTTGTAAACAGGTGTATTGGTTGGAGCTGTGTATGGGATGATAGTAGACGTAGTCAGTGTCTTGTACACTGAATTTTAAGGAAGGATTTGTGCACCTCTAAAAAAGAAAGTCAGACTTCATCTCCACTTACTGATCTTTAACTCAAATGGATAATTTTAGCTTTGACAGCTGATGTGAGTAATGTTTCAGTGTTTTCTTTCCCATTTCCTTCCCCTGCTGCCTTTAAACGCTTGTTGCTCACCAGTGCAGATGTTTTACGCTCCTGTTCCCACAGCAATGAAAGAAACATTTCAGTGCGAGGGAGGTGACAAAAAAAAAGAAAGAAAAAAGAAGAGAGAGATCGTCATTACTGTTTTCTCTCCCTGCATGTGTCCTTGTCTGTTTTTCCATACAAACTAATAAACCGTCCGTCCTCTGATGTGCCTAGTCTGGAGTCAAGAGAGCAAAGAACAGCACAGATCACAGCAGATCAAATAAGATAACAGTCTGACCGTCTTTCTCATAAACTCATTCCTTTTTTATCCTTGTGATTTACTCGGTATTCTTCGCCTGAACCCATCATCTTTAATCTTTTATTCTAACCTCCTCTCCCCATCTGACTCCGTCTCCTCCTTCATCTTTTTTTTCTTTATCTCTGCTGCCGTTCCCGTAATCACTCCCTCCTTTTGGCTTTTATCTTCACTTCCTCAATATCCTTTTTACTGCCTCTGCCTCCTTCCTTCCTCCCCCTCCTCTTTCCTCCCCTCCCCTTCATCCTCCCCTCTTCCTGCCTTTCCTTCACTCTTCCTTCCTTGCCCCCAACCCCCATCCTCCTGCCACCTCTTCACAGATCTCATTCTCTTTTTCTTCCCTTCAACTCCACTTGGTTACCTTTTTTTTCTTATTTTAATTTATTTAAAAAATCAAACTATAATGGTAACTTCCCTCCCCTCTCCCCCTCCCCCAAATTGTACCAACCCCGCAGGTCTGCAGCCGGTCTTCTGGAGCAGGGAGGATGTGGCCCAGTGGCTGCGGTGGGCAGAGAAGGAGTTCGCCCTGCGGCCGATCACCAGCGGCTCTTTCCAGATGAACGGCAAAGCTCTGCTGCTGCTCACCAAGGAGGACTTCCGCTACAGATCCCCCCACTCTGGTACTTCTTTTTTATTTCCACCTTTTTTCTGAATTTCCTTAAGACAGTATGGATGATGTAAAGGCTGGAGAAACTAGTTTCAGCATTGAAAACTCTGAAAAATTAATGATCCAATCCAGCTGAAGCAAACAAAAAAACACCTGACTGCTGACTTGTGGCAGAAAAATGTGAAAAAATGATAAAGGCTGATAAAACTGATAAAAACATGTCTCATAACCACATTTGATCATAAAAGACAAGTATCTGAGTCATGACTAGTTCCCCTCATGCCCCGTGGTGACAAAGGGGTTATAATTTACAGAACATGAAAACATGGGCAAGCCCAGCTTTGAAATCAATGTGTTTATCACAAAACTACAGCCTTTAAAAATCAATAAAGTCAGCTGGAGCAGAGGAGGGAGGGCGGCGGTGTGGGGCGACAGAGGGGGGAGGCAGCTGTCACAGCGAGGCTGCCGGTGGAAGGAAGTAGGAGACGGTTCATCAGGAAGTACAAACACCAACCCTCAAGTGTTGCCTCAGCAACGCCAGCAGCCAGAAACATGAAAGCAGAGTTGGCTGCTGTGTTTCACCTGTTCTTTTTATTTCAACCTTTTTTTTTAAAAGAAAGGGTTTTTAAACGTGTCACTGTCATGTCACTGAGGTGTGGTCGGTTTAAGGAGTCATCATAGTGGGATGGAATGAGTGATCGGTGTTGTGAAATACAAAGCTTCAGAGAAAACTCACCACAGATTCAAAAGACTGTCAAATCCAGAAAGTGTGGGAGGCAAATGGGGGGATGTTTTAGATGACAGTATGTGGTGGATGATAAAAACATGTATTAAAATTATTACACAGATAGAGTTGAATGCTGAAAAAAAGAGTTGAGAAGTTTTACAAAGTAAAGCAAAAGTAATCTTAACACAGAAAGAGCTACAGCACAGTAATTGGCTTCTTTTCTCACATTACAGTAGAGATCTTTCCGGTCAAATATTAATACAACACAAATGAAAGTCGCTTACTCAAATTAACACCAGAGTTAAAGTTGAGAAGTGCTTGTTTTTAATAATACTTCAATATTCAAAGTACTTTTTAGGAAATCTGAAAATGTGAATACATAGGTGCACAATCTGCTTTATGTTTACTGAGAAAACATTATTTCAAAGCACTGATGAAGTCAATACATAAAGATATGCAGGCCTCAAACACTAAGATCTGCCCATAGCTTGGTCCCCAACAGGCCTTTAAAAGGCCGACCAATCAGAAGGAAGGGGGTTTTGGACAGGGACAGCAGCGAGGCTAAAATATGTGTTTTCTGAATGACCAGTTTGAGAAAAGTAGTGGCTTATTTTAGCTGTAAATCATTTAAAGCTATGACAGGGGATTGGAAAGACGCTATAAAGCCTAAAAACTGCAAAACACCCCCTCTTTAAGTTAACAGCACTTCAAGAACAAATCAGTGCAGTATAGACTGAGACCAACAAGACTGAATGAAGATCAACTGAGAAAAGTGAAGATATAGAGAAATGAGTCACAGATAAAAAAAAACAATAAAATTAAAGATGAACTAAAACCTTAATAATGTCAAAAATGTCATTGTAGTGGTTGGTCCCGCTGTCGTCATTCGCCCTGCTTATTATGAGACTAAACTTCATGTTTTACTGATCTACAATCCTGATGTACTTTACTGTCACAAAAAAAGTTGAATGAAATAAAGTTATGGAATAAGTTAATAAAGTCAATTAAATCATGTTATCTTCAAACAGATGATTTAAAGAGGCAATTGTCCTCTTAAGGAGATCCAGTTTTGTTTCTCAGTTGCGTCATTTTTTTAAGTATCATTACATTTTGAGGATTAATCTGTGGAGACAGCGCCCAGCTGACAGCTGTTGTCAAGCTCGTCTCTGAATGTTTCCATCCGCAAAGACTTTCACATCCTGTCCAGATCCTAAGGTCTGGGGGAATAAACTGGAAAAGCTGATTCATCTTTGCAGATTTTGTTGGTTAGCTGAGGCCTTTTTATGTCACAGACTGGCTGGATGTTTGGTGAGAATGCAGCGGTGCAGCTACAGAGGTTTGATCACATGTTGTTTTTTACACAACAGTTAGTGTTGATGGGTAAAGCTTACAGTGATTTATCACTCTAAGTGCTACATTTTAAGGAACAGAGCAGATTCTCTGCTTGTGACTCGTCTATTTCCTCCTTAAGGGGGAATTCTCAAGAACATTTCCCATCAGTCCTTGCTTTGTGCCACATTTCCAAATTTTAGCAATCAAGCTCCTTCATTTCTGAAACTTATTTCCAGTTTGTGCAGCTTCATTACACTTTTATATGTTAACTTTAAAGAAAAAAAACTCAAAGAGTCTCATGAATCAAGAACCACCTGAAAGACTTTCCCTCCTGTTTCATTTTATTCCTCATAACTGTGATTCATAATGATGAAATACATCGTTGCTGGAAGTGTTGTAGGCAGAGTTTGAAGTTTAAAACAAGCTTTTTGAATCCTCAATCGAAAAAAAAAACAAAAAAAACCCATTTCATTCAGAGGGAGCAGGATTTTTCCTCACTCTGCAGCTTCGCTCCACAGGAGCAGAAAGTGAGAACTGAAAGAGGTGTCTGTGTTTGAGTGCGTGTGTTCAGCATTACTTCCTTTTACAATCATTTCCTTGTTGTGATAAACCTGTAAAAAAGTAATGAGGGTTCTTGTGATGGCTGTTTTAGAATGTTAAAATCAAAACTAGTGCTGCCGTCTGTTGCTTGTTAACCGTGTAAATAAATGCTTGTCATGCTAAGAGTTGAGTCGTGGTTATCGGTGTTGAGGGGGAAACACGTAGCTGTTAATCATTCAGTGGGCTTCCTGCTCTGGCTTTGTGCCTGGTGTCACCACCACAGTCTTAGGACTTAAAGGAGAATATCAGGGTCATATAGAGCTACGGCCCATTAACGTTGTGTCAACATGTAGTTCACGCTGCTTCTTAAGTGACCAGCAACGCCTCATGTACTCCAGGTATGTAGACCAAATTGTGTGTTCATGTACTCTGTCTCTTGTTAAAAAAAAAAAGAAAAGAAAAAAGCATTAAAATTTACACGATGAAAACTTTTCCTTACTGGAATAAAGGGTAGGAAAAAAATGTGGTATTTGGATTAAAAGTACAAAAGTAGCATCAATCCAACCAAAAAAAACCCTTAAAAATTAGAAGAAAACACATTTAACAAAAAACAAAAAAAGCAATTACATTAAGCTGAACAAAATAATTGATGTAAAATAATGACACATGATATCATGAAGAAAAAAAATATACAAAATTAATGGAATAGATAAAAAAGGATAAATTAATGTTTTAAGGATAGTGATTATAAATTAAGTCACCCATAATAAAAAAGGTCATAATGTTGCACAAGTAGTAAGAAAATAAACACACTGCACTTTTGTTATGAGATTAATATTATTGTGATACTTGAATTAAGTTATTTATTTACAAGATTTGCTAAGAGAATAAAACTGTATTGTTACAAAGAAGTCGCTCCTTTCCTCTGTATTGTGTTCTAGCTTATGGGTGGTTACAGGCTATGTTTTATCTATATTAATGCTGAAATATGTTGGAGGATTTTAAAAAGCATCTGCACTAAAACGAGGACCATGGATTATCTTAAAGGTGAAATAAACAGCTGATGAGAAACGTATTCCAGACACCAGCACAAGCTGCCTGCTAGCTTACCTGTCTTTAAAAGACTCAGTTTGTTACAATTCTGATATTTATCAGACTGTGGTGCTCGAAGACTGGGTATTCATTTATGCATGGTGTTTTTATTAAAGTTAAACTTTAAAAGATGGCCCACATTCCCCATTTAAGTTTGAAAATGTTTGAAATGACGACAAAAATTTGTGTTATGTTGTTACTTATCACGACTTGAATCTCGTGAAATGATTTTTTTTAATCTTGGAAACTCAAAACCTAGATTTTACCCTCCTAAAATGACTTAGGACTTGAGACTGCTGTGAATAATTAATTAATTTATCATGGAAAAATAGGTGTGAATTAAAGGAAAAACAAAATACATGATAATGGATCTACAAAAATAACACTCAGATAAACAAAATATGGACTATCAATAGATTTTGATATGCTCAAGCTAGAGTTTCATTACCTAAATAAAGAAACCTTTTTTTCTTTTTGTTACCTTCAAATTGGACTAAAATATTCACCAAAGGAACAGAGGTTGTCATCTTGCACCACTTTGTTTCGACGGTAGCACAGGATGCTCAAACTAGTCACACACACATTCCTGTATTCAGCAAGTGGTGGCCAAAATGGCACAATTTGGAAGACAAAGAAGAGCGTGGTTGTTGAAATTTTAGTTGTTTTGTTTCCTTTTTCAAGGCTAAAATTTGACAAATGTAGGATTGTACTCAACATTAACTACAGGAGCTTCATATCCTCAAAGGCTGCTGCAGCTAGGGTGGGTTAAAATCTGAATACTTTATATTGCTTAATATCCTCATCCCCACACACTGTGACTTTAGAAGAAATGTCCTGAAAGCATAAAAATTATATTTGTAATCCCAGTTTATGGGATTAAATCTCTGAGGGATAATTTTGCACACTTAAAATGTGTGTTTTTGTCTCCCGCACTCCTGACCTTTAATGTAGTAATATTTCAATTTTGCGGTGACGCCTGTTCCAGCAATGGTCACTCTATGTGGTTTTGACTTTTCCAGTCTTGCCTAAGCTCAACGCTGCCTGGAAAGCAGAAAGGAGAAGAAGAAGGAGGAGGAGGAGGAGGAGGGGAGCATGATTCCATGGATGACGCCAGTGTTAAACTTCCCATTATGTGCAGCTTTAAAATGTGACCAGACGTATGATGACCTTTGACCTTTGTATCTCTGCAGGGGATGTCCTGTATGAGCTGCTGCAGCACATCCTGAAGCAGAGGAAGCCCCATGTGTTCTACCCGTCTGCCTATTTCCCTGGGAACTCCTTCCACTCGCTGCCTGAGAGCGCTCTGCAACACCTCAAGCTTGAAGGTCAGTTCAATCAGCTCTGTTTTCTTCTCTGTTGCACACATTTCAGACACGTTCTTACAACCAAACAACTGAAATACTCCCTAGAAAAATCCAACGATGATGTCTACATCCTTTAGGGACAGACAATGAACGGGAACCATAACCCTCTGACCAAAAGGAAACTGAGACTTTTCCCAATACAGGTTCCACATGATAAAACTTTATCAATAAACAAACTCCTTGCATAGCTAATTCTTTAACTGTAAGAAAATTTCAGCTCTATACAGGAAACATGTTCATAAAGTAGAATCAAACTTGATCCATACTTCCTCCTTTTTTCTTCCCAGATCCAACGCTTTGGCTCAGAAAATGGTTAAATATTTGTGCGTTGGTGTGTCTGCATGGCTCAGCAACTATATCGCCAAAACCCAAGTCCAGAGCTACTGATATCTTTGCCACTTTGTTGAGCTTGGACAATTATTTTGGATTCAAAGCAGGAATGACTGAAACTAGAAATATCATGGTTGAGCGCAAGCTAATAAATGACATTTTTTTCCTGGTATTTCAGATGTATTAATCAAGAAAAGTCTCAGTATTTCTAAAAAAGTGTCCTGGCTGTGACAGGAAGCAACACAATTAAAAAAATGAGGGAATACAGCATGCTTACAATCATAGGTCATCATATCCTGAGTCATATATCAATTTTTACAACCTGGAATATCTTTCTTTACTTCCTCACTTTAGCCGCAATGCTACACGCTCTTGTGTCCTGGTGTAAACAAACACAGATAAAAGATGGAACCTTGTAGCATGGTGCTGTTGGGCAGCAGTTTGATCTACAAACAGGACGAGGTTGTATATATATAAGGCTGATAGAGCTAACTCTACCAATGGGAGCCACATTCAGGTAACCAGGCTGAAATCATGTCTTATTTTAAAGACCGACTGCATCACTGCAGTGCGTCAAAGGCTGTCCCATTTCAAAGGCTCCTCCATATGTGGAGGACACAACAGGAGCATCTTTTGTGGCTCAGCATGTCTTATAATTTTTGCAACTCAAAAGAAAGAAATAGTTTTAACACAATAGCAAGCTGTACACATTTAAAAAAAACAAAACAAAAAAAAAAAAACCCTTCCATAAGTAGTTAGCCAGATAAGCCAGCTCGCTACGCATTGCCAGACAACAATGTGAGTGCTTAGTGATGCTGGGCTGTAGGCAGTTGATGATGTAAACAAAGGATCTCCCATGGACCAGACTGTCCAGATTCAGCTCGGCCTTTGCAGTCCACGCTGGCTACAAAGTCCAGGGGTCCTGTGCACGTCTAGTCATTAAGCAAAGGGGACCATTAGTCATAACATCATTATGGAACTGTCCATTTGGCCATAGCTGTAGCTGCATGTAAGACTGCCAAAAACTGGCCAATTAACTAGTTGCACCATTAAGTGAGAGAACATCTCATGTTGGGAACCCCCTAAACATATTTGAAATTTGCATGCCTCTTCCATAAACAGCAATAAAACGTTGTGCCTCCAATATGGCCCCTGTCAACAATTTGCTTCAAAACTCTGTTTCAGGACCAAGCAACAACCTCCGGTCTGAGAATATGAGACAATGTGGAAGTGCTAAAATCTGCTGTTTCTGGAGTGTCTTCTTGAGGCTGGCTCTGGAAGTAGTAGAAGTCACAAACACACCAAGCCAAAAAAAGCCATTTTCAAAGCAGAAATTAACCTATTTACAGCCTGGTTCAAAAATCTTCTCCTGTCTGAGTTGCTAATTTTACTACCGGCTTCCACTGTACGGGGGATGAATTTTTTTCTAACCTGGCCGTTCAGATGATATTAAGATCGCGAGCTCCCTCAATAAGAGGCACAGCTGAGGGTCACGTGACCGACAGGCGCCCTATGGCTGTAGGCGAAGCCCTTGCCACTACCAATATGGCCGCTATAACCGATGTGCTTCATTATCCGTTTCAGAAATAGACGGATGAAGTCAGCGAGACTACGTCCATGTTTTATACAATCTATGTTCAGATCAGAAGAGTGACATCACAGAAGCTATGCCTCTTATTATACAGTCTGTATTTTCTTACCTCAGTTAACCAGGATTTAAGATTTGATTTAAAGAATATTTAGTTAGTTGCATCTGAATGTCTAAACCCCTAAATTGTCTTGCAAATTGTGCACTGAGCAAAAGGCTTTCATCTCTTTCCCGATTAATGGAATTTCTTAAATAAGAATCATTTCTTAGGTAAGAAATAAGAAAAGGACAGACCACAGAAACCAGCCACATGAGCATACAGAGAGCAGTAATGAGTTTGGAAAAAGAAAATGAAACTCTGTATAGAAAACACTTTTGAGAGAGTGAAGGCATTGAGAAGATGAAAATGTGTGAAACTTAACTACAGTCAATCAGAGATGTATGACTTGAATATGAATTTTCAGAACAGTGAATCAGGTGGTTATGTCAGGGTAATGTATAGTTAGCAGGTGGTTATGGAAAACAGAACCCCAACTGCGTGTGCTGAGCCCTGTCAAGTCCTGAACTCCTCTTAACTTCGCAGTTGATGCAGCTTTTAAATAAATGACACAAATGTCACAACACAGCTGCTAGCATGACCTCCAAATGTGGTGTAAGTTTCTTTGTAAACTCCAGTAACCGTAAGTTGTTCTCACCTGCTCGGCTGCTGTCGGGAGGATCTCTGGACAGGATCCAGAAAACATCCATGTTGTTTGGCTGGCTGAATTAGCATGCTAAACGAAAAGATGCTAACTGAAACTAACAGTTTGACCTCACCTCATGCGGTCCGTGGTGTCAAGAAACAGAAGCTAGATGTGGGGACGATGAGTTACACAGCTGGAAATCAAAGAAGAGCCACCTTAATTAAAAAAAAAAATGAGAGGACAAGATTGTGTAGATGTTGAGATTGGTTTTATTTTTAGCTTCACCATCAAATCAACAGGAGTATACAGCTAGCTACAAACATAGCACAATACCCTCTTTTTCACTTAACACCATTTAGTACTTTGTGCACAAGTCCATCTGTCAATCAAAACCTAGAACATATTCAAGTTTCTAGTCACTACTGAATCCCTGAGCTATTAAACTAATACTTTGAATGGTAGAGTAGCTTTTGGCTCATCATTTAACCAGTTTGACTTTACTGAGTTGGCTGAGGCAAATTAAGTTCAATATGAGAACTGTGAAAGTATGAAAATGGTTATATTCCAGTGGGATACTTGTCACTCAGACATTAAGTAACAATCTCAGTGTTTCGTTCTACACTCTATGCCACTGCAGAGTAGTATCTGTCCTCTTTCTTGAGAAGCGCCAATGTCTACACCTTACATTCCTGGTTCTTGTATTCCAGGAAGTAATGACAAAGTTCAGAAAAATACCTGGGACCGTCCGCTGGCTCAGATCTGAGGAAATGTACCGCAGGGACAAACATCACAACTTGACACGCTGAAAGAAAAACCTGTTTCACGAGGAAATGCTGCTTTATGCAAACATGCCACAGACAGCTCCAGCGGCTCGGTGCTCTAATCGGTTTATTGGAAAGTTTTCTTTTGGCTTGACTTCAACTTGGTAGATGAAAAATGTGTGTGCAGATCTAAGGTTATTTAAAACAAACCTTTAAGGTTACTCATTAAAAAACAGGTTAAAGGTACTCAGAGCAACAGTGGGATGTTAGTGACATCTTGTGGTCCTTTGTGTGATGACAGTGCACTACATTCTCAGTTCTAGCTTTTCATCTCTTTTAAACGCTTTCTTTTTGTTGTCTTATCTTCTTATCTTATTCTATGATTCTTTTAATGAATTCCTTTCAAAGCTTTGAATATTGTATATTTTTTTTACTTCTACCCACACACTAGAATAGCACAAAATTTGGCATTTATAAATAAAAGACCTCCTGCTAATACAACTTAATATTATTTTATGACTGTCAGAAAATAAAAACACAAACATTTGATTGAGAAAACCTGCAAAAGTTTTGTCACTGCTGAGCTGGATATACAGATAAAGAGTTTGACTGAGGTAGAAGAGGTAATAAAAGTGTAATTTACCTGTAAATATTTATCCAATATTGCTTCTGTTTTCCATTTAGAAACGGTACGGCGGGCACCACGTGGTACAGAGACCCTCCCCCAGCACCCACCAACCATTGAGTTGCGGCATCGCTCTCGCTCTCCACACCACCCCAGGCAGTCTCCCCCAGACCCAAACCATCAGCCCCGCTCAGCCAATGAGGACTCTCTGCAGGCCTTTTCCCAGCTGCCCGACAGCAACCACCATTTGTCAGAAGACATGTACCCTCTATCCGTCTCCCCTGCTGCACCCAACGGTCGCTGCACTACACCCCGAGAAGCCCCGTGCCCCGGCAGCCCTGAGGGCCAGGAGGCAGGCCCTCCTCGTGTCATTCAGCTCATGCCCAGCACCATCATGAACCCCCTGCTCCTCAGCCCCAGCAGGAGTGTCGGGGGTCCAGCCTTGGACTTCAGGCACAGCCGCAGTGGACCTCAGGTTGTCCTGGAAAACGGCCGTGAGGGGAAAGTCCACAGCCAGCACCACCAGATACCTCTGTCCCAGCAGCAACAGCAGCAGCATCTTCTGCAGCAGCAGGAGGAGGCGCTCTACAGAAACCATGTCATCATGCCCGTGTCTCCTCCTGAGGAGCAACAGATACCCATTGGGCGGATAGCAGGTCAGAATCAGACCCTCTAATCTGTTTGTCTAAGCTACACAAAGCTCAGCATCTTTATAAGTCTCACCCTGAAATGTCTCCTCAGACTGCAGGCTGCTGTGGGACTACGTCTACCAGCTCCTGTCAGACAGCAGGTACGAGAATTACATCCGCTGGGAGGATCCTGAGAGCAAAGTTTTCCGCATCATGGACCCTAATGGTCTTGCCAGACTCTGGGGCAACCACAAGGTGAGCACAGAGTCAGCAGACTCCTCTAGTTTTACTGCTGTCAGTTTAAAGCTGCAGCGGCTGATGTTTTGTATTTCAAGAAGAACTGAAAAGCTGGTCTGTTGGGTGGTTTGTTGGATTCACAGAGAATCAATACTTTGTGCAACTCAGCTTTACAGTTTTAAGAAGCCTCTTTCAAGTAATAATGTTAGTTTATGTAGTTCACATAAGTAATACTTATGAAGACAACTGTTTTCCTTTTGATTTCTGTGGCCGATAGCTGCCTGGGTTTTCATTGAGGCATGTTTGGTTCGACAAGCTGCATGACTGACAGACATCTCCATTGATAAGTCTTGCTTCATTCATGTTGGACTGTAAAACCTCAAACCTTTTGACTTCTGGCCTTGCTCCTCTCATTATGTCCATATATTGTGGTAGTCTAGCTAAATACGAACCCATTTTGACACATTTGGGTGTTTTTTGGTAGTTTCCGGTCACGACTTCCTGTCGCACTCGATCTCCCCTACGCTAAATTGATGCATCACAGCTACGTATCCATCAAAAATAGGATGACTGTGTATTACCTGCAACACAATGGACCAGCCACGCAGACAGTCTGCAACAGAATGGATCCACTGTAAGTTGACACATTGATTTGAATGGAACCTATTTGATCTGTTTGCCATAACAGAACGGAGACGTATCCGGTGTATTTTAGTCGTAAGACAACAACAAATGCCATTTGACAAAGATGACAACAAAGAAGGCAAAGACATTGTACTGCAGATGGATTCATTGAAAAAAACACTTAAAGGAGACAAGCAAGAGGCACAGATGTTTCAAAACGCTCAAAACACTCAACTTATCAGATCATATTTAGATGGACTTTTTAATAGTCATGGCAGAGATCGACATTTTTTTGGCTTAAAGAGCAACTCTGGTTGAAAACGGCCTCCGATTATCATCAAATACTTCTCTGATGAGAATATTTTGACACATTAATGAACTAAAACTGGGATTCATTCCTGAGGAAGTCTTTTGTAAACTCAATAACTGCTGACATATCCGGCTAAAAGTCTCCAGTTTAAAGGATCACTCACTCATAAATCATAACACAGGTAACTGAGAACACACATTTACCCAAGGCTCATAGCGGATGACCATGAATTGCTGTGACTCCCAGGTGTTTTTAATGTTAATGGTGAAGTAAAACACTGGAAGTTTTCTACCAATCAGAAACATTGCACTGCAGACCCTGTCTCCTTAAGTTCCTGGACTTTTGGAAAGTACTCCCCCATGAGCAGTGGCTTCTCAGGGAGAAGGTTAAGTGTTGTGGAGTTCTGCCCCCGTGTGGCCAAACCATCAACCAGCACTGCTTTAAACAGCACAGAGCATTATAAACTGATAATGACTTTTATTTTTGCCTTACAGAATAGGACCAACATGACGTACGAGAAGATGTCACGAGCACTGAGACACTACTACAAACTGAACATCATCAGGAAAGAGCCTGGACAAAGGCTTCTATTCAGGTAAATCCACCTCACACTGTCTTTAACAACAAATCCAGCTGTTTGATATCATGAAAAAAAACGAAGTCCTGCTTTTGTGCCGCAGGTTCATGAAAACTCCAGATGAGATCATGAACGGACAGACGGACCGGCTGGAGCACCTGGAGTCCGACACGTACGAACAAAGCTACATCAAAGAGGAGTGCTTAGAGTCAACGGGGAAGAGAGCCCAAGAACTTCTTCCTTCTACTACCACAGCCGCTGATGCCTTTAAGAAGGAGCCCGAACAATCAGCCTTGAATCTGGAGCGTGTCGGGGTTCACTCGTATCAGTCAGAGAGGCGTGACGTCTGATTCCTCCAGAGTTTGCCTTAGGTCGATGTTTCCCTGGAGGAGAGACAGCAGCAGGAGTTTTGATTTTCTGGATGGGCTGAGCTGAAAGGACTTGGAAAGTGTTTCCTGTTTTTTCTCAATGAACTGCAAAAGCCAATCACTTTGTGCTTATGTCACTTTTATAAATTTCACCCTCTCCTCACATGCATTATACTGCAGAATTTTGCTGTTTGTAAAAAGAAAGGTGTGTGTGTGTGTGTGTGTGTGTGTGTGTGTGTGTGTGTGTGTAACAGGAATGTTTTGGCAGTGAATAAACATTTTTGATCAAACTGTATTCAAACTGTGCTTGAAATCGTACATATTTTACTGAAAAAGACTCAAACTGGATCATTTTTTAAACTTAAACTGGGTACTTTATATTTTCAAAAGCTTTCTGTCTTATTGTGATTGAAAAGGGACAAAGAAACAGAAAATGTGGGGAGGGAGTAGTATGCCTAGTCTGAGTGGTGTGCCTAATATAAAAATGGTATGCTTAGTATGAGTTGTATGCCTGTTACGAGAAGTATGGTTCCTGGTGCACAGTACAAGTATTCTGAGCAGTAAGCCTTTTATAATTAATTTAAGTAGAAAGTGTAGAATGAGTTGTATGCCTAGTACTGGTGGGAGAAAGAATCAAAAATTGATAAATCGTGATGTTTTGTTTGACAATGTATTGTCAAAATTGGGATTTTTTGTAAAAAAAAAAAAAAAAAAAAAAGATTTTGTTTTTCAAATCCAAATTCTTCATTTCATTTTTCGTTTAAAAAGTGGGTTGGAAAATAGTAACCACTTTTCTCCAGCAGGGGGTGAGATGTTTCTCTTTGACTCGCGTGATGTGCATTTTATGGGAAAATATGGCTCCTGATGTAGTCTATAGACATTATCATCATTTAACTTTTTCAAATGGTCTAGTGTTAAAAAAGCAAACTAACAAACACAAAAATCATAAATCTCAAACAACTGGAATTTAAATCGAATCAGCACCCCAAAAATCGAAATAGAGTTGAAACGCGAGAATAGCGCATCGTCCCTGCCCTAATACCTCGTATAAGTGGTATGTGTTGTATACCTAGCATGCCTAGTCGGGGTAGGATGTTTGGGTTATATACCTAGTTTGCTTTGTATGCATAGTTTGAGCTGTATGTTTAGTATGCCTAACATGACTAGCATGTGTAGCAGTACATTTAGTACCATCTATGAGTAGTATGTGTAATGTTAGCTGTATGAATAGTAACTGTAGTTGTAGTATCCTTAGTACGAGTAGTATGTAGTATGTGCAGTAGGCCTATCATGCCTAATTTTGTTAGTCATTTTAGCACTATGAGTAGCGTGTGTAGTATGAGTAGTAGTAGATTATTAAGTTTTGAATCATGAAGTGTTGAAATTTGCCTTTTCTGTTGGGTTAAAGGTGTTTTGCCAAAAAATAGACCTGACCAGAAGGCAAAGGTTTCTACACTCAGCTTTCTAATTTTGATTTTTTTTTTTGTTTGTTTAGCTTGATTGAACTTGGTAATAATAAGGATCTAACTCATAGTTAATACCTGTACCTTACCATAAAGACCCATTTTCGTCTCTGCATGAAATTATCAATTTTGCCTTTTGAAGTGCATCAAATATCCACAAGGTGGCAGTGCTAGACCATTTTCGAGAAGACACAGCAGCACCAGAGCTTCTCTCCAACTCAGCTGTTCATTAGTCACGTTCATCACCTTTATCTCAGAATAGATACCTTCCTTCTCACATGGCTGCTGTACTTGGTGTTAAAATCTCACCTCGATCTCTTGTGATTTTCAGCTTTCGGTGAAAGTGATGACGTCTCCACAGGAACTCAATTATTCAAATTCTGCTCTGCGCTCATTATAGCTTTCGTTTAAGTGATTTAACTCGGTAATGCCTCATTTGCATCACACTGCCCAAATTGGCGATTATGTCGAAATGAGTCTATTCTGAAAAAAATCCAGTCATTCAGTTTTTAATCATTGTTCTTCAATTTCTAAAATGAGCAATAGGGTTGAATGAAAATGCAGTTGATGAATCCCATAACACCAGGTTTTATTTGCCTTCTTAATGAGCACTACGATGACTAATGATCACATCGGATTTAATGAAGAGGTGACAACAGATGTAACGCTTGCGTCTTCACCGATCTGCTGATGTGACTTTCAAAGTAAGACACCTCACGACAATGTGACACAGTCCCTCCACAGTAATCCTCGCAGAGTAACGCGTTACCGGTGGAGGTACTGGTGCGCTCTGGAGTCTACATAAAAGTTAGTGCGCACGAGCTGGAGCTGTCAGACTGGGCTGAATCGCGGAGGAGCAAAGACACGGGGCTGAAGTGATTTACCAGGATCGATCCAACTCTTAGAAATACATCTTAATACGAGAAGTGAGCGGTTTGAGCCTTTTGGTGAGGCGCAGCAACAGGACGCAATTAAATCTACAGACAGTCTTCACTGACACCTAGTAGTTTCTATCGGAATAAAACATCAGGGAGGGTTGGATGCAGGATAATCTCGGCTGTGCGGTGTTGGAGGTGTCCTGTCTGCCGCTTTAAAGGAGGGAGAAAAGGGACCGTGCCTGATTCTTGTGACAGTGTTTGATTTTGCGCGGAAAACCACCACCAACAGCACCACCACCACCGTGTTGGTCTCGCCAGTTCACGCCGCAAATGTCTCTACATCAGAGAAACAACACTGGATTGTAGCAGCAGCAGCAGGAGCAGCAACAGCAGCCCCACCGATGGTTTGAGAGGGCGTCAAGGTGCGGGAAGGGAGTGGGACAATTACAGGTAAGAGACAGCCAAGCATCTTTTTCTCTTCTCCTGTTTTTTAAGAGTTTCCCAGCGGGACGTGCGCACAGCCAGACGCGAGGTGGAAGCGTTTCAGCTGGAGAAGATCAGCATTACATCAACACCAGATCAGGCAGGTGTGAAAATAGATGCAAATATCAGTATTCAACAGAGGAAGGGCAAACTTAAGTGAGATGTAGAAGATGTGGTGATACACTCAGACGGTTTGCATTGGTATACTCAAGTGCAACATTTATTTTTTATTCCCAGACTTAAAATTTTTGTAGGATCTTGGAAAACTCAAAGTTTGGTTGCGGCAAAACTCAACTCCATTCACTAAACTCTTGTGTAAAAACAAACATTTTTTTAAAGTCAAGCCTTTAATTTTATTTCCATTTTTTATGAACCATAATTTGGCTCCTCGTTAATTTCAGAATATCTTATTACCAGGTTAAGGGATCATAGGGCAGAAAGATTTAAGTCCATCCACTTTTGTAACAAAAAAATTTTAAGTTTTCAGAGCTCTCTGCAGAACAGCATTTCACGTCTTATTTTGTGCTGTAAACAGTGGCATGCCCACTTCATCTCTAACCAAACTGCTGCCAGGGAGTTCACTTATTTGCGCGTATTGATTTGACCTCCAGCACTGAGACTAATGTCAGCTCACCTGAAGCAAACGGTGCAACTCCTCTGATGATGAAATACAGTGACACACAGGCAGCATCCACACAGGCTGAGTGATGTGGATACCTCTGCCGCCACTTACCTCCTACAAAATAATAATAAGGCTGTGACATTTGAGGTTAAACAGAAACAGGAAGCTAGTTTGCAAGACCACTGTGATGATGCTGATGGCACACAGCAGCAGGAGACTGTATAGGCAGATATTCCCAATGAGGTTAGAGTATAATTTGGAATTTCTCAGTAGGGAAAAAAACAGCTACTTGAAGATATTTTACTGCATTAAGAAACTGAGGTTGAAGGAAACTTGACTTTAGCTTTCTCTCTGTACACCAGTGTTACGCAAACAGAAAACCTTGAGGGTTTGCAAAAACACTGATATCAGGGTCAAGAAGTGGCTTCCTTTCGAACTTGCATATTTTATCCACTATCCCAAGAAATATAACACTACAAAAACGGAAAATGTTTGATCTGTTTTTCACATTTCTTTATTGCCACAAGACCCCTAAAGTGACTGAGCTAGGATATCTTTGGTATCAGTCAGTACGTGTTTACATGCACGCCGAGGTCTGGCTAAGGTCGTAGCTTGATTACAAAGTCACAGCGGGGGACCCAGACTTGTCAGCGTTAACGTAGAAAAAAAAAGGACCTCTGGCTGAAAATGTTGCTTTGCCCATTTTTTTATGAAGCGAAGCTGCGTGTGAATTGAAATAGTTCCAGGAGCAGCAACATTTTAACAATGCTGGCAGAGATGGATGCAGCTGTAGCGTTTTATGTTTCCTACAAACTTTGGCTGATAATTGTAATGCATGGTGTTTGTTGTGTTGGAGCGCATCGACCCTAATTATCATGGTCATCTACTTCTCGCTGAACACCAACCTGCTGTATCATGCCAAAACCAACTGCAGTTGCATAGCAATCGCAATATCTAGGTGTGTTGATCAAGGTATGCTCAGTCTGTTCTTGGCCTGACTAAGCTGTTTACATGCATTTCGAAAGTCTGATCTTGTGCTGACAAAGCTCATAGTGCAATTTCTTAAACTGCATGTAATCATACTCAGTGTTGGTAGATTGATTTTAAAGCCAGCAGTTTGTGCACTTTGGTAGACAAGAACTTTCTACAGATCAGCTAAGATAAGCATCTCATAGTTCTCCTTCTGGGTTGTCTTATCAGTGTATTCTGATGGCAGGAGGTCATCGGTCTCTGCTAACACTATGTTGGTGGTCATGGGCTTAAAAGCTTGGAAACCCCTGATCTATACCAGGGTTTCTAACTCTTTTTAGTTTAGGAGCCAATCACACTGCCCAGTTTAATCTTAAATTCACCGAACAAGTGAAATAATCTCATACTAATTTATTGATAACAGTAGCTCCAAGTTTTTCTGCTTGTTTAGTGGAGAAAATGACAAATACATTCTGAAAATATTAATACGTAATGAATAACATTTTTGATTTCTGAAACTTTTTGAAATCTATAAATTATTTTTATAATCCCGTGGTGACACGCTGAATGAACTAGAGTGGGATCTATCAAGGAGGAAGGTTGAGTTACCCCTCTGCCTTGTAAACGTATAAACTTATATATAAAATTACTTATAACATTAACTAAAGTTGTAGCAGTGTATGAACAATATGGTCCCAACAAACCAAACTCTTTTAAGCTACTTTTTTTCTGTTGTTTTGGCACTTCACAAAGTCATCCACAGGCTGATCTGGAGGATCTGAGGGGCCGGTTCTGACCCACGGGCTGTAGGTTGGACACGTTTCCCTGACAATTTGATTATAGTCCCTAAACTGAGGATCCTGTGATGAGAGGCGATGATCTAGAGTGGAGGGAAAAAATATTTAAGTTAACAGTGTTGTCAGACCTTCTGTAGATGCTGCCATGGATGGATGGATGCAACGCACAGTTCTATAGAACAACCCAACTTTTTGTTCCTCTCAATTTCATCAAATGTTGTAGAGAGAAAGACACACATTTACTTTTATCAGTATTTTAGATAAAGATTTAACAGTTTGTACTGATTTTCTTTGGGCATCATTTACTAATTTATTCCTTGGTTTTTGCTTCGATTTTTTTTTTTGTCAATCAAGTTACTTTCTCAGTGTAGGGAATACTCCTCCCATGTGTTTTTGGACTGATGAATGCCACATTCTCCTACGCTGGAAGTCTCTACAAGTTTCTCTAAATAAAGAAAAATTAAGTTAGGAAAATGCAACAAACATTTCCTTATACCAGATTAGTCAGTGAGGCTGAGTGGGCACCCAGAAACCACACAGGATGAGAAAAAGAGTCAGAAATGACCAAATTAGAAATGAAAATGATTTGACAATGGACTTAAAATAGAAGCAAAACGTGGGCGGTTCTGAATTAGAGGTGATGCTGCTGGATGTGAAACAAAACAGGCTAATTTAATGTATTTGGTGACATCATCAGTGGGTATTTAAATGTTGAATGATGGCAGTGTGTTAAATTTTGCACACTTCTTGGAAACTGTGACCAGAGTTGATGTTGTTGTTGTTTTTCCCCTTTTTTACATTTACGGAATCAGCATGTAGCAGTTCAGATGGATATTACATAACTGGAAAAATTAAAGCTGACTGTAGAAAGTGCACAATTAAGGGAAAACAAAGGAACTTTAACTTTTGTGCAGACATATCAGCACTTAGATACAACAAGTATGCTCCAGAGAGTCTTTTCTTGGGAGGGCTCAATGTTTCATAAAAGATCAGTCAAGAAAAAGCAAAAATTCCTGCTTTCAGAAGTTGTATTTGAATATTTCATGTATGAGTTTAGGCTATTAAATAATAGAAATGGGTGTTTCCCTCAGCACTGTAAGGCAGAAGGACACACAAAAAAAATCACACACTGACATCTTCGGCAGTTTTCTGCTGCCAAAATCCTCCCTATGCCAAGCCCTGGCAGCCCCGGCACTCCCCACTTAGCTACAGCGCTAGCAGCAGTGCCTCAGCCATGAATGTTTGGGTTTAAAGCAGACTGGCTCAGGTCAGACCAGCCCCCCTGCTGACCCAGCTGGCCGACCTGGTGCCGGCCGTCTGGCCAACTCCAGCGAATCGGCCAGTGTCACCTTCACGTGGCCTCGTCCTTGCGCTGGCTCGCCATTGATCCAGAGCGATGACACTGAGGCTTCATGGTCCGCTGCTCCACACCAACCTGGCCGGTTCAGCCCCGCATGTGAACAGCTGGGACATGCAGCGCAGCGGCTGTGGGGGGTCCATGAATTTGTCTGTGTTTGTTTCCCAATTCTTATTTATGAAGCTTCTCTCTGAATTATTAAAATAGAGGGTCATAGGACACAGGAAAGAAGAGTGAAAAAGCTTTACGTTACCTTCAACACTCAGAAAGACTCTAACCTTCTAAAGGGTATATATAGATATACAATTAAATATGATCTAAAGGCTTACTGCAACCAGTAAGTGTTGACATTTAAAGAAACTGTTCTAACTGATAATCCCCTATTTACGGAAGAAAACATTTTATTTTTCTAAATTAATTAATTTATTTTTTTAATGTATCAGCTGTGGCATAGGGTCCCAGTGAAAAATTGAAAGGTCTTAAATCAGGTCTAATTCTTAATTTTTTATTATCAACGCCATTTACTTAATGCTACAAAAAAAATTTAAAATTGTTTTTTTGGATTTCCATGTTTGAGTGATGGTCAATAATAGCTTTTCTATCTGATGTCTGTTAATATTTAGCATTCTACTCTGGATGTATAGAAAGCTTTTATTTTGAAAGCAGACATTGCTGTGGTTTCCTGTATCATGTCTGCACTAAAAATGGTTGGACTTTATTAATTTTCAACAAACTAAAGCATGGAGAAGGATTATTGTAAAATGACAGCGTTTGTCATGAGTATGCTTTAATCAGCTGCCAGCTACATCACCTGCAGGAGAAACACACCACGTATATTAGCATAAATCAACCGCTAAACAACAACACCAGCTGCATCGTCAGGACCATTGACTAACATCAGTGGTGGTTTTTCACGGATGCCAAAGGAAGCCTGGCTTCCCCAATTAATAATTGCAAGAATGAAAAATAAATTATAGCTTCACAACCATATGCAGAGCTTTGAAGCCAACATTGATGGGGGCCATCTTGGAGATGCTGAACTCAACCTAGCACCGTTGTACAAGTCAAATCAGGCATGCCCGGAAATGAGCAAAACCTATAAATTTGATAACTTTGAAGATAACGTGTCATACCAAGGTTTCTGGTGGTTGCTGTATGTCCTGACTGAAGGACAGCTGGGGTCACTTGGCCACAGATTTTTTTTTATCAATGATGAGTCTGTCTTCATTCCTGTCGTCTTTTTTGCCTCTTAAACCCTCTAACCTGTTGACTCCAGTCTTGGCTCTACTCATTATCACAGTTTGTGATCGTAGTCAAGTGAAATACTATTTGGAGTCGCCCCAGAGTGTTTTATTTCTGAATGCTTCCACATCCAACCAAAGCAGCTTTGCATTATCAGCTGTGGCGTGCTCCTGCCTGTTGGAACACAATGGGTCGGAGCTGGTGTGGGTTAACACTTTGACTATAATTAAAACCTATCAGATCCGGTGCAGTGACAAAGTGGAGACAGACAGGGCACAGATCTGGTGGAATTTGGCTGTAAGCCCATCCCGGTTCACTGGAAAAAAAAAAAAAGATAAGTAATTTTGTCTTATTTTCAGTACAAAATGCCTTTTTAGACTTGAGATGAGCCTCAGTCACCTGACCAATCCCGAAAAATGTCTTAATTGAAGTTATTTAAAGACAGAAATGAGGTCTGAATTGCTTGTAACAAGTAAAAGGAAAACCTGACAATGGAACCAGAGAAAATAATTTTAGGCAATTTTTTCTTGTACCATTGGCAGAATTTTTATTTACTTGTTACAAGCATTTCAGACCTCGTTTTTGTCTTTAAATTACTCAAAACAAGACAATTTTCTGGACTGAATACTTGAATGTTTTTCAAGTATAAAAAAACAATTTTTACCTTAAATATGAAAAAAAAAACACTTGATGAGATTTCAGCTTTTGCAGTGTCATCATGCACTTTTGCCAGAAGGGTAACTTCAGTTGTATGTCAGTCTTGCAGCTTACCTGGCTGAACATGCAGTCAGTGTGAATTGACAAAAGCAGTCCACATGCAATGTAGCAACCGCAGCTTCTTTTTGCGTTATCAATCAAATGTTATGCTTAAGCAGCATTTTACAAACTCTATTAACACAAAATGTATTAAATTCAACTTCACTGATTTCAAAATTTTGCCTTTATGGTAAAATTTGTGTCTGAATTTCTATGGATATGACTCAACAACTCTCTGTAACACGACTGGTTTGATGACGTAGATGTCTCTGGTGAAGCTACTTAACATCAAACAGATTGTGCTTTGTGCAATCTGTCCTTCTGTTGTAACCAACACAGAATTTCCTCCTGGCTGATAACAGAAAACACAAACTGCTAGAGAAGATGAATTTGGCTACCTGTGTTAAAACTAGTGGTTGAACTGGGTGTCTGAGTTCTACATGATAGAAGGATCTATTACACAGAAAGTTTATTATTTGCTGTGTATGATTTTTTTTTAATATATATATATAATGAAGATGGCTTCAAGGTGAGGCAGGTCTTTTCTTCTCAAATGTCTGTAAGGGCTGGCTGAATAATATGCAGACTTTTTCCATCATCTGCCCACATGCAAAAACTGAATATACTGTAGATGTAGAAATAACAAAGTGGAGTATTTCCAAAACAGTCTCTCAGTCAGTGTTCCGGCAGCCTGATGTGATTTCTAACCATGTATATCTAAACAATAAAAAAAGCATAATGCAGACCCTGTTCCCAGAGAATGCCCAGAAGTGGTGAATTTACATTGGAATAAGATATGTTGGGATACTAACATTTTCAGAATCCTTGTTCCAGTCAAGTCTGCACATTTATTTGCATAATATGCTCATATTCTAAGGCTAAAAAAACTGCCCAGAGGGTGTCGGGTATACCGCCCTCATAGACGAGTTTGTGCTCCTGAAACCGGTGGAATTTGTGCGAAGTATCGGTGTCTGATTGGCACCCTCTGTACGTGCGTTTGATGTGAGCAGGAAGGAAGCGAGGACTTTTTTTTTTCCCTCGGCTCTTTCTCATTCTATTTGATCTGCATCTGGCTGTACTCGCTCTCTGTTTCATTTGAAGTGAAGCAAATTCACAAGCCAAATAAACAGGACCTCTGTGAAAATGATAAAACAATAGCAAGGAGTTCGTGTACATTTTTCACAATGACCTGTGTCGTGTTCCCCTGTTTCGATTTCTATATCACTTTCCTGCTGACACTTTTCGGCTTCTTTCACCATTTTTCATGCGGCCTGCTGTGGACTGCAGCTCACCAAATGTGTGATAAATGTGGCTGTAACTCGCATCATTGATTTTTACTTTCTTTTCTTTAATACCCTCAAACCACACTGCTGTGAACTCTGAATACCCACACTGTGACCCAGAGGTCCACTGCCTAATACCCACACACTTCCTGGGAGAGTTACAGCCTGTCTGCTTCAATAAAACAACACTGCAACACTTTGTCTTTATTTGTTCTTATCTTCTCCTTTTTAAGTTTAATCTAAAACATTTTAATTGCAAACATTTTGGTTTGGTCAAATTTTTTCTTTTCTAAGATGATTTTTAGGACTTGAGAGAGGGAGAATGGAAATGTAGTCTGTTACCCTGTTTCCACCAAGTGGTTCAGTTTGGTTTGTCTTGGAATGACACACATTTTGTGGTGTTTCAGCTTGACTAATCCTGAATCAGATCCCCAAATCATTGAAACAAGCCGTTCCTCTTTTCCCCTTTAACGTTGGGGTGTAAGACTAAACCGATCCGATCCCAGAAGGTGGAGCTACGACACTGCAGTCAGTTGCTTGGTTGAAAGTATCGTCACTTACTGTGTAACAGCTGCTGTATTCCTCCTAGCGGCACACAGACTTCTCTGAAACAAAACTTGATTGCACGTTGTAACAAAAAGCCACATGCCAATTACAAAGAGGATGAATTGCTGGATGTCTCCCATTGTTGCTCTTTGTTTGCAGTCACATTTTTCTTCTTTGTTGGGTTTACTAGCAGGGTACAGTGTGTCGCTGCAATGGAGTCACTGTTACGTAACTGACGCGGCTATCGGCATCTGGCTTACAAGCCAGGGGGCATGGTTGGCTGCAGAAACCAAAGACTGTAAAAAAAATAGACGTCATCTTGCTCAGCTTGAAGTGAGGTCCCCACAAAAACTGCTCCCCCTGGTGGCTGGCAGCAGTATAGATCAAAAAATCCATCTCACCAGTTATTCCAGATGGGCTGTGGTCAAACTTTAACAAATTAACACACCTCGTAGAAATGTTTCTCACAGCCCTCTTTGTTCTAAAAAGTATTGTTTTCAGTTGTTATGAGAGGTTAAAAACGAGGCTTAACGTCAGGTTTAAAGATGATTGACAGCTGCCGTCCTTGTGTGTTTTTTTCGGGGATAGTAAAATATTTTGGGAGGGACAGCCAAGAAGAGATTAGACTCTCGAAAGAAAAAAATAATTATTATTTTTGTCCCTCATAGTATCTACTGCACAGACTCTGGCTGCACAATGGCTGCCAATGGGGGCACCTGTGACAGGGGTATTTTGGCTTTAAAACTGTACAATGGTAAATGGCATGACCTACGCTGTCCACTCTATATACAGTCTATGGTAGAAACGCAAACAGGATCAGGCTTAACCGAGTCAACCTGAACCAAACTGAACTGATCTCATCCGGACTGTTTGGTGGAAACAGGGCTTTACACATCCAAAAGATCAGTAAGAAAACTCAATGTGGCACCAGTTGTCTTGATCCAAAAACGCAGTGTTTTATCCAGAAAAGGGTACGTAACCAAAAGGTAAGAGAAAAGGCAAAGGCACAGAATTGTCAGACAAGAGACAAGAACCAGGAAACAAAAATAGACAGGAATAGACTGACAACTGTTACAACTATCATTCTTTTATTGTGCTACCTAGGAGAGAGTAACAAGTGGATGTATAATTAAGATAATTATAATAACAATATCAACACAAATAGATTAGTAAAAAGAGCAAAAATGCTACATTTATTGACAGTATGTCATTAGTGAGTAGGTTTCCTCTATTGAAACTCAGACCCCCCTCATCAAATCTCTTTGAGTTTGCTATAAAGCTTTGGGTCTCAGTGTTCCACTTCAGAGAGCAGCAACAAAGATTTTTGACTAAACATTGTGGTGTCTGTTCATGATAATGACTAAAAAGCTTTCCTGAAGGCTCTGTAATTCTCCAGTGAACCTTTAAAGCAGCAATTTTCTGGAACATGACAGTAAATGCAGATAATGAGTCCAGGGTTACTCTAGCTGCAGAAACGTAACCTTTTCTTCTTGGACTCTAACTTCCTCTGTGCTCCAACAGCCCACTCTTCTCCCCACCATCCTAAAATCCTCAGCACAGTATTGCATTAACGGTGAGCAGCCCCACCCTGTGTTGACTGTGCTCCTTGTGAGAGAAGGGAAACAGGAGAGATGGAGGTTAAGTGAGAGAAACCGAAGAGCACTGGGAGATAAGACAGAGATCCATCAATCCGTGTCCAAGTTTTTGCCCCACTGTGTAGGTTTTATCTCCTCAGTGTGAGGCCTAGTCGTGTCTAAACATGTGCTCTTCATGCAAGATAACTTCAGCCTCCCTACAAACACACCAACGCACATTTTGGACTCCTGATCTCCCCTCCAATCCATCTCCGTTAGTTCTTCAGACTGATGATCTGAGCCAAGCCTCAGAAATTTAAAACCAACAACTTCCTTGTTTACATGGTCAGAATGGCAAAAAAGTGTCTCTGATTCTTTGAGGAAGTTCAGAGCTGACTACGTTTTTTATTTTTGCTGTTATGGATGAGGTCGAATATTTCTCCTGCTCAGCTCTCCTACCGTCTAAAATTGAATTTATTTATTTATTTATTTATTTATTTATTTATTTATTTATTTATTTATTTATTTATTTATTATTTTTATTTTCTATTTTCATTTTTTAAATTTATTTATTTTATCTTTATTTTTTATAAACCCTTATAAACCCTATAAAAAAATAAAAAAAATAAAAAATAAAATTGAATTGTTGCTTTCTGTTTTTCTCGTCTTCAAATTTATTATGAAAACACTACTTAAAAAACACATCTGAAACTATGATTATGGTTCCCTTGAGAGATATGTCTGTTTACTTACGAAAACCTGTAAGCATTTCCTCGTTGCCTTAAAACATCAGTTGAAGAAGTCTTTGTTATACTCCAGTTCACTGTGACACAGTACAATGACACTGGTGCATTTGCCCCCCATGTAGCCTGACATTTTGGTGCATAATAGACCCTTATTAGCGTGGGCTGTTTGTTATACAGGATTAAACTCAAATAGTAGAAAAGTAGGAACAGGTAATGACTGCATTGAAGCGTTAGCTGGGGGAAATTTCTCCATGGTGTGACTGTGAAAAAGCATGAAAGTAAAAAGGTGAAGGATGCTAGCATTAACATGGCTATAGCTAGCTTGTTTACGTTGATTGGCTTGCTTGAAGGGTTTTTGTTTGTTTTCCTGTCAGTGGGTGAGTTGAGTTTAAACAGTGTGCTTAAATTTTTGAAAATGAATAATTCAATACTCAGCGTGGTTTACACTAAGTTGTAGCTACACACTGCAGTAAGGCTAGCAAGCAAGCTATTTTATTTAAACGTACACTTGCTGATGTAGTATGGAGGATGCCAAGTTTGCAGGCTTGTTGTATGACTGTTATGTTCAGACCGCCTAGTAGAATGTGTCACTGACATTACTGTTTTTTTCTTGTACTATTAAGACTTTAATGTCATAACAAAACAACTTCAATCCTATAACATTACAACATTTGTCTGGTAAAATTACAACTTTAAACTGAAATATTAGGACTCAATTCTTTGGACTACTTTTTTCTTGTAACATTTAGAATTATATCGTTTGTCCTTCTTTGTTGCTAGGCGCTACCCAAGTAGCTGCCTGTTGCAGCAGCTCTCTCGTCTTTGTCCGTTTCTTGTAATTTTTTTCGTCTCTTTTTCGTCATCTTTGTATTTGGAGTGGCTCATCACTTTGTATGGTTCATTGTCGGTCACGGACACCAAACTTTTTGTGGCTTCGGCGATATTTTTGACTACTTTTCTCCTGTGTTTGTCTGGAGATCCCACATGTAACCATGGCTGCATTGTTTACATGCGAACTCAGCTGTTAGCAGCCTGTAGCATGCCAATGCTAACTAGTGTAGGGCTTGATGATTTCCCTCGAGCTGAGGAGGAGGAGGTGAGGACGACGTGCTGGTTCTCAGGTGTGAGCTGGGAGATGACAACGTGGACCTGTCCTTCCATCCATCATTGTTGGGAACGTGGGATCTAGCTCCGGGGGATGGACGAGCTAGCCGTGCTAACCCAGCGGCATCGTGCTGTTCACGGATGTGGCTGATGGAGCTGACATCGGACGCCGGCGACACATCGGAGGAGTTTCGCCTGCTGTGAGCAGACAGGATCCAGGAGACAGAGACTGAACAGACTGCTGGGGAGGCTCAGTCCTGGACCCTGTGGAGGTGGAGACTGGCTGGGCTGGAGAGTGGTGGACGAGTGGTGGACGGGAAGTCGTCATCTAATTTATTATGGACCTTTTTGCACTTTCTATACTCTTTCTTACTTTTGTTTTCTTAAATGCTGCTGTGACTCCTGAATTTCCCCTCGGGGATAAATAAAGTATTTTCTATTCTATTCTATTCTATTGCTACTTCCTTCTTGTAAAATTACAACAAAAATCAGGACCTCCAATCTCATAGCATTTCAATTTAAATCTTTTGATAGTAATTTTTTTTGCTTTTGGGAATATTAATATTTTATTATTTCTAAGTTATTTCCTCACAATACAGTGTTTTCCCTACTTTTATATCAAGTTATATATTTTTCCACATAGCATCGCAGCAGAAGTCTTTCAGAGTTACCTCTCTCATTAATCAGGTCTGTACCTTTTAAAGTTTTTACTTAACCGACTAAAAAGCCTTGTATTATTTATCTAATTTACATAACTGGATGTTATTTGTCTGTACATCGTGGCATTTACATTTGTCCTCGTGCTCTTTCGTTTACAGAAACACAAACATGTGCACACGTGCACACATTTTCACACACACACACACACACACACACACACACACACACACACACACACACACACACACACACACACACACAGAAGCTTATTCTGTATAGTGGACAAAGAGCTGGAAAAATCACAAGAAACATCTCCCAGCATCTTCTCTGTGAAGATGCAACACTTGCTGCCCTGCACCCCCCCTAAAGCTGTAAACCAAGGGAAACACTGCAGTACAGCTTAAACCTCCTGACATTACAGTTTTTTTCCTCATGACATTATGAATTTTATCTTGTGCATTACGACTTTAATATGCCAACATGTTTTTATTTACGATGGTTGTTGAATAATCATCTGTGTGTATGTAAGTAATGCAGGAAACATACAAAAGGCTTTGGTGAGTGTGTTCCCCTCTGGCAGCTTTTCCCCCTCCTCTCCCCACACACACACACACACACTCACACACGCTCTCTGTGAGCTGCACGCCTGGTTTGGCTCACTCTGCATCCCTCGGCTATTTAACCCGGGAGGCTGTAACCTAAAGACCTGATACTGGCTGCCTGCGGCTTTCAATCTGACCGCTCTACCCCACTTATCTGGCAAATAAGCCGTTTTAATTGCTTACACACAGAGCCCTATCAGGCCATGTAGTGAGCATGGAGATAAGGGTTACACAGAGTCAGGCATTAGTAACAGGATGAGAGGACCGCAGAAAAACAGAGCTGCGGGGTCCCAAGAGGAGGGAGAGTCAGGAAATAGCTGTGGCCTTCCTATTAATTTCTTACTCACAGAGCTGTTTCTGCAGCTAACTGTAGGGCTCAGGAGAGGGCTGTTGTGCACCCAAATCAAAGCAAACTGCAATGATCTCCTTAAGGTGGTAGTGTACCATGTGCTGATAGTATCGGTGTTCAGACTAGGAGTGAGAAGATGGTAAAATCAGACCGTAAATTGGGCAAAAAGACCTTGAGATTTTCAGCTTTGGTTGATTTTTTTTTCTGGAATGAAAACAGAAACATAATCAGAATCTCCAAATGAATCAGTTATTTGGCCTTGGTGCAAACATTTTTACATATTTTGCTGTAACAGTTCACAAGTTAGCAAAGACCAAGAGCAGTGCAAATAGTGAAGCTTGAATGCCTCTCTAAATTACCCCACAAGGGTGATCTACGAAGGAATGTGTATCAATATTTCTACATTTCAGAGCGCTTTAATGGAGTTTTAGAGTCGGTTATTCACCCCTCAGGCTCCTGCGACCTTCCTTTCCGTAGAGATTTCGATTGTTGAAGTTTCGCTGTGTATTGTTTTGACCCACGTGGCCCACATGAAGAGCTAGTCAACACGGCAGCCGGGTAAATGTCAGATACACTAGGCTTCTAATGAGACCAGAGACCAGGGAGAGGGCTGACACCATCATAGGCTCCGCACTCAGAGGCTCATTTACATTCCACCAAGCGACAGCTGGAGATATGAGGGGAGAGAGGCAGGGCGGAGGAGAAGGAGAGAGATGGAGCAACAAAGATGCAGCAGGGAAAAAGAACATGTTAGTTTTCAGTTTGCAAACATCACGCTGAAGACAAAATGATCTTGGTGGCGGAGTGAAACTTCAGCTGGTAGAGGAGACATTAGTTCTGTGCTATGTGAAGCTGCTCACATCTGATTTTAACACAACAATGTGAATGAAACAACCAAGCTAAATGGAAACAGATTTGTTCTTAGAGCTGAGCTCGTTGCTGCTTCAAAATGTTAAAATTTAGGGATGGGTGAGTACTGATACTGGGTACTAGGCTGATACTAGCCTTATTTCATAAAGGCGGCTGATGCCAGCAGCTGATACTCAAAGCAAAAAAATCTTGTGTTGAGTAAGTCCTCCTCACCAGTAGTTGGCGCTACATTGTTGCAAGCAAACCACAGCAAATGTGCGCCAGGTCCTGTTCAGACAATATAAATGAACCAGAGAGACTTCACAGTGAAAATGTTTTATTTTGCATTTTGGTTTCTTTAAAAAAATACATAAACTCTGACAGTTGTTTTTTTCTTTATTTCTTACACTTTTGTTGATTTATTAAAAACAAATCATCAAAGAATTTTTTTTGTGTGTTTTATTTCTAACTTAATTTCAGAGTGACTGTGCTGTTTTTGTTCGAAATGATATGTCACTGTTAATTGAAATTTTATTTCTCAAAATTACTAGTGGTATCAGTACTTGGTATCAGTGAGTACTCAAATGGTAGTTCTCGTGCTGGTATCGATCTAAAAAAAAGTGGTATCGAACACCCTTAGTAAAAGTGAAGAGCTGAGATCTTTGTAGGAGTTTGAACCACCAAAACAAGTCTGGATATTGATTCCTTATTATAAAAAAACACACAAAAAACAAATGGAGGTGGATGAGCTGGTTAGAACCATCTGTTGCCTGTAGCATGAGCTCTGCATAAGTTGTGTCTTCAGTTTTGATGTAAAAGGGAATGTCGGTGTTTTTGAAGTAATGTTGAATGAGTTATGTGTGAGCGTTGGTTGTCTGACCCCTCATTGAAAATACTACTGGGACAAATATCACGCGAGCCAGGCTACAGGTTTCTGCAGATGAGGCCAAGTCTGCCACATAATTGAGCTTCACTGTATAGACTCTGAAACTAGATAGAAGTGCACTGACATAGTGTAAGCAGATGAAAATTTTGCTGCAGAGGCACATAACACAAATCAGAGCAACTTCAGCAATTTTTCTTCAGGAATTTTGTTAATCTGTAAATGATTAGCATTCACCATTGATACATGAGTGCAGGGGTACTGAAGCTTTTTTAGAAGGTAACCTTCAAGAAAAGGGTGTCAAACCAGTCGTCCTCTGGTGTGGGAATTTAAAAAAAAAAGCTGATTGGTAGAAAAAATTACACCTATGTGTAGAGAGGTGGAGATCTTCACATTAGGGCTCTATTTTTGAACAGTTAAATAGTTCTTGAATTCGAAGGCATTACCCAACCTCCCTATCAGTGTTTCCTGATCCCCACTCTGTGAATTGCTGCACCAAGGGATGATTTTTAAAGATGAGACAGATCAGCATTTTTTTTTCAAATCTTGCGCTTGGCCAAAGATATGCTGGGTCATTTACACCAAATAGAAAAATTCTGGGGGAAAAAAGTCAACAAAACCAGATGCGTGAACTTCATCATGAATGAACTCATTATATCTCCATTACTGTAAATGAAAGCATGTAACAGAATCCAAACGTGCCTGTTTGTGATCAGCTGTCACAGCAGCTATGTCTGTTTCTCCTCTCACTGAAAAATCTTCGACTGTAACCTCATACGTGCACAAGAAGATGAAGAGGGCAGGCTTGAGGAAGTGTACTTGAAAGTAATCCAATGTCAGATTAATGTTCGTAGAACATGGTGTGCTGAGACAGCCTTTCTGTCATTTAATGAATTGAAAACAAAGTACCCACACACAGAGATTCATCTTTGTGTCCGTCTCATTGATTGAAAATCTAATTCTCAAAGCAAAGTATTGATAATATTGATACTTCTGGTATTGATCGAGAGGTTGAACGTCCAGAGAAGGCATTACACATCAGAGAGGAGAAAACTAATATTGTGAAGCCCTGAGCTCAGCTGCTAAATAAAGCAGACCTTTCAAGTTCAGGCCAGCCACATAAGCCCACAGCTATCCACATAATCTTGTTTGCTTGCTTGGTGACCTTTCAACAGCACAAATGCCATGATCACTAATGAATAATATTAGAACTCGAATCATTTTTTAAAATATTCATATAAACAAGGATTTGCCCCCTCAAGCGTCCGTTTTTCATGATCTCAACATGTATTTCCATTTTTTGTGTTATGCTTTAAAAGGGGGATCTCTGGGTCCTACATCAGCTGCCATTCCAACAGAAAAAGACATAATCTCTTAAAGAGAAAAAGGGGCAGTGGAGGTGGTGATGAATAAAGTCTACACCATGTCCCTGCCTCCGTATCTCTATATTCTCACTGGCTTCATGTCAGGATTCTGGGAGAGCCAGAAAAAAGAGGAGGAAAGCATTCACATTGGCTGGCAAGTACTGTAACACACCAAAGCTGAGTAACAGGGAGCCTCCATGCAGACTGCAGAACCCACCTGAGCTTCAAGGCTGAAGGATGTGTTGATTAGTTGATGTGCGAGCCAGATGTACTGGGTAAGAACTTGAGATCTTTGATGTAACCAGAAAATTTCCATTAGCTCTTGGATGTGTGGTTTTAGAATAATAAAAAGAGAGTACTGTATACTCCACTGGTGTGGATATACTTTTTTTTTTTGACAAATAAAGGCAGGTCTCAATTAGACACCACAGTTAACTGTTTCTCTGGCAGTCTGTGTAAAGAGCCTGTTTTTTTCTTCCTGTCACTGAAATGCCACACATCAAATTTACTAATCACTAAAGTGACACAGAGAAAACAGGGAGACCTGAGTGCTGTCAGGCTGTCAAGTTTTCACAATGAAAAGCATCAGAGAGACCTTTTTTTATGGGTTTTAAAGAGTATATGAGGAAACATGGCAGAACTTTAAAGGGATATTTCAGTTTGTTTGAAGTGGGCTTGTCATGTCTGGACTAATTGTAATAGATGCCAGTCAGCTCAGCTCAATGAGAAACTGCCAACTCAAACCCAAGCACTCTTCTTGGTTTTAATATAAGCTCTACTTTGGGATCAGAAAGCCCATTTGATTTTGTGATATTTGCATTTTATAAAAGAGGGGTAACAATGCTGGATGTTCATACTGAACTAGATCAGATTTTCAAACTGCTTCATATTTTGTAGAAATCCCTGAAATTCTAAAAAAATTGCATGGGATCTTCACAAAAACTGTTGAGATGATGAGGTTTTGCAAGAGAATCTCCTAACTAGCCTGTGACACTTTGTAGAAGCGAGTCTGCTCATAGCTCTGCTCTTGCTGGGTCACCAAAGGGCTGGCCAATCAGAGGAACAGGGGTTTGTAGAGTGTGGAGCCTTAAAGAGACAGCAGTTCACACAAAGTAACCAGGCAGAGGCTCAATAAGGGCTTTCTAAAACACTAGTGTGTTGGGTTTTTTTTTAACTGCAAATGATGAAAAGCTATCAAAGGGGCACTGTAGGGGCATTATAAACTGTTTTGGAAAAAAGGCACAATACGCCCTCTTTAAGTTCCAAATGCCTATGGTTATCCAGTGGACACACCAGTTTGTTATTAAGTGTCGTCTTCTCATCAAACTTTCAGCAAGAAGGTGAATGAACATCTCTAATAACATCTATTGAACTTCAATGAGGTGGCTGGAATTTACAGAGCAGATGACCTGAAGAAGTTCCCACTTTGCAATATGGCAGTGACAACACAAGTTGGCTTAGCTGACTTAGCCTTGTGTTTGCTTTGAGACCTACAAGGTTCTCTTCCACCTCCTGTAATTAAGTGGGTCCAACTTTATGATTAAGGAAGTGCCAAAAGAGCTTGTCAGATTATAAAGCACTTTAACTGAGGTGGCTGTCAGGTTTCCCTTCCAGCTTTCAGCAATGAGAGGCAGAGCTGGGAGGGGGGTACTACACTACAAGTCCAGTCACGTTAGATGGATGTGGTACAAGTTTTCAAGTAAAGCAGCGAGTTTTTGAATTAAATGAAACATATAACAAACAGAACACACTCTTTTTCTTAGAGTGGAGGATTTGTCATCTAAGCTTTACTTGCAGTAAGATGTCATTATGTCTAATTAGACCACAGAACAGTTTTCCACTCCACTTCACTTCAGTCCATCGCAAATGGGCCCCAGCCCAGAAAGGCTGCAGGTGTTTCTGCATTGTGATGGTTCCTCTTTACAAGGTACAGTTTATAAACCTCAGCATGTGGATGCAACAAAAACTGTGTTTACAGACAATGGTTTTTGTAAGCAAACAAGAGCTAATGCTGTGATTTCCACTACAGAGTCACGCCATCCAGTCCCACTGAAGGGCCATCCAAGATTGGTTCTCAGCCTCACTCCTTTTGTACAGAGATAACTGGCAGTTTTTTTTTAAGCTTCAGTGATCTTATGTACTAATGATACATAAAAATACATAGTAAATATTTTCCTGTCTTTACATTTGAGAGATATGGTCTCAACAGAGTGACCCGTTCCCTGTCTTAATACTATTGATTCCTAAATGAACCTCAACAGAGATGAAGATTAGAGATTGGTGTTTCTTCCTTTTTTTCAAGGCATTAAAGCATTTTGTTTAATGAATGTCTATTGTCAAACTTTCCTGAGGCAGCTGATTTCTATTTTCTTACCCTCACATGCATATTGCTGGAGAATTGGTTTGTTTCTGATTGGTTGAACTGAATAACTCCTTTTCAGTCACTCAGAAGGACATGGCACAAAGCACAGTTCTTAAAAAGTCAGCTTTAATAAGTTAAAAGCAGCATAGGAACCAATTATACTGTCAAGCTCAAGGTGCTGAGAGCTAATTATGAAACCCAAGGGGAGGAAAGCCATGGGATGAGATGTCTCTCTCTAAGAAAGCTCACCTGACAGTGAAGAATCATTGTGTCAAGGCAGCACTTAATGTAAATATATATAAAATGAACAGGGGGAGATTTTTCTGCTTTGGAGGGAAGAGCTGAAAGATCGTCACCATGTTAGCCGAGCTCATAGCTGTCTGTCAGCTTCCCATGGCCACAGGAGGAACTGAATCAAGTTTTAAAGACAGTGTTTGACTCTTCTACTTGGCTGCTCAATTCTTTTTTACCTCAAGGTGTCTTGAATCCTCACCAAAATACAGCCATTTAAGCTAGCTTTGAGCTTATCTTGGCTAAAAGCTAACTTATATACTTAAATACTGTTTCAAGAAAATAATGTGGTCAGGTTCTGTTGTTAGCTAACGTGAATGCAACATAATTTAGCTAAACTGAATTGAACAAAAGCCCAGGTTAGCTTACCAGTAAGACCAAACACACTGACTGACCAATTATTGAACATGACATGTAAACAAAACATGTAAACACAGACTTGTTGCATGATAAATTTAACATGCACTCTTTGAAAACAACAAGACAAAGATGGCCACAGTGAGGAAAGCTAGCTGTTGTTGGCTATGCTTAATTTCTCTTGTTGTAAGACTAAAGTGTGAGAGATGGGAAACTTAAGGGGCAGTAAAGTAGAAAAACTTGATTCTGGCTGAAGCTCAAGAGATTGCCTTAGTGCAAGGCTATTCAATTAAAAACTTGTTAGTACCCTTTAGTTTGAAACACAGCATGTTTTTCAGGGTGGTGTCTTCAGACATTATAATCTTTCAGCACTGCAACACATTTGTTGCAAAGCAAAAACATTGGTTGGTTTCTAGAATTAGTAGTAAAGATAAGATATAAAGATAATAATTAAATAAATACTTTCTAGTCCATGCAAAATTAACTGACGATTTTCCTTTTTTTTTCATTTATTTATGTTTTCATAAAAAAAAAAAAAAAAAAAAAAAAACTGACGAATTTCCTTGCTTATTTTTCTTTTAGGGTAAAAAGAAACATGCTGTATTCACCCATGTATGACTGCTAATGTTAGCTTTTCAAACACACCTGCTGAATGACAAAATGCATTGTGGGTTAGTTTCAAGGTTAGGATAGGTCTTGCAGTCAATGTTTGTAAAAATGTTGAAATTTTTGTAAGAATTTGTCTGTGTTGGTAAAAGATGTTATTCTCATTGGACCCAAATTCTAATCACTTGGCAGCTGCTTTTGGCTCCCATGTGGCCCGTGACCGCTAATTGAATAGCGCTTTCTTAGTGGAATTAAAAAATAAAATGTAAAAAATAAAATACAAGATGTTGTATAAATTGTGAAACTGCTGAGTTTTTTTTTTGTGTGTGTCTTTTTTTCCTTTTTGTTAACATATACATAACACAAACAAAGTTTCAATGATGTCACCAACTGGTTTCTGAAGTGTCCCAAATTCCAAAGATGATGGTGGCTAGTTCTTTAAAAATGTAAAATAAATAAAAATTAGGGATCCCACATCCTTTGCAAAACATGTCTTCTTTAATACAAACAGGATCACAGTAGCACTACATAAACAAAACATTGCAGCCAACCTCAAGAAGACACTTGAGAAACACGATTTATTTTTCAGGACAGCAATCATTTCAGAGAAGATGATCATCTGCCTTATTAAACTTGAGCTACAATTTATATTTCTTTTTCCATCAGGACCTTAGAGAAATATGTGAGATGACTTTACATCACTTGGGTGTTGGTGGCAGAATTTTTGCTTATTTATGGAAATAACAGAATGCATCCTCATGCATACTTGAGGTTAGGAAGTCATAACTACTTATTTAGGCACAATTAGAATGTGAGTTTGGAAACACTAAGCTTGTGATAGTAAAGCTGCAAAGTAATGAAAAACTTTAACAGGGAGTTGAACACAAATTGCTTGGTGATAAGGTCACTGCAAAAGGATCTCCAAACTGGTTTATGACATGTATGTGGGCCTCAAACACCAAGGTCTATCCTAAGCTGTGCCATGGACAGGCCTCCAGAAGGCATGTTATGTAATGCAACTTTGGTGGCAGCAAACGGACAGTATTAAGTTTTTTATTTGTGTTTTCCATGATTTGTAAACTTGACTGTTTTCCACAATTCAAAGCGTTCACCACCACCTAACACACCTGTACTATGCATTTGTTTCATAAAAGGGCTGCTCCTAACTACGTGTGTATTTGCATGCTGTTGATCCTGTGTGTCAACCCTCAAGCTTTTTGAGCTCACCACATGCTGAGTGCAATCATTTACCTGTCCACACAGCTCGTCAACAGCTCGCAGAGTGACAGGCTCTTTAGTGTCAACGCTTCAACAGATTTCTGTCGTGGCTGTACCAAATATGAGAAGTCATGAGGCTGTGGCGGTTTGTAAGGAGAACTTCAGAGTGATAGTAATGAGCTGGAGGAGACAGCCGCGCGGCGGTGGAAGCCGGCACGGTGCCCAATTATCCACTAGCACCTGTCGAAGTTGGTCGTAGCTGTATAGAGCGGCGCTTTAAGACGGCACGGATACAGACCCACCTCTCTGCTTTCTGCTCTGTTGTCTTCTCTCATAATGAGAGCAGGTGCTGCTATGGCACGAGGACTATAAATTATGCATTTTAAAAGAGTGGTATGAAAGCATTTCCTTCCTCTCTGAATTATCTAGATCCATTCTTACAGTTGTGTATGAGAGATGGAGAGGTTTAGCCCAGCAACATTTTTTTTTTTTTTTTTAAATTAGAAATGTGTTGTTGACTTCCATCAAGTGATAAACAAACACAGATGTCAGCAAATGACATGATGAACTTTGTTTATTCACATTCTAATTAAGAAACAGTATGTTTACAAGTCGACTACAGCAGCTCCAAGCCTTTGACTGATTTGGAACAGTCAGAAAAAGGCTCATCTAAAAATGATGAGTCTGTCAAAGGAGGTGTGGTGGTGGGGCTTGGATGACTTGGCTACAGTCACACTGGTTTGGGAAGAGTTTTTGGTGCCAACAGGGTTTTTGCTATAAGACATTTGGTGCTGTCCTATAAAACAAAGTTTAGAAGCCTAAATAAACTGAGCACAAAAAGAGAGAACATTTGAGTTTGGAAGGTTATTTCTTTGTTTTAAAAATGCTTCCTGGCAATAAATCTGATTCTGTTAAAAAGCCTCACAGGTGCTGCAGATACGGCACCAGGGAGCACCAGAAGCTTAAATTGTTATTGGCACACAAATTTAGACAAAATGTTTACTACCTAAATACTAAGCTCTGCTGCTCATCTCGTAAATGCATGTTTCTTATTAAGTGTGGCACCATGAAAAAAAGCATTGCTACAACAAAGAAATAAAAAACCAAACACATATTTCCTTACTTTTTGTGCAAAGATATTCAGACAAAACCATCTTAATGAGCCCCAAACCTTAAAAAACAAGTGCCTTTACTGTATACACTTCCCACAAGTTCCAAGTATAAAGTTTGAGAAATCACTCAAAGGGCTTCAAGGGAGAAAATAACAGTTATGCATTTAAATCACATTATTGCCTTACCTACTCTGCTGGTGCACATTGATCCCATCCTGTTTCCTGAACTACCCAGATCACTGCAGAGCTGTATAAAGACTTCGTCCCTCAGTTACACCCCTGTGACAGCATGACGTAGCAAACCTGTCTGAACTCGTTTCTCTGAGTGCCTTCCATTCTATACTAAATGAAAAACAAGAAACTATAGACTAGCACCTGTGTTTTTAACTTGATGTTTTCACTCACCTCCAGCACTTATTCTGTAATTTTTTAAATTCATTTTTAAGTATTGTTTTAATCTTTCTTTTGATAATGTTCCTCTTCTGTACCTTTTACTGTATCTTTTTATTAAGTATGAAGTGTGCTGCAGCCCTCTTGGCCAAGTCACCCTTGCAAAAGAGATCCAGATCTCAATGGGTTTTTATCTGGTTAAATAAATAGATAAATAAATAGATAGATAAATAAATAAATAAATAAATAAATAAATAAATAAATAAATAAATAAATAAAAGTAGTTCAACATGATTTACAGAAAAAAACTAAATACATAATAAAAAATAAATAAAAACTAATTAACTAACTAGCTAACTAAATAAATAAATAAGTAAAATAGTATAAAATAGTATAAAAAAAAACCAAAACCTTTTTTTCACAGTGGTGTTTTGGGTGTCTCCAAACCTTTATTTCAGTTGCTGTCTCTTTAAGGCTCCTTGATCCACAAACCCCCTTTCCTCTGATTGGCTAGCCCTCTGGAGGCTTGTCGGTGACAGAGCCATGGGCAGACCTTGGTGTTTGAGGCCTGAATGTCATCAGCCAGTTGGGAGATCCTTATATGATGACCCTGTCATTTTTGCAAGTCTTGTATAAATCTCATGAAAATTGTTTGCTTTAAGAGTTTGAACAGTTTACTAGCCGATTCAAGGATTTCTATGGATGAGTACGTAGATGATTTAAAATCTACATATTTAGTGTGAACATTCAGCCTTTTTTTTTTTTTTTAATAAAATATGAGAAATCTTTATAGCCTCCCTTTAAAATATTCTTTGAAGGTAGGACGGTTATATCAAAAGATAATGCTGGCTTTGGCACTAGAGATTTGTGTGACCATAAAGTTCCAACTTCAAATAGTTTTCACTCATTTGTTCTTTTTAAAACACACTGGCTGTATTGTTGCTGAGATATGACACCTTGTTGAGCCAAGTTTTGATCTGCTGTATAACATGAATCATTAAGTTCTTACTTCATGTCTAATTTGTGAGGCTTCATTTTCAGTTAAGTGGCCCAAATAGATGCACACCAGCACATGAATACACAGCCCTTATTTTGGATAGATGATTGTATTAGCTTTAATCTAGAAATTGCTTCAAATGTAGTGAAGCAATGCCCCCTGTTTTATATTATCTGCTCTCATGTCTCCATGTAGGGCATTACATAATGTTACATAATGAGCCAGTAATTAACAGTATTGAGGGAAACTAATGTGATCAAATTATTCCTTTTCTCACAGCTTGCCTCTTTGAGTGCAGCATGAGTTTTAGAAGACCAGCAAAAAACGTGGTTAAACACTGACGTCATTAGTGCTTAGTGAAATTGATTGAAAAGTCTCATCAGTCTACAGCATTTTTATATATTTGAACACAGCAAACATACCTTAAAGCAGCATAGAAGAGGTCTCCCTTTCCTTCTAATGAAACAAGGGGCTGTTCATTTGCAGGGTTTGTCCTCTGAAAAAAGGGAAATATGAGTAGTCAAGCTCAGACATGATGCCTTCTCTCTAGCAGCGACACAGAGAGTTTGATTCTCTGAGCAAAAATGATTTCAACATTTTTTTTTACTTACAACATGATCATATTTATGAGATATTTTTACAGTATTACTGGACGAGTCACATTATCTTCTGCTGTTAGGTTTTTCTTTCACAGGTAAACAATCACATGAGTCCCTTTACTTTATGCAGGTAAAATAAAATATGAAGTGTTTCCAAAAGTAGTCTCTAAACAAATTATGATGTAATTAATTTAAGCATAAATGGGCAAAAATATCTCACAAAACAATCAATAGACCCCTTTCAAACTGATATGTGTTCACAAAGAACTGCATGTGTTTTGGCAATTGCTGCAGGATTCATTCAGACAAGTTATTGTCCTTTGAATTGACATTTAGATAAACATTCTGACATGTTTGTGACCATTACAGAGCAACTGGTCTTTTGGAGTCAAGAATAACCATGCTTATTGGCAATGTTAGCTGAACATATAAGTCATCGTGGGCTGACAGTTACCAGTTAACAGAGTACATCCCTGACTGAGTTATTAAATGTGTTTCTGTATATAATCTTGGTAAACCAGGCTCAGCCGCAAACACATTTCTAAAACAAAAACTGCTGAAATTCCGAATCCAGTTTTTAACTTTGTGTAGTTACTGAAAAAGTTGGGTACTGAGGTAATGACTGAATTTGACACTAGGCGTCATATGTTATTGTAGCAGCAGACTGAGCCGAGCTAAACTTCCTTAAATCTGTCATACAAAGTAAAACAAACCTTTCAACATGATCACAAAACAATAAAACCAGCAATCAATAACATCTCTAACTAAATGACCCCGAATACTTAGAATTTACCTGAAAATGTGGGACATCCTTCAGGTCATTGCAGCCATGAATAATCATCAATCAATCAATCAATCAATCAATCAATCTATCTATCTATCTATCTATCTATCTATCTTTCTATCTTTCTATCTATCTATCTATCTATCTATCTATCTATCTATCTATCTATCTATCTATCTATCTATCTATCTTTCTATCTATCTATCTATCTATCTATCTATCTATCTATCTATCTATCTATCTATCTATCTATCTATCTATCTATCTATCTATCTATCAATCACAAGGTAACCTCAAAAAAACTTAACAAGTAGATCACAGATTAACAACTTGGACAGATATTTCTGACAGTTTAAGAGTTTTAACCGATTTTAGAGTTTATCTTTTTCTATACTCAGTACAGTCTACTTAACCCTATTTACCTACATACACTTATTCATTTAATAGGGATTCACAATATTATCGGCACAATATCGGTATCGGTTGATAAAAGCTTAAAAACACGTTTATCGGTATTGGCAGATATGAAAATTTCTGCCAATATGCACAGGCAATAAGGTTCTATTCAGTTAGGATTTTTATTATTTTCCATCTGAAAAATAAGCTCCTTAAATAAAATGTAGCATTTCATTTATTTGCACTGCAGAGCTCTGTGTCTGTCACCAGGTTGTTACAGTAGCTCTAAAATAATCAAATGCAACTTGGTTATGTTTAAAAATGCATTGTACATTTAAAGTTCATGTGATCTAAAGAAATTATTTTTCTGTGTTTCAATACTGAATGTCTTGAGTTTGAAAAAATAATACATTTCTTATTTATGTTAAAATCAAATTTTTTTTGTCTTGTTTTATGTGTGTTTCTTAAACAAATAAGACCGTCACAATTAGAGTAACATATAAATTCCAGTACAGGATAGACTTAGCTTTCTTTACAGTGAAAAAAACAAACAAACTTGTGATTATCGGTATCTATATCAGCCAAAAGGGGTTTTGATATATCGGCATATCGGATATCGGCAAAAATCCAATATCGTGCATCCCTATTATTTAACGATAGTTTTCAAGACACATTTAACAAAAAAGTGTCACAAAAACACTTTTTTATTATCCATGAATTTTTTTATGTTAGATATTTAAAAATGAATATATAAATAAATATTTTTTCACACATTGAGAATTTAATGAACCCAGCAACTGGAATAAATTACTAATTGACTCATCATGACAGCAGTGTTTGTGTTGTTTCAGATGATTATCCAATTCAGCTGAAAGACCACTTCAATTATCCATAGACGGTTGTAATAGAAGTTCCCACACCCATGTGGGTGGGGGGTGCTTTTACCACAACACCTGCAACACCTGCTGACACATTCAGCTGAGAGTTCCCAGATTACACAGGGTCGCTCTTTGAACACTAGCTTCCTGCCTTGCAATGTGAGACTAGCACGTTACCCATGAAGCTGGGATTTAATGATGCATGAACAGCCATTGGATGGTGTGTGCGTTGGTCTGCTCTGTAGTAAATACAAATAAATAAATAAATAAATACATTTAATAAATAAATAAATAAACAAATGCAACAACACATCACTTTTTTTTCATCTGAACAGTAATAAAGCAAATAACTTATGTATGTGAAAACAGCCTATATTACCTTAAACTGTCACACAAATTGTGCAGAGTCAAGAAAAGATAATCGTTTTGTGAAAACACAGTGAAAACTTATAACTGAGAAATTATTGGTCATTACCAGCACCATCAGCATTCAGACTGCTTTCTTTTCCTTAAACTCGAGTGCAGTTTGTGTCTTGAATTCTCTCTGACAGGGATGGGATTTTTTTTTACAAGCGATGTCCTATTTTAGCATTCTTTGTCATACATTACATTTTCTCTAACAAAAGCAGGACTGGGGCTCCCGTGTTCTTAATCACTTAAATCCACATGCAATCTGGCTCAGCCATCTTAGCCAGGGCCACGGATCCATTAGTGCCTTCTCATTTCAGGGAGGGAGGAAGAACTGCCAAGCCATTAGTCCTGCCATGCTCCGTTACATTTCCATATTCTTCCATTTTTACATTTTCTGCAAGAAAATGGGGAAAGTTGTGGATTAATTTGAAGTAATCCTCCATTTTTCTATTGCCTTTAATGACTTGTTCCAGCCTCTGACACTGTGAATGGTCTTCAGCAATAAGTTGGCTTAGCAGGAGGCCTATGCTATCGTAAAGGAAAACCATCTTGTGTCTTTTGATGTTTAACAGTTCCTTTTAGCCTCTCCTTTAGACACACAGACACTTGGTACACACTTTTTGATTTTCTTGCAGATGTTATCTCCTAAGGGATTTCTTTTTGTCTAACTATCACTTGCTTTCTTTACCCTCCTAGAGTCGCCTCATGTAGGATTTACCCTGTGGAATTTTCTAATCCCATAGACTTGTTTTTTAGTTAAACTCTGACTGTTTATTTGTAAATTCAGAGACCAGCTCTTCCACGGGTTGGCTTTTCATAGCTTTGGCTCCCTCCTTCTTTCTTGTTCCCTATCTACACCAAATAGGTTGAACATGACTGAGGAAATATGGCCCCGGAGAGCTGCTGTAACCCCCGGGTTCCACCCCCCTCCTCATATCACACAGGATACAAGTCAATGTGACCGCTAAAGCAGAGCAACCTTTTCATAGCACTCACGTTCATAGCGGAGCCCAAATGACCCAGTGAAAGCAATCTAATACCACAAATTAGCCTGTCACTTAGCCTGGATTACATGCCTCACGAGGGCCACCGTGATAATAACTGGAGCCTTGTTGTTCTGTGATGTTAAACAGCAGAGTGTTAACAAAAAGTAAAACAGGTGCAGTTTAATTTGAATGCCTGTTTGCTCATCTGAAGTGCTGTTTTGTAAATAGATTTATTTTACTCCTTGGCACCCTCAGCCCTGGCCTCTCTGTCCCAGCAGCTTGGACCAGGTCTTTGGACAGCATTAAAAGCAGTTTCAGGTAGTTCACTGCATTCACTAGGGAAGATGATGGAGTGTATAGAATGGTGTTATCTGCATAAGAATGAAACTTTGTATCTTTGACACTTTTACACCAATTATTAAAATTGATAACAAAAAGAAGAGGTCCCAATATGGACCCTTGTGGGACGCCACTTGTTATGTTCAAAAAGGTGGAGGATAAGCCATCAATCCTGACACATTGCTTGTTAGCTAGCCTTAACCCAGCTTTTGAATCACTGAACAGTTGCAGGAGTAAGTTGCATTCATGATATTATTTAAGACCTTTATTGTAGCAGTTACTGTACTGTTTCTCTCTAAACCCAGACTGCACGTCATCTTCAGTGCCATGTTGAGGTCAAAACTCTTTTGACTGGCCACTTACAAGCCTGTTCAGTCTTCACTAACATGGTGCTGTGTTGGCATTGTGGTATTATACTGTGGACAGTGAAATAAATATAACCTGTTCAGAAGTCTGTTGGTATTATTTATTTATTTATTTATCTATTTATCTATTTATTTATTTATTGATTTGTTTAGGCTTTTTCACATTTTTAATCAGAGAGAGGAGAGAATAGAGTGGGGAACGAAGTAAGAGTGGGGAATGATATTGTGGGCAACAGGCCACGAACCCGGACAACCCACCTGAGGTCAAACCTCATGGGGCGTGACCTAGACTGCTAGACCATCTGCCCCAATTCAGTGGATGTTGTTCCATGCCCTCTTTTTATAACTTACTAAATTTACAACATCATTCTATAATCTTCTTGTCAGCTCTGTCTTAAGTCAGGTTTATTCTTCTGCACTAATGTGTCAATGTCATGAGTGTCACTCTGCCATACTTCTCCCAAACATGTGGGCAGTCTATTGGCCTGTTTCTGGTCCTGCAACACTTTTTTCTTCCTTTGATTACATCGATTTTAATTCATTGTATTAGATTAAAGCTGATACACGTTTCTGTATATCAAACAGATGAAGATGGATGGGTGGTGATTCAGGAAACATAATGCTGTCCAATGAACCAATCACAGGGCTTGTATTTCATGCCGATATAAATAATATAATGATACTCTTTATTTTAGAGCACTTTGTAAAATCTATATTACAAAGTTGCATTTGGGAGTATGGTCCTGTCCTGGGAGCTCCCTGTCCTTCCATGTGTCTATGTGGAATGCCAATGCTTAAATGAAAACACACCTTTCCTTTAAGTCAGGACCACTCTGGTGTAAAATAACGTTTTATCTACGTTTATATTCGATGGTATAGCACTGTTCTATGAGCTCCCCGCCCTTCTACAAGTCTTTGTCAAATGCCAAATCTTGAGATGGAGTGGGTATTCCATCCTTTTCTTTCATGTGTGAAAGAAAAGGGGAAACATTCGAGGGCTGTGACTCTGCTCTGGCTTATCACATACAACTGACAGAGGATCTAGGAGAAGGCTCAAACTCAGGTCACCATGACTTGTTCTCCAATTTTAATCCATTATGTAACAAATGTGTCAATAATAGTCTTTAATAGGAATCGTCTTCAACAAGGTGTGAGCTTCACGGCACAAAGACAAGCCAAGCAGCTAATGAAGTAAATCAAATCAAACTTCCCAGTGCGTTAGAAACTGTAATAGCATGAAATTGTGACCCACAAAGCTAAAATTAAATGAGACTGAAAGCTTCCTGCTCACTGCCAGACACCTGACAGGGATAAATATAATTCTCCATCCATCATTTATTTATCATCCTGCATGTTGTTCTGCAGTCACTGAGCTGACACCCTCATCCACAGCCATGCGGCAGCGAGGGAATCAGTGTCTCGCACAAGGACGCAAAGGCTGTCACAGGGATCAAACCCGTGTCCTTCCACTTACAGGAAGGACTCCATAACCACGAGAACACGCAGATACGACAATGTGACACTGATAGATTTTTTTAAAGAAGCTGACAAATATGCTACTTTGTGATTTAACCTTCCTCAGACCTTGATGAAGTTTTGACAGTTTGACATGAGTCCCTGCTTGTCCTTCAGAAACCGGAGAGCTTTGCGACAGCTTTGCTGAAAGCTGTTGTTCTTTTTTTATTCTTTCTTTTAAACTTCATTTAATTCCCAACAATCATAAAATCTTTAATGTCTGGGTGCCAGCTTGTAGGCTTTGGGTTCCTTTTTCTTACTGGAGTAGACAACAAGAGTTTTATCTGAAGATTCTTTTAAGGCAGTTTATTTTCTAATTTAACAGACTGTTATTTTTTCTCCCTAAATGTGAAGCTTTTCCTGTGAAAAGTTTTAGGAGAGTTTCAAACCCCCCCCTAACCACCACCACCACCACCACCACCACCACCACCACCACCACCACCACCACCAAAAAAAAAAAAAGAGAGCCAGCTGATAACACTGAGCAGATCTGCTGATTAGTTTTCAAGACAGAACTCAAAAAATCCCTGTATTGATTTTTTACACAATTTAATTTTTTACACTGGTGTCTATAAAGTTGGAAGGAAATGTTTTGTATCTTTTCTCATGAAATGATTGTGGCCATGGGATTTATTCTTTAAAGATAAAGTGCTCTTCTTCAATTTCTTGGTACGGATGATTTTTTTTTCCCATTTTAACTGCTTTTTGTATCATGATATCTTAAAGCTAAATTTTAAAGTCTGTTTTATTTTTTTTTTTTTTTATTGTTTCTACCATATTATTCTATTACCATCATTTTAATTTAAGTGTTTTAATCTTTTTTTGTTTATTGCATTTTCCAATCTCTGACTCATTTTAACTTGATGTCACCTCTGTTTTTTTTTTTATTTTTTTTATTTTTATTATTTCTATTGTGATTGTTTTTTTTTTTAAATTGTATTTCTTTTGATTGTTAAGTGACCTTGAGTGTCCAGAAAGGTGCTTTTAAATAATACGAATTATTATTATTATTATTATTATTATTATTATTATTATTATTATTATTATTATTGCCTCAGCCTATGTTGATGTAATCTTATGCTGCCTGGTTTCACTTCTGCTTTTTGGTTCTTGTAATTTATATCATAATTTACATTTGGATTAAATATTCTGATTGGATTTTACTGTGTTTGAGTTCTCATGATGGATTGGTTAAATGCTGGTTGGATCATATCTAAATGAGTTTTTGTCTTTTACATAAGTGTGTTGTTAGACTTTTCTGTGTTTGCATCATAGATTCTTACCTAATCAATCAAGCTCTTCATGACACTTGTTTTTAAGGGTACTATATCAGTTTATACATATTTTTAGAAAAGCCATTATTACTATCATTATTGTTATAGTCTTAAGTGATTGCAGGCCCAAATTGTTTGAGCAGTTGTTTGTATTTGGTTGATTTTATACTGTGAGGATTTTGAAGGTAAAGTCAGCCATGATGACACTTTCTTTATCTGTCAAAGCCTGTTGTAAAGTGATTAAATCTAGTTGTGGTATTTTGATCTGGAGCTACTGTACAAAACTTCAACTGTGGTGAAAATAGTGCAAAGTTCAGCAGAAACACATCAGTTTTTCAAAGTGTTTGATATCTGTCCAGGAGTTTCTGCAAACTAGTGTATTTCAATCAAACCATTTATACTGCAATCTTTGAACTGTTCCTACAAAAGCCTCCACTGGAAGAGCGATAAGAGTGATCCACACAACAAGCTCTGGTTTTATGAAAACTTAAAAAGAAACATGACTGGTTTCCAAAGTGCACAGCGAGGTGTATGAATGCTGCACCGTGCTGATGTTGCCTGGCAATACTGAAGGCTGATTTGGACTGAAATAGCACACTGCATCATGAGACCGTGATGCATGGACACTTTGATCAAAGGAAAACTAAGGTTGCGACCATTTGGCTGCTGCGGTTTAGCTGAGCGCTGCCTCTCGGATAGCATCTCCTCGTGTTGTTACGGAAGGTCGTTTTGGTGGTTAACTCTCTGAAAGGGCACTCAGCATCGGTGTCGGGTGACATATTCGCTCCTCCTCAGCTTCTTCCACGGTGAAATTCAAAATCAAGGCTTTACTGGCTTCATCCTCTCTGTAGCTGGGAGTGTCTCAATCAGTTCACTTCTCTTAAGTTGTGTTTCAACGTATTTTCAGTGTGAGCAGTAAAGAGCTAAGTGGTGTCAATCTTCACTGTTTCAATCCATAGGCAGACATAATGAGATGTTTTTGGGCAGAAATATTTTTCTAAAAGGAGACGGTACAACATTTTTTAAATAGCTCCAGTGAAAACTGATCCAAACTAGTAAAACACTGACACAAAGAGGCATGTGGATATCTCAAAGCGATGTCAGGTCCTTCGATTGTGAAAAGAATTACATCCTGGAACTGATATGAACAGTCATCCAAAAATAATCAGACGCACGCAGCAAATCAGGAGTGAGCATGAAGGCCCGAGGACTGATTCAAGTCTCTGACAGAGCTTGGATTGAGAATCACACAGCGGACTGTCTCCGTCCCGCTGCAGGCTTGTGTATAATGATTTGATTAGCAAGTCGTCAGGACAATGTGCTAAAGCAGGAGCTCCTTTCACACTCCCGAGTTCATACATCCATTTCAGCGCGGCCCTGACAGCTGTCTTGACGCATTTATGAAGTCAACTGAACGGGATTTGTGGCAGATGCTTCACAAGGCGCGTGACAAAGAGTGGGCAAACTCCCTTGTTTGGCGTGTCAGGGTTGAAAGCCTCACTCCTCAACTGTCAGAAGGGAACATCTGTGTTTTGGCGAATGAACGATGTTTGTTCTGCGGCGGAGCAATCGGCTCCCAGCAGCCGTCTGAGGTGACAGACTCTGTCACGGTCCAAGTACAGAGTTAGATAGAGATGGAGGGGAATGGAAAAGGAGGTGGAGGAAGGGTGGGTAATCCCTGTATCGAATCCTGCTGCAGAAACAGAGCAGGAAAGTCCAGCTTTTTATGCTTCGCTAACACTGCCTTAGCCCGCCCTGCCATCTCTGCGAGACCGTGGATTACACACTTGCCCTGTGCATTTCAAGGATGCATCTTATTACAATTGAAAGAGACAGAAAATTGAATCTTCCACATTTAAAATGATTACTGCCACAAATATCAAATACATCAGGCTGGACTACTTAAGCTGCTTTGCTGGCCAGATATTTACGGAAAATACACTTGTCATATAATGCTTAAAGTGTCCAGAATCAGAGGACTTTCTATTCCTGTGAAATAGGAAAACGCAAGTCCCCCTCGTGTCTGAAAATATGTCCGTCTCTTTACTGGTTAATTTGAAGTTTTAACTTCATTGTGCTTCATGTTTCGTGCCTCTACTCGTACCAAATCATCAAAAAATTAAAGGCAGTGAACAAGATTTGAGATACCATGGGAGGTTTGGAAGCCAGTTGAAATATACATAAAAGTATTTTTCTTTAGTCAGCAAAGATCTGCAGGTCTGCCTGATCATTACCCAGAGACTAAAGGCAAGGAAAAAGTTGTTTCTCCAACATACACCACCACCACCACTACCAAGGCAGGTACCAAGCTCTTACGACCATGGCTGTTATTAGCCCACACTGGACTGTGCCAACTGTAAGCCATACTGGCTGTCTGCGCCTTTCTACAGCAATGCATGGATCAAAGGAGTACGAGAATGGCAACCTTTATCTGTCAGGGTTGACTTCTGAAAGTAGTTCTTGAGCGACCTAAATTATCTAAATGACTGCCAAACAACGCTGAAGAGGAAATATACAGCACTTCGTTTTTCTCTGTTATTATGGATACCTCTCAAGATATGTCCAAAAAAATTACCAGCTGAGCCAGGTTCAGACAACCACGAGGGATAAAAACAGCAATGCCATACCTATCTTGATTTAGAGCTTCGGCCACTGTCCGTGGTGCTGAAAGCCTGGTTTGCAGAATGAGTGTGTGGCCAGTCATTTGTAATGTTAGCCTTCAGGGTGACAGTAGCAGAGTGGCTGTGTGCATGTGTCCAAGCATGTGTGTGAGCAATCACTTGTGTATGGAGGGGGGGGGGGGGGGGGGGGGATAGCATGATGCTACTCTGCCTTCTGGTATTCCCTCTGTTGCTTGGTTAGCATGGCGAGCACGTCCATCTTATTGGAGATAGATCTTATGTTACTAATATCAAAGGATAAAAGGACAGGTCGATGTCGTTACTTCTTAGCTCACACCTGAGAACCAGCACGTCATCCTCACCTCCTTCTTCTCACCTTGTGGGAAAACATCAGGCCTTGCACCAGTTAGCATTGACATGCTACAGGCTGCTAACAGCTGATTTCACATGTAAACAATGCAGCCATGGTTACATGCAGGATCTCAAGACAAACACAGGAGTAAAAAAAAGTAAAAATATTACTAAAGACAAAACCAGTTTGGTGTCCATGACCAGCAAATGAGCCAAACAAAGTAATGAACCACCCCAAATACAAAAATGACGAAAAGAGAAAAAAAAAAAAACCACAAGAAATGGACAAAGAGGAGAGAGCTGCTGTAACTGTCAGCCACAACATGGCGGCGCCTGGAAATTTAATTTTTTAAATCTGTCCCCAGTCTAATTCAAGCACTTGAAAGTTATGTTTTTTGTTAAATTACATGAATTTGTGATACTAAAATGGCTCTCTCTTTATTTAAAATCACAATGAAATCTAACCCTCTGCTCTTGGAGAGCGGGTTAAGGATGTTTCCCTTCTTTGATTCTCCTTTGTGACCAACATCTACTATTTATAGGCAAAGGACAACGGTGTCCTTAATTTGCTAATGAAAGTTTCGTGGCTTTTCTGAGCACATCAAAGTAGCAAAGTAAGTGACACAAGTGGGACAACAATTAGGAAAGAGGTCAGACTCAGGACCTATTTACAGTCCTTGATTTCACACAAGTGTTCTGCTTTGTTCTTTTAAGTCGGTCGTATGAGAAGACACCAGCTTATCCTCCCCAAGAGGTTCAATTTAGTGAAAATGCTGGAGATGTTTGTCCTTGTTCCAGGATCATTTGGATTGAAAAATCTTTGGCAAAAGGTTGGTGATGCTTTCTGTCGTGATCTAGCTTTGAAAATAACAAAATATTAGTTGAGTAATTATCTAACAAGTGTAAGAAAAGCAAACTGGTGGAACTCTTCCAAGAACCAAATCTGTCTCTGTTATGTAAAACTGGCAGTGGGGACATTCTTTCTAACAGCCATATTAACCAGAGAGTTTTCCTTGCATGTGATCATTTAGTTTTACCTTATTCTAAACGTGGATGTAAAGTAAAAAAGCTGGATATTGGTACTAAACATGAAAAGATTTCCAAACCTCCTTGTGTTTGTATATTGTAAAATCTCTGAATCTGTCTGCAAACTGACACAAGATCTTCAAGAGACTTGCTGAAATGATGAGGCCATTATGTAAGGCTTTAACAGCTGGACATTACCAATAACTGGTTAGGACTCTTTGAATGGGTGGGCCTCAAACACCAAGGTCTGCTCTGCCCCAATAGGCGTTTCCATTGCACTTTTGCAAGAAACTTCAATATCGAAACTTCAGAAAAATGAGAGCGTAAAAACTTTTTTTTTATCAAATTTGAGAGTTTTTTCAAAAATGTGGCATTTCCATTACCTACATTGTGTCATGTGACAAAATTGCAGGGTTCTAGAGGGGCAGTATACCCCCCTCAAAAAAAAAAATATCCCTATCTTCAATGTTGTACATATGTCAGTGATTTTTCAGAAAAACACAATTTAACATTTTAACTGTAATAAAAATGCTAAGATGGAAAGAGGTTCGCCACTCTCTAGAAATCTGGATGAGAAATGTAGTTAAGAAACTCCAGATTATTGTTCCTTAGTGTAAAACTGCAAAGAGTTTGAGGATCTTTTTTTTTTTTTTTAAATGTATACATATCATACATGATATCATAAAAATCTTCAGGTACTCTGGAGAAATCTCTCTCTCAAGTCCCAAAACCAATACTGGATGGCAGCATCAGGGAGCACAGCACTAAATACACACACGACTCTGCAGAGGTAGTCACAGCATGGACTCATAACCTCATCCAAAAAGCATCGCCTGTTAACTAAACAGTTTTTAGTGGCATCCAAGAATGAGCTGTACCATGCAAAGAGGAAATAATATATACTTGTCTGTGGTCTGACAAATTAATCTTTGACTTTCTTTTGGAAATCATGGATGAATCACCACATCCTCCGCTCCGAGGAGGGACTGTCTGGCTTTTCGTCAGTGTTCACTTTAAAAGCCAGCACCTGTGTTGATATGTGAATGGATGCCCTCGATATGGATAGCTCACACATTTGTGAAAGCATCTTTTATACTGAACAATATAATCAGGTTTTGAAGCAACATATGCTGTCATCCAGACAAGGCCTTTTTCATGGAAGGTCCTGCATTATACAGCGATAAGGTGCCACACTGCAGTGCATTTTGCAAGCATTACAGCGTGGCTCTGTAGGATGAAAGTCTGGAAGCTGAACTGGCCTGTCTGCAATGCCAACGTCACAGAATAAAACGTTTGGCTTCTCAAAGCAAAAAATTAGACAAAGAAGACCCTGAACTGTTGAGCATGTGAAATCCTATACCAGGCAAGAAAAGGACAGCATTTCATTTTCATAACTCAAGAATCTGGTGTCCTCAGCTCCTAAATGTTTACAGACTGTTGTTAAAAAGCGTGTGAAGTGATGCAGCACAATGGTTGAGCCGTTGTTGTCCCATTTGTTTTTAAATGTGTAGCTTGTATCACATTTAATTCAAGAGAATATTCTAATATGAAAATCCAAAGTTTTTCAGTTTTTAACATTTAAAGGTCCCATATTATGCTCCTTTTCTGCAGTTTAATGTGGATCATTGATGTCTTCATGAAATGGTAGTAACATGTTTTGGTCCAAAAAGCCAATAAATCAAGCACAGCAGCATTGTTTCCAGGCTCTCATAGCCCCTCTGTTCAGAACGCTCTGATTTAGTGGGCGTGACCTTCATATGTAAATGAGCCACCGCTGATACCACCCCGCTCTTCTGCGTCACTGAGGGCGGCGCCACGAGCTCCGTGTGCACAATGTTTAGAAAACAGCGAAGCTCGTTTACTGTAACATTACAGGCTAATACAACACGCTAACCGCAGTTAAAGTTAGCATCCTGAAGCTAACACAGAGACAGGGGGGACACTGATGAAAAGCTCTTACATCTGCTCCACAGCACACAGCATTTAAAATACTCACATTTCCAGGGTCCGAGCTTGTGCATGGAACTATGTGGCTGTTTACAGCCAAAAACAGAGCAGTGATGGCTTTTCATCTTTGGCATTCTCCTCCCCACTGCTGGAGAGATTTCTCTGCAGCAGTGGGGAGGGGAGTGGGTGCGGGGGTATTTACTCCAGTAAACCAATCAGGTCAGACTTGCTCCTGATTGGTCAAAAAAGGGAATCGCTGATGTCGGCAAATCCCCAATTCCAAACAGCTCGTTTTAGGTCAGGATTTTACATTCACAAGCACTACTAAGTACAGGTTTTGTCATTAAATATCACATTCTGTGGGCTGGGAGGAAAGCCATAGACCCACAAATTTCACTAAAAGACTTAATAAAGTGTTTTTTGCATAATATGGGACCTTTACATTTTCACATCATTGGGATTAAATACAGTTTGGAATGAGGCATGTTAGCTAGAGTGTCTGTACGCCTTTAAGAGGATAAAACTTTAAATTTAGCTGCAAGAAGCTGCAGAGAAGTTAAAACACAACTTGAAACTTTTTGATTTATTGTTGGGTCTCACTGTCAGAACAGAAGGCAAAAAGGAATATTGGACAAAGTGTCAAGCTTGGGGGTCGTTCTCTGTGCCTCCAGGCAACAGTAAACCAAATGTTATTATTTCTCCGTTGACGGCAATAAAGTGAAAGTAGCCTGTGGGCGGTGCTGCGTTCAAACTGTCAAAACTTTTTCGTTATGTTTTCTTTTTTTCTCCTCTCAGCACTTAGAAACCTTTATTAAAAGCTGAATCTGCCAATAATGTAAATCTGTAATGATCCTTAATAGAAAATAGCAAAAGGAAATGAGTTCATAAATTAAAACAAAAATGTAGCAACGCAGTTCACTTGCTTTGTTCATAATTTATGTTCAGATATTGGATGGTGTAATGAAATGTGGGTAGTGCAGAGATGAAGTATACCAGAGATAGCTTGGCAGCATTTCTGCAGAGCTTAAATGCCGCTGTTTCTCTCTTGATTTAATTAAGACGGAAGTTTTCTGTGGTTGTAGCAATAAAGAGTTTCTAACTCTGTCTGTGTACAAGACTTCTAGGAGCAGTAAATCCACATGAAGTGTGTCGACTCAAAAGAGTGGATCTTAAGTGGAGTTTTTTTCACGCTCATTGATTTGCAATTTGTATCACAGGGAGGCAGCGTGCCTGGGGAGGGGATCACAGCTGATCACAGTTTTGGACAAAAAAATGAGGATTTCAAGCTCCATTCAGTTAAAAAAAAGAAAAAAAGTATAAAACTTTGTCCCCTTAAAAGAAAACCTAATGATCTACACCTTAAACTGACATATATAGACCATACAGCAGGGTTGCTTCATAACAAAGGAGTAGAAAGCCCCCCCTCCTAAAAATGACAGCACTCATTTGCATTTGAAAATGTCTTCAAGTGCAGCAGACAATATACTGCAGACAGAATTATTCTGTTTCTTCTGGCATGTGGAGGAACAAAGCTTCGCAGACAATAAGAGGATAATTAAACACTTCATTTCAGCTTCTCTTCCTTTGTATTTGTTTTTATCTGCTATCATTCAAACATCAGGGTATTGTTCATCTTTCATGCTTTCGGTAATCATTTGCATACATAATGCATTTTGCTTCAGGACGTACTCTGTTACCAAAGTTATACATTAAACATGAAGTATTGTCAGACTGGATGCAAATCAAAACCTGTGAACATTCGACAGTTCTTCTAAACTTCAGTTTTTCATCTTTTTAAGACCTGAACTGACTTTCAAATGCTGCTTTTCAATGTATGAAGTTAATAACAAAACCAATAAAGATGGGGTGTGAAGGTTTCACAGTTTTTAAACTTGGATATAAAGTAAGAATTCTGATTCTCCATACAAAAATGTACTTTCTGAGCTCATGGATCTGCAGAATGTCTGGTGGAGGAAAAACAAAGCGAATGTTTAAAATAACACCCTGCCTACAGTGAAGCATAGCGGTGCCTCAATGATGCTGGGGGGCTTTTGGCACTGAAATCTCAAATGTGTTTGCAAGATATATACATCAACAATCAGGAAATCCTCAGAGAAAAATTGATACCATCTGTGAGGAAGCTAAAACTTGGGCATTGTTGGACCTTCCCACAGGACAACGATCCAAAGCATATATCAAAAGTCCAGCAAAGCTGGTTTCAGAGGAAGCCCTGACAGAGTGGCCATCACAGTCACCTGGTTTGGTTTGAAAAATCTCTGGTGGAATTTGAACAAGAAAAACTGCAATAGCTATGAAAGTGGCATTTATGGTCGAAAGTCGAGAAACCACTTTAAAAACATTATTTGTATTTAGCTATCTAAGTTTTTCTGATTTGACCTTTTTATTGCTAACAGCTGAAAGTTTGTACTGGATCAATAAACCTTATATATATATTTTTTTCCCCCTTTTTTTCTCTTTTGTTTTCTTTTTTTTCTTTTCTTTTTTCCTTTTTTTTTCTTTTTCCCCTTTTTTTTATTATTTTTTCCCCTCTTTTTTCTCTTTTTTCTTTTTTTTTCTTTTTTTTTTCTTTTTCTTTCTTTTCGTTTTTCCTTTTTTTTTCTTTTTCCCTTTTTTCATTATTTTTTCCCCCCTCCCCTTTTTTCCCTTTTCTTTTTTTTTCTTTTTTTTTTCCTTTTTTTTCTTTTTAAAGGTGAATCATTTTGAGGGCAACTGTATAATGACACTATACATTCGAACATTAGCTGGTGCAATTTCAGACCATTAAATAATCAGGTGTACCCAAGATAATTCAGCTTCTGCTTCAGGCGAGATCCAATTAGTTCTCATATTAATTAAAACAGTATTAATTAAAGACTTTTTTTCTACAGCACTTACATTTTATCACATACAGAGTCATTATGTGGCTCATGTTAGCAAATAATAATTACCTAATTACACATCAAGCAGAGAGGTTTGAGACCATTCTGTGTAGAGTACTTCAAGACTGTGACGCTTGTATCACCTCCTGAGGGAAATATCTGCTTTTGTTTTCCCGGCCACTATGGTCACTGATAACTTTGTAAATCTGCTGTTTTATACCCAGATTATCAGACAATAATTTAAAAATACTGTTGGGAATACCAGGAAAAAACAAAATCTTAATTTTGCATTAAAGTTGGGCCCCTACCTGTTAAATGTGTACCTAATTAAGAGAGGTTCTGAAGGTGCATCTCAGTTAATTTGACTAAGACCGCAATAAATTTATTCAAATTTGATTGTCTACAACATATGAGTATGAAGTGGTAGAAAAATGAACATCCACCATTGTTTCAATTAAATGTTTAAAATATGGGAGCAGAATACCCCCTCTTTAAATAACTGAAAGTCAATCTTGAACTGTTTTATATTAGATTGGATGACCTGACCCCTCTCCTATGCTATTAACGAAGGCATAAAAACAAACATACTTACTTTAAAAAAGCTAAAAACACTAACAAAGATGCTATCCAGAAAACTGCCATGCGAGAGAAAATATCCTATTAATCACATCTATAACAGAAATTATCCATATTTATTAGCCATTACCCAAAAAGTGTTTTTATCAGCAGCAAAAAAGGGGGGAAAAAGGGGAAAAAAAGAACATGTTTTTTTCTTTTAATTTTATCACAATTATCATAATTATCTGTCATCACTTTGTTTCTTCGTCCTTCACTAGAAATGGAGGAACTGGTACTTTGATGATGATGATTTTTTATTTGAATGGTCAAGTTGACATCCAAAATAGCAAGAAGGTTTTGCTCTCAAAACAGTATTTTTATATATTTATCCAACTTGAAAACCTCTGCTACAAGGTGAAGCTCTGAAATGGTCATGGAGTGCATCAAATCTTTTGCAGCTTGCTTTGCCAAGCACACGGCCACGCCAATGACAGCACAGCACATTCAGGGACAATGAGATGTCATTTATAGAATTGGACCCTTGGACAGCACCAAACAAATGATGCTGTAGTTCTCTGCCCTGCACTCTGTCACCAATGACCCTTTTTTCACATGCCCATCTACTCACAACAGCACACACACACACACATGGATGCACAAAGACAAAATTGCACTACAACTTCAACTATCCACTTCTTTTTAGCTCTGCTATAAATCTGCTGCTATGAAGGTGAATATTAGCTCCTCCCTCCAAAAGTACAAACACCTTGGTGCACAATTTAAAGTCTATTTGAGCAAATATAACCCTCACCGTTATGTTGCCATATTACACTTAACGTCTGAGAGAATTCCTCCTCACCTGTCACTGCGGTTACCTTGAATTTCCTGCTAACTGTGATAAAGCTAGCAATCTTGGCCTCAGTGGAGGTTTCCATCTCAAAGATGATGGGAAAAACCACACTGATACCATGAATTGTCCACGGTGTTGTTGTGTATTTCTCCTCCTTTTTGAAGAAGCCAAAATGGCTTTTGACAAAGTGTTTCTCACATGTCCAGTAAACATTCAGGGAATAAATAAAATCATTTGCATCATTGACAAAAACCTTGTCTGGGGATAGAATAACTGACCAATCAAATAGATCCAAGATATTCTTCAGTGTACTGTAATTTTCTGTAATTCTAAACAAGCTACTTCGAAGCATCTCCTCTTCTTTCAACAGTTTGTAAATGTCTGGGTACTGAGGAGGCCAGATGCTAGACTTGTGGGAGGAGAATGTCGTCCCATTCTTGTCTGATGTGAGTCTTTAGCTACTCAACAGTCCTGGGTCTTTGTCCAGTTTTTTTTTTATGATGCGCCAAATGTTTTCAACTGCTGGTGAAATGTCGAGACTGCAGTCATCACCAGTTCATCACCTGAACTCCTCCACAGAGCTAAGCCAAAACAAGCAGGATATGATATGAAAAATGTAAGACCTTCGTCTGTATGGGAGCATATGTTGTTCTAAAACTTGTATATACCCATCAATATTTAAGGAGCCTTACCAGATGTGTAAGCTGCCCCAGAGGCACAGATGCATCCCCATACCATAAGAGATGCTGGCCTCTGAACTGTTAGCTGACAACAGACCAGATTTTCCCTCTGCTTTTTTTTTTTTTTTTTGTTTACAGAGGACAGGGTGTCCACTGTTTCCAAAAAGACTTTCAAATCTTGATTCATCTGAACACAGTTTTTTTTTATTTTTATGTTTTACATCACCTCAGTCCATTCTTGATAAGCTTTGTCCCAGAGGAGATGGAGCAGCGTTTCAAGATCTTGATCACATATCAGTCCTTCTTTGCATGTAAGAGCTTTAAATAGCATTGGTGGACGTCATGGTGGACTGTGTTTGGAGACAATGATTTATGGAGTGATCTCCACCACAGAGTCAAGTTTGTGTTAATGCAGTGCTTCCTGGGAGCCCAAGTACAAGGGACGCTGTTACAGACTTTCGTTCTTGTCCATTGTCCAAAGAGTTTTTTTTTTTTCCAGATTGTTTTTGTGCAGCAGAAGCCCAGGGCGGACGCACCAAAGACCCCCTCCCTGCTCCTCTGCCGGTTTCCTCTGCACTCAGATGGGGCCATATTTTACTTGACCAAAAAAAACAAATAAACGAACTCCCACCAAAAAAAATCTGATATCGGTCTGAATTCACGCTTTATTTAGAGAATTTTCAGCGCGTGACTTTTACACAAAAACACCGCTTAATAGGCTCTAGTTCTCATCGTGTCTCTTCGTCCTGGCAGACTACCTGCGTTTGTTTATATCTGGCATGCCACGCGCGCGGACTGATACACTAAGCGGCAAGCGCCTCGTAGCCAGCTGTGGCTCTGCCGCAGAGGTAGCGCTGTTTTACGACACGATTCTATTGAGATTCTATTGAGAACTAGAAAAGCACTCAGAGAACACAGACCTCCACCAAGCATTTTGTGATTGTCACCAACACTTTAGTCTTACTTTAATGTTATACTCCCTTTCAGCAGACTGTCTGCTACAATTTGGTGTTAGCTGCAGGTTTGTACGATAATTTGTACCTGACAGTGTTGAAAATTTTGATGACCCAGTACATATTTCATATTCTGGATCTTAGTATCCAGAATATTGCCAGGATCTGGATCGTACTTTTACATCTGTCAGAAATGATGGTGACCTTGCCTTATATTTTTTTTCAAAGCAATCTGACAATTTATCGTGGAGTTATATACACATATGGGTGGGTGGCGGGTGTTAATGTCAAGCCCCGATTTCAATCATTATTAATTGCTGTTGTATAGTGGAGTTTACTGAAATATACACAGATACGATACATTTTAACAGTCCAACTGTTGACAACAGTCCTTATCTTTGTGCTAGTTGTTTCGCTGACTGGTTCCTGTAATCAAGAAAGACAACACCTGTCTCCTGGACAGGAACCAAGTTGGCTTTGTTCCCCCCGTGTTTATATTCATATCATAAAGATAGATTTGTTGTTTCATTTCAGAGGACACAGGAAACATGAAAGTCCCGTCTGTGTCTTTTTGACACGTCATGCTTTCATCTCTGCAGTCAGCGCCGTATCAAAGACTCTGCACAAAAGGTCATGTTTGCTTGCCAGGATATACGTAATTACACCAATAATCTGAGAAGCCCGATGAGATTTGGCCAATCTATATGTCAATGAGGGAGGCAGAGGAGAGGTGGGAGGCAGTAAATAAGGCGTAAACGCAGCTTGTAATATTGCACGCTCACGCCATATGACACGGGCCGCTTCCAGTAATTACCGCACTGCTCCTGCATCTCCGTTTGAAATTTGATCATTGTCAGTCAATGATAACACACTCTGCCAGATGGTTTATGCAGCGTGGCCTCAGCTTCCCCACACTTAATTAGAGAAAGTGAGAGCAGAGGAGAAGGTACATCGGTGAAGGGATGGATTAGCCACTGCGGCCTGCTCGCTTTCCAGTCTCCCGAGGAGCCCAAAGAGGCTTAGAGAAGCCTGTCGGGGCAGCACAGGGTCTTCACCTTCTGTTCATCTTCCTGCTGCAAGAGCTGAGTGTTTGGAGAAACGAGGAAGAGGAGGAGGAGGAGATGCAGGGGGGGAAATGTGAGGATTTGGAGACAGTGATCTCGTACATATTCACAGCTGTAGTTTGTTTTCAAAGGCAAGACGATGGATGAGAGCCTGTCTCTCTGCTTGATAAGAGCAAATATGCATTCAGACAAGCTAAGCTATTGTCAAGCTAAACTATGAGCTGGTGGAACTGCATCTTCTCTCTGTTCTCTGCAATTCACTATTCACACTGCAGTGTTTCCCATCTAATCACACACTCAGGGAGAGTTTCAAAGGCTGTTATCAAAGGGAGGACTTTCTGCTGTGATTCAGATTGGAAACAGTATAACCTTTAGGGAGAACTGAGAACTCCTGAGATTTTTTTTCACCATTTCCCTATGTGTAGGAACCAGAAGGACTTTGACATTATTTAATCCAAATATCCTCTGTTGAATATTAAACACACTCTAGCTAAGGTCATCTCTGGCTGGGGAGTGAGTGGAAGGTTTAAACCAGGCGTTTTGTACCTAGTTGAACGACAGAATTAGCTGCCATTCAATAATAGCTAACAGATTGATGGATCATTTTCAACATTTGAGAATGTGGTATGATGCCTTTCTAGACTGACTTCCATTTGTGCCACTCTGCAGCTCCTGACCTGGAGTAAATCTCCTTGTCTTCAAGGACGACAAGGATCGAAAGCTAACTCTGAGCTATTGATCAAGAATTGAGGCTGTTTAATATCTTAATTCAGGGCCTGTATGTCTGACCAGCCATTAGCATGGAAAACAGACTGTTTGTACTAACGTCCAAGTAAAAAACAAAAACTGGTATGCATGAGCCAGGTTAATCGGCAAAATGAACGTTAAGTTTAATGGAAGTATACCCCACCATCGCAGGAGCTAACGGCAGGATTACAGCACTCGATCGGCTGTTTGAAGACGGACATCACATGATGCATTATCGTTTGAGATGAAATATACAAAGACAGTGGACAGTCATATGAAAATGTGGCAAAATGTGTAGCCATACAGCAAATCTAGATGTAGGAAACACCAAATTTTTTCATTGAACAGATGAGATAAGGGAGACATTTAAGGTCCCAAACCGGCGAGGCTCGCTGCCATCAGTTTTACAAGTTTGCTTCACTCTTTGCTTTAACGTCTGGGTCCTTCCAAGGTGTGTGTGGTGAAATGTTGGCGTTCATTAACTGCTTTAAGAGTTATTCATCAAGGTACTTGGGCATTGCTGGCATGCAAAGCAGCTTTTATATTACTGATTTTATTACTGAGTTTTCTACTGTGCACTCAGAAACACCACACGCATTTACTCTGTTCAAGATGGCCAAACTTTCTCTTTCTCTTTGTTTACCTGATTGACTCACAGACAACAGCTGTTTGTGTGTTCATGTAACAAAATCTCCATTTCTACGGCTGAAAAATGTTTTTCTTGATCTTTTCACAGTCACACTGTGACTGTTCGCCAGGTTTATTACTGATGAAGAGTGGTAGACATGCGCAGTTTGAGTTTGTTTGATGAAGTTTTCCAGGTTCCCCTTAATTATGACGTAATCTGCTCCTGTGTCTCTTTCATGGTGTAATCAGTTAACTGGCTGATTATTTGCAGTTGTGCATGTGGCTAATGCTGCAGCCAAACCGGCTGTTCCATAACAGAACGTTAGGACTAATGGTCCTGTTTGTTTAATGACTGAACTGTTAACTTCAGGTCTAAAAACTTGCCTTCCTCCAGCTTGACCCTTAAAGAGAAGGGTTAATGACATTTTTACGTACGAAATTGTATCCGTCCGTTTAAACAATGTTACCATCACAGCCAGTTCACATACTTCCATATGTCCTCTATGTTGGCACTGCAGTTGACCAATAAATCGACGGTGGGGGTGGGGGCAGGGCATATGACAACACAACATAAAAACAAGCATGGTGCAGGTATAAATAATGTACTGCTTGCATAAAAGACAAAAACTGAGGCAACGTTGTAGCAGGTAGTGGTCGGTGAGGCAATTCAGTACATTGCGAAAGTTCCACCATTGTTATTTCTTTGTTGTGTCTTACTCAAGCTTTGTATCTGGTAGTAACAGCAACACTGCCCCCATAGTTTCCAGTGGTACTGCTCCGTTTGGTCTGTATCTGTAAGCTTCATGGAAATGTGCAGAAATACGGACAAAATGAATGCACAGCACGGACAGAAGGCTCTGTCTGTATCCGAATGTAACATTGAGCATAAATCAGATGTCCCCCATTCTTCTTTGGTTGTTAGCTTGATGGTAGCATCCAATAAGGAGTAGCCAAAGATCAACAGGTGGTAAGACAGTTATCCATTTGACTTAGAATTTTTCATGTTTTTCCTCAAAAAAAAAAAAATAGAAATGATAAGAGAGTTAAGGTTATAATCCCATTAAATCACCAGGCTGAACAAATATTAAAGAACATTTTGTCATTTTTACTGTGGGTGAATGTCTGAAGAAAAAATGAAGACCTTCAAAAAGAGAAAGAGAAACAACTGTTATTGAGCTAAAAGTTAAAGTAGTTCTTCTTTTCTTTCCCCAGGATGAGTGAGCGATACGCACAGATCGGAAGTAAAGGGGCTCTACTTGTAATGGTGCTTGTGATTACTTTCTGGGAGATGACTGTACCAACAGAAGGAGCAACAGGTGAGTACATCCAAACACAGCCAACATCTAGCTTTTGTTTCTTTCTTCTGCTTACATTTTCATAAATAAATAAATAAATGAATAAGCAGATATACAAATCTCGGCACAGTTGTCACATTATACCACCGTGGGCTTTTGCTGCACTCTGAGTACCAGATTTAACACACATAGGTATTAGTGCCCACACATCCACACATTCAGGATTTTCCTTCCCTCAACACTGAGATAGTCACAGTCACAGGTGAAGAAAGCAGAGTAACAGATTCATCAAATCCCTGATAACAAGCCAGTTGATCTCTCTCCTCTTGAAAGCAGAGGACAAAGCATCCATACTTTTGGCCTTTATATGACTTTGGTTTGTTAAAAACTACAGTGCTTACATAGACCAACACAGGAGACTAAACCCAATGTTTTATGTTTCTGATAAGCAGCTTTTTGTGCCTCCTCTCAGTCTGGTTTTTGTATTCCTCTGTAAAACTCCACACCCACTTTTTATGTAGTCTAACTATTGGATTAAAAATGAAAGGCCGTCTGGAGATATGACCTTGTCTAGTGTTCTTTTCTTAGACGTTACAAAGCTCCTCCAGAGAACACTATGAAGAAGAGTTTCCAAAGTCTGAGTCACAATCTTTACAACTCGCACACTGACACTGACGTGTAAACTTGGAGTTTCCTTTTAAGCATCTTATTGCAACAGATGCTGGGCGATGAATGAATGATGAGTGACAGTAATCCACCCTCATGTATCTTTTAAAGGGTTTTAAAATGAGACTCCTGCTCCAGTTGTCCCAGTACCATCGTGTGCTGGATGTGATTGTTCTGATAGTTGGTCCAAAGAGGCTGGAAATGGGGACAGAGCTCTCAGCAACAACCTCACATGGTGTATGAATGTAGGGAGTCTCCGTTTATCAGTTTACCCAGGTAGGACTATTAAAGACTGAGCCAGTTGCTTGGTAATTGCTTGTTAATATGACGTGTTGAAAAGTGCAAACAAGAATATGTCAAACACAGGTCTCTCTCAATTCAAAGTAAAATATTTAGCAATAAATGAAACTGGTGTTTGATTCCTGTTTATAAAAAGTGGTCAGTTTGGCTTCTTTAAGGAGCTGGAGTTGTCAGTCTGAGTCCTCTTCTTCATCTTCTGAGTCTGAATGTCACACCAGGGATGTGATTACAGATTTTGGTGGTGTAATAATCATAATTTTGCAATCATCCAGACTTTTCATTCATTAATTTCCCAAAATTTTTAAAGATTCCTTCCAAAGAAATTTTTTTTATGCTGGTGTTTCACATAAAAAACAACAACAACGTTACTTGTTCAGCTAAGCTCTCCTTTTATTTATTTATTTTTAATAGAATCATGAACCATTCAAATGGTGGAGTTAAAAAGAAATAAATTTATTAGTTTTTCTATTATAGACGTGTCTATGATGGTGTGACCCCCAGGTCTGGTTATTAATATGTCAAGCTGTGACATGACTTGATTGTAGCTCATCATGCTGTCATGAGGTCTCACCTCTGTGTCTGTCTCTGTGTCTGTGATTATTTATAGAAATGACAAGTTTTGATTTTCTTTGGCTCTTTGATTATCATTATGTAGCCCCTTCATCTACAGTACCTCAACATGTCTGAGCTTTTTAATAACACACTTACATACGGTAACCAGGATGTCAGGGAGTTTAATATAACCATAACAAGCCCTGACGGTTCTTGAGAAAGAACATGACAAACAGGTGGACAGAGTGAATGTAAATATGGACACGAGTTCAGGTGTGAAACAAGAATTAAGATCATGGAGTCAGTTATTGTTCTGAGTATATAAATCAAAAGTTCAGTGTGCAGCTGTAGAAAAAACAATAACTATAGAGTATAAACAATCTTTGGCATGTTGAACGTGCATTAAGGGAACAGTGTGTTGCACTAAATTTTCAGACATTCAGTTGAGATTCCCTCACCAGTGTCACATGAACAAGACACAATTTGAGGAATCTTTCAGTTCCTTTTTTTTTTTACGGTATAGACTCATTTTGATACAATGTTGCTACCACAATGCTATTCCAGCAGTATTTGTTAAGCTCTTTAACACGACCACAGTCGACCAAAGCGCTGTAGAGGAGAATATATGAAAAACATAGCAGCTCACATGAGGTAAAAGAACATTACATGTGAAATACAGGAAAAATTTAAAAGACATAAAAACATGAGTAAAATAAAAAAAGACGTGCAAAAAATGAACTCTAACTGGTGGCCCATGGGCTAAATTTGGTCCTACAAGAGCTTTCCATCCAGCCTGAGAATTGATGAATAAAAATCCAGTCCAGCTAACCTTTAACCTTGGATTTTAATTCATTGATTTACAATGGAGAAGGGCTGGAAGTTCAAACTTTTTACTTCCTTCATTTCCACTCCTTTTTGGAAATATAGAAGAAGTTAAATCAGTGATTTAATGCTTTTTTATTTATTTGTTTTTTTTTCATTTTCCTTTTAGATTGCAAAATTGAAATGTATTCTTTGTTCTGACTTCCTGTTTGTCTTTTATTATTTTGCTTTGCATTTACGAAAAGAGCATTGTCATTCATTCCTTCAAAGTGGGGTCTGTGTACAGCCTAGTGGGTTGCAAAACAGTGATAGAGGGTGAATTTATAACAACAACAACAACAACAACAACAACAACAACAACAACAAAAACAAAAAATAAAAAATAAAATAAAATAAAATAAATAATAATGATAATAATAATAATAATAATAATAATAATAATAATAATTATTATTATTATTATCATTATTATTATATGGAGATACAGTTGTTTGTTTGAATGTACTTTGTTGTTTTCTTTTTCTTGTTTTGCTTCTTTTAAATTTGTGTTTTGTTATTCTGTGTTGTTTTTTATACATGACGTTATTAACCTGTGTACAGTGTCTGAGTATCTAGAAAAGGGCTCTATGAATAAAATGTATAATAATAATAATAATAATAACTATTTATTTTTTATCAATCATATTATTTTTTAAAAAATTAAATGAAAAACATATATTTTGTATTTATTTATTTATTTGTTTTTAAAAATTGCAAAGAGAAATGATTTTATCTGTTTTACAAAAATTCTTTATAGTCACGAGACCCCTGGGATATCTACGCCAGGATAATGAGGGCATCAGTGGAAGCAGATTCATTTGGGAAACAGCAATATGTGCACAGAGGTTGTCTAACTTCCTTCATTTCATCTAAATTTTTTATTTTGATTGAACCTTTAGTGTAATCCCACTGCAGGGGGTCGCTGGTTTCTGGCTTTACTGTTTTGGGGGTCAGTCTGAAAACCTCTGACTTTACAGCCTCTGTTATTCACAGAACATGTTGCCTTCCCTGATTTGATGGGTGTGAAAACTTTTTTGTTGTAAACCAGTTTGGCCTGTTTCATTTGCTTAAAGTTTGAAGTCCAGCTTCTTCATCCCAAACCCAGTGACCAGCTGAACCACTGCAAGGAAAGATGCAGGACAAACACACGAAGGATTACTGTCACAGAAGCAGCCACTTCTAATGTGATGTTTTCAGAAAGAATTTTCTCACAGTGCAGCCTCACAAATGAAAATGTCACTGTCGTAAATGGGGGAGTAATTGGATTGAAACAGCTATTTCGGAGGTATGACTCAAACCCGTCTCGGCTTGCCTCATTAAAAGTGTTGTTGAGTCGTCACTAGTAAACCCGGGGAGATCAATTATAGCAACTCAGCAACATTATAAGAAGAGGCCAACCCACATGTTTCATCTTTGGGAGTCCCGCTGACGATACACGGCGGTAGATAATTGGTGGTGCGCAGGTCGTGCTGCTCCCCGATAGGACGCCCTCGTGTGAGCATAATAGAAACTCTGCATACCTCCTCTCTCTTTGTCGACCAATTAAATGGGAGTGTTGCGGCGCTCTGATGCATGTGGCTTTGATTGGCAGCAATCCCCGCTCAAGATGCTCATCATTTCAGCAGGAAGTGGATCAGAATAATCTCACAAGCATTCTGTTTCTCTCTGATAGCCACTGCAGCTCCCCTGATTTCCCCGGGGTGTTATTTCTGATGCTGTAAACCTGTTATCATTCAGGGGATGAGAGGAACCCAGAATATGTCCGAAATAGAAAAATGTATTTCTGCAAACACATGAGTAGAACTAAGCTAACAATCTGACAAGCAGGGGAAATTTGGATCATTAAAGCAGGCAGACGAGCTGTGAACTAATGCTCGTGACTTCTTTAAATAGCTGCTTTGTGTCAAAAGTGATGGTAACCAAATTAGGGTCGTTTTCTTTCTGGCATGTGGAAAAAGATTTTTGAAGGCTTGTGTGTCCTTTTGGATGTGTATCACACAAACTTCAAAAGTATCAGTGGTCATTCTGTTTGCCTTTGAGTTTCTGCGATGACCAGATGCCACGGAGCAGAGAGAAGCTGCACACAGGATTCCTGCCCACAATCTGTGAGGATGTATCATTTGTTTTCATTAGCAGGTGTTGTAATCAATCCTTGGAGTTACCTGTTCCCCTGAGCATCTTCACGCCCCCTTCCTAATTTTAGTCCTTGCCCTGTTGTTACCTTTTTAAACAAATGAAAAGAAAACCAACACCAGATAGACTTCACATAACGATTCTGTAAATATTGCACCTAATCTTGTTTGTTCTCAGGTGTATTCTTGCATGTTCTGTGCTATCACTTCATTGACAGCATTTGCAGCCTGTTATTGTGATGGCTCGGGTCTTCAGTCTTGTTTGTGTTTTCTGGGTTTTTGGATTTTCTTGTATGTCTTAAGTTTCTTGGTTATTCTTTGGGGTTCTTGTGACAGACCAGGACGTAAGTATGTGTCAATAAATCAGAAACTCTCCCAGACCAAAAAAAGCACACAGACTGTTGAGTTGGCATAATAAAAGAGTCAGAAAACTACGTCCAGAGTTAATTATTTACCAGCAGTTGCTGGTGTTTCAGTGTAAAGTGTGACCCTGTTAACTGGTGACTCTTGGCCGCTAATCACTGATACTGTTGGCTGAGAGTCACCAGTTTGCATGGTCGCTATTAACTCCAAAACACCGGTTGCTCTGTGACGGTCAAACCTGATAGATGTTGCCTCTGTTGTATAGTATTGTTTCTAAAAACTGACCACAGAACAACCGTACATTTTAATGCTGATAACAGGTTAAATTCAGTGTTGAAAAAACGCTAACTCATCCGAATGAGTGTAGCTAAATGCTCCTTCTGCAGTCAAGATGCGCATCTTTATGATGACTTAGACTGATTATCCCTCTATATAGTCTCTGTGTTTCTTGAGTTGTTTGTTGGTTCATTGTTTCTTGTCTGCGTTCGCTGTGTGTTTCATGTGTCGCGCCTAGGGTTAGGTACCAAATTAGTTACTTTTTTTTTTTTTTTTTTAAGTACAGACCGAATTCTGTCAAAAGTACCAGGTGCTGATTCATGTACAATCAAAAGGTACCATGTATAGGTACCTAATTGCATCCTTGTGACTTTGAGGGGGTGGAAGAGTAGGCGATTTTCCATGCTGTAAATGAACACAGCATTGCAAGGTTATATATTGAAAAAAACATATTTTAACTAAACAAATTTATGTTTTTTTTACCACATAAACACAGAAAGGTACAGAAAATTAGTACCGTTAAGTACCGGTACCAATTTCTAGGTACCGGGCATCGGTACCGTGTAGTTTAAATTTGAAAGGTACCCATCCCTAGTTGCTCCCTCAACTGAGTATTCCGATGTTTTGGACTTTTAAACATTGAAATTGCAAACTTTTCACTTTTAACTTGCACTGCTGTTGTTGCTGTTGTTGATGCTGTTGCACGGCAACCCTGCCGTGTTTACACATGTGCTCAGCTTGTGGCACTGAAGCCAGCCAGCTCATTGGCCAAACAGCTGGAGATTCCTGCAGAAGAAGCAAAAGACTGGCGCAAGACTGATGGGGGCTTTTTTTTTAACAGTCTATGATCAGGACATCCTCAACAACACCATCACTGCCACCACTGATGGCTTCCAAACTGTCTGGGCTTACTTTGTTGTTGAATAGTTGTAGTAACAGTGACCCTGTGATAATCCTAGTTTGACAAAATTGTACAAAATGATACATCTTTAACCCATGGTCCCTTTTTCTGCATGTTACTCCCCTCTCTTTACCTGTTTCTTGCTCTATCTACTGTCCTGTTCCCTCATTAGGAAACCACCTAAAGAGAAACATAGCAGGCCATTTGCTGATGGGAAATCTGAACCAGAGTGGAACAACACACTGTAGTTAAAGTTCCACACTCAGGTTGCTTAGGAAGAGGTTTGTTTGCCGTGTACCCTAAGAATGTTTTCCCTAACTCTTAAAAATGTTGCTCTGACGTATGACCATGGTGTCTGACTCTTGCATCTAACAGTGTTGCTTGCTCTGCACCTTGGAGATTGTGCTCTTTGTAATAAAAATGACTTACACCGTGTATAAGAAGCATCTTGCCAAGATGGGTAAGCACTGCTTTGCAGCCTTGAGGGAGCAGTAACATTAAAACCACAGGATCCTCGTGATAAACATAATAATGAATGCACACTCAGTGCTTTATAGCTGCAGCATCTTTCCTCAAATCTGTGAATTCATAAATACCAATTAACACATCACTCTACACCTAATGATGAAGGATGGTTCAAAAGGAATCCTTTATCAGATCTAATGCTCCTGTAGGAGAGGTGCTTGTTTTTACTCCCTTCAAGTGTTTAAAGGAAAGCTATGATTTCCATATTACTGCTAATGGTTTCATGAATGTTGAACAATATGAATCATTTGCAGTCTCTGGTTTGTCTCTGGAGACAATGAATGAAAGGAAATGGCCTCTGTCCTCATGCTGAGAGCACTTTTAGATAAAAAATCTCATTAAAATGAAACAGATTCCCCAGGAAAAAAAACACCATGAAAATGCCAGATAGGCAGCATGAGAAGCTGACAGTGAATGGAGGAATAAATCAAGACATGAAGTCCAACAACTTGATGGAGGCTGTTTTATCCTTACGACTCTGCTTATCGCCTGCCGCTCTTACAGTGAATTAGTGTTTTTATTTATTTCACTCAATGCCTTTTTTTTTTTTTTTTTTCACTAAAGTAAGTCCTATAAAATAATTTAAAAAAATAATGATATATTTTTTGTTTCTTAGAAGTTGTTCAGTTCCTTTGTTATGTTTGGTCATTCAAAGCAGGGTTGTTGACCTGCTTCCTGAAAGTCATTATGGTGAACAATCATGAATGGTTGCTGTTGAACTAAATTCTAACACAGGAGGTCCTTCACTGACATGGTTCTCTACTTACGTCGCATCGACTCTACGATGCCAAAACATATACATACGTAAGAAAATAGAGAAGGTTTCGAAGTTACGCCGCTCTGTTTGTAAGCTCCTATGATGCGTCTAGTTTTTGATGCGGAGTGCGTATAAATACACAACTACGCAGTCTCCGGTCGCGTCATAGTGTAGACTTTCTGGTTTAGTTGAAATGTCTGTTATAATAGTCTATAATATTTTCCCATATGCAAGAAGTATAATACATGTATTTGGATAGTTATTAGAGATTTAGGGGGTATAAAGGGTAAAAATTTGTCTTGCGCGGAACTTCAGGTTACGAGGTGTCGTAGGAATGGAACATGTTCCTAACTCGGGGACCGGTTGTAGTTGTTTTAGTCTTCAGTCATCTGTGGTTGTTGTATGCAGAATCCTAGACCTAGTTCCCGTAAGTTGTTCAGGTCTTGGTTGTCTGTGGCAGATGTAAGCAGAGCCGTTTACACTTTATTGGGCAAGGAAATGTATTTGGCAACTCCTGCATGCAGAACATAATGAAACTTTTTTTAAAAAGTAAATGAAAAATAAGTTTTATGTCCTCTAATAACACTCTATGGTTGATTTTGTAAATTTCAAAGGATTTCCGGGAGTGCTCCATAAAGGACTACCCGAGTTCCTGAGCGTCATTGGAGTCAACAAGAACATTCAGAGAAAATACCACTTAGGGGCAGCACAACAAACTGTTTACACTCTGGCAAAAATCTGGGTATGAATCCAGGAAGGTTTAACTGCATTTTGACTTAGCAGCCACTAACACATGAGTATTAAGTTGCAATTTTTTAATAGACATGAGTTAGATATTGACAAAATTTGCATGACTTCCTGTAATGCAATTGTAACTTAGTGTCATTATGATAATAATTTCATATAATTTGTTATACGCTGTTATTGTTAGCATGCAGAAAGTTTTGTAATTGGCTGTGTGTCCCTAGAGGTCCCTGCCTCAGGCTTTGGCATCCCACATGTGGACGTGGAAAAGCAGTGAACTTCAAAACAGAGCCTTACCACCTATTATATAGGTTTCTGCATGCTAGCACACCTGCCTTACGTTTTAATGTGCATAGAAGAAAAGCCAAGGCAGGGAGAGCATCAGCAAAGACCCAGGTTACAGAGCAGGGTGACCATAAGTGACAAAATATGATATTATAGTTGTTGTTAATAAAGTTGTATCTCACTTGCATTTATTTCAAAGAAACTTTTCAGTTTAACAAGCAGCTTTACGGTACATTAGCATGTTTATCCAGAGGAGGTGCGAAAATCGACCCCAAAATAAAGCTCCCTGTTGCTTTAATGGAAACCTTTTTAGAGGTTTATGCAAACAGTTTTAGTAGTAGCAATTTGTGCTTTAATAAATGTGCACTGAATGCACTGAATGAGTTCTCTAAACACTCCATCAAAGTCATTTTTCTGAAATGAATTTTAAAAACCAGGTCACCATTTCCTGCAGTTTAACTCAGGCATGATTCATTCTTGTTGTTGTGTTGCAGCATTCCAATTCGCTCTGTTTAGCCATGAAAGGCTGGTGTTTTATTTTCTAACAGGTTTTCTTTTCTTGGCGAGATGACTGATGCGTTGGCTCCCTGGGTGTTGCTTTTCAAAGCTCCCACATCTGATGCAAACAGTGTCTTCATTTTTCAAACACAATCTGTTGATGAGTGTCATCAAAACAGAAACATCAGACCTTTCTTCTCGGGGGATCTTTTAGAAAAGGATTAGTGGGGCTGCAGCAGGGCCGACGTTCAGGGGGTCTGGTGATGTCTGTTAAAGATTTGGGCTTGAGTTCAGTTGCCCTGCTGTTTGCCAAATACTGGGTTTGTTAAATCCTAAGGCTGAGTGTAGATCATTGCACTGTTTTCATATCTGTGACATTTTTTTTTTTTTGGCTCTTGTATTGGAAAAGGATTTAAGGACTTGTCTCAGCTTTTACAACAGCTCGTCTGATGTGAGCAAATAGCACTTAAAACAACAAAACGTGCTTGCAAGCTTTTTAACAGGAAACACAATTAAAAGCTTTCTCTCTCTTGTTATTTTTTGTAAGTACATCTTCACTTAAAGAGATTTTCTCTCAACCACCTGCAGGCAAAGTGATAGAAGATGCCTCAGGACTTTTATTTCTAACAGGAAACAGTCTGCATTCATTCCTCTGATAACACAAATTTACATTTCTGCTTTGAAGTCTTATAAACTGCACTGTTAGGTTAAAACAAACCTCTCTGTAAATTCCTTATTTGGATGTTGAACTGTTTTACATTCATGATGTACTTTAGGTTGACTTTCAACAATTACCAACTCAAGAGGTTTGAGTTGGCAGTGGCTATAAGTCTGTTAGGACCTGGAAAGGGTGCTGAGGTGTCAGTTCAAGGAGGTTTGAAAATTGTGCTGCCAGCTGGAGAGGTTCCACTTTAATCTGGGAACTACCCAGTGCCTTTGAGGGAGACACCAAACCCTAAATTGCTCTTTGGGCACTCATCTAAGTGCAGGCACCCTTACTCTGACATGTCCCCATGTTCATAGGATCCCTGAGATCTGGTCTGATGACATGACAGCATCATGCAGTTGCTGCAGATTTGTCAGCTGAACATCCATGATGAGAATCTCCTGTTCCACCACATCCCAAATGTGCTCTATTGGATTGAGATCTGGGGACTGTGGAGACCATTTGAGTACAGGGAAGTCATTGTCATGTTCAAGAAACCAGTCTGAGATGATTCCAGCTTTATGACATGGAGCGTTATCCTGCTGGAAGTAGCCATCAGAAGATGGGTACACTGTGCTCTTAAAAGGGATGGACATGGTCAGCAACAACTTGACTTTAAACCAAGGGGCCCAAAGTGAGCCAAGAAAATATCCCCCACACTATTACACCACCAGCAGCCTGAACCGTTGATACAAGGCAGGATGGATCCATGCTTTCATCTTGTTGACGCCAAATTCTGACCCTACCATCTGAATGTGGAGCAGAAATCCAGACTTCATCAGACCAGGCAACGTTTTTCCAATCTTCTATTGTCCAGTTTTGGTGTTGCTGTGTGAATTGTAGCCTCAGTTTCCTGTTCTCAGCTGACAGGAGGGTCACTTGGTGTGGTCTTCTGCTGCTGTAGCCCATCTGCCTCAAGGTTGGACGTGTTGTGTGTTCAGAGATGCTCTTCTGCAGATATTGGTTGTAACCAGTGGTTATTTGAGTTGCTGTGCCTTTCTATCAGCTCCAACCAGTCTGGTCATCAACAAGGTATCTTGGCCCACAGAACTGCTGCTCACTGGATATTTTCTCTTTTTGGGGCCATTCTCTGTAAACCCTGGAGATGGTTGTGGGTGAAAATCCCAGTAGAACAGCAATTTCTGAAATACTCAGACCAGCCCGTCTGGCACCAAAAACCATGTCATATTCAAAGTCCCTTAAATCACCTTTCTTCCCCATTCTGATGCTCCGTTTGAACTGCAGCAGATCATCTTGACCATATCTACATGCCTAAATGCACTGAGTTGCTGCCATGGGATTGGCTGATTAACAAGTACAGTGGCTGGAGAGTGTATACTGGTAAACAAACTTGAGAAATAGTTTTCTATTTTTGTGTGGAGAACACTAATTCAACCTTTATTGTGCTTTTAATTGATGTATCTGGAAGAAATGAATGAAGTTGAAAGCTGTCTTAAAGGACAGTAGTCATGTCATTCAAAACTGAATGTGACTTGAAAAGCATTTCTAAAAAGCTAGACCATGAATAAACTTCAAGACAACAAATCAAATCAACAGAATTAAAATGGGGTTGAGGTTTTGTTATTATTTTTCATATTTTGGCAGTGAAATTGATTAATACTGAGTTACATTTTTCTCTTTATTGGCTGCTGGTTTCAAGGCTGAAAGTACAGTTAATGCCACTTTTGCAGAGCTGCTCACAGTTTCAGTTTGTATGTCCTTCCCTGTAAAATATTCCTTGTATTTTTCATGCAGGGATACTTTTATTTATTAATGATATCTCGCCTTTTCAGCCAGGCTTAGATTAGAAGCACCCGAGCAGAGTAAAAGGTTAACTGGGGACTTTGCATTCTTATAGTGAGTTTTACTGACAATAAAAACTGAATTCTATTATGTAAATACCCTGTTTTATGAAATTTAGGAACAAATCCACTAAACAGCCCTAACAGCAGCAGTGACAGCATGTCCGGGGCTGGGGGATCCTCTCCGACACAGCAGCAGTGCAGCACATCTAAAGCTGGGCTGTGGGATTCCCACGTGAAATGCTTTTCTCTGTATATGCTGGCAGAGGAAGCAGAGCCCGCTTCCAAGTACAACTCCAAATCCAGTCAGAGAAACCACAGCCTCCCTGTGTGATGCGTTTCCTTCAGAGAGGTACTGGCAGCACTTCTCTTTCATCTAAAGCAGCTCTGCTCGTCGTGTGTTTGTCTCTCACATCTTCCTTTGTTGAGGGAGAAGAAGAGTGAGCATCATGCACATTTTAAGCATTCACGTGCATCATCATTGATGTAGACAGAAGCAAGATGAGGTGAATGTTGGAGAAGACAAGTCGTCAGAAGTTGAGTGTGTAATCAAAATGGAATTTTCTCCCTTTCCTGTTCCTCTGTCTTATATTTGCCTTTCATTTTCTACCTGCTGCTAGAGTCTGTGCTGTAGCAGCAGCCACAAGTTGGTTTTTGAATCTTTATTAGTACAGGCATACCAAAAATCTGTACACTGGAATAAACATACAGGACATTTAGATCAGAAATTGATAGCAGTGACGTAAAATTCCCATATTAGCAATCAAGCGGCAACCTCCTGTCTAAAAATATGAGTCAATGAGGAAGTGCTAAAATCTGCTGTGTCTCAAGTGTCCACTTGAGGCTGGCTCCAGAAGTACAGGAAGTCACATACACACCAAGCCAAAAGAAGCAGATTTCAAAGCAGAAATTAACCTATTTACAGCCTGGTTCAAAAAATGTCTCCTGTCTGAATCGCAAATTTTACTATCGGCACCCACTGTACAGGGGATGAATTTTTTTCTAACTCGGTTCAGAGGACATTAAGATCATGAACTGGCCCAATCAGAGGCACAGCTCAGGTCACGTGACCAACAGGCGCTGTATAGCTGTACGCAAATCCCTTGCCACTACCAATATGGCCACTATAACCATATGCTTAATTTTCCATTTCAGAAATAGTCGGGTGACATCAGGGAGACTACGTCCATGTTTTATACAGTCATTGTTAGCAAAACAACACCTGGCAAAGTGAGTTACTATAAAGGAATAAAATGTGTCTTTAAGTTGTGCAACCTCGGACAAAAATAATTTACACATTAAATGATAAAAACCTCTAAATTCCTATAAGCCTAGATTATACATCTGCATCAAATAAAAGGTGAAGTCTTTGAGTCCCCTGACATGCACTTTCCTAATGTTACCGGGTTAAAATGACTGATAGCAAGCCCTGTGATTGGTCAGCTTGACTGCACCATGAGTCCTGTATGTACGATACTTCCATCAATACATCACCTTAATGTGTCGCGTCCTCTGACGTCTCCTCTCTATTCTCTCTTGTTATTGCTGCATGATCACCAGGGGCTCCAATTGAACATGCTAAGCTCAGAGTTGATGTGAGAAAAGCAAGCAGAGAATTCATGAAGCAGGGCGGGAAACAGGAACTCAAACTTTAAAGAGTGGTGGATTCACTGCAGATGTATAAACCTGGCTTTAGGAATAGTTCAGTGTCTTTCTTTCTTTTTTTTTTGGGCAGGGTGTGTGGGCTGAATAACCCACAGGAGATGACTGTCAGTGTTGTGCAAGTTCACACTGAAAATAAGCTTGCTCAAAGTCCAGTCCTCATAGATTAAAATGGACATGTTCAAATCCATGTTTCATAGTTTTTTTTGGTTTTTGCCAAAATTGTTAAAACATCTGAGAGAACTGAAAAAAATCTACCTTTTTTGCCTCCAAAACATGGTTTCATTTCATGTTAATGTGACCAGATGAAGTGAAGCCTCACTGCTTTACTCCCTCTTAAATGTTGTATTACAGCAGCTCATGTCTCTGGCATGGTGTCAATATATTTCCTGAGAACTTCAACCCCATGCCTTCTGCAACTCAAAACAAAGGTTTCCTGTTGAATGAATAAAAGATCTGTCTAGGTTTTTTTTCCAACTTGCCCAAACTTACAGGAAGGGGTAGAGATCTGGATTTTGAGTGGGACAGAAAATCATTTTCAATGCTCCAGCAGATTCCTTCTGTGGAAGGTAGTTCTGGCAAACGCTGAGAAAATGTTTAGGGTAACTGTCCTCCAAAAAAAAGTACAGGCCCCAATGAGACGACTCCCAGATGGTACTGTGTGCCCACGTATCCATTGTGCCATCAATTTTCACTAGGTCACTTGTCCCTGGGACTGAATTAGTTGGCAAGACACACTCGTTTTAATACTTCTTCCCCCTCCTTCTGTCAAACATACACTCTTTATTTTTTGCCTTGGACCAAAACTTGGATTCATCAGTCTGTAACACCTAATACCAATTTTTCTTTGTCCATTTTGTGCTTTCTTGTGCAAATTTCAGGTTTTACATTCTATTTTTTTTCTCTCGATGATGTTTTTTTTTTTGCTGTTATTCTGCCAACAAGTCCTTCTTCTCCAAGTTTACCACTCACAGTCTCTGAAGACACTGTTACTGTACTGAACTGTTACCATTGGTCAGTGGTAAATATACACTCACTGCCCACTTTATTAGGCACACCTGTCCAACTGCTCGTTAACACAAATTTCTAATAAGCCAATCACATGGCAGCAACTCAGTGCATTTAAGCATGTAGACATGGTCAAGACGATCTGCTGCAGTTCAAACCAAGCATCAGAATGGGGAAGAAGGGTGATTTAAGGGACTTTGGTCTCAGTATCTCAGAAACTGCTGATCTACTGGGATTTTCACGCACAACCATCTCTAGGGATACAGAGAAGGGTCCCAAAAAGAGAAAATATCCAGTGAGCGGCAATTCAGTGGGCCAAAATGCCTTGTTGATGCCAGAGGTCAGAGGAGAATGGACAGACTGGTTGGAGCTGATAGAAAGGCAACAGTAACTCAAATAACCACTGGTTACAACCGAGGTCTGCAGAAGAGCATCTCTGAACGCACAACACGTCCAACCTTGAGGCAGATGGGCTACAGCAGCAGAAGACCACACCGGGTGACCCTCCTCTCAGCTAAGAACAGGAAACTGAGGCTACAATTCACACAGGTTCACCAAAACTGGACAATAGAAGATTAGAAAAACGTTGCCTGGTCTGATGAGTCTGGTTTTCTGCTCCACATTCAGATGGTAGGGTCAGAATTTGGTGTCAACAACATGAAAGCATGGATCCATCCTGCCTTGTATCAACGGTTCAGGCTGCTGCTGGTGTAATGGTGTGAGGGATATTTTCTTGGCACACTTTGGGCCCCTTAGTACCAACTGAGCATGGTTTAAAGTCCACAGCCTACCTGAGTGTTGCTGCTGACCATGTCCATCCCTTTATGAGCACAGTGTACCCATCTTCAGATGGCTACTTCCAGCAGGATAACGCTCCATGTCATAAAGCTGGAATCATCTCAGACTAGTTTCTTGAACATGACAATGAGTTCCCTGTACTCAAATGGCCTCCACAGTCCCCAGATCTCAATCCAATAGAGAGAACCTTTGGGATGTGGTGGAACGGGAGATTCTCATCATGGATGTTCAGCCAACAAAACTGCAGCAACTACGTGATGCTATCATGTCAATATGGACCAAACTCTCTGAGGAATGTTTCCAGTACCTTGTTGAATCTATGCCACCAAGGATTAATGCAGTTCTGAAGGCAAAAGGGGGTCCAACCTGGTACTAGCAAGGTGTACCTAATAGAGTGGCTGGTGAGTGGAAGTGTTAAACAGCTGCCACACACATATCTCTCTATTGAAGCAGCTGTTTCCATCACTGTTAGTCCAGACCTTCAGTTTTTACAGCAGCTAGAAAGTGTTGCTGTCCACTAACATAACAAGCTGACGTGAAAGTGTAATTATCTGGGTTTGGTTGAGCTGCCACTGTGCAGGCGGTGCGGGTGGATCTCGCAGAGGTGTTTCAGATTTACTGTTTACCGCAGCAGCACCAGTGAGAGTCTCAGCAGAAGGACACCTCAAGAAAATGTCACAAGCAATTAGAAGAGAAAGGAGCAGCTCAGGCTCTAAATAATTCAGACAACAGAGCATGATCTGGAAATTGGCTCCAAATACTGCAGAGCTGTGCTTTTCCCATCACATATCAGAGATTTTGAGAGAGCTGCTTGTTGTTGTGAGAAATCCAGAAGAGGGGCCATTTCAGTCATTAGATGTATACCTGTGATTTCATTCACATAGCGTAACTTTCCCCCCACAGCTGAGAAAATATCCTTGGCTTCCGATGCCAGGATGTGATTTGCCATCTTAGCTGCTCTGCTTAGAGCCTGAGCTTGTATTCAGTGGTCTTAAAGGAACACTACACCAATTAAGCACAAGACGACTGTGTCGTGAGGAATGTTTCTTTACCACATCTTTTGTGCCTTAAAGGAAACTCTGTAAAGTCATCAGTTATCACAGGCCCTTTTCTTATAGCGCTGTAAAGGAGTTCCCCTGTCCCCACGCCTTTATACTTTCATGGTGATCCCACAGAGCGTATTATTGGTGTCCCAGTGTGTGATTTCACATTACGTTATGGCATTGCAGAACCACAGCGGCTTAACACACAGCTGAAGACACACACATACAGCCCCCACATACAGCCCTGCTTGACTTTGCCTTCTCTGCTGTCTTACAGTGTATCCTGTCTTCTCCTTCTGGCGCATTTTAAAAGAAATATTTGTATTCCGAGTTGTTTCTACCATTATTTTCCAGCTAGAAGACATTTTTTGTTGAATTTACTGACATCTTACTCGAGCTCTCAGATGTCAATCAACTGTCCGGACTAGTGGGAAAATATGGAATAATTTGGCAGGAGGATGGATAGTAATGTCTTTGTGTTCATGATACAAACAAGACAACAGGGGTAAAACAAACTGAGTTCCAAGACAACATTTTGAGTCAAGTTTTCTACCACGCAGATGGCACTGTTTGAATCTTTGGAAAGTGAAGTCCAGAGCTGCTTATTTCTACAGATGCCACTTAAGAGGTCCAAACTCAAGATTTTAAAGGATCATGGATAAAAAGGAATTTGTGATTTAAAATGAAAGGCACACATTCCCCATTATTGAAGAGGTAACATTTTATAAAATTAATGAAGATTTAACTTTAGGAGTTTTATTATAGGAAGGACAATGTTGGCGGTAAAGTCACAAAAATGAGACATATTTTTGGGGTTTCCCAGAGAAAAAGAGTTTAAACCATTTTTTTGTTAAGACTCCTTCCAGCAATGTGAAGTTTTAGTGCAGATGTGTAGCTCTTTCTGGCACTCTCAGCTGACTGTATAATAGTTGAGGCTTATTATCAATAGCATTTATGGTTATATGTGATGAATTGATCTACTGCCCATTACCAGGCTTGCACTACCTCCCTCAGCTGGTCTCTTTTTTCTTCCACTGACAGTTACACTATTTACTATTGACTAAAAAGTACCCGCTACCTTTCTTTAAATGTGTGATTATGGCTAAAATGATGTAGAAAAGGCACTAAAAAAACTCCACTCAACTCCACTGATATTACCAACACAGTCGAGGCAGATGTCAGTCCAACATGAGCCTGGTTGTGCCCAAGGTTTATGCCGGTTAAAGAGATGTTTCCCTACCATTGTAACTTGCTAACTTGCTTAAAGCTGCAAAACTGCAAAGTGCTGTTCCCATGGTGGGTTAAGGTGAGGTAAGACTCCTCGTTGGCTCTCTGTTTCAGAAATAAGGCTTTATCAACGTTAACAGGTCTAGACCTGTAAATGTTTTTGGAAAGTGTCTTGAGATGCTGTTTGTTATGATATGGGGCTAGATCGACTAAAGATTGAACTTGTCTGTTTCCCTATCCAGCACATTGAAGTGGTTTCTTGCCTTTTGGTGATCCGTCTTCTTGGTAAAATACCTCGGTGCTATATAATGATATAGTGGTTGTGTCAGAGGGAAGGACTCAGCTCACTTTTTAGATAACAACAGATAATAAATAAATAAATAAATAAATAAATAAATAAATAAATAAATGGTGAAGGGCATCTAACTTATGGAGAAGGAAACAATCCTGAAAATTCCCCTAAGTGTATTTATGAGTTTAAAAAGTTGCTGTAAAGTTTTCAGATTCATTCTTATATTACAGGGGAATCAAAAAAATGGTTTTGATTCATTATGGGAAAGGATGTAGCTGAATTGAATCTTTACCCATTAAAGACTCAAACTAAGGTCATTGTGTGCTCCTTAGATGATTCAAAATTTCTTTTCAGTCTGTCTCTCTTTTGTTCCCTTGACTCAAATTTAATTGAAATTTTCCATTTTCAAAAGCTTAATTTCACATTTTGAAAAGTGATTTTGTCAAAGCAACAATTTTCAGCTTTATTTTGCAAAGGAGGGTTTATGACACTAGAAAAAATATAAAATGGTTTTCTATCATTTATCTATCTATTTATAATTAATTATTTATTTATCTATTAGCAGGTTTTGATTATGAAAAATAAATACCTACATCTATCCAATGAGCACTATCAAGACAGTCAAACAGAGGGTAGGTTTTCAGAAAATGCCTTCAAACACTGAAAAAAGGAAAACACGATCCTCTTTGATGACAAATCTGTTTTCAGATACACTGTAGTCGGAACCATCTGCTAGCTTTTCTGTATAAGGACAGAGAAAAAGGTCTTGAATTGTATATCCTTGATCCCTGGTCAAACCAGAAACAGCCACGTTAGGGAGTATCCTAAAACTCTCACAGCTGCTGCTCAGAGGAGAGTGGGCTGAAGTAAAATGAGGGACAGACATGCTTTAAAACTTCATAATAACACTGAAGTCAGGGATTTTAGGCACCATGAAAAAAATGACAGTGGGTCGCTAAGTTCACTACCCTGCATATTCTAACACTTTTTGGTCCCCATCAGGAATTAAGTGATGGAGCTGCTGCACATGTGAACAAAAGCTGAAAACCTGCGCGTTAAGTATTGCGTGTGCTTCCAGAAATGTTCGCATGGGTGGGTTTTTTTTCCTGATTTCTTCACAAACCTTCAAAAAGTTGTTGGAGTTGGAGTTAATAAAAAGATGTATTCCTATAATATTCAAAAAAAACATCAAGATACGGAGGAAAACCATCAGCTGTATATTGTATTGGGGCTATAACAGGGTTTATGTGTGCAGATGCTAAAGCAGACTGATGAGGAGTGACCAGCTGAAACCTTCACAAATGGATGTCGCTTCAAGTGTCCCTCCAGATGAAAGGACACTCATTTTCGTTTACTCTCCCATCTCTTAATTTCCTGCATGTATCTCTGGTGGAAGGGGCTAAGATGCAAGGAAAAGATGGGGATGCAAGGATGCAACTAGAAACATGAGACAGCAACAAAACAGATATTCGTTTGTGTACGTCCACTTCTGGTTTCAACACTTAATGACTCTTCTTCCTCTCCTCTCTCGTCTACAGCAGTGCACCACGTCCGGACGGGAACCTGTGAGGTGGTGGCGTTGCATCGCTGCTGTAACAAGAACAAAATCGAGGAGCGGTCGCAAACTGTGAAGTGCTCCTGTTTCCCAGGGCAAGTGGCCGGCACCACCAGAGCTGCCCCGTCGTGTGTAGATGGTACGCTCCAGCTGAATATTTCATAGGCCATGTTCATCTTATCCCTAAATTTTGCTGATACTCCTCTCCACAACTCTGGAGGACTAGTTTTGCTGAGCTCATCTATGAGTGTTCCAGCAGAGACTTTGTTCTATAAGATGTTACGGAGAAACTTGAGGTGAAAGTGGTCTGAGATTATAAAAGTAGAACTGTTCAGTAAAGCAAAACCCACAAATAATACAGTCTGTCAGATGAGTGACAGGTTACACCCTTAATCTGTTTTTCTGTTTTAATTTAATTTAATTTAATTTAATTTTCTATTTTTATTTTACTTTTATAATTTTATTTTATTTTTTAATTTATTTATTTTTTTATCATTTTATTTTATTTTTTAATTTATTTATTTTTTTATCATTTTATTTTATTTTTATTTATTGTAATTTAATTTAATATATTGTGTTATTTTATCTTAGTTTTTTTATTTTAATTTATTTTATTTTATTTTATAATTTTATTTTTATTGATTTATTTTACCAATTTTTTCTTCTTCTTTTTTTTTTTATTTTTTTTTTTACATTTTTTGACAACCTCCTTCAAACTTGGCATCTCTACACTTGCTGACATCATTGCTGACATTCTCTGCTAGTGGACAGCTAAATATTTCAGCACCACCAGCATCATAACCCTGCCTCAGTTTCTGGCCCACTTGTCCTACTTTAGCGCACCTTTGTCCCTGTTGTCAGTCCATCGTTTATCCCCCCGGCATCTTAGCAGTGAGTCCCAGCTGGCCTCAGTCATAAGGGGTACACTGTCTGTGTCAGTGTACTTCTTGGCACAAGTGGTGCAGTCTGTTCTAACAGTCTGTTCTTGGTATCTAATTGCTAAACCCTGAATATAAAATGATCCCACTTAATTTTTTAGATGCAGTCAGGGGACACACTGTTGTCTTTCGTACGAGTTAATTTGATATGATACATAAATTATCAGGCAATTGGTGGTGACTCCTGTGAGGAGCGTTAACTTGTTATAAAACAGATCAAAATAACACTGAGACCCTCAAAGACAATCAAGGCCACCAAAAACAACACGAAATATATCTGCTGGGATTTTTTTAGTAATGCCTAAAACCTCTACCAAAGGGTAGAGGTCAGACCGAGTGGTTTTCATTGGACATAGCAGCTTTTTTTTCCATTTTCCAGTTCAAATATTTACATATTTGTAGTGTTTTTGACTGTATTGAATTAGGCTGAATGTTCTTTTCTTATTTATTAGAAAACAGTAGTATGCTACACCACACTACCCATGCATGTACAGGACAAGTTAAGATAAGAGATAAGATAATCCTTTATTGATCCCCAGAGGGGATTTTAGTAGAGTTTAGTATGGAGATGGGACTTAACACTTTGTTGACTAGGGGTTGGCAAAATCAACACAAAGCTTCTGTTCTTCACAGCAGCACGTGACAGATATTCACCTCTATCTGTGCCCAAGCCTCATCCAACATCCCCATAGATTTGTTCTTTAACTTCCAAAGAAGACAACAAAAATGGATCTAACAACCAAAAATTAAGAATCTTCTTATTTAGATTGATATGGATTATTTTAAATGATGAGCACGTTTAGGTTTGAACAATTGCATTAACCAAGGATTGTGACTGAATACCAGGAGATAAGCACTAAAATTCACAGTTAAATTAATGTCAAAGAAAAAAAAAGAGATTATATTTATTTACTAAGAATACAAATAAGTTTATACTACATATATTACAGTTTGATAAAGTTTCATTTTGCAGATATTTTTGTCCAAAGCTAAACACTTCTTTTCTCATTTTCATTAATATCCTGCAATTTATCTTCTTCGATAGTTTCATAAAGCTGTATGCTGATGATATGATAAAGTCAAGCTTAGTGCTTCCGGCCTGTAAACACGTCACTACACGACTATAGCGTTACCAAAGTCAGCACAACAAATGCACTGCAAAAATTGAAATCAAGGTGTTGGTATTGTTTTCAGTAGAAATGGACATATTTGACTTAATATCAACCACATGCACCTGTCAATTCCATGGAAATGTCTTATTAGAAGACACTAATAGGCATAAATGGCACCTGAATGGCTTGTAAAGAACAAATTTTCCAGGATATGACAAATAGTTTGTTCTTAGTTCCCCACGTTAAATCAGATTAATAATCAGTTTAATTAAAAAAAAGAATTTCACTTGTTTGACTGTATAAATAATATCTGCATACAAGTACTGTATTTTCTCCCCCCCAAAAAAGGATCAATTAATTTACAAAACTACAAATATGGAGTTTGTAACTCTTTTTGTTTCTTCCTTGAAAAAGTTGTAGTCATCGTCTTACTCAAACATGAGCACACTACAAAGTATAATATTAAAGATGGGGTTGGAGAAGTTGCAGGAGGTGAATTTTTGGTTCCCAAAGATAGAAGAATATATTTGAATAAAGGTAGATTTTTTTTTTATTTTAAGAAATAATCAAGCAGTGATAAAGGCTTTGAATCTGCAGTGTAATTATTTCCTTTCATATCCTGTCTTACTCTTTGACTTGATGGACTGACATACACCTTTTTTAAATTTGTACCCAGGGAATCAATCGGCTGAACTGAGGGGCCTACAAAGAGTCTCCTGAAGAGTTCTTAATCGCCTTTTAATGAATGTGAAGCTGTCCTCTGCACACTGTACAGTCAATGACCTACAGAGTCTTTAGCATGCTAATGTGTCTGACCCCCAACTTGGCTCAAGTGTCTGCCTCACTTTAGTCTGAACAGCGGCTGTTTCTGGCTAAAGGCTGGACTCAATCGTGTTTGACCTATTCCCTGACATTTTACTATTGACATTTTCTGCAAATTAAAGCTGTGAGCCACCGGCCTCAGTTTAAAGCTCCACGGGTGATCTCAGTAAAAAATGATCAGCACTTAACCTTTTAATTATTCTTTCTTCTACAACCAAGGGATTACCTTTAGCTCCGCTCTGTGTGAGACACGAGGCTCTTTATATGAAGACAAATGACCCTGAAGACATCTTTAAAAAACTTGAACAGATTTTCTTATGAAAACTTAAAGATACAAAAAGTACCAGCAAACTTTAGCAACCATAATGTCACATTTGATTAAAATACAAACCCCACGGGTGCAGCAGAGCTAAACATTATTTAAAGTAATGCAGTAGTTTCCATGCAAAGTCAATGGACTCATGTGATCTAAATGCAGTAGGTGAATGGAAAAAATGACTATTGTTGAATTTATGATCCGCTGTTGCCAAAAGGTCAAAGGTTATGTGCTTAACAAGATAAAAACTCAATTCATATGTTCTGATTTTGAATTGATCTTCCAAGCTTCGACCTCCTTATTAGTCCAATATGTTTGAAGCCAAACATCTTGAGTGAAGTCTGTTTGCATAAAATCCAGAACAACACATTAACACATTTAAACACTGCTGTTGAAACAGCTGAAATTCAGACTTTATTCGGTTAGACTTCCAAAGGAGCCAGATATAAGGAGCAGGATAATTAAGTTGGCTGGATATTTTCAGCAGATGTAAAGAAAAACTCTGTTTTTGCTGAATGCAAACTCTAAATAAATGCAAAGTGGTGTAAAATAAGAAAATTGCATTTGCTGTACACACTTTTTACCTTAGGCAAAACAAAAGCTCCATAATGCTACACTGAGCTAAACACTACTATATCTTCCCAGATATGTTAAGCTTCACTCCAGAGACACTCAACTATTGATTTTTTAAGAGTTTTTGAACAAGGGTTTCATTGTTTTCTCAGTAGTTGTACATGTCTTGGATTGAACATTTTGGAGCTGAAGGTCAAAAAGATGTTTTTACAGCTACAGAGGGATAAAAGAAGCAGATATACTTTTAATGGTTTGCTCCCGGATGTTTTCAACCTAAGCAGCCGTTGGTTTTAAAGCATCATTTAATGTTCAGTGAAACTGATCCTGCACACTTTATGTATGCTTGGTTATCAATATTCTCATTTCATTTCATGAGAAACCTTTGTGGCTTTTTAATAGCTGCTGTTGCACAACCACCATCTGCTTGCAGTTGACCTGATGTCTTTTTTTACACCACACTGCTGCTGTAACCATGGCTTAGTGATATAAGCTAATTCCCTTATGTCATAAAGTATCCATTCTGTGCAATTTACCCCAGTGACGATCTGGTGTTATGTGTGGATCATAATAACCGTCCTCTTCATCAAGGGGACGGCTAATGCTAGTGAAATGTAGATAATGACCTCTGCAATAGGCCAAATTTGAATAATATTGAGTACAAAAGAATAACTGGAGCTTAGATTCTTCTTTTATGGAGGCAATTTAGGTAGCGCTCATACAGCAGCTGAAGGTTCCCCCCAGATTACTGGAGTCACATATTTTCCCTCTTTGAAAACGAAGGAGTTTATGACAAGGCTCTCGACATCCCATGTGTTTGAACACTCGAAATAGATGTTGTGAGTGTTGCTATTTAAAAAGTAAATCTTACATCACATTCCTGTGACAGCTGTCAAACTGACTTGACAAAGCTACAACATAATGATTTGACTGTCATAGTAGGAGACGCCTCATTTCAGTAACACAAGGTCATAGAAAAAAGAAATGTAATCTTAAAAAAGAGCATGGTGATAATGAGATGAAGATAAAGCAATGTTGATCATTTTTTTCTCTGAGGCTGGAGAACTATTGAGCAGAAAGAAGGCAGTGACAAAAAGCTATGGCTAACATAAGCTAATGGACACTGTATCATTGTCTCTTCTAGGGCAAACATACATAATTAAACTAAACATAACCATGGTCCAACAATAGGAAGCCTATGTGAAAGTGTTAAAACTGCAGTTCATCAAGCGGCTACTTGAGACTGGCTGCAAAAACATAGAAACTAGAAAAACACTCAGAGAGTGCAGACCCCCACCGACACTTAAGTCCTACTTTGATGTTATACTTCCTTTCAGCAGACTGTCTGCAACAATTTGCTGTTAGCTGCAGGTTTGTACGATAATTTGTTAACTCACAGTGTTGAAAATTATGATGACCCAGTACATATTTCATACTCTAGATCTTAGTATCCAGAATATTGGCAGGATCTGGATCGTACTTTTACATCTGTCAGAAATTATGGTGACCTTGTTTTGTATTGTTTTGCGAAGCAATCCGACCATTATCGTGGAGTTATATACACGTGGTGAAAACAGCCCAATCTCATAATGATAAAGAATCCTTAAAATAGACTTGGATCCAGGCAGTGATCTGGATCACCTCCAAAATTTAATCACTTCTTCCTTATCCCGTTTTGAACATTTCCTGAAAATTTCATCAAGATCCGTTAGTTAATTTTTGAGTTATGTTGTTAACAGACAAACAAACAAACTCTTCCAAAAACATAACCTCCATGGTGGAGGTAATTAAACGTAAATATTTACAGTCTGGTCCATAAAAACTGTACAGGGAGTTATTTACATTACAAGTTTTGCCCAGATAAGGGCATGGCTGCTTTGACTGACAGGTAAGAGTACCCTGTAGCCGTCTGCAAAGAGGCCAAAGGCCCGCCTCTTTGCCTCATACAAACCCAAGTGAAGCTTGGTTGAGTCCAGCATTACCAAGACCATAACTGTCAACAATTTTCTTCAAAAATCTGATCAGAAACTAATGTTGACGCGAAGGACGATACAGTCTATGACTAAAACCTACAGTAAAGCAGCTCAAAGCTGTTTAGATAGCATTGAAGAAAATGACTGACAACTCTGACTTCTTAATTGTGTGCTTTGTATCCAGCTCACTTTGAATTATGAAAATTATGTGCTACATTAAAACAAAGAAATGATACTCATTATCAGTTGAACATGTATCATTTTAGTCTTACATTTGGTTTTCAGGCAGTTATTTCTTGGGGAGAGACCAAAATAAAACATGTAGGCTTGTAACTGTGACAAAAACAAAGCTTATGTAAGACATTATCTGTTTGTCTCACCTTTTTGTCATCACTGCTCATCTAACTTTTGATAGGAGTGAAGATTTACTTCATAATTCTGCTGCTTTTTATTCCAAGAAATGTTTGTGTTAGCTAACACTACTAGCAGATGTGTTGCACTGGTTTCCAGTGAAGGGATGTTTCATTATTGTCTATAAATACTCACAATCTTACCAAAATGCTATTTGATGCTAATTAGTACAACAGGTCATGCTAAATCAATGTGTAGCTTGGGAATACACAGTGAACACACACTTTCATTGATGAATCAGATATCAAGGCAAAGGTCGAAGAATGTCACAGCTTGCTCCTTGACCTCTACGTCTCTCCACAGCTTCAATAGTGGAGCAGAAGTGGTGGTGTCAGATGCATCCGTGCCTTGATGGGGAGGAATGCAAAGTTCTGCCTGACCTGAAAGGCTGGAGCTGTGCTACAGGGAACAAGATCAAAACGACAAAGGTAAGTTTAAGAAACGAAACAGGCGTCACTTTCGTGGCAGGTCCATATTCCGTCCTGTTAAATCTGACCTGGCATATTTCAACTCTCAAGGTTAACAGGCCGCAGCTTCGGTTACATTCTTCTGCCCTGCCCTTACCTAAAAACAGCAAATGTTTGCAGTCTTTGCCTGAGTCCCTGGGGGCCTGTAATCAATGGGCTGCCATGTCTCCTTAGCACTTCCAGGCCACTCTGAGCACCCAAACTGGCCAATTACTCACTCCAATTACCTGCTTTTAACATTGTAACATGATGCCTGTATCCTTCACTGTTATATGACGACCCGTTGACTTCAGTTCTGTCTCTCTCCATGTACTTAATTATTTAAACTGCCCGCAACACCTGCCTGGAGCCAAAAGCCTGGAGCCTGGGGCTATTGATCCAGCGACTTGTCGGGACCTCAAAATGAGATACATATGATGATTTTTCTTTTAACAGTTGAGGGATTTTGGGACAAATATCGGGTGATGCCTGGAAATAGATTGTGGTAATTATCAGATCTTCATCAGACCTAAAAGTTAAACTTTTCTTCTCTTTTTTTGTCTTCTTAACATGTGTGACTGGAAAGATTTCTGCCGACAAAGACCAACTTTGGTAACGTCAGATGCTTCGCTCTGGCGTCCAGGTAATAATAAATCTTTCAGCTTTTTCAGTAACTTTTCTATTTATTAGCTGCTGCTAGCTTCCATTTGAAAGCAAATTGTAATCCCCAGCAGGGATCATTAATTTGTCTCATTACTTGAGTTTACCAAAACAGAACATATGAATTATTTACAGTTAAGTGTCACTTCACGCTTTAAGAATAACAGGCACGGCTAATGATGTTATTTACCACATTCCCCTGTAGTGCAACTACTCCAGAGATAGAGAAGGGAGTGGGAAGACGAGTGCAATCCAAAAGAAAACAACAACCTGTTCAAAGCATCAGCATTACCCAGCAGATTTATCTCGTACACCTTTGAACTAGAGCCAGAGAAACACGTTTGTAAGTTTCATATGTTTCTGCATGCTGCTTGAAGTAGTGTGAGAGAAAGGGTCAGGCTTTCTTCTTCACCTCAGCTGCTCCTCAGGGAAAACAGTAAGTATAAACCTGCAACTTTGATCTTCACTGACCCGTACCAATATGTATCATAAATGCATTCTTATAGTCTGAAAACACCTCAAGAATTCAGAGTAAATACTGCATCCACAAAGCCCTCGTCACACAGGGTAAACAGCTTGGAGCAAAGCTCTAAGTGATGAACAGCGTCTGATGTTATTTTGAGGTTCTGAGTTGAAATTTGTTCACAGCAGTCCCAAAATAGCAGAAATAGTTAGTTTAAGTTTAATGTGTGTCTTGGAGACTTTTGGTGCACATGGCAATCACTTCTGTTACAGCACTAGTTTCAATTTTTCCAATTTTAATTTTTGTAGTTACTGTTTACTTTGGCAAAATATCTTGTTATTCAACCAAAACACAACAACTTAGGACAAAAACTGGGCAATCACATGCAGTAACTTTCATTCCCAAAAAAATCAAAATCCAAGATCCAATGCAAAAGTCAGGCAGTTGACAAACGTAACAATGGGCTGCAGGGCATAAGCACAGTACGACAACAACGGCAATCTGGCAGAGAGCTATCGAAAGCACAGGGGTTTATATGAAGACCACGGTAATGGCAAAAAGAGGCACAGGTGTGTATGGAAAACAGACAGGAAACAGATCAGTGGAGAGAAGTGACTCTGACCAAAATACAAGAACACCAGGATGGCAAAGTAAAACAGAAAGTCAACATCAAATAAATGGGAACATAATATTACAAGACAGGTTAGTCGGCAGTGTCTTTGTTTTGGGTTTTGCATCGATACATACTTTAAAGACACTCAGTAGGATTACATATGAATACAAAGTATCTCCCATTGTTGGCATGGCATGCTGTTCTGTTCATGAAAACATTATCAGAACACAGAAAGGCTAAAAAGTAGTATTCTAGTTCCCCCATACTCATTTTGTACTCCAGCATTCGAAACATAGACGGATATAGTGGTGGTGTAGTAGGTGATGTTTATCTCCCACTGAAATGCTTTCTGCATTGTGCTTTGCTGTTGGAAGTAGGGATGGGTACTGAATTAGGCACTTTTAAGTCACGTTTCTACCAAGCAGACTGGTTCGGTTCGTCTCGGTACGGCGTGCATTTTGTGGCGTTTCCACTGACTTATCCCGGGACAGATCCCCAAACACTGAGAAGAGCCAGCCTACTTTTTTGGGACCCTTCCGTATGGGTGCCAGACTGAACAAATCCGCTCTCGGAAGGTGGAGCAACACACTGCAGACCATTGATTGGTCAAAAGAACAGTCACTTAACCCGACAGCGGCTGTATTTCTCCTGGCGGCCCACAGACTTCTCTGAAACAAAGCTTGATTGCACTTTGTATCAAAGAGCTACATGCCAATTACAAAGAGGATGAAATGCTGCATGCTCTGTGTTAACTGTGTCACATTTTTCTTCTTCGTTGGATTTATTAGTGGGGTACACTGTGTCATGCTGCTGCAGCGTCACGCTATTGTTTACCAGCTGGGGCTTTCAGCATCCGGCTTGCACGCCGCCTACCACGAGAGGGCAGAGTTTTTCTGTGGCAACACAAACTGGAAGAGGCTTAACTGTACCAAACCGAGCCAAACCGTACTGAATCTACCTGGACTGCTTGGTGGAAACGCGGCTTTATAGATACCGACCAGATTCTGTCAAAAGTACCTGGTATCGATCCACGTAAAATCAGAAGGTACCATGTGTAGGTACCTAAATGCATCTTTGTGACAGTGAGGGGGTGGAGGAGTAGTGATTTTTCATGCTGAACATGAACACAGCATTACATGGTTATATATAGAATAATAACTATGTTAAATTGAAAAAAAAACTATTATAAAACCAATTGACACTTCTTGCCACTTAAACACAAAAAAGTACCGAAAATTGGTACCATTGAGTATCGAAACTGATTGCCAGGTACCTGGCATCAGTACTGTAATGTTTTAAATATGAAAGGTACCCAACCCTAGTTGGAAAGGACACTTAAAGGACTGAGTCTGCTTCTGCAAAGTTTCTGCTTTGTGTTTTTTTTTCATCCCGCTGTTAAGTGGGTGATTGCTCATTGGTGGATTGATGTTAAGTGTCAGTGTTTAATTTATTTTAGTTTATTTCGGTCGCTTTGAACATAACTCAGATACACAATGAAGTGAAAATGAACAAATGTTGAGTCCATGCCATTTCTGCATTAACACCAAACAGTATCAACAATAAAACAAGGAAAAAGAAATCAACATGATAACAAAACATGATCAAAAAGGTGTAGGCTGAAGCCTTGGCTTATTTTACCTACCCTTTTCAAACTCGTTTTCTACTCAGCTTACTTGTATAGTTAGTTTATCAATTTAATTTATCTCAGAATGTAAGTTGAAAGATCTCAAATTGCCCAAATCAAGATTTTTTTTTTTTTAATTTCAGTTGTTTTTTGTAAAGTTATCAATGTCAGTCAGATTCAAAGGCATCCTTTCCCAATTAAATGAGCACTTTTCAGTCAATAATTAAAGACTAAGCTCAGCGCTCATTTGTTCGCATTGTTTCAGACTTCCTCATGTCCTTTAATAGTCCAGCCCCTTTCTGTAGTAGACATTTAGACATAGACATTTTCTCCTCTGACAGGAAGCAGCTTCGCTCTTTGTCTTTCCACGATGGAATTATTCTCAGATTAGTACCACATTAATCACAGTGACAGCTTGGATTGTAAATGACTCTGTAAAGGGAAAAATTTATTGCAGCCTGAGGAGAGACCAGCAAAGTGCTACAAGAAACTAAATTTATGGAAACTCCTTACCCTGTCTTTGATACGATTATGCAGGTTTTCTTGCCAAGTGATGGTCTGATGGTTTTTGGATTGTTTTGCCTCTCTGCATAATTGAAGATGATTTATAAGACAGTGTGCAGTTTGCCTCCTCTGTGTCAAACAACCCCTTCCAGAATTAATCTAGCCGGGATGTCAGAGCTGTCTGTTTCCTATCAAAAGTTCAGCATCAATAATGAAGCCTTACAAATTTGCCGACGGCTTCCCTCGATTCCTCAAACCTTCATGGCGTCTGACAGACGGTTGGAATCGATAGCGGATGTCATTATGAAGGTTGTTATGTTACGTTCTTGGAGGGTCTTATCCAGAGTGTACTTTTGGAGGAGCAGAAAAGCTGCCAGTCAGACACTGCGCCTCATGACAGGCAATTTAATCTCAAGGAGAGAGGAGGTCTTCAGAGTATCTGACAGCATTGAACAAGGAGAGAGAAAACCCAACTCTGGGGCAGCCTTTATCTGGAATACTGGGTAACACTCTAACTGATGGATGGATGTGCCAATAAAAGCCTTGTCTGCTGGAATGATGTTGAATCTGGCAGAGTTTTACAACTTGAACTTCCTTCACAAGATGGTACTGCAGTGTATACAGCTGATGATATTTCTCTCCACACAAAGCCAGGCTTGATAATTAAAACATAATTGTTAAAAGAGTTCTTTTCTGACTGTTAAGAGATGTTTTTATCCCCCCTCCAGGCTTTTGAATAAATCAGTTTGTTCAAAGGCAAAAATATTTTATTTTCTCATTCTTTGAAAAACTCCTGTCAGCATTCATAGCAATGAGAAATGGATCCTAATGTTTTGATGCCAAAGATTCTTCATCACTTAACGGTCTGAATGGATGTGCAAAACTAATTGTCAGAGTAGTGATCTTTGGAGCCTTTATAGAGATTATTCTTTGGTATAAAGGGTTAAGCTTCATACGAACATTTCCAGGACTAGTCACAACCCTGGGCAATTAACCTCATAGCACACCCTCTTTAGCTTTATTAAAGAGGGGGTATTATGCTCTGACATTTTAAACATGGACACAACATAGCAATCCTGGATGTCTATACGAAACATGGGAAAACTGTCAAATCCTTACATGTTTATATGTTGTAGAAATCGCTGAATCTGTCTGAAAATGTCTCAAAAGTGGTCCATTCTAAAACACACACACACAAAAAAAAATGAATGGCCAATCAGATGGAAGGTTTTTTTTTCTGTGGAGCAGAAGCCTTAGACCATGTCTACACGTAGCCAGGTATTTTCACAAAATGGATATTCCTCCCTTGTTTGTTTGTTTTAAAAAAGAAAAAAAAAAAAAAATACTTTCATCCACATGAAGTGGGCAAATCGGCCCATAAGTGCAGATCGAGGCATGCCAGACCCATATTTGTCAGTGTTTTCCAGACGTGAAACCCGTGCCAGCCAATCAGAATGAGTCTCTGTCGTTCAAAACTCTGTTTACCAGTGTCCACATCACAGACTGTATCCAACATGGACATAGTCTCTCCGAAGTCACCAGTCTGTTTCTGAAATGGAAAATGAAGTACATCAGCTATAGCGGCCATATTGGTAGTGGCAAGGGCTTCGCCTACAGCCATAGGGCGCCTGTCGGTCACATGACCCTCAGCTGTGCCTCTCATTGGGGGAGCTCACGATCTTAATATCCTCTGAACGGCCGAGGTAGAAAAAAATTCACCCCCCCTTCAGTGGGTGCTGATGGTAAAATTAGCGACTCAGACAGGAGACGTTTTTTGAACCAGGCTGTAAATAGGATAATTTCTGCTTTGAAAACAGCTTTTTTTTGGCTTAGTGTGTATGTGACTTCCGCTACTTCCAGAGCCAGCCTCAAGCGAACACTCAAGAAACAGCAGATTTTAGCACTTCGGCATTGTGTCATATTCTTAGACCAGAGGTTGCCACTTGGTCCACACAAAACCATGAAACTGGAGTTTTTCCAAAATCTTCACTGTGGCCGGAGTTTTCAGAAAACATTGTTTTCAGTGACAAAAAGCAGCAGTTTTGTGTCGATGACAGGCTTTAACATATAAAAATATATGCGGTTTCCCAAATACCCAGCTACTTGTGGACATGGCTGTAAAGAGGCAGGTGCTAAAAGACGGATTTTCATGCAGAGGCTGAAATAAATATTTTCTAAAACACTCAAAGCACCTTAACAAACATGTAAAGCTACCATGTGATTAAAAAAGGGGGACAGCATAAACCTGACAAAAAGCAAAATACCAAAATACCCCTCTTTGAATAAATAATTTAAAAAACTAAATAAAACACAACTTAAGTTTCCTCAGCTTAAAAAAATACTTAGGCTTTTTTTTTTCTTTGAAAATTCGGTAGCACTTTAGATTACAGCCCGCGTCTTACAGTGTAGTTTCCCGTCTCTTACAGTGTAGTTTCGTCAACTGTAGGGGTAACTCTCACACATGTACCTTGACATTTTGCGGTACCTATCGGGTAGTTACGCTCTCGTCTTACAGTGTAGTTTCCCGTCTCTTACAGTGTAGTTTCGTCAACTGTAGGGGTAACTCTCACACATGTACCTTGACATTTTGCTGTACCTATCGGGTAGTTACGCTCTCGTCTTACAGTGTAGTTTCCCGTGTCTTACCATGAACTTGTCAAAACAGTGTAATTTTCCTGGGCATATGCTTTTGCTGTTAATGTGCCACTTCCTCTTAACAATTAGTATGGTGAATAAAGTAGACCAATGCTGAACCTAAACACTGTAATGTATTGATGAGTATGTGTTTCACACAATAATGATAAGACTTGCAGATGTAAAAAAAAAAACTTTATTTTTTTAAACACACAGAGACCCCACATAGAAATTCACCTTTTAAGTAACCCGGCCATTAAGTTAATACTTGCATCTGCTTACTGTCTAACTGTCCAGTACTTCCACTGCGACAACCCACTACTTTACCTGTAACTACTGGTCAACAACTGGAACCGGGCTGGATTTTAAAGTGCACACTTGTTGGTTTCACTTACTGTGTAACTACCCACTACTTTACTGTAACTACTGGTCAACAACTGGAACCGGGCTGGATTTTAAAGTGCATACTTGTTGGCTTTACTTACAGTGTAACTACCCACTACCTTACCTGTAACTACAGGTCAACATCTGGAACCGGGCTGAATTATAAAGTGCACACTTGTTGGCTTTACTTACAGTGTAACTACCCACTACCTTACCTGTAACTACTGGTCAACAACTGGAACCGGGCTGGATTATAAAGTGCACACTTGTTGGCTTTACTTACTGTGTAACTACCCACTACTTTACCTGTAACTACTGGTCAACAACTGGAACCGGGCTGGATTTTAAAGTGCACACTTGTTGGCTTTACTTACTGTGTAACTACCCACTACTTTACTGTAACTACTGGTCAACAACTGGAACCGGGCTGGATTTTAAAGTGCACACTTGTTCGCTGTACTTAATGTTTAACTACCCTCTACTAGTGTGCATTTTATAATCTAGTCCAGTTCCAGGTGTTGACCAGTAGTTACAGGTAAAGTGCTGGGTTGTTGCAGTGGAACTGTTGAAGCTACTGACATCTGTGTTTCTATGATGAATAATGCTGGGACACTTTATCCACACAGATACTCCGGTCAGAGAGTAAAGGCAGATACACAGTTCACAGTTCAGTCTTTTATGTATCCTTTAAGAAACAGCATTACACCAACGGCCGGATGGATGGAGATTGAATGAACGAAGAGGATGAATAATGTGTGTGACATCAACGTCCAACAGCCACTTATCAGTAGTGCATCTCAACAGGGCTGGCAGTGTATGGTATCTGAAACAATAAATAACAGAAGGTGAATCAAAGACAGTGTCTACCAGACGTTAATGATGCGCCCACTAGCTATTTAGCATTAGCAGTGCAACGTAAGGGAAACAAGAGCCAAAATTCCTGCCACATAAACATACAAACTAAATGTTTATTCCCCTCTCAACACTCCTTAAAGATAACTTGTAAGCTATTAAAGTACTTACTTCCTCAAGAATGCATCACTGATAACTTATAAGATGTTTTGAAGATGCTTTTAAACAATCGCGGAATCTCCGTTCGGGATATACAACTTTTAGGACCCCAGGCTGCCCGCATAAAGGCATGAACGCAAATACGCAAAATCCTAAGGACCCCGGTCTGCCCTCCAAGTTGCCTGAATAAAATTATATACAAAATGCTTACAACACATCAAAGAAGAACAGATGCAATTTATAACAGAAAATACTGGATAGTTAGCCAGTAAGCAAAGACAAGTGTGATCTTAATGGATCAGTAACTTAAAAGGAGAATTACAATGTGGGGTCTCTGTGTGTATAAAAAAATAAAGATATTTTATACGTCTGAATATCATTATTATGTGAAACCCATACTCATCAATACATTACAGCTTTTAACTTTATCATTGGTCTACATAATCTTTATCCATGCTGATTCTTAAGAGGAAGTGATACATCAAGGTTTGCATAGTTAGAGCATATGTCCAGGAAAATTACACTGTTTTGATAAGTTCATGGTAAGACACGGGAAACTACACTGTAAGACTCCGGGACTTACACTGTAAGACGCGAGCATAACTACCCGATAGATACCGCAAAATGTCAAGGTACATGTGTGAGAGTTACCCCTACAGTTGACGAAACTACACTGTAAGAGACGGGAAACTACACTGTAAGACGAGAGAGTAACTACCCGATAGGTACCGCAAAATGTCAAGGTACATGTGTGAGAGTTACCCCTACAGTTGACGAAACTACACTGTAAGAGACGGGAAACTACACTGTAAGACGAGAGCGTAACTACCCGATAGGTACCGCAAAATGTCAAGGTACATGTGTGAGAGTTACCCCTACAGTTGAGGAAACTACACTGTAAGAGACGGGAAACTACACTGTAAGACGCGGGCTGTAATCTAAAGTGCTACCGAAAATTCTTTAATGTTTTTTTTTTTGGCTCACTGTTACAGGCCTTATTGTTTACAGTCAGATTTGACCAGAAGAAAGCTTTTCAACCCAAAAGTTAGCTAACCAACCTTTGCAAAATAAACAAAATTAGCTAATCAAGATTAAGCACTTAGCAGCTAAAAGTAACTTCTTGTTTTTTTCAGACTTTGTGGAAGCTTATTGAACACACTGCCGATGCGTCAAGGTTTTATCCCATGTACATGCACCGCTTAGTAGATAACTGCCTGTGCCCGGGTATCACAGCATCATGGTTTGGGATGGGTTATTGTGTTACAGCTGAGACTCAACATATGAACCAGCGTTTCAGGACCTACTTTCAATTCCCACGAACAGCTCTGTATTTTGGGAAATTTACATGAAGCAGACTTCTGTGACTGTTGACTATTTCAAATAGAAACCTCTTAAGAAACAGAAGAGCAGCCATGCTTTTGACACACTCAACTTTTTTGTTGTTTAGCCTCTGAGGGCTATCAGCAACTTTGCAAACCTTTAGACCTTTTTTTTTTTCTCTCTGAAGATAATTTGTTTTCTCAAAGCTGCAAACATAAAAGTAGAATACATGCTGAATAATGCATCTGATCATGTTGTTATTTTGCCAAGATCTCCGTCATGTCAGTCAGTGTGGGTGGAAGTCAACTTCTATGTTGGGTTTTTATTACTGGAGGTCGTGCTTTCCTTTTTTGTGCTCTCAAAGAATCATCGATGCTCATGTCAAGTGCTCAAATTAACTGACTTTTCTTTGTGTTGTAACACTCAGATAGAGAGGCTCTGATGGTTTAAACAAAGAGAAATGATGTGGCACAGTCATATCTCCATTTGGAGTTACTTGCCTTGATAGTGTTTTCACTGCTTTGATTGCTCTGATTTAATTTCATCACCTTTTTTTCTGTCACAGGTGAATCAACAGTTCTTCTGTTCTGTCATCAGAGAAGACGAGCGTAATGCAAAGGACCTTTCTGTAAATAGAGACTTCCTTACTTCTGGGCCACGATTAATCTTTTGACTATTCTGAATGCCTCCTCTTGGACAGTATGGACATCAAAGAAGAGGTTTGCTTTCTTTTAAAGGTACTGAATGCTCAGCACTTCTTTTTAAAGGACTCCGTATGATAAGCCTTACAGGACAACAAGATTTATTCTGGACATTGAACTGTGTGAAGTGCGAGACAATGTACTTCACCTATATGTAAATTTTAAAAGTATTTAAGTTCTCAGTGGGATATTCTCCACCCCAAGTCGCAGAGGGAGAACAGCAGATCAAATTCATGTGATACACAATACAAAGGGTTTTGTTTTCCTCAGTCTGTTGTGGTGTGTGGTTTCAAAGATGAAATTATGTGTCTGAGCAGCAGATATTCAGGGTGGTTTTCAAAGAAATACACCAACACATTCATCACTCTTTCATTTTGTGAGCTGCTACAGTAAATGGGAAACCTGATACAATTTTAAACCCTGCATAAACCTACTAAACCAGTTACTGTATTAGAGACTCCAAGCAGGGTACTGTTGATAATATAAGGACTACTGAGCTACACCAAATATACTAAAGTTTGAAGTGTTTCAACGACTGACAGGAATCCAGATGCGGTTTCTTTTTCCTCTGATGATCACCATGTCATTCCTTGCTTCTTGTGCCAGATTTCAGTTTTGGAGTTCAGGTTTTTGACAGCGACAGTGTAAATTAAACACACAGCATCTGGCTGCAGGTTGGATGGTGACAAAAATGTTTCCAAACTTGTCTCTGACTGCTGGAGTGAGATCACCGTTCAGTAGGTATCGCTGGCACATCCTTTGTCTGTGTAAGTGATGACAGTAATAAACTATGGTTGTGTAACTAAAGCCTTGTGTCTTTTAAGCATCTTGTGTTGTAGTCTGGTTAGAAGGGGGATTGTTCTGTTACCACTGCTAAAGCTGAGTCAGCAATCCTTGAGTTTGATGAACTTAAGTCCTAAATGTTCAAGTCCAAATCAGGTCCAAGTCACTAAAAAGACTGACTTTAAGGCCCAAAACACTACAAAATCAAACTTAAACATGGCAATAAACCTTTGTATGTGTTTTCAAAGCACACAGTGTATTTTATGTTGATTAAATTATCTTACCAACCATTTTATGGTTGCCCCTGCAAACACCATGCACCCCTCAGGATCACTACAATCTCCAAACATCACCCCAACCTCTCATCTAGTGCCACCATCAAGTCAAACCACTAGTTTGTTCAGTGCATGTTTGACTAACAAGAAAAAATAATCAGGTAATGGTCTGAACCATTTAGCACATGTCAGCATCCAAACACGCTGATTTAATGTTCTAAAAATTAAAGATATTCAACCTGTTAGCAACAGTTTTGTCATTGTAAGCTAACACTGACTCATGTTAGCAATTAGCAACTGCATTTTTTGTGTGTGTTTTTTTCCCCCTCTTTCTTTCTCTCAGGTAAAAGTACCTACAATGTTCCACTCTTTTAAAAGGATCTTATTTGATTGTCAATTTATTCTTTGACATTTTTTTGGAAGAACATTTTTAATTCATGTTCACTGTGTTTTTAAGAGTTTTCCCTCTCAGACTTTCCATCCCAAGCCGTGAGGGAAGACAGAAGACCAAGGGAGCATAGTGTAAGGTTAAAAGGTCTTTGACCTGCTGGTTATAGTTTTCCTTTTACCTTTGTTTTTTTCATCTAAGTTTGTCAAGCTCATTAAGGCAAAGGTACAATCAAAGGAATCCAAAAATTGTGCCATGTGAATCTAGATTACTACTTTGTATTGCTCATGCATAGGCTGCTTGTATTTTGTATGCATTTATCCATCCATGCACTGATTTATTGATTCATTTATTATTTTTTGATTATTTTATTACCATTGGGACTGCTTTGAGAATTAGATTTAATTTGGCTCAAAGCAATGATCAGGTAAGTCCTGTCCAAAATAGCTATAAAATCCACTGAATTCCACTCACTTTTTAGGGAGAAGAGAGTGGAAAGTGGGTCTTGGGAATCAAGACATAAACCTTGTGGCTAAATCACACCAGATCTGTTTCTGGTCCATCTCAGCCCCATCATGGCATGGGACCTAATGGGTTTCATGTCTAGTCAATATCTTAACACTTTAAGAAAAGATCAATGAGCCATTGGGTCATCAGTGGTTCTGAAACCCTCGGTCAAGTGAATCCAGCTGGAGCCAAACAGAGCCAAGGCAGAACAGGCACAGATCTGGTGGAAGAGCAACTGGACCCCCAACCATCTCTGATCAGGAGACATTGCAAGTGTTACATTTCAACAATGACAGGGGTCACGGACAGGGAAACTAACAAAAGAAAAACTACACCTCAGTACAAAAACATGGCCGTTTGGTGTCCAAAAGGTGGAGTGGAGGTTTCACTCTCCACAGCCACCCACTAAATCTCCTAATAGTGTAGACAAACAGAAAGTAAAAGGCCTTAAACAAGGTGGAGTTGCTTTGTGGGGAGATAACACTGCAAAAAGAAGAGCTCCTAACAGATAAACTCTCTCAAAGCTCTTATAAGAACCCTCTTTCCTTCAACACATGCACACAAACTCCCCAAAACACTCATCACACAAACCAAGCGAAACCAACTGAAGGTGTTGGCTCTCTGGTGTCACACACGTAACTGAGGGGAAGATCCTCCTTTTATAGACTACCCAGGCTGATGAGCACCAGCTGGGAGCAATCAGGACAGGTGAGCTGAGTGAGAGCTCGTTAGGAGGGCTGGAGCTCAAAAACACATCTATCTGTAACACAAGACTTCCACCAGATCTGTCTGATGTGCCTCGTATCCATTATGGTTTAGCTCAGTCTTCCTTGTCCATCATGTCTTAATCTTGATTAATTATAAAAATGAATTGGTCAAATTTTTCATTTTTCTAAAATGCACAATCTCCAAAATCCAACACAATCTCTCATAAAGATAGTTGGACTATTGTGAATGGAAATTCAACTTTATAGAATTTACTCACCCATATTATTTAGATACAGACAGCTGCAGACTTGCGTCCTCACTCTTCTGAAGGTTGGTTGTGAGTTCAAGCAAGTTCAGTCTGCAGCATGCCTGTCACTTTAAACTTTCCAGTGACATCAAGGGTCTTTTAGTGACTTGGTACTGAGTGGTGCCGGCGTTACATCCAAAGCGGGATTTCAACATCAGAGAAGACAGTCATGACTTCTGTTGTCACAGTGGGGAGAATCAACAGTGAAGAGAGATGAGGCAGTTTCATGTAAATCAGGCAGAAAATGGTCAGTTTATTTTAAAAAAACATAGCTCTGCACAGCTCTTTGTAGTTCTGTATTGAATTGTTTCAGATGGTGGTCTTTTTTCCCCTCACCCTGACTTTGACAACAAAAATCATCTGTTATCTTCATGTTGCCACATTGTGAGCCCAGTTTTTTCTCCTTAGGAAATCTACCACCAAAAACTATCCAATGAATAATAACTTTTCTGTTTTTTTTTCTGCTCTTGATTTTGTCTTTAAATAACAAGATGATGCTTTGACACAAAAATATCTAAGGTTTCTGAAGCAGACGCATAAATTGGAAAGCTGCAGCAATCAACAATCTTAAGTTCACCAAGTATTAAATGGAAGGACTGATGCCTGCAAGCTTCGCTAATTTCACATTATATATTACGACTTATCATTCGTTCAATGACCTGATAATGTTGTTTCAATAAATGTTACAATATTAATGTTAATCTTAGCCCAGCCTCGTGATTCCTGGTAAATGTGACAGCATTTGAACTTTTCTGGTTTAGTGTCTTTCCCCGGTCCATACAGATCCTGTATGCCTGAAACAACTGTTCCCCTGGACAAAAAGGCAAATGTTTGTCACCACATGCCCCCAGACCTGAGGGCTGCAGATGTGATGGAATTCATCGAGGGCGATGACGTGGATAGCAACATTTTAAACCAGTTAAAGTTAATGGAGGATCTTAAGAGGGAAAACAAAGAGAAGAGAAGTGCAGTATGTGATCAGGGTGTGAACAAGAATGGAGGTGCTGTCAGATGTGAGGGATGGGTGGAGATAATTAATGTTACAAAGATAGAAACAGGCAGACTGAGTGACATTACTGATGTGAACTTGATAAGACAGTTTGCTGCTGAGGATGACACCCAGACTCCCAACCTGAAGGGAGACACTGAGGAGTTATCAATGATTATTATGTTACTAATGGAATAATGTCTTGTCTCAAGACATTGAAGACAAAAATCTGGCATGAATTGTTTACAAATGCAGTGATATGAAGAAAAAAAATGCTTGTTTAATTTCTTGTATTATGAAAATATTTTAAATGTATTGAAGTTCTCTCATAGCGCAGATGACCTCGTGGTCTTGGTCGTGCTCCATGAGGTTCACCCTTGTGTAGCCTTTCTCTCGCCCTATTTCTTGCTCTATCCACATTCCTCTCTTCTCTGATAAAGGCATAAAAGCCCCCTCAAATAATAATTATGAAAAAAATATATATATTTTACGGTCTGTGGTATAGCAAGACAAACTATCCATGTCTCTGTCTGGATGGATGCAAGAAGGAGCAATCAAAACATAGTGTTGCACAGTCTGCAATGAAGCTCAACAAGATGTTTATTTGGTGACATCTATTGTGTTAAAAACTGGTAATATGATGAATTTTCAAATTTTCTTGCATAAGAATTTTGAGGAGAACATTTTTCTTACCATAGTTTTTTTTTTTTTTTACAATTCTGGCTGCATTTTTTCTTCAGTGTCCTAAAATTAGACATTTCTATTTGACTTGTCAGGTATGTGGCTCACAATAGGTCTAATAAGAAAAAAGTTTTCAAAAAAAAAACAAACAACCAGAAACAAATAAAAAAAAAAAAAAAAAGAAAAAGGGAAAAAAAAAACTCAGACAAAATTTAATTTGCAGCTTTTGAAGCATACCTTAGTGTTATCTTCTAGAATAAAATGTGCCATCAAAAAACCCAATGGTGTGATTTTCACAGCAGCAACAGGAGCTAATAAGGAAACGAAATACCACCAAATTAGTGTTAGTAACAGACAATTGAGCTTGTATTGTTCAACTACTTTTGTTCTTGGTGAGCTGTAAGTGTAACCAGAACCGTTCAATAATCTCGCTGCCTGCTGCTTCGTTCATTGAAAAAGCAACGAGCCTGCCATCAGACAAAATTCAGTTTTAAAGTCGGATGATTAATCACATTTTCTCTTTAGAATAGAGGCCTAAAACCACACAATAGTGCCGTATATCAACCTTATCAGTTGATATGATGTCACTTTTTGTTAAAAGCAGGTTGGCATTACCTCTGGGAAATAAATAATGCTAAATTAGGAATGATATGAGGTGCAGAACTGGGCCACATGACGCAAACACTGTCCCAGAAAGCAGTCCTCCCCTTTTATAAGAGACAGTACTGTATATTTGTGAATACAATCATTTGAGCGTAGCAAATCTGTGTTACCCTGCCAACCGACTCTTTGTATTTTAAGAAATGGGGTTAAAGGGGCAGTGCTGAGCTGTGTAACTAATAGTCTAAGTGAAATCAACCGAAGAAGAATCATACTTTGAAAATGGTGAAACCTTTTGAGGGAAGTTGGTTTGTCAGAAACTCTTACACATTATGTTACCTCACCCAGACTCAGGAACAGACAAGTCAAACAGCAATGCTGGGTAGTGATTGGATTGGATCTGAATTATTAATTGGGAGACAGCAGGGGTCAAGTGGTTCATCTGGACCAAGCGGCAACCCCCGGCTATAAATTGTATCTATAAAATCTGCAGTTCATCAAGTGTCCATGGGGGTGTATCTGAACCCAATTAAAAACATTCACAACTACCATTTTGTTTTATTCCTTAATGTATTCTTAATGAGTGATAATGAAGCCAATTTCCAAATTGTAGCAAATAGAAGCTTTACAGAAGAACTGTACCACAAAGCTAACCGAGTAACTTAGTTTTCCCATGTGACCACAAAGTAAGTTTTTGTTGAGGATGGGACATTTCCCACTCCCTTCTATTTTCCCTCAATTGAGTCCTCCCAGTCTCATCTACTGTGCTGTAGATGTCTTAAATTGGCCTTTGTTAGCTTCCAGCGCGCCTTCAGGGTTTTGTACAAGGAGGCTTGTTAACCACAGAGAACTCTGTAAAAATAGTCTCAAAGGAAGAAAGCATGTGCTTGACTGGTTTAGCTTTTCTAGTTCAACAAGACTGAATGAGAACACCTGAAAATAACTTATGTATTTAGGCCTTTCTTTCATTTTTTAAGAGGATTTTTTTTTTTAGATTTAATAACTAGTGGTGGTCAGTTTGTCAGAGTATAATTTTAACCCTTTAAAACCCAGTGCAGCATCAGCGCGACACATAGAGCTTCGTTTGAAACCAGAAAAGACAGATCATTCATTTAAAAAAAAAAAAATCTTAAAACCTGACACTTATTTAACATCTCATTATCTCTATAAACAAACTCTGCCTGGGCAAAAAGCATGTCATTCATTATATTATCGTATCAAGAAATGATTCTGTTGTCCTGATGACGTTTTTGTAAACTTGAGAAACAGATTGGATTAGCTTGTTTTGGAGAGCAAGCTTTGTGAAGAATTGAAAATCATCATCATGTTCAAACTGCCTGTTCTTTTCCCCTCCATTATGTTTGCTTTTTGTTTTGTTCTTGCCAAAACTTTTCAGATTCTCCCCCTTGCATTTTTTTTTTCTGTGCCAAAGAAAAAAACAGTGGACTTCTTCACATTGGAATCTCAACTTTAACACCTTTTGCTGTTGCTGTTGATGATGCTGTTGCGCCTCATCATGATTTTATCCAAAATCTGTCTATAAGCTCGGCTTCAGCCAAAACCCTTTTTTAATTTCAATCAGCTTATTTATTTATTTATTTTATTAATCTATTTTTATTTTTATTTTTATCTTTTGTAATGGTGATGATTGTGTGCTGCTTATCAAGATTAATTAGAAAACAAACAAACACACAAAAAAAATTTGTTCATTCATTCCTTCATGTTCTACAAACTGCTTGCAAAAGTCATGTGGATAGCATGTATCAAAATATGGGAACACTGGGCTGACCTACCTCTTGACAGTCCTACAGAATTCTGTATATTAGAGATGCACAAGGATTTAGAGGAGGATGAAACTATGAAGGGAGAGAACTTGTGCTAAAGACTTTTGAAGAGGTGTTTCTCTATACAGGCTGTCTCTCTTCTCTCATTATGGGCATGAAACACGAGATCTCTGGTAAACAGGATGAATGAGCTAACGGGACTAGGAGCCAGACGGTGTTCTTGAGTACAGTATGGCGTGCCTTATGGAGCCGTGACTGCTTCTGGATATTCCTGACTACTCTGTTTCTGTCATCAGCCTCCAGATTGTCTCAGCTGACCTGGACTGCACCAAGATCAGCTGAAATCAGTGCTGTCATACAAAGCTAATTTTAACTTTTCCTACTCATTTTATTTCATTCAGTATTTCCTCTTTGTTTATTTATACTTTTATTTCTTTATTGTCCCACTGGGGTGAATGAAGTACTTCTGATTCTGATTCTTACTGTTGGAAGATTCCCTAAAGCTGCAGATAATTTGAAATGAAGTCATTAAAAAAAAGGGATATTTTTCTACATTCTTCTGATTTTCAGACAAACCATGCTCCCCTTTCTGAACACAGGATGTGTGCTTTCCGTAGATGCTATAGCCTTTCTGTCCCTGTCAAACACAGTGAATGGCCGTGTTGTCAGCTTAATATCCCTTCCAAACAGCAATTCTCTGTATTCTGTTTTACCCATAACAGCAGACAAGCGCTGCCTGGAGCATCTTCGTCATGTTTCACGAGCAGCAAGCCTTCAAACATCAAACCTTCCTTACCGAGGGTGTCCTTTGGCAAAACGACAAACATTCTCCATGAATCAAAAGGCTGCGGCCTCGGCGTGTCGAAACAGTTTGACATTTCCAGGGTCAGCGCCAACCTCCTGGTTAGTATGTGAGTCACTTCAGAGGAGTAGAGTCTCGGGGTGTCAGAGCTGCTAAACAAAAAAAAAGCGTTTTGATTCTTTTCAAGGGATCCAAATAAAGTAAAGCCAGGCATTTCTCTCTTTCCTCCTTTTATTCTCTCTGCTGCAGTCATTACAAGAGTACATCAAAGAAATCTCCTCCCAACACCATATGCTGCATAGTTTCATAATGTTATGAGGGTTTTATAATTACATAGTCCACCAGGGGAACACAGCTCATTGATTCTGTGGGAATAGCAATGTTGTTGCATAAGCAAACTAAGTGTAAACCATTGATGTAACTGCTTGTAAGCTGTATTTTCATTTAACTGTCTTTGCATGACGAACGGACTTCATACGTCACAATTTAGTGACAGATTTATAATTATGAAAGAACACCACCACAGTATGGTCATCCAAACAAAGAAGAGATGACAAAACAAAAGAGGCAAATTTCAGGAACTAAAGGTGTTTTTCAACTGCAGGAACTGGTAACACTTTATTTTGATAGTCCGTCTGTTGACACTCAAGGAGCTATCAGCAGATAAGTAGTTGCATTTCAACTGAGTGTCAGTTTATATATCACAAAAAGAGTCAACAGACAAGTAACATACATAAGGTACATTATCAGTAGATATGTAGTTTCATATCAACAGTTCATCAGTTTATATCAAACAAGACTCATCAATCTATCAGTTGAAATGCTTACCAAAGATATGACAAAGTCAAACTGCCTCTGGTTTGCCTCATGGGATCTTTTTCAGAAAACAACTGTACAGTTGTTTTGGGCAAAAAAATAAGTATAAGTCTAAAGAAATGTCACCCTAATTTTTTTGTGCCCTTTGAATATGTTTTGTAATTCATATAAATAAGCTTTCCTTCTCTGATATGCATTTGTGGAAACTTGTCTGCATTTGTCTCTGTTGATAGTTTATTGCGTTCGAACTGTTGTCAACTGTTTTTCAATTTAATTTGATAGCCCTAACCTAGGTCTACAAATGCTTAGTCGAGAATGCTAAGTGATAGTCTGTTGATTGTTCTCTTTATACATGTTGACAATCAACAGACTATCACTTGGCTAATTGATTAATATATTATCTATTGATAGTCAGTTAATCTAATCAGTGGGCGAAAACCAACAAAGCATCAACAGTCATTTGATGGGTGAGAGATGTTTGACATATGTTGATATTTTACTGTTGACTTTCAACTGACAGATTGATTCAGAGTAGTTAGAGTCTGAACTTACAAGAAGTTGACAATCTACATATGAAAACTGATAGCCTGTTGAAAAAGAAAAAAAAACTAAGAGAGTTGAGAGACAATTTATTTCAAATTTTTTAAAACCTTGAACTGCATCTTATAGTCTACTAATAGTTAGTTGAATGTATGTTACTTGTCTGTTGAAAAATTGTGTTGAATATCTTCTGGTAGTTGCTAAGTGTCAGTAGACGAACTATCAAAATAAAGTGTTACCCAGGAACTTTCCCTAGGAACTAGGGACCTTTTAAAGAACACTGTGTGTTTTGATTACAGGGACCAGGATCTACACTTAGTTCTGGGCCTGTATTCACAAAGAATCCTAAGGCTAAAAGTAACTCTTAGTGATGTCATTCTTATAAAAATGAATGTCATGTTTGCACATTTCTTTATACAGCCTGAGTTATGTGATCCGTTGGTTTTACTGTCCATTCAGTATCAGGAGCACAGAGCATTTCCCTAATCTTTTCCTCTTTTTGTACCAACCAATCACAGCCTTTAGGAGGCTGTGTCATACCTAGCAACGAGGTCAACCGCACCTCCTCACTAAGATAAAAAAAATTCTGTCTCCTTCTTGCTCAGAGCTGCTCTCAGAAGCTTCCTGAATCACTCTTAAGCTAAAAATCTTTGCTGGGAATTTTTTAGGCTAAGTGAGGAGCTCTCTGATGAGCTTTGTGAACACGGGCCTGGGCCTGCAATGCTGAATGTTTTTTATTTATTTATTTATTTATTTATTTATTTATTTTTGGTGCACTCACAGTGATTGATGCAGTAATACATACATCCCAACAAGTATTAAGAGTATAAAAATAATCAAACTTGTCAGAGGACAACATTTCTGAATAAAGAATCCTTTTCTTATTGATCTTTTGTAATATTCTGATTTTAGAGATAAGATACTGGATTGTAGCTTTTTTTTAACTGTGAGCCACAATCATTACCATTAAAGAAGATGCTTGATATTTATTCACTCTGCATTTTCTGAATTTATGTCATACATGAGTTTTACTTTTTGAATTAAGCTTCCGAAATACCTGAACCTTTTAACAATATTCAAATTAAATTGATCTGCTACCATTGATACCAACACCACCTTTGTTGTCTTGTGGTAACAAAGAAATGTGGCAAAAGAATTCAAAAATTATAGTTTGCATGGTTAACTGCTATTTTTAATCATATTTTTACAGCAATGGATGAAAACATGTGTATTTGTTTATATTTTTTGATTATGGAAGTCATTTCATGACCCCGTTTTTTTTTATTTTTTTTTTAAATTTATTTATTCATTTTTATTTTTTAATACAAAAAAGTTTATGTATAATAAATATTATTTAATTTATGCTTTCTAGTTTTAAACTGTTAGCACCAACGGACCAAGACAAATTTCAAGTCATGTAAAAATATTTGGTAATAAATCTGATTCTTATTACGTTTTCAAGTTTTTATTGCTTTTATTTCTGCAAATGGAGGATTTACTAAAGGAATGGAAAGGTTTGAACTAAATACTATATGAATGTGTATTTCATAGTGCAACAGCAAATTATTTGTTGCTAAAGCCATGAAAATCTGTAGTGGCACAGGAAATATCTGAGGCATTGTTCCATGTAATCAGGATGTACTGTATTTTATCCCAATTAATGTAACACCCAAAGACATGCTCAGAATACTAAAAATAACCCTGGTCCATGAGATAGAAACTTTTTTATTCAGACCACACACATCTGTAAATGCTGCATAAAAGATGATTCCCCCCTGAGGACCCCCTTTTTGTTATTATCTGTGCTACAATGATTCATCACAGTTTCAGCCATTCATGTCATTAACAAGCACCCTCAGGAGTGTTATCGCTATATTTAGTTATCAGAAATTTGATGAGGAATGGATCCCTGAGCACGTACGCCAGACAGCGCTAATGCTATGAGCAGTATCCGGTCCTTCTCATGCCAATAAAAGAGACACAACGCTAATTAGCACCAAGATGGATCACGCCTGTTAGCTGCCGCGCTCCCTCAAGGTCTGTGGAACACACCTCACTGCGCAGGGCTAGATTACATGTGGATAAGACAAAAGAAGCAGCAAGGATTCATTCTGCTTGTACATATACAACATCGACTCCCTGTCCTCCTGGGTCAAAAGTAAGTAAATCCCCCAACAAGCTGAGACCTGTGTGTGCTCCATCATGGCTACGATAGCAGGCTCCAACAGGTGTGAGAGTGTGGTAGGAAAGAAAGAATAGCTGGAAGTTCGACCAAAACTGATCACACCTTACTTCTTGGATGGTCCTTTTCTTTCTTTTCCATTCTGCAACCATGGAAACAATGAGACCCATGCTGGGAAAGCAATGGATTAGCCAATTAAAACTGTATTTTCATACCCAGAATACTACTGCACCTTTGCCACTGTGTAAAGACTGATGATTAAATTAAATGTTTAGGGAGCAACATGAGTATCAAAATTAGACAAATCTAATAATGTGTAATCAACATTTCCCTTGCTTTGTTGTGTCATATTGCTAACTTGCCTCTTCTTAACAACACCTTTAGAAATGATAAAATAAGATGCTTAAAATCTGTGTAAAAACAAAAAACAAAAAACAAACCTGAAGTCTCTTGTGTACGGCTGAGATTAATTTGAGCAAAGCCACAATAGATAAATGTTTTAAAGCTCATTAAAAGTGAAAATCCTAAAGAGTTTCTTCATCTGAATCCTGGTTTTGTAATATTTAAAGTCTACCACATCTCATATCTAAAAAAAAAATGGACGTTTTCTTGTTCGGCTCAAAGTGAGATTGCAACACAAACTGCTCCCCCTGGTGGCTGGCCGCAACAAAGGTTAAAAAAAAAATAAAATCTGGCCCTCTGGTCACTCCAGATGGGCTGTGGTCAAACTTTCAAAAAGTTATACACCACGAAGAAATGTTTCTCACATCTGATTGTTGTGTTGATTTGAAGATATAATTTGGCTACCTTGTATTCAAGTCCTCTTTTTTTCTGAAAAGTTTAATTTTCATTAGTTTTAAGAGGTGAAAAACAAGATTTTATGCTAGTTCAATGATGATTGACAGCTGCTGTTCTTGTGTACTTTTGTCAGGAATTGTGAAATATATTGGAGAGCCAAGAAGTGATTAGACCCTCGAAAGAAAAAATATATATAAAATTTTTTTGGATCCAATCGGATCCATCTTTCATGTCAAGTCAATCAATTCTGTCATTGGGTTGTAACCAGCTTTAACCATAGACTGTATGAAGAGTGGGCAGTGTGGCTCCACCTTTTACCATTGTACAGTTTTGAAGCCAAATTACTCCTGTCAGAGATGCTGCCAATGTGCTGACTTTAGGGGCAGTTTCAGTTAGGTTTGTGTGACAGAGTGACTCCTCTGTCTTTGCTTATGTTTTGGTTTCTAAAGTTGCGTCGTAGTGAGCGCTCTTGACGCACTCTGTTCTATTGACGATCTCTAACGTATCCGCTAGCTCTTTAGCTTTTGTTTCGTTTTTGCTCCTTTAAACGAGTGTTGAGCTCACACGCGTATTTCTGCTCTGGGTTGTGTGTCTTTTCGTGACGTTTGAACCTTGGAGACCCTTTGTAAGTGGGAGCATGTGGGAACATAAATTTTGTTATCACGAATGTTACTCTAGCTTGGTCAGTGTTCTATACTGATTTGGTTTTATTTTCTGTAATGTTACAGTTTTACAGTGGTGGAGGACAGCATAACCATTGTGCAGCCAGAGTCTGCGCAGTCGAGACTATGAAGGACACGGAAAGAATCTGAGTGGAGCTGGGTGAGAATAAAAAAATCTACCTTAGTAGTACTGAAAATCCAGAGTTAACCCTGAAGTAACCCCCATAACTGCAAATCCTGCCAGTATACCTCCCTTCTCTGTGAAAAAAATGGAATTTAAAACTGCATCAACAGACTCAAATGGAAGACTTTGAAGATGTTACATGGCTTCTGTAAAAAATACACTACTCTGAGTCATATTGGGACCAGGTTTATAGAAAAAATTGAACTGTCAGAGCTTTCTAAAACCTAACAGCTTTGCTTTATGCGTCAGCGTGTTTTGCAACCAACTTATTAAGACGTGGATTCAAAGAACATCAAGACATCTGGTGCTGCATAATGCCTGTTGAAATGATTTCTTCTGAGAGCAGTCTCTTCATTGTCTGCACGCTGACACATACTCCTGATCCCATTGTGAGGCGTAAAAACTTGTGAAAGTTAGGTAGAGGAAACAAATTGAGTGTTTGGAAGCGCTGTATCAAATACAGCTCAGCTGAAAATGGATGGAAGTGATGATTCAAGTGAACTGTTATTCTCATATAATTTACCTGTGTACAGGTACGGACTGTGATAGCCATTTACTTTACCACTGTGTGAACTAACACTGCAGCATTTCTGTCACTCATGCAGGCTGGGATGGATTTGCCATGAAAAAGGTTCGCAATAACAAAAAGTGCAAGAACTCTGACAAAAACCAAATCACACTCAAGTACAACAACACAAGCTTTTTCACAAAAGCCAGTCATTTCAGTAACTGTCAGATTTCTGGTGGCACATCAGGACTCAACAAATTTGTCCTTTGTTAGTTTTGTCGGCCTCTTTGTTCCCTGACAGCGTCTTCATGCGACTGATCCAAACATGTCGTCTAGGTATGCCTTTGTATTCATCAAGGCCTCGTCAGACATATTTTTTCCCAGCACATATGCCGAGCTACAAAACCCTAATAGAGTTTCTCCCTCAATTCCCTTGTGGTGGCTTTTCTTATTTTACTCATTCGATTATGAAGAATGAAATAAGGGATTTTGAGGGCTCTTTTTCCTCAGTGCACAACTCTTCCCCACAATTTCACGCTTTGTGGAACTTTCCAGTCACAAGTTAATTAATCAGGTAGAGATGGTGGGGTTATTGCGTCTCAGGACTAAATGACCCATATTTAGCACAAAGAAAAACTAAAGAAGAAGAAGAAGCACTGCAAGCCTTAGTGTTCTTAGCGTTCAGTAGCAACGGTCGCTGTTTCATCTGCGGGCCGCTTTAAACGAGATAAACCCTCCACTGACAGTGACCTGAGATGAAAGTAAAAGACACAAAGCCAGCCAGAGTTCAGGGAAAGTTCTTCAGCACCCCACCTACCCACCCACTCACCCCGCTTAAACCCCTCTCAACTCAAGTCCTGCTTCATCTGAGTGATGGGAGGGAAGTGCAGTGGACTACAAAAGTTCCTTCGCCTCTATTACAACTTTGCGGTTGATCCCACAAGGAGGCCTCGCGAGGTGCTAAAGACGCCGGGATTGACGGCTCTAATCTCACTGACTCTCTCTGTCTCGCTCTAACTTGGCCTCTTCTTTTGTTCTTTAAGCCCGGGATTCTCTTGTTTGAACAGCTCTATTTGGACGCAGGACTGGTTTCTGGGGAGGCGAGGTGGTTGGATGCCGCTGCAGGATCCAACAGAGGGAGAACAGGGGCAGCAGAGGTTTGGTGTCCTGTAAAAGAACTGATGCATGTGCAGCCATGTAAGTTAATATTTAAATATGTAACATACTAAAAACAATGAACAGAAACAGTATTCTCCACTGAAGATACAACATATTTAACTTATCTCTAGGTTGGTTTTACTATCAAGACTCTAAGGTCAGTAGCTTTAAACTGCTGCTATTTGATCAGAGAATGTTGAACAAAACTGCAATACATTGAAAAAAAGGAAGAAATCTGATCAAGATTTTACAAAGTATTCAGAGCATAAATGGTCTAATTCGACTTAATCTGAGCCACAATCACTGAAAAGTTTGGAAAAGTGTCTTATTTTGAGATATTGGAGATAAAATTATGCCTTAACTGCTTATAAAGAGAAAAACAAAAACTGCCAAAGACTGATGAGAAAAATGGGTAAAAAAAAAAAGAAAGAAAAAAAAGAAATGCTGGTTAATGTATTCTTGTGAAACAAGTGATGTTTCAACAAATGAAAAAAAAAAGTACATTGTCTTACCCCATTAGCATTTTCTGGTCCTTTACAAGCAATTCGGGTGTCCTTTTTGTCTTTCTATATTTTGAAACAAGAAGTTTTGGTGGACAGGTGAATGGCTCATATTGAATTTATTTGCAAACAGATTATTTTTACAACACTAGGAAATTTTAACTGTCTTGTCTCGTCTTAATTAAAAGCTTTGATTTTATGTTTCAAAATACAACCAATCATAAACTTAAGGGTCAATCTTGAAATACAAGAGGGATTCTAAAATTGTCTGGATGCATTCTCTAACTAACCCACTTTGAGAAATATTTGGACTTATTGTTCTGTTGAAAGGACCAACAACATCCAAGCTTCCTCACAGACAGCATGACTTTTTCTTTCAGGATTTCCTTACACTGGATTGATTACGTTTTGGCCTCCTCACGTTTCATGTTCTAATACCAGAAGAAGCAAAGCAGCCCCAGAGCATCACTGAGCCACCGCCATGCTTCACTGCAAGCTGGCTGTTCTTATGAACATATGCTTCATTCTTCATCCTCCAGGATTCTGCTGGTCGACAAAGTTCCAGTGTTTGTTTCATCAGTCCACAGAGTAAGAATGAGTGCAAACTGTACTGACATTGGAAAACGCTTTAGGCGTTTTTGATAATTTAAAGTTTTTGATGTCTGCTCAATGTGAATTGAGCAGACATCGATGATGCACAGTACATAGTGCTTCTAGGGAATTATCCTCCATATTCAAATATCTGCCCTGATCTCAGGATGAAAATCCACTTCTGTGAAAGCATGGCTGACATTATTTACTTTGTAATGTGGCAGGACCTCATTAACAGTGTTTGAGAATTTGGGTGACAGGGTTGCTAATGCATATGTCCCTCCCTGCTCCGATCAACATATAAGGGTATGACAGTAAATCCTGACCCCATCATAATAACCCTTTGTTCACTGTCTATTTATAAGTGTGTGAAGTCATGGGATTAATTAAAGGCACGGCTCCCCAGCACTACTGATCCCCTCTTTTCAGCAGACAGCCCTTTTTGTTTTGAAGATAGAAACCCCGGCAAGCGGCGGACTCAAGTGGACTCAGGCCGCGGCTGTGATACATTAATAACCACACATTTACACACCGCCCCGGCTCACAGTTAGCACCTGTAAGCATCAGCTCAATAAGAAGATATCCCCCTCACCTTCACAAATACCAACACACACAAAGGCAGCTCAGCCAAAAGACATAAAACTGAGCAGGTGAAAATGCTATTCATGGTTTATCCTCTGCACATACATCCACCACGACATGTCTGACATATCAAATAATAAACCAACACATGAAAAATACAAGAAATCTCTCGTTTGGCCTCATTTTCTCTGTACCCAACAGCATTCAGTCTGAAGAGCTGTGATTAGATTTCTGAGCAGAGACCATCAGTGACTCTGAAACGCAAAACAATTCACTCCATAAATCTTATAGTGACACAGCTAAGTAAAAGGAGGATTGATTATTAGGTTTTCGATGCAAGAAATGATGAAAGTAGAAGACTTATAATCTTTTTTTCTCATCATTTACTATCATTCTAGAGGTAGATTGTAACCTCTGATTGCGTGGAATGAATACGATGTTGAAGTGTCAATAACTGTAGTTCCTCGAATGTCCACTTGAGGCTGGCTCTAGAAGTATTAGAAACCACATACATAGCAACTCAAAAGAGCAAAAATAAACATATGATTGGGATCTGAATACAACATAATCCTGAGGAATCCACAAGAAAAGAAAAGAGGAATTTCTTTTCCAACTTTCATTCTTTAAGTTGGTGATAGTGTTTTCTTTGTGAAATGAGAGCCTTTTGCATCTCAGCTGCACACTCAGTTCAAACCAGAAGGCATGCTCAGTCTTCTCCTTAGTCATTTGGAGGGAGGAAAAAAAAGTGCCCTGTGTTGGCTGGAGATGACTGTCGGATCTGGACTTGGAAGTGTCTGTGCAGCGGTGCAGAGTGTGTGATCTGTGTGATTGCACCAGGCAACAGGAACTCTCTGGCCAAAGTCACAGATGGTGTTTGGAGCCGTTGGGGCTTTGCAGTCACAGAAGCTCAAGAAGCTCTCGGCCTCTAACACTGTCTTTATTGTGGTGAAAAGCAGAAGCAGACAGCAGCAGTGTGACACAGTCTAATGCAACAATGGTGAGGAACTTCAAAGCTGCCAGCTCTTTTTGGGAACTTTTTATGCTGCCATCTTTGAAAAGTCTGTTTAAATCAAAGTGAAATTCAATTAAGCTAGATGTTATCTTTTTGTGTGACTACTCTTTTTTTCATGGACAGACAAGGACATTTAACTCTAACTAGATTTCATTAACAGTGCACTGGTATTCTACAGATATAAAAGCACTTGCTTCTATAAGTAACTAAAGCTAAAGGAGCTGGTGTCTTTGAATGTTTTAAATCTAAAATAAAAGACAAGGAGGCTGATTCTATGAGATGCCAGGGTTTTAGCTCGGTTGTTAAACAGTTGTTTCCAGGAAGGTGATTTTAATCCATTATAATGTGTTTATTGACTGTACTTTGTCTCTTTTTGTCCTTCCTGTGTTTTTGCTGCTGCCTGTCTTGGCCAGGTCTCCCTTGAAAAATAGGTTTTTAATCTCAATGGGACCAACCTGGTAAAATAAAGGAGATCCACAAATTTCATCACACTTAGGTAATAATTGGACAAAGTTTTCTCTTATTTCTTTGAAATTACCCTCTAAATTTAATGAGAATTTGATGAAAATTAGCACATACCTTCTGTCCAGATTCTGTTTTGCAGTGCGCCTGTACTCACAGTGTCTATCACAATCAGGTAAGGCCAATTTGCAACCCCACTCTTGGTGAATATCACATCTGAAGCCTTCAGTTGTATCATGTAAAACATTATAGGCCTAATCATAAAGGTTTATCATTTTGCATGTGATCTCAATTATGGATATCAACAAACTCAGTACTAAAGAACTTGGTGCAATTAAAGAACAAAAAGCAAACTATTAACTGCTTATTGGGAAATTGAAATATTCACTGAACATTTCAAAGGTAATTATCAGAGGAAACAGTGAACCTATCTTCTCTATTCAAGAACTATGCAGCTATTTATCGCCTGCTTCCCTGGAAATAGCAGAAACGTTGGGATACCTCTAAAAACATTTTGTGGTGGGTTGATGATTTGCTAATTGTCACCTTCTTCCCTTGCAATTTGGAGTGAATTTCAAAGAAACTGGGAAAAAAAACAGTAACCTACCAATTGTGACTTGTGACAATAAATTTGGACATTATTATTAAAAAAGTTATGTGCTAATTTTAAAGAAATAAGAAAAAATGCCTAATTATTACCTAAGTGTCAAAGTGAAAATGATAAATAAATAATAATAAAAAAAAAAACTAAGAACAAAGAACTGCTAGCATATCTGATGGTGGTTTGCCAACACCTTAACTAGTCAATTGAGTCTGATGTGAGTAGCAGGACTTGTACCAGATCCATGTCCGATTCTGGTCTCCCTTAAGGCTGGTGCAGATTACAGGATTCTCCAAAACTTCACACATTTAGAGAGCACACACTTGATGATAACAAAAGACAGATGGCACAAGATTTCTCTTTCCTGATCTTATGGTATGTGGTCTGCACTCCGAAGACACCACACATTAACAGATTCTTCAGCAGAGCTTCAGCTTCTTCATGCTCAATATTCCTAACCTCGCGTAGTAGAATGTGACTTTGGTGTAAATAAAGATGACAGACGTACAGATGATGTTTGTTTTTGGACTCTAGAATTTAAAAAAAAAAAAACGCAATAGAAAAGGGATAATGGAAAAGGTTGTGGAGATGGCGGGCATATGGACTGTATGAACAACAATGCGAGTTGGAGGTGAGTTAAGTTGTTTTAAGTATAACAGATAGATTTCTTACTTCCTCTTCAGTCAGTCAGCTGAGTCAGCTCTTGTCTTAATTGGCTTTGCTCCAGTACACGTGACTTAGCACGCTGCACCTGCTCGGCCCTCTCAGAGTGCCCCACACACAGCATGATTTTTAGTCGCAAATATTAAACATGCTCATGATCTATGGTCTCTGAATCAGAGGCCTTCCAAGCGTCTCCAACCAGAAGAAATCACTCTTAACACACCCCACACCACTGGACAATCACACAATGTCATCAGACAATTGGGCCTTCGCTGGCTATGATTGTAAGAGGGAGATCGGGACAGAATCAGCCTGATTATCCTGTAGTGTGTACTTGCCTTTGTTTATGGTTTGGCTTTATTCTCCCTCTTCTGTCAACGACCAATGGTTGTGTTGTATGGGGCTGGACTGTAGGACAGGTGGAGTCACTGCAGATATCCTTTGCTTCCCATTTTAATGATGAACATCTCCTCATTCACGTTGCCTTTATTGGACTCTAAAAACCTCTAACCTGTTGACTCATGGCCTGACTTGTCCCCTTACTCTCCAGAATCAAAAATAGAAGTCTTGCTCCATCTCTGCTGTCCAGCTTTTATTATTGGCACTGTTAGTTCTACATATTTGTACTCTACAGGTCTCAAATCTAAGAAGGTCAAGAGGGCCCCATTTGGTTTTCTGCATCCTGGGCCTGCTCTGACTCTGGCTTCCCCTCTGTGTCACAAAAGGACCCCATGTGAATGCATGTCTCTTAAACAGATGAAAAGGACCAGAGCAAAGCAGGAGCTTGTAATTTTATGAATGTTCAGGAGACGCTAAGGCCTCCCCGTCCTCATGATCTCCATGCCTCTGGGGGATTTTCTTGTCTCTTTATCACACACATACACGGCCACAGCTGGGGACAGGAAGTCAAGAAGGTTCAATAGGGACAGTGGCACCTCACAGAAACCAATTATACACGGGCTCCGAAGCCCTCATTTCTCTGCTGGAGCTTTGAATGGTTTTGATACTCCGTGATGAATTACCACGACCAAATGAGAGACCAAGGAGGGGGTTGAAGGAAGACAGCAAGAGCGAGAGACTGAAAGAGAAAATCCAGGAGGAATTGGTTGCCTTAACTCCCTTGAGGCGTGCAGTGTGTTGGTGGAGTACTGTACGTTTCTCTGGCAAGTGTATCTCATCTCTTCTGCCCACGCGAGTCTCAAATTGAAAGAAGTCTCGATGGAGGAGTTTCTTCATCCAGCCCGAGTGTGCGTGCTCTCTGGTGAAGCACACCTCCTCTTAATTAAACAATGACGAGAACTGAAGCATTGTTTGACTGAGACTGTGGAAATTAACTTTGTGCAGAGGAAAGAGTAGAAAAGTTGACGCCGATCTCACAAGATGTTAGTTCATTAAACAGTAAGAGTGGGCCCAGCTCATTCTGCTTTGTCAGTTCTTCACATCGTTTCATTTCTACACTGTGTTTGCATTAGCTTCAAAGTATCCAAGATCCTTTCGCCCCATGTATCTTCTAGTTTATACTGGAGCAGCAAATATGTGCTACTCAAACCATACAGGAACAAAAAACACAGTTCCCAAAGTCCTCTAGAGACTCTTTCCAACCAAACCACACTTCTTTGATCAGAATGAACAGCTGGGAATGAAACGTCATGTCATATTTCTCCTATGCACACGTACTGTACGTGTTGATCAGTGGTAAGAAAAGGCTGCAGGGTGTATTTTTGTTTACAGTGTTTCAAGGCTGCACACTTCAAAGTAATGGAACCATTTTAATGAGCTCCTTTCTTCGCTCTTTACTGAAATGATGTAATACTCGGTCTAAGACTTGCACAGCGCTATGTGATTAGCTTCGTTAATTAAAAACCGACGGAGTCTACTGATGACACACAGCCAAGGAAATCCCTGCTCTCAGATGGAAAATTTACATGAAGAAAAAAACAAAAACAAAAGCCATACAAAAGATTTCATACATGACTATCAGGGATTTATTCAACATTAATAAATGACTGTGATTATGGGTGATTTTACTGATCATTCATTTACTCATGTCTAATCAAGGTAACTTCATGCATCAACTTTGACTGGTTGCATTCAGCTTTATTTAAATGACTGATATGTTTTTGCTAATTGCACAAATGCTTTAATCTCAGAACAAATTTAAAACAAGGCTTTTCAGGCTGTGTATTCAAGATGATCATAGTGTGATCGGGTACCAAACTGTCACTTCAGCTTCCAGACAAAATTAAACGTTTCCTTCATGTGAAGTCATGTGTTTCAATGAAACATAAAATACAAATGTTTGTATTTTTAAAAATACGTTTCATATCTGAAGCATTGGGGAAGCATTTTGATAATTACAGCAGCCTTGTAAGTGCAAAACGCCGTAAAACAAACAAACAAACAAAAAGTCCCAAATGAAATACCAAGCCCCCTGAATGTTCCAAAAATTTCAAATAGTCACAATACTTTACCTCTCTCTACAGGTCCCCATCAAGCAAGATTTACCGACCAGACTGGGGTAAGGGCTGGAAGTGCTCAAAAGCAACAAAAAGAGAAAAAAAAATGAACAAACACAAATTTTACAGAGTATCAACTCGTGAAAAACCAACCTAGTTTAAAACAAGATTAGTTTGGGAACCAACCCCAGCTTGTTACTTCTAGATGTTGTCTAACGTTGGCATAACAAAAGACGAACAGGTTTGTGTGTCAAACCAGCCACAATCCTGTCAGATTAGTCTTTTATTTGTTCTGTTTTCTTTTTCTGTTTGTGTTTCCTTTCATGATTTTGCTTTTTTATTTTTTCTTACTTTCCATTTTGTTTTGTTCTTATTTTTTTCTTATCTATTTTTTTGGTTCTGTCTTTTTTTATTTCCCCCCCTGTATTTTGCACGTCAGGGCTACCATAGAAATGAATGACAGAGTGCTTAACAAATTAATTAGACCACCACCCAGTGTAAGATGTTTGCCACCCAACCCTAAACTGACATTATACAGTTGAATACCAAAACAATTTTCATGTTTCTGTAATGGTCCATCCACTAGGATGTGCAAGCTCTTTAATCAAAGCTTTAATTGAATGGCCCAATATAATTATTGTTGTTATCAACAAATTCTCAAATGTAGTTTTACAAAAAAAAAAAAAAAAAAAAGCTACAAAAAGTAAAGAACAACTCTATTTTCGGGTTGACAAATTACATTTATGTACTTTTGTTCCTGAATAGATAAAACAAAGAGTGTTGTGGTTGTTTATTTTTAATAGATTTCTGTCATCTTAGAAAATTCATGTTTTCTTGGCTTCACTTTGGATATAAAGAGATAAAATCAAAGAGTCAGAGTTAAAGCAATTCATGATGCTGGGGGTTTTTCTCTTTTTTATGACAGGTGCTTCGGCTCGTTGGCATTACTGGGTCTTCTGAGTCTTTTATTGCATTTTCTGTGGGGGTTCAGGTCCAGTGAGTTTGCTGGCCTATTGAGCACATTATTATCAGTGACATTTCACCAGCTTTTGGTAATTTTGGGCAGGTGCCAGTTTTGCAAGAAAATAGACTCAGTTCAGCTAAAGTGGCTGACAGCAGATGAGATGAGATCCCCCACCAAACGTGACTTTCACTTTTTGAGTTGTAGAACAGAAAAGTGAACTTTTCTATGATATTCAAATTTATTGAAATGCACCTTAAGATGTTTAATCAATGCTGTCAAGCAGCTGTTGAAATGATGCATTGTTGCTTTTAGCGGAAAATCAGGTGCCATAAAAAAGTGTCTAAGTAAACCATGGGGAGCAGAATGCAAAAGTCAAAGCGAAAGAAAACACAAAGGAGCAATCATTATGAGCTGCTCAGTCCCACTGGACCTGATGGTGTGGTCTTTGCAATCAATCATACGTTCTCAAGCAAAATCAGGCAACTGGGCAGAACTCAGAACATGAAGTACATTATAAAGAAGAAGAAAAAAAAAGAGCAAGTCATTGAAGTCAACATGTGAAAACATCAGATTAGCTAGCGGTTATTGTGTTTGTAGATAAGAAAAGCCTCCTTTATATTTGTTTGATGTTAACTTTTTCTTTAATTACACTGGAAGAAAACAACAGCAGCAGTTCGACTCATTGGCTTGTAGAAAAGTCTCTGTGATAAAGGTCGAAGTTCAAACCCAGTTAGAGTTCGCCTGTAACAAGGTGAAGTGCTTCACAGATTTCGGTCGACATCTTTGCAAATGTGATTTATGCTTACGGCACAGCAAGGGGCACAAATCTTTAATTACCGTGCAAATTACCGGCCGCAGTAATTCATCAGTACACAACCACCAGAACCTCATTTCCACACTAATTTAATGAATAATTGCCTTTTTGGAAAACCTGCCTCTTCAACTATAATGGCAAAGGCCTTGGAGGATATGGACGCTGATGTGAAGCCGAGTTCACGCGCTGGAGCAGGGAGGCTACTGCTACCTGTTTTAATGAAACTCAGGAAGGCACCGTGAGGACAAAGCAGCGTTAATTACATTGACATTCACATCTTCATGCTGCAGGGAATACCGCTGTTGTAAAACAGGTTGTTTTAGATCTCTGGTGCTTTTTTTCTCCCGATTCAGGGGAAGACGGGGGCTCATTGACCGTCTGCTGTAATTTGTACCCAGCTTGAGAGAGGCCACTGACCACCTACTCCCTCTGGTGCTTGAAACCTGAAACCTTGGACATGAATTACCACAGCTCAAAAGACTGGAACCTATTCAGAACATGAGGCTTATTATAAAAACCTTTCAACTAACCACTTTACACATAGTGAGAAATCCACAACACATTGGCGGCACTTTATGTTTGTGCTGGTGGGTGCTCAAAACCTTCAAGACTGCCACTAAATAAAGTGGTGAAGATGTTTTTTTTATGTAAGAAACCAACACTTTCTTTTTTTGATCAATATCATTTAATCAATGCTGCAGATTTTAGAGGACAGGACAGTGTAGGCGATAACAAATCCAAAAACCAGCACCCCAGAGACCAGATGGTTGAAAAATGCACTGTACTTTAGGCCATCAAGAGCGGAGCTGTCCGTGGTTCTGAAAGTTAATGCTGTAAATCCAGACATGCCAGACTGCTACTAATCAGCATCTTTAACAGTTTTTATGAATTCTCATTGATCAATTATGCTCTCACTGCTCACTGAGGACCTTTAAGGACACAGATAAATTTACAAAGTTTAAAGCCATACAAAGATGGCAAGTAACGAAATACAAATACTTTGTTACTGTACCTCAGTAAATTTTTCAGGGATTTATCTCTCTGGTGACTTTTTAATTTTACTCAATTACATTTTCAACATAAATATCAGTACCTTCTACTCCTTACATTTCCCAAAATGGCTCGTTACTTTATATATAAAGCCTGGGCCTATATTTGGCACTGCAACATCAGTAGCCACGGTTACATGAGGAGTTTTTCGTCTTTCCGAATGGAATCTTTCTGAATGACTTTTCCGAAAACAATAGTATACATGTAAAGGAATATTCCAATCTCTAGTCTACATGTGCTGCTATAATCAAACAGAATAGTCAATGGGGCATGAGCAGAAAAACGTAAACATCATGAGATTTATCAACATTGCGTCTTTCGTCATATCTGAGCATGCGCTGAAAGAATGCACCCTGACAACTTACTGTTTGAGTGGATACATGATACTTCAATCGGTTTGGGTCAAAGAATATTCCACCCCTGTGAAACTGATTAAATGTCCATTTGGAATGGTATGGTATTATGTACTGTTGTCCTGTTGCCTTCTCTTTTCTTGTTTTGAATATAAAGGATGGTAATTTGAACAAAAAAATAAACATATTTAGATCTGCTTTAGTTTGAGTTGATAATGCTATTAGTAAGCTTCTTGTTTTGAATTTACTGGATTTTGCAGGATTACTCCTTATTGATTTTTCTTCAGCTTTTAACTGAACCAGACTTGACATTTTAGCAGACTACAGAGCAGAGCATTCACAACACTGATTCTGGTCCACTGTGGACTTTTTTACAGAAAGGTCACAATGTGTGTGGCTAAATGGTGTTTTATCTGATTTTATCTGTCTTTACCTGGAGAGTGCCATCAGAAGAGGCATCATGTTGTAAAATATGCTGATGGTATTTTTTTTTCTGTGTATGTTGGCCTACAGAACACAGTATTAAAAGTTTTCAGTGATTGAAACCACTCTGTCTCTGGGTGACCTGAAGTTGTACATCAGGGGTTAAAGTACTCTAGAGGTGACTGAGGCTCAGGGACTGCAAAGATGGTCTGTAAAATTACCAGAACATGTAATAAAACTTTATCATTTTTTTTTAAATCTTTCCATTTAACTGTCTCATCTTTTTGACGTTGGAACTGTACATCATAGGGTCAGAATTTTATGATCAGCAATAGGGGTTGTTATACCCTTTGTTTAATTTTTTGGTTGTTGGAAATTGAGCATCATTGAAAAAATAAAATTAAAACCTCACAAACAAAAGATGTTTCTGAAAAGCAAACAAGTCCCATAGATCTTAATTCAACTCCACAGATTTTTTTTTTGTTTCAGTGAAAGTGCAACTACTGATTACAACCTCACGATCTATTCCCTTCCCCACAGAGACACCCTGAAACATAAATCCAATCCTTTTTCTATTGATTTTACAAGTCATGTTGACTGTACCTCTTTCAACAGCAAGGGAGAGGAATTCGAAGGTAAGCTAGTACAAACGTGCTGACCTTCACTCTCTCCAAAAAACACAAGATCCTGGAACTGCAGACCCAAATCCAATCAATTACTCGGTGGCTTAATTGATTTGCAAAGGTAATCACTGGGCATACATCCACCAGGGCCGACTATTTGATGTTTTAATAAATGGTTTAGCAGCAGAACTCTACAACTGGATCGATTCAGCCTCTTGCAAGCTTGATTATAGCACAGGATGGGAGAAAAACAGCAATGTTGCAGCCGAACGAGCCAAACCACGTGACTGGTTGAGCTCACCTTCATTGTTTACTCAGGAGTGTTGTATAGCGGTGCGGTAAAGATCAAAGCCCACCACATATCTCGATTTCACCTTACAGGAAGAAAGCTGAGACCAGAGGCTTACTGTAGGTATCATAATACTGGAAAAAAAAACACTGAATGGGGAAAAAAAGTATGAATCAGAATGGCTCTTTTGAGTCACCTGACATTTAATATAATGGATATCTAACACTAATACTCTTAATTTTTAGGAGATAAATCTATTGAACAAGTTCTCATCTCCAAAACCTTGAAGCAGGTTTGGTTCGATCTAGTGAGTCTTAACTGTTTTAATGATAAAGATTAACTGATTTCTCAATCCGTAGCTAGGACTCAGCAGTCATTCGACTTTCACTTTTGGTGTATTTAGCTCCTTTCGACGCAGCAAGAACCACTGAACAGTTGGCAGTCACATGATACCGTGGCTTTTGTGTTGCGAAAATCAGTCAGGAAAGTTTAAAAAGCATCTTTAAATCAAATAGAGAATCTTCTTTTATTCCAGAAAGCCTGATATTATTTCAGGACTAAGCAGTTAAAGTAAGAGTCCTGGCTCATGCATACCGCTAATAAAAAATTTTTTCAACGTTACCAAACGGACAAACAGTCCATTTTCCCCGTTAATTGCTTGTCATGCATACAGGCCCTGGAGAATAATTTCACCCCTGCCTGGAAAGTAGTACTCTCCCAAGCTCAGAGGACTTTAGGAACATCTCTGATTGGGGGAGGAAGCATAGAGTTTTTCTTTCCCCTCTGTGCACAATAACATCACACACAGCTGTTTTTAACTTGGTTAAATATCAAAATGAGTGTCTCCTTCCAGCCTGACAATGTGAATGTGTCCCTGTCAGCTCCCGGTGTTACAGTTTAAAGGGTGACCCCATAAACTGGAGACTTTCAGCAGAAAGCCAAAGGTGGCTTTTTCCTCACCTTAGATCTTGAGTGCCTTATGAATGAAATAAAGTTAAAGTTAGAACTTGTTGATAATTTCATCAGAGAAGTATTTGGTTATCTTAAACCATTTGAAAGGTTACACCCCAACAAAAGTTTTCAATGTTCTGGTTTTGAAGCCATTTTTAAGCTTTATTGGTCTAATGGGGTTTTTGCAATTACCTGTACATTTGTCTCCAAATGTTTTTGCTCTGCTTTGCAAAATCAACTAGAGTAATAGTGATTTTGAAAGTGTCCCCATAGCTTTGAAGTGACAGACTGCTCTGATGGATGTTCATTAAAACTGTAAATATGGCAATGAAAACAGAATTGCCTAAAATTTCAACTTGAGATTTTTTTTCACATCTTTATTTGGAAGCATTACTATTCTTGAGATAGATGTTCTTTGGTGCCATGCCAGCTACTCTGCAGGATCATAAACCACAAAGAATGAAACTCTTTTTTTCCATTAAACTTTCTGTAAAGTTTCATTCCCATGGGATTTATATGAAAGATGTCTTTAAAAAGTTTTAAGATACCATGAATAAAACTATGATAACAGACAATTTGAAGTCGAACTTCACGCCTTTATGGCTTATCAAGGGATCCTGCAGCCTCTTCAAACTCAGCCCCCACCATCACAGTCTGCCACAGCGTGGAGGAAAAAAGCACCTCTGGGAAACATTTCTGAAGTTAAATATTCCCATGGGTTTACTGGTTTGAAGGCAGCACAGCAGCTGGTTTTAATTGCCTTGAGAAGCTGTGAGAGTGGGTCATCTCCTACTGGTGGCCATGGTCTTATCTGCATGGTTCAGTTTACTTCCTGTTTTGAATTGCTCGGTTAGCGCAATTGTACATGTCATTGTTGCATTCACGTTCACTCTGTCAACTTTTACTATGTAACATTTTTCCCAAATATTTCTTTACTTTTTGAAGTGAAAATGCTTAAATATATTTTTCTTGTGCAAAAATTTGAATGATGCCTCAAGATCTCAGACTTTAACTAAGATTTCAAGGTGTTTGAATTAAGAGGTTTTTGCAGAACCTTTAATTGTAACCAACATGAGTGCCAGCTTTGTAAACAGAGCACAGTGCTTCATGACCAAGGCCAAAAGGTGTATTTCTTCTGCAGTTCATCTGTAAATGTCCGACATGGATAACTGCAGCCTTGAGTAGTGCTGAGCAAAATCCTTTAAGAATTTTGGGGAACTTCAACACTTCTTATTCAAAAATAAGATTAGCATGAAGTTTAAACATGTTGCCAAAGCCAATGTCCTAGCCAAAGCATGTTCTAGACCAGAAATAACTCCACATTCTCTATAACTCACCAATTCTTCCTTATTTAGATTACTGTTCTGAAGCATGGGGGAACACTTATAAAACTTCCCTTCATTCTGCAAAAAAGAGCAATCAGGTTTATTCATAATGCTGATTCTTAGGCACACACAAACTTCTTTTTTTAAATCCAAAGCTCTTACATTTTGTGACTTAGTGGAGCACAAAACAGCTTAACTAGTCTACAAAGCAGAAGAGGAAGAATTTGCTGCCATAAAACATTCAGAAAATGTTTCATGATAGAGAGGGTGGTTAACTTAGGGGAAAATGCAAACCTAAAGGTTAGAAACATGTATTATATCAAAAAGTTTCTGTATTACAAACGATGGAACTGACTGAGTCCAGAACTTAAACAAATTTCAAATATATGTCAAAAAGAGGCATAAAGATCTGATTCTCCAGAAGTACATCACCGGTTAAATATCTCAAGGTGTTAGGTGTTAGGTAAATAAATTTGTAAAGACATCTGTATTAGTGAATTTTTCTGTATAAATGATATGTTGTATATCCATTGTACAGGTTTAAAAATGTTTGTAGACAAAATACAGCATTGTAATTTAATGACACAAATCAAAGGGGTAGGATTAGATAAATCCATACTTCTTTATACTCCTTTTCGCTTATGTAAACTGAGAAACTAAATCAGTGTTTGTCTTGTTCTGTTTTCAATTTTTTCCGATTTTTTTTTCCGACCATTTGTTTGTATTACCCACTGTCTAACTTGTCATCTACATGAATGAAATAGTCGTTCATTCATTCATCCAATGCTCAAATCAAAAACATAAAAAACAAAATATTAAGAGCAGTAAGTATCAAAAACCACCATGCATAGATGTCCCAAGAAATTTGGCTTCAACCATCACTTTCTTCATGTCAACCAGGGCTTGTATGCATGACAGGCCATTGGCGGGGAAAACAGACCTTTTGTACGAACGGGGGGTATACATGAGCCAGGTTAACGGGCCAAAGGAGCGTCAGACTTCATGGAGGCAGACCCCACCATTACAGGCGCTAACGGCAGATGAAATACGTAGACAGTCTCTTTCATAGTGTAATTAGTTAACTAGACAATTATTTGCTGTCGTGCATGTGGCTAATGCTGCAGCCAAACTGGACGTTCCATAACAGAACGTTAGGACTAATGGTCCTGTTAGTTTAAGGACTGAACGTGCATACGGGCCCAGCTCTGTTAGATACTCTAAGCTGCTGGAAGTGGTCAGTGATGACAGGAGGATAAAAAGGGCTTACATTTTGAGGGTTGGGCAAGTGCTTATCATATGTAGTCACTGATGGAGCATTCCATCCTTCCTTTTTCTGACAGGCATTGTGAAGATGCTTAATTCATTCACCGGCTGGACTTGGCACCTACCCAAAAAGTAAGAAAAGCTTGTGTTACTGTGCTTGATTGGCCAGCAAGTCACGCTAACAGCTCCTGAAACATTCAGTGCCTTTGATATCATGTGGTACTTCTTTTTGGTGCAAGGCTCTGATTTCTTCTTTTTGAGACAGTTCTCTTTAAACATCTGGAAATAAGACTTTTTTTGTAAAACTGTGACATTGGCACAGGCAAAGATCACAGCATGAGATGTTGAAAAATGTGCATAATCAAACAGCCTGGAAGCTAAGTAGCATAAGTAACAAGTCCACACAAATAAACGAGCTGGAAGTGAGGAGCTAATGGGAGCTGACAGAAGGTAAAAAAGTTCCCTCTGAAGTAGAGACAGATCTATTGTTGCATGGCTCTGCCTGCTGCCGTGCCCATGGCTGCAGCAGGCCCTTGGAGAGCTGCCGTCCACCCTCACCTGATTATTTTTCACCTTGTTTATGTCTGTACTCCTTCATGGCCCTGCTTCCATCTCTCTCCCTGCATAGACCTGTCTCATTACGTCCATCTCAACGATTCATTCAGCCGAGAGAAAGATGGAGGGAGGGAGAGGAGGTAAGTGGGGGAGGGTAGGGGACAGGTAATGCAAGGACAGGTAAGGAAAGGCGATTAGAAAGAAATGAATATATAGAGGGACACTGTTTAAATCCACCCAGACAAGACATGAGCAGGTGTTTAGAGTGGAAATCACTCTGAGCGTGGATATTCATCCAAAGCAGGGCAGGCGGGGAAGGACAAAGTACACCTTACATAAAGTGTGGCCCAGGTTTTTATCCAAACTACAATCGGTAAACAGTTGTTACGCAGCACATCTACAAGGCTCTGCACAGCGTTTCTGCATCTGATTAATCTTTCCTTATAAGCTGTCAATCACTGAAGAGGTATGAGCTGACAAGTAATATCAAGGAAATGAATGAGTGTGACATTTACTTTCCTTTGAAATAAGCCTGCCCAGACTTTTAAAACAGGATCACATTGAGTAGTGCTCTACTGATGCTGTGCTAGTATAGTATTCCACTATGTAAACTACAATGCCTTAGTGTCAGGCTTAGTTCATGTATGAGTGAACATTTTTTAAGACTTAAATTTCCCCCCTTATTCAAAAAGACATCAGAACCAGTTAAAACTGCCCCTCTAAAGATGTCAGTCTAGCAGGTGTATCAGTGAAAATGTTGACATGAAGGATATCTAAATGGCAGGGGTCAAGTTTCTCGACATATTAACCATATTGCACAAAGGAAGCTGAACTGTTTGGGTAAATAGGACTTCAGTCTTTCTGTTCAACTTATAGTCAATAGGGAGTGTAAAGGCATTGTACTTTTGAGAAATCCTTCTTCTAGATGAGTTTAGCCAACAGGAACCGAAGCACCTGAGGTTGAACCTGGTTTCACCATGGTAAAAGCTAGTCAAGTCTGCTGCCTTAGTAACAGCAAAACACAGAGCAGAGTTTAGTCATTTTAATCCTCCAGTAAGTCAAAAATCATCTATAACATCTGTTACATTACAACAAGTCTTGTGACATGCATGACAGGGGTCACGGGCAGGGAAACTAACATAAGAAAAACTGCACCTTAGTACAAACAAAAACAAGGCCTTTGGGGTCTAAAAGAGTCGACAATAGAAAGAAAAGCCTAAAACAAGGTGGAGTTACTTTGTGGGGAGATAACCATGTGCAAAAAGAAAATCTCCTTACAGATCAACCCTCTCAAATCTCTTATAAATACCCTCTTTCCCCCCCATCACATTCACACATACGCACTCCCAAAACACTCATCACACAAACCAAGAGAAACCAACTGAAGGTGTTGGCTCTCTGGTGTCACACACCTAACTGAGGGAAAGATCCTCCTTTTATAGACTCAGCCTGATGAGCACCAGCTGGGAGCAATGAGGACAGGTGAGCTGAGTGAGAGCTCGTTAGGAGTGCTGGAGCTCACAAGCTACCTCCACCTGTAGCACATCGATATAAGAGCATTTAATCAATTGCAGCAAATAGCGAAATTAACAACTCTTTACTTTGAATAAACAATGTAAGGCTGTAGAAACCAGTTGCACTGAGGATGCTATTAAAACGGTAAATGGACTGAGTGGTGAAAAGTTAAATACAAAGTGCCTGCTACATGCGGCTCACATCTCTCTCCTTGTCTCCTCCCTCTGCCTGCTGCACACCTGAGTGGCATTAGCGTTCAGGTGGGAGGAGGTGATATAAGGTGGACAGAGGGGAGAGACGGTCTTCCCGTCTCTTCTCCACCAGTGAGCAACACACGTTTTCTTTTTGTAGGACTTATGTCCTTTTGGTTTTCTGTTGATTAGTCTTTGTTCTGGTTCTCTACTTTCTTCCAGGTTTTGGTTCACTCCCGTCAAGTTAGTTGCCGGAGATTTGTTATTTTAGTTTGGGTTGGAGATCTCTGGTAGTTCAGTTATCAGTTTTTCTTTAGATTCTTGTTGATCATCTTTGGTTAGGGGCAGGTGTTGGGTGCAACAGTCCAAAGCGTGGCAGGCCCAGTACCTTCCCGTCTTTTGTTTATTTCGGCTGGGGTCCCCAGTTCATTTTTTGTTTTTTCCTTATAATATTGATTTTCTTTTTTTATTAACTCTGATCATTGATTTAACATAATAAAGTTTTGTCCTTTGCCCTGTAATTTATCTTTGGTTGTCGTGTCCCTTTTCTATATATGCTGCGGTCTCCGGGGGGTTGAGGCTTGTCAGTTCAGGGGACTGTAACAGTGCCTAACATTATACGTTACAATCACCCTTTCACATGTTGATGGCGGAGTCACAGGGAGAGGCAGGTTGGCAAAGAACTCTGGCAATTGGACAGCAGTACCTGGGATTGAACCTCCCACCTCCCACTTGAGAAATGAGCAAAAGCTGCTCCTTGAATAGGGGATATTATAATTTCCTATATTTCACATTTCCCAGAATCTGTCTGTAAACAGCTCAAAATAATCTATTTTTTAAATAGCACAAGCTCTTCACAAGACCTCCTGAAATGATGAAGTCATCACACTAGGATCTCCTTGGTGTTTCATAACACATTGGAGGGGCAGGTCTCAAACACAGGGACTTGTACTTCACATGGAAAAAGTTTGATGTAATTATCACCTCTGCCATTTTTTAACCTTTCTTATGCCTTCATATGCTGCTGTCATTACAGACATTCAGTTTTTTCTGCATCAGAATTCACCAGTCTGCAAAAAACACCAAGATGTTTGTTTGTCTATGTTATTTTTTCAGACCTTCTACTACTCATAGTTCAAGGATGTCGAGTACAAAAAAAGTATGCTCCCATCATCTGGGCACACATCAAATCCAAATCCACACCAGGGTCGTTTTAAAAAAGCCTGGACAGCACATTAAATTTCACAATGGATTAAGTCAGAGTCCTGAGGTCATGTTGGGTTATGTTGAGGTCTGAGATGGAAATTTGTTTAGGACATGTCACACTTTTCGATGAACTGGCGATGATTTGTCCCTAAGACGGTATTCATACTTCTGGGACAGAAATACCCCTCCCACCCCTCCCACCCCCATCAGTTATTAAGATTTAAGCCTCTTCTGTGCTTTCTCTGCTTCTCTGCATGGCTGATCCAGGCATCAGCAAAAAAGCACATTTTATCAGTCGCAGAGCTTTGCCAGGAAATCATTCACCTATATAATTAGGAATCGACAAAAGGCAATTTGTACAGTATCTGATCGCAGGTGAAAGACACTGAAATCAATATCCCTTACCCATCTTTTCGGTGAAATTAAGGACTTATGGGTGGTCTTTGTCCCTGCTCAGACACCCGTGTTCCTGTTTCAGATCCTATATTTATTTATTTTTTTTCCCTATTGTACTGGCTTCAGAATTGTCCCACTTTCAATTTACAGTGCTTTTCAACCCATTCAGACAAAGACTCACCCTGTATCCCCTTCAACACAACCCCACAGATTTCCACACATATATATAAAGAAATGAGTGTGAAGGGAGTGTACCTGAAAGTAAGAAGCACAGCAGATTCCATACAGTCAAAATTAATGTTAGGCCCCTAGCACAACAAAGACCCTCTTGAAACTCTAATGTGTCAAATACACCAGATATGTCAGCAGTTGTGGCTGCGCACACAGCTTTTGGAAACACAAAGAAAGAATCTTTGCGGTAGTCTCCATGTAAACGTGGCCTCAGTTTCTGCCTCTAAAAAGGGTTTAACTGGTGTCTGTGGGTCACCAGGGATCCATAAGTGAGGATATAAGCTAGTATGTAGTCATCATATTGGCATGAAACTGAAGAAAAGCTTATGCAAAGCTGTACCTTCTTATATTTATAATTCCCTTTTTATGATTAGTTTTAAGGTTCAAGTTAAGATGATAAAGTTCAGGCGTCTTTTTGAAAGAAGTCTTCATATCTTGATGTGAACAAAACAGCGTGTAAAATGGGACAGCGCTGTCACTGCTGTCACTTGCTGACAGTATATCCCACATTGTGGGGCATGGCATTTTGATGAAGTGCATGTCTGAAATTGTTTGCGCATCATGTAACCTCGTGCCAGGTGAGTGTTCAATCCCACAGGGCTGAGTGGAATATTGCTGCTGCTGAACCCTGTAACCTCATATCTGTATGTTTGTTTGTGCTTTAGTATAGTTGCAAAGCCGTTAGGTGAAATTTTGAAACTCACACAGTTTTCTGAGACTAGAAACAGACAAAACGCACACAGATATGTGTACACTGTGTCTTTAACTTGTACGGTTTATAACCTCTCTCACAGTTTGCTCTTTAGGCCATTGAATTTCAAACATTGCTCAAAATCGTCTGTTTCTTCATCCGTGGGTGTTGTCTTGTTGGTGCTTAGCAAAGAGTAATATTACGCAGCAGTGTCTCTAAAATGTTATACATAAATATGAATAAAAATAAATAGATAAATAAATAAAACTTAACTTTTTGTTTACCATGATGGATTAACTCCTTCTCTTCAAGACATGTTTCATAAGGTGAAGAAGCAAATGACTGTCTCTAACAAAGAAAACAAACAGAAGTTCATAGCCACTTTGAGCACTGGGGTAATGTGAACTTTACAGCAGACATAAACATCACAAGAGATGCACTGTTTGGTATTACATGGATATTTAGGAGGCAACGCTGAATTAGAGGAATACTGTTATACAGCAACAGCCTAAGTATTAAAAACTACCGTGACATTAATCTTTTGTCATACTTCCCAGAACTAGAACATCATTTGAGTGTGTGTCATTAATTAAATAATATTCAGTTTGGAGGTATTGCTTCCCTAAAGGATCACAGGAAAGGGAGACTAAAGTACAGAAATGCATCTTATAAACAGAGATGAGTCTTGGTCCCGATGAGATCCCAAATAACGAGTGCTAACTTGCATGCGCAAACTCAAAACCACCTGCTCTTACTATTGCAGTGGACCTTCTAGGTTGCATGTGTAATTGATAATGGGTGCAAAAGAGGTGCAGACTGCCCTATTGAAGTGAGGATTTTTGGTGTGCTACCCGCTGTCACCATAGAGAGTTTGGGAGGGCACAGTGGCTGTAAATGAAAAATGAAGTTTGAAGCCGGGGAGTCGGAGGTCTTGGTTGGGGGAAGCAAATAAAGACACTGGTGAATGCAGCAGAAGAAATTAGTTTTATTAGACCATCTGTGAAGAAGCGAATGCTGTAAGCAGAACCAGAAGATCTGCAGATGAAATAAAAAGGCGGTTTGTAATCAGATGTTATCTCTAACAGTCCAAATATTTTGACACAATGACTGCAGCCATTTGTGCATGACACTGTGCCAGTTTGCAACTGCCTTTCAAAAGTTCTAAATATGGAGGCAAACACACCGACTGCAATTAGTTTCAGGTTTGATAAATCACATTGTGGAATGATTACCTTGAATCTCATCTTCCCAGTACTTTGTGCTTTCTGATAATCTGCATGTATTCTACATATTTATGAAGGCAAACAAGCTAAATGGAATGCGTATGCTGTTTTGCTCCTTGGACACCCAGTAAAATTAGTGTGCTATCTAGTCTCCAAGTGTTTCATACTCGTAAACCTTTAGTCCATCAGGCCCTTGGTGGTGGTCCTGACAGCAGTTTCCTAATTCATGGATCTGGAAAAAGACAAAGTGCTCATAAAGTGGGACACTTTGGTCTGTAAATTGACCAAAGTAGACAGAATGCATGAAGGTTAATGCAGATGAAGTGATAAATGAGGACAAAATTGAAGTAAGTTTTGCATTTGGGATTAAAAATTTACCTTGAATCTCACCCAATGACAGCTGAGATAGGCTCCAGCCACCTGCAACCCTGAACAGGATAAGCGGTTCAGAAAATGAGTGAATGAATTTACCTTGAATAGTTTTGGCCACAGCTTAACTGAACTAAGCAGACTACAACAGTTGATAAATCCACAGTCAAAAGTAAGGCACAGCTGTACATATATTCATGCTTTTCTATGAGACCAAAGTGTTTTATATTAAATTTTTAATAATAAATGTTTCTATTTGACTACATCTGTTTGCATTTATTCAGAGTGCCTCAAGGAGGTGCAGAAAATAATGGTAAAGCAGCAGAATGTCTGCCTGCTTTTTCTTCTGGTCCTAAAGTCTGGCCGGTCAAAAATGTGTCTTATTTACTCTTTGTGCTGGTTTTGACTTTATAATGCACTTTAAATTTCCATGAATATGTGCAAAAACTGCAGATTTTTGAAACTCCACTTGTGGCATGCTGCATACACACATAAAACTATTTATATATGGTTATACTATACATATACTATATAATTTTTGCAAGAGAGTGTGAATATATATTCCGTCTCTTACAAGCATTCATGTTCTTGAATGATGAGTACCTGCATGCGTGCAGTTTCCCTGTATTTTTCCATGATATGAGTAGAGGGAGTGAATATATGAATTTTGTTTTCGGCAGTTTGTGTCTCAGGCTGATGATAGCTGTTCTACCTGTGGCCTCCTGTCACGGCTTTGCGCTGATAGCACATGGGATGAAGGTGACTGAGGATGACAGGCAGGCAAATGACTTTTCACCTGCAGCTGATTTCTAAATGCAAACGCCAGGGTTAGACAAATGGGAATGGGACGCAGCAATTACATCGAGGCTGACCTTCAGCTTGTGCATGCAATGGGGGCTCGGTGATGGAGCTGTCACACGCTTCATGCTTGGTCCCTTTCTGCCTTATCACAGTCACACAGTCCCTGGGTTTATAACTTAAAAATCTACAGTCAAATTATTTAGTCCCACCCTTGATAAGGCATTTAGTTTTAGGAGCTTCCTGATCAGTGTCTCTCATCAGAAAATGAGTAATTTACGTTTACCAAACAGTTTTTCCATTTATGTTAATTCATTGCAGAGAGATCGGCTCTTCATCACTTCCAGCTTCATGGAAAAGAATTCCTGGACAGACAAAAGGGAAAATGTGGCTGATAAATGCTGCATGTAATGATTAAATTTAAATACAGAGGTCAAGTGCTCTCATTATTTGCACTTAAATATTAAAATACTGTTAATATTTCATGCAGCCACATATGGGGCACTGAATTAATTTTAAATAAAAATGTTTGCATAGAATAAAGTGCTTTTAGGGGCCAGCGTATGAGTGAGAAATTGTTACCCTGGAGCTGAATTTGTAATTAGTTCCTTCAAAGTCTTTACTGAGTCCCCAAGATATGTAAGTTTGGCTCACATGAAAGTTATTTTTATGTTCACCAATCAATCAGCCAATCTATACTTGTATAGCCCCAATTCATAACAAAGGTGATCTCAAGGTGCTTGGCATTAAAGAGGGGTTATAATGCTTTCCCTCATTTTCATCAGATTTTCAAACCACTACATTTAGATATGTTGTAGAACTTCAAGATCATCACGTGACCAGAGTGGAGCAGCAAAAACTTCCTGGCCACCCAAGGTGCCCGCCTTCATCGTTCCTTGCTTAAAGCCCCACCATGCGGCTCCGCCCATTACGGCTCAGTGTTCAATGGAGATTGCGACTCCATTCCACACTCACTCCACACTTGCTCCAAAATTTGGCCACTCAGCTCGCAATTGCTCAGCTCTGCTTACATGCTCTGTGCGTGACCTTCATGAGGCTTTCTGAAATGATGAGGTCATTGCATGAAGATCTCCTGACTGGCCCCCAAAGGGCTGACCAATCAAAATCACCAAAATGAGAAAAAAAAAGCTCTATTTCATGTAAAGCTACTGTGGACAATAGACTGTATAAACCATGGATGTAGTCTCAGCGACGGCACCCGTCTGATCCTGAAACCGTAAAATAAAGCCTGCGTCTGCGGACCCAGCCACGTTTGATATGTCGGTTCTAAGTATTCTTCCGAACAGTGACAGGGCACTCGTCAGTCATGTGACCTGAGCTGTGTCTCAGATTGGACAATCAAACAATCCTAATGACTTCTATACTGCTTAATTTGAAAAAAAATTATTCACTGTACAGTGTGTGCTGAAAGTGAAATCAACATTTTACACCCAAGCCAGTATATAAACCAGGCTGTAAATATACTTTTTAATGCTGTAAAAGTCCGTTTTTATGGCTGGGTGTGTACGTGACTTTCGGTCTTTCTGCAGCTAGCCTTCAACTGATTTCCAATGAACAGCTTCAATCAGGCTTCATTTTTACTAACCAGATGCTGTCCCTGGCTGTGGGGGCACTAGAGTGATACTTAAAGCCTCAAAAAGTCCCACATCTAAACTAGTTACAGGGGCAAGAAAAAACTTTGTTTAAACATAGAAACCTTGAGAGGAACCAGAAGTCAGACAACAGCTCAGGCAGACTTACGGTTACAGTGCCAGTAAAAATACGTGAAAAAACTGCACGAGCTACAGATTAAATGATGGTTGACTTATCTCTGGAGCTGAGCTAACAGGTTTAATAGCAGCCTTCATAGTTAAGGTGATGATAAATTCGGTCTGAATGATGATAAGCTGTAGTGGCTGCAGTCTGGCAGATCCACAGTAGGAGGCTGACAGGCTGTTGAAGACCAAAATTCTAAATTAATTGCAAACTGTCATGATTGTAAACAACAAACTATGGAGAAAAACACACAAAAAACATATTCATCAAATAAAAATCCAAAAGCACTTAGAGGTAAAAGAGACACAGGTGGAAAAACCATCATCTATAAAAGGTAAATAAGAGCAAACATATAGTTATTTAAGCATTAACAAAACATGCATACGCTAAGAAACATAAAATATGTTTGATTTAAAAAAGAGCTGCAACATATCAAAAGAATAATATATGAGTTTTAATTCACTAGTTATCACTGAAACATCTTGATCAGTTACACAGACTATATACATGAACTGCTAGTGTCTAATAGCACAACAAATCAGCATCTTCTCAGCGCACTCAAGAGGATCAGGAAACAAAATTCAATTCTTTTGTGCTTGTGTTTGCCTCGTGCATACATTGGTACAAGTCACGCATGGATAGCACTGGGACAAGTCTCTTCTCCAGGCTGATTAGTTCTGCTCCAGAAATGTGGAGAGTGACAAGTTAATCGCAGACATGGTGGCGCTGAGCAGAGGTCTCCGAAGGACTGGAAGGACAAGACAAGGATCCACAGGATTGTTGTGAAGGATGCATCGCTTTATGTGAAATGAGTCATCAAGAAGCACATGAGACATGTAAAGAGAGGTACAGGCTGTTGTATTATCCAGTTTCTGTACTTAAAGACAGGATGAAGATGGAACATTTTATAAGCTATAGTCCAAAAAAGGAGGGTACTGAATAGATTAGAAAAGTTAAAATGATTCAAAGATAAAAGATATAAGAAAATTTATTCTGGTTGATTCTTAGAGTAAAAAAACACAGAATATAAATGTTGTTTCTTATGGCCAAATGTGATGCTTTAATGGAGCTCACAGTCATTGGCAGAGCCCTGGTCTACAAACCTGAATAAATGTCAAGTTGTATCAGAAAAGTTCCCCCTGGTTCAGCAAAGAAACACTTAACAGGTTTTACATTTGCATTTTACACCACAAAGGTTTTACACATTTCGTCTCTGACTGGCAGCATCTGATGACTTGATCCTATTTTTACACAAAGTGTTCACAAGTCCCAGATCTCAATGATCATCTCTGTGGTATCATCCTGCAGTTGGTAGGTCACATGTTTTGCTCGTTACTGTCAATTCATAAGCAGTGAAAGAGTATGAAATCAAAGTATGCTCTGTGTGAATGTGGTCAAAAAGTTCTGATGTGATAATGAGTGTGTGATGAGTTCAGTTTTTTGTAGTCTAAAGGAGGCTGAGTTATATCAGTTTGTGGCTGAGAAAGAAGGAAAAAATCACAAAAATATCAAAAGATTGGCCCTTGGGTGGTCAGCCTGGATTGTGTCCAACATGCGCCCCTTTTCCTCCTCCTTGTGCATGTTGCACCTCCTCTCTCTCACCCTGTTTCCTTTTTCATTCACCAATCTTTCCTTGTCCAAAATTGCTACTGAAAAATACAAACAAGAAAAATACTCATAATAAAATAAGTCATTAAATGTAAAAGACTGTTATCAGTAATTTGAGGCAAACATTACATATTTTCTGTGATAACTGTGATAAAGAGAAGTACTCAGACAGCATAAAACAGCACCATAATAGAGGTTTTGTATTAAAATTTTTAAAAGCGGTCATCGTTGCCTCACAGAAAGAAGGTTCCTGGTTTGAACCACCAGCTAAATTGGAAATAATAATAAGGGAAATGATAGATGGATAGATCTCCAAAGATTTTTCTTCTTATCTTAGCAAATATGGATTGCTAGATATAGATCAAAAAACATGCTCAGGGTTTAGGATCTCGGTTGCATTATAGCACATGAAATGACTCTTAGGCAGAATAATTTGTTGATTCTCCTCAGTGCATCCCCATAAGAATTCCCTAAAAATAGATTTATCATGTGTAATTTGAACCCCAATAGCATTAAAGTGATACTCCGGGATGGAACAAGTTGGGTCCTTTCACAAGGTTTAGGGCAGAAATTACCCCTACAGCAGTGTTTTTGTGCAGCAGAAGCCCAGAGCGCTCACACCAAACACCCCCACCCTGCTCTTCTGCCAGTTTCCTCTGCATTCAGACGGGGCCATATTTTACTTGACCAAAAACACAAAAACGGACTCCCACTGAAAAAATCTGATATCAGTCTGCATTCACACTTTATTTAGAGAATTTTCAGCGCGTTACTTTCACACAAAAACACAGCTAAATAAGGCTCTAGTTCTCATGTGGCTCTTTGTCCTGGCAGACTACCTGCGTTTGTTTATATCTGGCACGCCGCGCGCGCGGACTGATACACTTAGCAGCAAGCGCCTCGTAGCCAGCTGTGGCTCTGCAGCAGAGGGAGCACTGTTTTACGACACGATGAGAACTAGAGCCTTACTTAGCCTTACTTGTGTGAAAATATCACGCTCAAAATTCTCTAAATAAAGCGTGAATGCAGACCGATATCAGATTTTTTTCGGTGGGAGTCCGTTTATTTGTGTTTTTGGTCAAGTAAAAATTGGCCCCGTCTGAGTGCAGAGGAAACCAGCAGAGGAGCAGGGAGGGGGTGTTTGGTGCGTGTGCTCTGGGCTTCTGCTGCACAAAAACACTGCTGTAGGGGTAATTTCTGCCCTAAACCTTTTGATAGGACCAACTTGTTCCATCCCGGAGTATCACTTTAAGCTGATATCACTCAAGTGACTCTGGTGCTAGTCTTGGTGCTGGTTGAAGCTCAGAATTGTTCAACTAGAGAACCGTTGAAGAAGCAGCTCACTTTCCTACAGGCAAGGACTATAAAGGCTAAAATATACTGGATGCGTCTGTAATGCGTCTGTGTTTCGTTATGGCAAACGGATCAAATAGGTTTCATCCAGGTCAGTGTGTCACACAGAATCCAAGACTGACACAGTGAGTCTGCGTGGCTGGTCTGTTGTGTTGCAGGTAATACGCAGCCATCCTATTTTTGACAGACCAGAAGCTGTGACAGGAAGTCGTGACCGGAAACTACCTAAAATATGCAGTGACTTTCAAAATAAAACAGATCATATTTAGCTTGACTACGATGATAAATGGACATAATGAGCGGAGCCGGACCAGGAGTAAACAGGTTTGAGGTTTTACAGCCCAACATGCATGATGAGAGACTTATCAATGGAGTCGGAAGCATGAGCACTTTTTGGTCTGTGACTCCAGCTGTCTGTCAGTCAAGCTGCTTGTCAGAGTGAACACGCAGCTGGTGTAAGTTGACCAACACAGTCATGACTCAGCGCGTCAGAGTCGCACTGCATGTATCTGGTATATTTCAGGCATAAAGGTCAAAGGAAAAATCACTAAAAGTACCAAGAAAAACAAAATTGGAGGAAACAGGGCTTTTTACTTCTTGAAAGGGTTGAGACGCTCACATTTTTTCCAGATACAAGCAAACTCAATGATCTCAATAGCACTGTTTTTTTTCTCACTGATATATCAAGGAACATTTTTATCTTGAGGCTACTCTTTTGAATGTCCATAATCTGCTACTAGGCTACTTTATCAATTTATCTTTTTTTTTTTTTTTTTTTTACATTCCCCTGAATGCCACATGTTACATTTTATTTCCTTATACACATTGGCGAAATAGAGTGCAATCAGGCTTTCAAACATTTTTATCAAAAGCAGCAGAAAACAACTTTTCTACTCATTTCAAAATAAGGAGAGGAACATGTTTTTTTGGCACAGTAGAGGGTGGTGTTGATGTTGGCTTGAGTGCAGTGGATGCTGAGGCTTTACAAGGACACACACAGATTCTGTAGCTTTGAAAAAACTCAACTCGTACAAAATAAACTAATAATTATATGTTCCAGCCAATAGAGTTCGCTGAGGTAGTTGAATAATAAACACCACAGGCACCTGCAGTAATCAGAAACCAGAATGCAAGTAATGACCATGCACACAGCTTCATAAAAAAATAGGTTTCTCTAAGTGCATTCAAACACCACATCGTGAATAAGATCAAAACTGAGCGATGGCTTAAATACTCAAGTCCATGAACGCTCACAGTATGAAGGTGCTGAAACAGCTTCAGTGACTCATTTTCTGTGATTATTTTGTTCCCCAAACTTTCCAACATGATTTTTTTTTTTTATTTTGGCTTACTGGGTTCCTCCCAGACTCGATGGGAATTTTGAATGAAGGCTTAGATAGAGCAGCTTTAGCTCCCAAAAACCCTTGCCTGGCTCTCCCTTCTCCGTCCCACACTGGAGGTTTGACAGAAACATGTGCAAATTTTCAGAAGCAGTCTGGATTTCCGCACGGGCAATTTCATTCATCTCTGTGTGAGCAAACAGGAAAGAGTGAGCGTTCGTCTACCTACCCTGCAGCCAAAATAAGAAACCCGGTGGGGGTTTGGCAGTTGAGACTTTTTTACATGCAAATCACCTCAATAAGTTAGGAGCACTGTGCAGCACAATAAACAAAAGACATATATTTTAACTGGACTCCTGAATACTTCAGGCCAATTTTAAGGCTCTTTTCTGTGTTTTTTCTACCACGTTTCATTTTATCAGGATGAGCTAAAACTGTAAAACAAAGCATCTTTCCTGCCTCGCATTTTCCCCTAGGACTTTGACTGACCCTTGCACTTTGCAACACCAGACACATCTCCAGATATTAAAAGATTATGTTGGTCACAGGTTACAGAAACTGTGACAAGTAACAGAGACATGAACAATAATCCAAGGGCGGATATATCTTATATTAGTTTCCCGCCGCGTCTCTTATCTCATCCCTCTGGGAGAACATGTTTATATGCGTCAGTCAGGGTTTAGCAGGTTTCATCTGGTTGGTGAGTGTTTGGTGTTTTTTAGGGTGCGTTCGCAGTCGGTGTGTTGTCTGAACTCTGCTGTGTTTCCTGCTTTAGAATATCTGACTGGATGCAGTCATTTCCAGGAAATCAAAAGCCCTGGAGAGATAATCATATAAACAGATCTGTTTTCACCTTACACGTAGAGACACCATTATTCTTTTATGTATATGTTTGGAAAAAGAGCTGCTGTGCATCTTAATGTCACATCATAAAATCTAGAAGAGTTTATAGTGGTTCATCCTTCTGCCGGACTGAAATAGTAATGAATGTACTCATTTGGATCAAGTCTTTAGACAAAAATTGATGAATATTCAATGAGTTCTTCCACAAAACATGTTTGACTGCTTCTCCTCCAGCTGCTTTTGCTGTTTTGTGTCATAGTTCTGTGACACTGTTCTTTTTCTTGTCTAATGTTTATAATTCTACAACTATGATTTCATTTAGCAGTTGCTTTTACTGCAAGTGTTGTACAACACAAGCAAAAATTTAGACAGGAAAAACCTCAGTGAGTGTCATGTGGCTTTTCATACTTAGGTACATGTCTTGAACATTGATCTGGATCTGACAGGTTTCAATTTTAGCCAATGGGTTAACTTCTTCTGGTTCTGCTTTCCTGCATTGGGAACAATGCATCTGTTTGCGTAAAGCGAATCAAGGAGTTGCTCCTACATGAGTTTAATGAAACCTGCCACCATAAGCAACTTTTTTATTTGCCCTTCTTCGGACATCATGTCTAATTTTTTTGTTTGCTCTCCCCATACATCACCAAGTACTCCTGGATCTGTGAGTGAGTGCCACCCCCATCCTGGTTTAAATTAGCCAAATCATCACCTCATTCAACACTTACTAAACGTAGAATGGGCTGACCAAGGGGCAACATCTGGTTTGGAAAAATGAAGCCTATGTGGAAGTGCTGAAAGTTGCTGTTCAGTGAGAATCCACTTGAGGCTGGCTGCAGAAAAACCAGAAGTGACACACACACACCCAGCCATAAAAACAAGGCTCTTATGGCATTAAAAAGCATATTTAATGCCTGGCTCAAAAAACAGCTTGGGTATAACACTTTCGGCACACACTGTACGGTGAGTGAATTATTTTGTAACTCTGTGATTTAGAAGTTATTCAGATTGTTGCCCAATCAGACACACAGCTCAGGTCACGTGAGTAATGGGCGCCCTGTCGCTGAGCAAAAGGAAACTCATAGCTGGCATCACAGCAAATGTGGCTGCGTCAGACTAGAGTCTTCCAAATTTTCCATTACATGTGCGCCTGAGGCAGGGTTTCTGGTTTGGCCTGCAGGTCCATGTCCTAAAGCAGGTTGACAGGTATCAGTTCAAACCTGCAGTCTGCCTCTTGTGGGCTTGTCTCTGGTCTAGAACTCTTTGAGGACGTCTCCACAGAGACAGCCGTGGCCTTGGCGTCATCAGGCTGAAAAGACATTGTTGAGTCTGGGTGGGGATGAAGTCCATGGGCTTCTATATAGACACACATGAGGTCACATGGCACACACAACCTTGGTCTCAACACCTTCCGGCCCGTTTGGTGAAAGGCTAAAAACAGGCCTAATTTGCCCAAAAAAATAGCCCGCAAAAAAACTGTGTTTTTCGAAAAGTTGGACCTGAACCTGGTTCTGAGAAAACCCACTGGGGACTCTCCCAGGGACCTCACAGACGCACCCTGGAAGTTTCGGAGCCCTCGGGCAACGTTGTGTGGAGTTACAGCCCATTTGGTGAAAGGCTAAAAACAGGCCTAATCTGCCCAAAAAATAGTCTGCAAAAATCTGTGTTTTTCTGAACGTTAGACCCAAAACCCAGTTTTGAGTAAACCCATCGGGGACGTTCCAAGGGACCTCACGGATGCACCCTAGAAGTTTAGGAGCCCCCGGGCTACGTTTTGTGGAGTTACGGCCCATTTGGTGAAAGGCTAAAAACAGGCCTCATTTGCCCTGAAAAATAGCCTGCAAAAAAATGCTTTTTTTTCTGAAATTTGGACCTGAAACCTGGTTTTGAGAAAACCTGTTGCAGTTCAGTTGCAGAGGGCTGATGCGCACATGCCCAAGTAAGGCTGCGATAAGGCTCCATGGCTAAGCAGTGACATTTGTGTAAGTCTTTGAGTTTTTGTTTGTTCTTATCATGTGCTAATATGCTGAGGTGTATTTAATATACGTGCATTTTTTTGAGTTTGCACAATCAATTTAGTAGATGTTATTAGGAATCTTAGTAGATCAGGCCCTTGGTAGCTACTTGCTCTGCAGCACAGTTTATGGTGCTGTTAACCCTTTGAGTGTGTGCTTTGTGAATTTGATGATGTCATTTTGGACCATTTGCACTCAATTAGCAGGCATATGCCCCCTGACACACTGAATGCTGTAGAGGTATGCATTGCTCCAATTATGTGCCATGGCGTAAATGAGAGTTTAGAACAGAACAAAAATGCATTTGCATTTTCAATTTGCCACAGATTCATCAATCTGCTGCACCCAAAGACACAACTGTGCTAATGATACTTCACTCTAGAGAAACATGCAAGCGTTGTGGCCAGCTTTTGTACTCACAGGAGATCCTGCTGCAGAGGAAGACTGCACGAGGGAGATGTGATGATGAATGACACACCAGAAATTATAATCAACTCAAGTAAGACTTCATGAAAGTGAATCTTCATTCCTCAAAGTTTACTTTCACTTTAGGAGTTAATTAGCTCTTCCTCTGACAGTATTAGAGTCTTGGCAGTGATTCATCTCTCTGCAGCGGCCAAAAGGAAGCAAAAATAATTTCCAAATCAGAATCTGATTAGTCCTAAAAGTCCCCTTCTCAACATCTTTTTAACAAATTAACAAAATATGCAAATCAAAGAATAAATTTCATGTTTATTTATTTAAAATACAGCCCATCTGTGACTGAAACTGTCCAACAAATGGCTTGAAGACATGTTAATGAGCATGTTTTGGCTCATAATTGATTTTACTCCAAATAAATTCATCAAAAAGTGAAAATGCACCAAAGTGACCTTCCATGGCTTGGTCTGGAGTAAAGTAAAACAGCCGCAGGTGTGTCTGCACCCTTTCCACCGATGGGAAACTCCTCCTGGTGTGTTGCATCCTGCTCTGTGCAGTTCTCATAGCAACAAGACCCTCCAACCTCGAGAGGTTGGCCACACAGGAATCATGGGAAGCTGGGCTGTCAGATCGGGCAGCCACTCAGGCAGAGTGCATGAGGAGCAGGGGAGAAAGAGCAACACACACACACAGGCGCAGACACACACATGCTCACTCAAATTCCCAAAATCCATCAGCATTTCTTCCCATCCTGCATTACTGTCACACTACTCTGTGCTCTGCTCCACAGCTACTCTCCCTCCCCCCTGGCAGCCATCTCAGTGTTTTACCGGGGTTAAACTGATACTCTCAGGGGCCGGATGGGTGGCGAGGGCCCAAACTGCCAGGGTTTCAAGGGATGCAATTAATCTCGATCAAAATTCTCCCTTTAGGTGTGATTAGAAACGAGCAGAAGCGGGAGGCAGGGCGTCCAGAAGGGAGACGCAGGACAAGCTGTACACTGAGACCAGGGATAATTTGTCCCGCTAACGAGGATGTAGTATTGATCAGGATGCAGACTGAGATCATACAGCACCTCTGTCACATTTTAGCCCTCCGATTGATTTCAAATATACCAGGTCACAGCATCAAACATTATCTGATGAGGTTTCGAATACTTTTAGCTTTTACTGTATGGAAACTCAAAAGAGCCAAAAAATGAATGAAACAGATGTGCTGCTTGAAATCTCACTACAAAAACTTGTATAAAACAACAATGAAAAACTTTCGAAAAATTAAATAATTATTTTCATACTCTTTCACTGTTATTCTTCTCATTTTACCATGCTCTTTAATCCTTAAATTGCTTATTTCTCAGTGATGTAGTGCTAACAACAGTGCAAGCTGACACATTGACTTGAATTGAGACCTTTCTTATCTGGTGCCATCATGGAGTAGAGCCGGACTGTAGACGCATCTGGTGTATCTTGGCCGTAAGGTGTTCTGAGAATTTGAAAACAAAGTGGTGAAGTACAGAGAAAAAAAAAAAAAGTGTCTCCAGTGACACATGAAAAAAATGTGTGGCCAGAGGAGGAGCAGTGTCCTCTTCCATGACTGTGCCTGGGTCTATGGCGCTGTGTCAAGCTCTGATGTCTAGCCATGAAACAGGAAGTTGTTGTCAAAGTTGTAGCTCCTTCAAATAAGGTCCGATTTGCTTCAAATTGTACATATTGGATTAAGGTCACACTTATTTCTCTGCTACTGCAATAGCGCCACCCTCTGGAAATGCTTGGTAGAACTGCTCACACCAACATCATTTCCATTTATATATAAATCTAGATAGATAGATAGATAGATAGATAGATAGATAGATAGATAGATAGATAGATAGATAGATAGATAGATAGATAGATAGATAGATAGATAGATACTGATTTGGAATTGCATTCACTTTGTTGTGTCACTGGAAAGCCACAGTGAACACATCTTTTATTCAGTTATTTATTCACAACAGGCATGTAAATGTATATAATATTGTATTCTGTAGATTGGTATGAATGTATGAATGAGTGAGAGATGTATCGAATGTGAGCAGCCATGCACTTATGTCCATGACAAAATTCCCTTGGAGGACAATAAAGTTTATTTTATCTTGACTGTGAGCCGTAGTTCTCACAATTAAAACAAAAGAATAAATGCCAGAATTATTTTACTCTTCGAATACCAAATATTTATAATCTAAGTTTAACTTTTTGAAACTACAGAGATAAATTACTTTAACTTTTGTGTGTCTTGTGTTAAGAACAAGCAGCAATCTCTGGTCTAAGAATACGAGACAATGCTGAAGTGCTGAAATCTGCTGTTTCTCGAGTGTCCACTTGAGGCTGGCTCCAGAAGTACAGGAAGTCACATACACACCAAGCCAAAAAAGCTGTTTTCACAACAGAAATTAACCTATTTACAGCCTGGTTCAAAAAACGTCTCCTGTCTGAGTCGCTAACTTAGCCATTCAGAGGATACTAAGATCGCAAGCTCGCCAAATCAGAGGCACAGTTCAGGGTAAACCAACAGGTGCCTTATAGCTGTTCGCAAAGCCCTTGCCACCACCAATATGGCCGCTATAGCAGATGTGCTTTATTTTCTGTTTCAGAAACAGATGGGTGACGTAGGGGAGACTACGTCCACATTTTATACAGTCTATGGTTTAGAAGCCAGTTTGACAGTCTTCACAGAGCTGAATCTCCTTATCGCAATGTCAAACAAGGCTCTGCCATGACATCTGTCATCTGTTCTGGTTTCTACTGACTGGTTAAAATCATTCCACCATGGTAGTGGTCATTAACCAGAGCTGCAGCCATGGAAAGTGCCGGTGGATGGCTGCACTACAGCTTAGAAACAACACATTTCTGGCATTTCAGGCCTACAGTCATACAACACAAGTGACTAGTTTGACTGAATTATTCTAGTAAATCTAAACATGCTTAATATTAAACACTATTTATAAAGCTTTAATAAAACAACTATGTTTTGTGTTTTAAGACTTTTTGCTGGCAGATTTGTGAATAGGACCCATCTTTGTGTCTGCTCTCATCATCTTTTTCTTCTTCCTGAACATCTTCACTCGGGCTGCTACAGCAGCTCCATTCCCCCACAGAGATCAATACATTTTTAGAGGATCTCATGTTGTGTTTGGATATTTGATTCAAAGCCAAACACTGAGCAGAACCAGAGAAGAAGCAGCGCATTCATCGTTTGGATTCAGCCGCTTCCCCTGCATTTAAGACTCTTGATCCCTCTGTGCTGAAGCTTCCACGTCGACTTGCACTGAAGTCGTGACACCAGTGCTCAGCTTTGATCACCTTGTCAACAGATATCTCTCTGGCTTGAAAAAGGCAAAGGTTGGGAGGCAGAGCGACACAAGGATCAGAAGCAGGCATTTCCAGCAATTAATAGAGCATTCTACATCATTAGTCGGAGCGGGTGTTAATAAAGCTGAGTGTTTGAGTAGGCCACAAGAGGTTATTTAAATGCAAAAGAGCCCAGGAGCCTTTACCAATCCATCTCATAAGACCGACTGTGAACTAAATGTTTGATTCATAATCTCCTAGTAATGACTTTGCTGTCAGAAAGGTGTCAGCGTTGGATTTCATTCGACCTTGTTTGCATAATGCTGCAGAACCTTTAAGGTGAATGCATTTACAAAACCTGATAAAAGTGTGTTCTACCTCTTCCGAAGCAGACTTTACTTTAAAATCAGATTCAAAAAGGAAGTTCAGTTCAGTTTGTGCAATTGAAACCTGATGTTTTCTGTCACTCTTGTGTTTGTATGGACAACATTTTAGGAATTTAAACTCCTGTGGTGGCAAAGCAGCAGTTGAAGGCTTTGCCTTTGCTACTTGTCTTAGCCCCCTACATCCAGTAGACCTGGGTACATCACTGAGCCCCACAGCTACAAATATAGCCGTACTCTTTGGTAGGGGTCTTTTGGAAACCTCTTGTTTGTTTCTTCATAGTTCCTCAGCTTGATAATGTCCAACAAGCTCCTATCCTGACTCTTTTGGTGAACCTTTTTGTGGTTTGGCTGCAATTTCTTTACTATATAATTTAAAGATTATCCCTTAGTAATTCTTTTGACAATTTGGCCCTGTTCCTTTCTAGAGGGGCACCGTAAGGTCCCTTGGAGCATCCCCAGTGGGTTTTCTCAAAACCAGGTCTTGGGTCCAACTTTATAAAAAAAAAAAAAGAATTCTTTTTGCCAGGTCATTTTGGCCGGCAAAAGGGGCCTTTTTTGCCCTTTCACCAATTGGGCAGCAATTCCACAAGACTTAGCCTGAGGGCCCGGATACTCCTAGGGGTCCACCGTGAGGTCCCTCGGAGCATCTCCAGTGGGTTTTCTTCTTTCGGGCTCAACTTTTGGAAAAAAGGCCCTTTTGCCATAACCTAACACACCAGATGGACAGTTTCATATATCCACCACTGAAATATTTCACTAGCTCATCTGGGTAGCAGCTCTTCGGATTTGTCTTCAGAGGCAGGACCTTCAAAAAAAATCAGCAGCTGGTGATCTGATTGACACACTCACCATGGACCAATCCACATCAAGCCACAGTATGACGTAGTTTATGTGCGCCGCTGCTGAGAAACCATAGACAAACAATCACAAACAACTACATGAACACAAGAAACAGCTGTGATAATGGCGACTGCTGCCATTTTTGTAAAGTTAACTTAAGAATCAAAGGAATGCTAACAAGTACAAAAGTCAGCTGACATCATGTCTGCTCATCACTCCCGCTGCTCCTGCAGGCCAGGCTGGTAAGAATTTTGCCGTATGAAATCATTGGTCAATGGAGCCTGGCAAGATGAATCTGCAAGATTTCAGAAACTGAATCAGGCAGGTCCATATGCTCTGCAAGGTTACTTTTGCCATACCGTCACAATAACAGGTCTTTCTGTGTTTGTGGTTATGCAGGTGCTGTAAACCACAACAAAGTTTGGTGGTGCAGTAAAGACATGCAAAATGTCTTAATGCCAGCTGATTTACATTAATTCAGAAAGCCAAAATGACCTCCCACAAAGATGTTTTCATGGCTTTAAAACACAGCTCAGCATTCAAGTGTGGAAAGTATGAAGCTACTGATGTGTTTGGTTTCACATTCATACTCTGAATCCCTCAGAGCACAGCAATCACTGCCCAAACTGATGAAAGGTAAGAGAAGAAATAGCAGCTCAGTGTTTTTTGATGAAAGTGAAAAAAAAAAAGTCTTTAAAAGTTAAAGAGAAATATAAGATCTTTACGCTGTCTGATGTAATACCAAGCGCCTGCCTGGTGCAGGACTATCCAGTGTGGGTGAAGATCAAATGGCCTGCCAGCCAACCAAGGCGACCTGTGGCAGCCAGCGTCACCCTTAGCCGCCTCTTGAAAGGAGACACAATCCCGATAAATGTATTCCTGTCAACATTGCTGCGATGCCTTCTTAATACAGCCCCGGGAGGATTCAGGGCAAGAACAGCCTGAGTCAAACTCCATTTCTGTCTGCTGAAAGAGAGATGTGACAAGAGCCGCGTGCAGGTCGGGGACAGACTGTCACTGTCTGGCAGCCATAGAAGACACAAAGAGAGCTTTTTTTATTATTACTTTTCATTTTCACATTGCTGAATAAACCTAAATCAAGCAGAGCAGAATGGACACCTTTCAAGCCCAAACTCCATCAGTTCTTATGATGTGATTGTTGAAGAAGAATAACCAGGACCAGTGGCGACAAGAACAAACCAGCATATGTGTAAAAAGAGCAATTTAGAGGTGTAGATACACTTTCAGCACATTGGGAAAGTAAGGTTTGAGTCTGTTTGAAACAGTTGCTTTTGTAACTTTCTGAGCATGCACGTCTCAGGCCTCCTATAAATCTTCCTGTATGGCAATCTTTGATTCACTATCACTGATTAAATCACCTCTGAATGGTGAACTGGGGTTGTTCCTGTGTTTGGTGGGTTCTCACCCATAATTCACCTTAGAGGTTTTGTTGATAATGAACGTTGCTTCACTGCATGCTCCTCTGAACTGCTTTCCCAACACATGAGCCTTAGTTCAAAACCGCCTTCAGAGGCCTTCAAGGTTGTTCACCTGGTGGCCAATAAGCCAATGTTCTCGATATGAAGCCCGACATTACAGGGGCATGGCTTTCATGATGGGCCATCCATGGATTTTATGTCAGGCAGGAAACAATAAAGAATTGATTATAAGAGCCCCACAGACCTTTCTAAGTTCAGATAATCGTTGCTTTACAGGGTTACGGGTTGGATTGAAGAGGCTGCTCGTTTGCAGCAAAGGTTTGTGGAGCTCTGAAAGGGTTAAAGGTGTATTCGCTGACTGAACACAAGGTAGCTCCGAACTTTAAGGTCAAGTGGCGGTCGGTTCTTATGCTCAGCTCATATCCTGATCCATTCAACATGTATCAATATCTGAAAGGTTACATCCAGGGGCTGAATGTTGAGCCTTGTACTCTTTGAAATATCTGTGGAATAAAGGGATGGAGTAGGGATTACAGTCAAAGTAAAAGAAAAAAAGAGCTGTGTGACTAATTATTCATCTTAAGTTAATTTGAAAGGCAGAAAGAGGATAGATAATCAGATTAATAAATAAGTAAAGTCATTTTATGTGTTTTTAAAGACAATGAATCAGCCACTAGACTCTAGGTAATTTGTCAAATGACAGGCTCTAGCAGCCCACAATCTTGTAAGAGATAAGTGGAATAGTGTGACTGCTAAAAATGTATCATATGGTTATGTTAGATGTTAGTATAAAGTAAATATGCGTCGTTTCATGCATCCAAGAAGTATGCTCAAGAAACAGCCCACTGGTGCCTTCATTCATGTTTTGTTTGTTGTTCCATGTTTCAGTGTCATTTCTTAGAGAAAAGTGACTTCCTCCTAAAACTTAACAGTCTAAATCAAAGATTATGAGAAGTATGATTGTTTTTTGTTGTAGTTTGGTGGAATACAATCTGATGTGTTTTATTCTGAAAATCAACCACATGTTTTGAATTTTATTCCGGTGCCTTACTTCCTGTCCCACTCATACTGCTCTCTGCAATTTGATGCATCACTGTTCCTGCATCTGGCAATAATAGAAACCCTGCAAGTCACTTCTAGGGGGCTTCGAGCAGCCAGATCTAAAATTCAAAAAGTGAAAAGTTATGCAAATTTAAATGCTACAGCTTTATCTGTGTAGAAGTTAGAAGGGGACACCAAAATGACTAGGAGATTCCTTCTGTCTCTGCCAGAAATGGTGGTCCAGAGAGAAGGTGAATCCTGGTGTCAGAGCATCTTCATTTCCAATCACAGCACAACACAGAAGCCCACCTTATCAGTGTTGCCACAGTTGCCTTGAAAAAGTAATCTGATTACTGATTACTCCTTTAAAAAGTAACTAAGTTACTTTCCTGATTACTTGATTTTAAAAGTAACTAAATTAGATTACAAGTTACTTTATTAATTACATTCAGCAGCTGTCAACAAAACCTGCAGGTGCATGATTTAGCAAAATTGTGCAATTGTGATTAAAATGAATAATAATGAGTGTACATGTTTTGTTTTAAAGGGATATGCAGACATTGGTAGTTATGAAACATTTACTGCACAATTAAAAACAAAAATATTAAATTTATACATTTTGAATTTCAAAATACAACTAAAGAAAGCTTATACAGTACTAGTTTGTTGCACTACAGCACTGTTCAGTTCATTTTTTTTAACACTTTGTTTCAGTATAGTTTAGTTTTTATGAGTTTAGGTTTTTTTTGTTAAAGCAGTAGTCTGTTGATCCTGTTTATGTAATACAATAAGCAAAAATAAATGTTACTGGAGTGCGGCTCATATAACCCTAAGTATTTAAATCCTTTACTTATATATAAATATATATATATATATATATATATATATATATATATATATATATATATATATATATATATATATATATATATATATATATATATATATATATATATATATATATATATATATATATATATATATATTTCACATTTAATTTATTTTTAATTTTGGCAGTTTTGGTCCTCCATAGGCTCAGGCACCACAGTCTAAAAAGTCTGGGCACGCCCCTGCTTGTCACAGTGTGCGTCGTTGTAGCCTACGCTATGTTGCTCCTCAACCCATGGATTTATGCTAAACGGAGGGTTCAGCTCTTGGAATAAAGGGAGTTACAGTGAAAGACGGGACTCACCTCTCCCCCAGGTAAAAGTCAAACAACTTCTCAAGTCTTTATGGCCGCAGTGCGCTGAACTCTCTGATTGATTCCTCAATGTTTCAGTAAAGGATCTTAAGCAAAATGGCAACAGTGGTTTACAACGAACCTTGGCATCTTTAGCTGACAAACTCAAACTTAAGCCAGAAAACGCACCCACCCTCCGTTTACCTTTGTGTCGCTGGCTGCTGTTGCACGTGGGTTGTCCTCGTGCTGAAAACGTAATGAATATGCGACTCACGTCACTCCCTGACACAAGAAGAAAGCAGATATTTTTTTTTTTACGAGAAAAATGTAAAGAACAGTAACGCACAGTGGCTTTGATAAAAGTAACTTTAATCTGGTGACTGATTTGGAAATAGTAACAAGTGGTCAAATCAGTGTAAAGGTTAGGGTTAGTTACTAAGCGCGTAACCGGCATCCCTGCACCTTATACATAATGTTCAATCATATAACAGTTATTATTTTTTTCTTACAAACGGTCAATATACTGACTTCCACCACTTGAATGTTGCTCACTCAAGGACTGCTTCATCAGACTGTAGCAGTATAAAGTTTCTATCTGGTATATTAGCACTGACACTGATGTATCTCGTGCAGTTTTCTCTTCATTTTGTATATTTGTTAGATTAATATAAAACAGTTTGCCTTTCTGTTTTTCTTACTGTGGAGTTATATTTTATTTTTATTTCTTATCATCCAGCATTTCTCCTAAAGCTGTCTCATGTTGAAGTTATGAACACTTTACCTAAGTTATGCTCCTGCTGTTAGAATTTATTGTACTTTACTGGTACTTCAAGACATTTATATGGTAACAGTCAGTTTGACACATGAATCTTTCTGTGTAATTTCGTGAAAAATGTTTTTCTCTGCCATTGAAAACACATTACCCCCTCTCTGAACTTTTGCATGAGGTGTTCTGCAGAGTGTTTGCTGAGAGCTGCAGAGTGGGTGCAGATTTTAGGCACGTCAGGTTTGGCTCTCTTCCAGGGGACTACTTTTGAACAGCTGAAAAGTGGCAGTTTGCTGCTGAAGGGCTTCTCTTCATGGTTTTTCACTGAACGTCCTTATCAATAATCAAACCCCATCAGGTTCTGAAAAAGCTTCTGTGGAGGCCTTAAATCTCTCTGAATGTGTTCCCTTCACAACACATCTGCACCTGCAGCAGCAGTGAGGTCACTGTGATGAAAAAGAAAACTACTACAGGAAATCCTTCAGCTCTAAAATGTTACAACATTATAACACTCTGCTTTCTGTGCACAATGAACTTCTCCATCACCAACAAACAAATCAAAGAAAGGGCAAAACTTCACTGTTGTTGACAACAATGGCAGAGGTCTGCACAAAGCAAGTGGCAACATCAGGTTTAGAAAAATGAAGCATATGTGGAAGTGCCAGAAGCTGCAGTTTATTGAGTATCAGCTTGAGGATGGCTGCAGAGGAAAAGACCATGCACACAGCAAGCCAAAAAACACACATTTACAGCCTGGTTAGATAAAAAGGCTTGGTCTAAAGTTAAACAAACAAGATGTTAAGTTCACAAGTTTGTCCTGTCAGGGGTGCAGCTCAGCTTAAGTGACCGATGAGTTCCCTGTTAGTGTGGAGGCTCAGACCCTGCCTGTTGAGCTATATGGCCCCCGCTGACAATCAGCTTCATTTCTCTGCATCAGTAAACTGTGATGTAGTGGAGACTACGTCCAGATATGATACAGTCTATGGTACAATGCTTGCTTGCCTTTATGAAGAGTATAAGAGATGACTGAGCAAAATTACTGCATGAACCACATATTGACTGAAAACGCAACATCTCAGCTTTCACAAATTGCTGGATTTTCTCGATTGTCTGAGCTGTTTAGAAACAAGGATCAGTCAAAGTGTGCTTGTGCAATGTGTCAGTGCCAACACATCTGGAGCTAAAGCATTTAAAAAGGACTTCACTGTCAGTACCGTAGACTTAAAAACATGGATGTCATCTTGCTTGGCTTGAAGTGAGGTTGCCACAAAAACTGCTCCCCCTGGTGGGTGGCTGCAGTTGAGGTTAAAAAATCTGTCTCTCCAGTCATTCCAGATGGGCTGTGGCCACACTTTGAAAAATTAATACACCTCGTAGAAATGTTTCTCACATCAGATTGTTGTGGTGATATGAATGCACTCCACTCAGATTCTCCCAGAATCCTTCACAGTCTCTACTGCACAGACTTTGGCTGCAACTGCTGCCAATGGCTGCGCCTGTGACGGGGGTATTTTGGCTTCAAAACCATACAATGGGAAATGGCAGAGCCACAGTGTCCACTCTATATTCAGTCTATGGTCAGCACTCAGCAATGGGACAGCTTTTGTAAACCTAGCAACAAAATGTATGTTATTAAACTGTAACTGTAATATTAATTGTATATAAAAGTTACATTTTTAGTTTAAACTTGAGAAAACACTTCTTTTCTTTTTTAAATTCATGTTTTGTTTTGTTTTTGTTTTTTTTACGTTTTAATGACAGGCTGCTTTAAAAATGTATAAGGCAATCTTATCATTAGATTTAAATAGATAAAGAGAAGTAATTTTATGATATTTTATCTGTTCATCACATGTTTGAATAAGGAGCACAAAGAACATCATGATCCTCAGTTTGTACTGATACTCAATCAGAAGTTTCATTTTGGAGGGAGCTGAAGATTATTCAGGCTTTAATGTAGGTGGTTTTGTGGATTTAATGACTTAATAAGTCTGCACGCGACCTTTAGATGCTTTTTTTTCTCTCCTTTTACCTTTATTAAGATGTTACAGCTTTGTTTTTTTCCTCATCATGGTTTTACACCCACACGAACAAAGAGCTCTAAGGAACGCACTTTAAACAAAAAAATCCTTCATTACAGCATCATGGCTGTCAGTATAATCACAGTCTTTTGAGACTCTTTATGCTGCCAACCAGAAATAATGTCACACATGAGAGCTTAATTAGATTTTTGATTGAGAATTCAAACAATAACTACCAGTTCCCCTGCTCTTACAGATGGAGGGCAGTTATTTACTATTTACATTGCATATATGAAAATATGGACATTTTCTCTTGTATTTGGAAAAAAATCCTGAATCTTAAAAGAAATCAAAGTATATTTAACACCTAGTCCAACCAGGAAATGATACAAACCCATTATGTTTTAAGTTTGAAATTAGACAGTAAATCATCTTTTTCCATCTTTTCTCAATACTAAGAAATTGGACTAACTCTTTGGACCCATTATGTTGGACATGGACAAGTAGAGTAGGTTCGCTTTATGTATGTATTCCCACATCCTGACAGACAGTTTGTACCTGTATTTATTTCGCAAAATGCAACAGGCAGGCTGACAGCCCACTCCACAGGGCTTCTTTTAAAATATAAGGGAATTATTTGGTCCTTCCACAAAAAGGCATAAAGTTACACGTTCATTCTTATCCTGCCACAAGTATAGAAATGTCTCCTTGATGAGATCCACTCACACATCCTCAGAAAGCCCGTTGAACACCTAATCACAGCTGTGAATGTTTTTCACCTGAAGCAGTGGAGTTGTTATTTTCATCATGGTTTAATGGTTTAATTTTTATGCCTTGACATTTTTATCACCTTGCATCATATTTCTATTCTTAATTATCAAGAGACACAACAAGAGGAGTGATAATGAGAACAGGAAAAGTGTTGTGATAAGCAATGTATAAGGGACTTTGAGGCACATTCGAACCATTAGTGGAATGATCAGGAATAACGTGTTGATTAGATTACATTCGTTTTACCACACCACCATTTCTTTACTACTGTGTCACTTTTAGTTCTTTGCTGATCTGTATTACATGAGATATCATGGGGACGTATCAAATGTATAAAACATGTAATTACACACACTCTCCTGGACACCCTGACCTTACAGATGGGCTATCTGTGACTTAGGTTCCAGCTCACCAAAATTGGGCAGAAGTTTCAATAAATGCGTCTTTTAAGGTTTGGAGTTATCCCTTAGAACCTTACTGGTTCTGGGGTCTTAACCCCATTTGCCTTCTTCTTCTTTGCGGTACACAGGTCAGAGATTTTTGTCCATACTGAGGAACATGCCAGCACAATTGCACAACTCTGAGCCGATGTACTCAGGGGAATTCACTTGGATTGGGTAATTGATGCTGATGGCACCAAAAATGTTCATCATTTATACCCAGGAGGAATAATTTGAGTGGTATTCAGGAGAAAAAACACAAGCAAAATTCTGCATTTGGAGCAGCCACCACCCCACTCTGGGTTGCACAGGGCTGCACTGCGTGGTCTCATCCTGACCGGCCAAATAGTAGCTAGGTATGGAGAGGAGAAATCCTTTGCAATGAGACTAATTTGAATAGAAAATGCCTGAATGTTTGCTTCTAATGCATAATAGATCATTTCACATGCAAAGACACATAGTAATGCTATTTTCTCTACCACAAAGTTTATGAAGCATCTAAACCCTTAAAGTGATACTCCGGGATGGAACAAGTTGGGTCTTATCACAAGGTTTAGGGCAGAAAATTACCCCTACAGCAGTGTTTTTGTGCAGCACAAGCCCAGAGCGCACGCACCGAAGACCCCCTCCCTGCTCCTCTGCCGGTTTCCTCTGCACAGAGCCTTATTAAGCTGTGTTTTTGTGTGAAAGTAACGCGCTAAAAATTCTCTAAATGAAGCATGAATGCCGACCCATATCAGATTTTTTCGGTGGAAGTCCGTTTGTCGGTGTTTTTGGTCAAGAAAAATATGGCCCCGTCTAAGTGCAGAGGAAATCGGCTGATGAGCAGGGAGGGGGTCTTCAGTGCGTGCGCTCTGGGCTTCTGCTGCACAAAAACACTGCTGTAGGGGTAATTTCTGCCCTAAACCTTGTGATAGGACCCATCCCGGAGTATCACTTTAACCCTAGCATCTGATATTTGATTTCAGGGATGTCATTTTGGTTAATTGCTACAGGTACACAATTACATGGTTTAACAAACCTGCAGTCCAGTGCTAGTCGATTCAGCTTTTAGTTAGCACAATTAGCACACAATTACATCTTACTCTAAATCTATGAGAGATGAAGGTTCTTGCATTTATTTATGTTTTTATTTATAAATAATAATAATAATAATAATACAATTATTATTATTTTTGTTATTATTAGTAATATTATTAGTATTATTATTATTATTATTATTATTATTATTATTATTATTATTATTATTATTATTATTATTGTTCTTATTATTGTTATTATTATAAATAATAATAATAATTAATTAATTAATTAAATAATTAATTAATTTTTTTATTTATTTATATTTTTAGAATCATTTTATAATTTGTTCCTCTGCTGTCAGTTGTTTGCAAGAAAGGACTTCCGGCCAGCCATTTCTGCGCATTACCATATCGTCAGGCCTCACTAACAACTTCATAAATGAAAATACAGCTGGTGTTGCAAAACATCTTACTGGGAATACTCGTAGCTCTTCTGATTATGGATATTTATTTGAGTCATGTATAAATTTTATGCTGCTGGGAAAACTGTTTTTCAAATGGAAACTCGCCACAAGATGCAAATGAAATCCCAGTGATCAGACCAATTTTAAGATGTCTATGACTTTTGTTCAAGTGGTCAAAAACTGATTTCATGATCAAATTGAATTTCAGCTTTGTTAAACATATCAACAACTTCACAATGAAGGATTCTTCAGCAGCACTGATACCAAACTTTACTTAGAGTTAAGCCCTTAAAGTGGGAGGCAGAGGCATGTTTTGTCAGCTAAATAGGAGATAATTTAATGTTGTGAGATTCACAGTCCACCAGGGTCACTGTGCGGCATTTTTGCTGCTCCTCTAATGAAACTGTAAACTGACCCCTGGGGATCTCCTGCCGTGTCGATTGATTGCAATTTTACCTCTCCTGCAATTGTAGGCTGCTGTATATTATCCCCGCCGTGAATAAACCTATGTGTTAGGTTCAGTGTGACAAAAATACATTAAGAGAGCACAAGGCCTGCTGGAGTCACGTCAGCAGAGGAATGAGGTGTAACACTGCAATCTGAATTCGCCTCCACTTCTGGCTCTTTGCCCTCACAGCTGTGTCTTCAGTGAGCACCCGCTCTGCCAAAAGGTTAATGTGTTTTCAAATGCAGGTGTGTGCACTGTGATGTTTGCTGCAAACTTTTATCACAGAGTCAAAGTGTCGAATGACAAATCAGATCCTGATCTTCTCCTTGGACCATATGTCGTAACATATGTTCTCAATAACACCATTAATTGGCTCAGGTTGTCTGGCTGTCATATTATCAGTTCCTTCCTTTTCAGTTGATGAGAAAGTGTGATAAATGAGGTTAACTTCACACTCAGGTTACATTTCAGAGACTCTACTTTCTCATTTTATTTCAGCAGACTTTTTTCAACTATCTGTACTGCAGAGTGAGGATTGTTAGTTGGGGAACTCAGCATCGCAAGTACATCTGAAACACAGTTGGCGCCTCTATAAACTCAAACATTTGCTCCAGTTTGTGTATCCACAGAGGCAAGATTTTCAAAACACAGCCTTATAAACACAATGCAGCAGTGCTTGGACAAATTGACTGTCCAACCACCATTTGTGGGAACTCAGCTCTGCATTCTGGGTGCAACATGAGCGATATGGGGTTTGGGTTTAGATACAATAACCACAACTTTTTTTTATACAAGTCTTCCTCTTCACTTTATACAACATGTAACTGTTACGTTTGCCACCTAAACCATCAAGTTACTTTGTTTGTTTAGGTTTGTTTAAGGGTATTTCCTGTCGTGTGTGGGAAACGTCCCTTTTTGGTCTGTCTCTCTTCTTTAGCATCATTTAGAAGGTCGGTCAGTTAGGTTTATTCGCATAACACCTTTAAGAGCAGAGGTCAAAGTGCTTTGGTAAATTTAAAAGCAAAAACTCGATTACAGGCTGGAAAACTTAACTCCTAGCAAAGCCATAAATCGCAGATAAACTGGACAACAAGGTATCAATTAAAATTTGTAGGAGATGACTGCAACATAAAACCAGAAATGACAAACATTCATAAGAATTTCTGACTGTATTGAACCTTGTTCATGAAGGGAGTAAGGTGTAGCTTAATTTACTTGCTCCTTATTGATTGTGACATGTCACATGACAAGTCTGTAGCTGAGTTTAGCCATTTTCGTTTGAGATACGGCACAGGAAAACATGTTGTCACAATCCGCTGAATCTGGTTGTGTTGACCCGCAAGAAAGCTTTGTAAGTTCAATTTAGTCTTTTGATACATCCATATGTATGCAGGAGTATATTTTGATGTTTAGTTTTTGATAAAAGAGATTAAAGGGATTTTGCTTTAAAACCTTTTTGCAATGTGGTTAACCCCCTAACTCTTTGCTTTTCTCTTTGTTTACCTAAAGAAACTTGTTTCCTATGCTCTTTTTTGCATTATGAATAATTTCTGGGTTGTATATGTCTTTCAGTTTCACAGTTTGTGTGTGGAATAACCTAGACAAACAAGTAAACAGCTTCAACGTTACTTTGTCGGAATCTTAGTTCTAACCTTTCAAGATCCATCACATTTGTTTAGTTACTGGCCACATAGTCCATACCTTTACGAAAGAAAGGGACAGAATACAGACTATTGATAAAATAAATAAATGATTACTTTCAGTGAAGCTGCTATCACTTTAGAGCAGTTGTCCAAAATAACCTCAAAATTTTACTGTAGACAAGAGAAACATTTACTTTCTTTGTCTATATGTTGTATTCTTTTTCTCTCCAACACTGTCCAAGTGTCTGATGTTGTGTTTGACATATTTCTCTTTGTTTTGAATTAAAATCATCAGAGTAACATGAGCATTATGGCATTCTAAACCTTCTAGAAAATGAATGAATGTTAAATTTGATATTCATCAGTTCTTTAGAAATTGTTGTGAATCATATGGTCTTGTACTAAATAAGACAATTATAAAATGAATATCGTGCCACCAAATCTCCAATTATTGCATCTTTAAAAAAAATGATGTGTGTCCATTTTCCTCCTGGCTAACAAACCAACCAACCATTTCTCTCCTTTTGTGTACTCATCAAGCAAAAAGCTAACTTCCTGTGCCTTTTCTTCACAGTACCATACCTGTGTCTGTATCGGTTTTTTTTTTTTTTTTTTTTTTTTTTAATGGAAGAAAGATGCTTCTTCAGGAAACCATTTGTTTCCTTTTTGCAATCCACCCCTCAGTGGGACCTTCACATGCCCAGCAAAGGCAATCGTTAAGAGCTTCTTTTTTCTGCTGCCATTAAGGTCTAATATATCAGTTGTGCAGTCAATTGTACTTGACAGGCAGCTTCTTGAACTTGAACTGGGTCATCTGGTGACAGATAACATGGCCTGTTTGTTCAATTTCCTCCTCTGCAATGGCATCGCTCTGAAGTGAGTTATTATAAATCACTGTGGATGCGTTCATCATGTATCTTGTCAGTACCTAGGAGAGTGCTGCAGTGCTTTTTTGTGTGTGAAAGACGGAGAGTTATAGAACAGTGTGTGAAAAAGGAGAACTGTGAGGACAAACAGGACATGTAGAGACTTGAGTATGTTCCCAGTTATTGTGGGTTGGTGTATTGGTTAATGAACAGTATTTGGGCTGTATTTATGCAGTGAAGATACAGTTGTCAACAAATTTTCTTGACATTGTTGCAGCTTCTTCAGTATCTCAGAAGTATCTTAAGGCTTGCGGCAGATTGGGAAACATCATTAATAGAATAGAATAGAATAGAACAGAATAGAATAGAATAGAATAGAATAGAATAGAATAGAATAGAAAAGAAAATAATTTATTTATTTTTAGGAAATTTAGGAGTCACAGCAGCAATCAAGAAAACAAAAGTAAAAAAGTGCATAGAAAGTGCAAAAAGGTCCATATGACAATAGATGATGACAGCTTGTCCATCATTCTCCAGTTCAGCAAGCCTTCACCTCCACAGGGTCCAGGACTGAGCTTCTTCAGCAGTCTGTTCAGTCTCTGTCTCCTGGATCCTGTCTGCTCACAGCAGGTGAAGCTCTTTCAATGTGGCGTTGGTGTCTGGCGTTGCCTCTGTTAGCCATGTCTGTGAATAGCATGATGCGACTCTACCTTCTGGTATTTCCTCTGTCACTGAGTTAGCAGCTTGTCCATCTTATTGGAGATAGATCTTACGTTGCCATAACAATGGAAGGACAGGTCAATGTCGTCACTTCTTAGCTCACACCTGAGAACCAGCACGTCGTCCTCACCTCCTTCTCCTCACCTTGTGGGAAACATCTGGCCTTGCACCAGTTAGCATTGACATGCTACGGGATGCTAACAGCTGATTTCACATGTAAACAATGCAGCCATTATTTCACAGGAGCAAAAACAGCAAAAATATCACAGAAGGCATAACCAGTTTAATGTCCGTAACCAACAAATGAACCATACAAAGTAATGATCCACTCCAAATGCAAAAATGACAAAAAAGAGGAAAAAAATGACAAGAAAGCAACCAAGAAGACAGAGCCACTGCAACAGGCAGCCACAACCAACAGGGCGGCGCCCAGCAACATCTGAGTACATCAGATTGTTTGTACTTTTACAGCCCACAAACATGACACAGATCTATTACAGTAAGGCTGATGACCTCGACAATGTTGATTGTTCACAAAGTTTGTCTTCTCAAGTGTTGCTTCATCACATGAGTTTTAGTGAGATCTTGTGTTTTTGAAAATACCACTTTGAAATCTTAAAGTCAACTCGGTCAACTTTGTCAATACACTGTGTTTTGAACTCGGCCAAAATCCAAAAATTATCAGTAAGTGGTCAGCCAAAGAAAGACACAGATTCCATTAGCTTAACAAAAAGAGAGGATGAGGATGAGGAAAGGTTGAACACATTCTGACCCTCTTAGAAAATCAAAGTGTCCCATTTCTCCTCATAAGCCTCTCAGGTTCCTTCCAAGCGCTACCTGTACACTGCGGAGATCTCAGCATGCCAACAATGACGGAGACGCCAATTTGTCTTGACATGTTAAGTTGTGACTTGATCAGATTACGAGACGCAGCACTGTTAATGGACAAGCTGAGTGTTTGCCTCTCCACGCTGAAGGCGGCAGCAGATTAAGTTTCCAACACAACCTCGTGACCTTGCTGCTGTCAGTCATTCAGGACCTCGCTGACAAGATCATTGCCAGGTTTCAATCAAACGTCAGTTTTGAGTGTTCTGAGATATCGTCTTAACCCACTCTGTGTGCTGTTTTTGTCTTTGATTACAACTCAGTGCTGCCAAGAAAAAGCTGGCCTACACTGCAAAAAAATCTTCAACAGTTGCTCTCAAAATTATTCAACCCCATTTTAAATTAGCTTATATTAGGAAAATGTACAAAATTTCAGCAAAGAGATAATATAGCACATTTGAAACTACATATATTAGCTTCCCTGAGGGTAAGATTAACATATTACTTTTTCCATTAGTGTTCAAGTCTTTACAGCCTGTTTTACAGTTATAAATCCCATTGATTTTTTCATTTTCAAGCAGAGTGAGGTCACAGCACTGGAAACCTGTGACACGTCACAGTGGGTTATAACTAAAATTAAATGAAAATGGATGCTGTAGCTGTGACGTGTCCATTTACCGCAGAACAGATTGAGCAGGACAGGGAGTCGTGCACGGAAACCACCTCAAGACACCAAGCAACTTTTAAAATAAAGCGTGTCAAATCTAGTGCTGTCAGGCAATTAAAAAATTAATCTAATTGGTTACAGGATTTGTGATTTATTAATCTAATTAATAACATTTTAATCTTACATCTGCTTAAGGTCCCCAAATAAAGAATTTGAATTCCAAAAGACCAAAAAAAAAACCCCAGCTCTTCTTGGGTAGTTTTGTTGTTTACATAGTCAAAGAAAACAATATTATTTGGGTCTAGAAAGATCTTTCTAGATGCACTGGCTAACGAGTTGATGCGTTAATTTTTATAAAGCAATAATTTGCAGTGTAATTAATTATCTAATTAATGTGTTAAAGTGACAGCCCTAGTCGAAACCAGATTGAATGTAGCTTGACTACAACAACAACAAACCAACATAATAAGCTGAGCTAAGAGCAAAATAACAACCATGGGGCATGTAGATGGCCACTTTCCATGAAAAACGAAACATTGCTGCTGCTAATCTACCTGAGTTGAAGGTGATGCAAACAGAACAGAGCAGGAAGCAGTAGAAAATAGCCTCTGCCTCTCTTTTATAGAGTGCCCCCAGGTGGCAATGGGGCAACATTTCTGAGATAATGGGACACTGCAGGGCTCATCCTACTGCACTAACTTCTGGAAAATAAAAAATAAAAAACATATTTACCGTGAGCGATTCCATTATTGTTTCTTCCTTTTTCCCCTAACCACTGGTCTTCTGGTGGACAGATTCATCTGGTGTGTTAATGCCAGCTGTCCCTGCACATCAGGTGTCCGGCCACCCTGTGGCAGCCCTGCCCTCGGTGACCTGCTCCAGTAGTGAGAAAACCTGTCGCTTCAAGCTCATCAAGGGCATCACTGCTCAGCTTCACAGCTTGCTGCTAATGCACGGCTCTTTTCACTCTTAAAACAAAAACAAAAACAAAAAAAAAAATTATCCACAGCATTCATCTTGCTTTATAAAGTGTGAGCAGAGCTGAAGGAAAACTCAATTTTTTGTCTCCAAATTGCATAAGAAAAAACTCTCCAGAAAGGGATGTTTTTCATGATGAGGTCAAATTTTGTTACAAACACATTAACCAAAACTAATTACCATGATTACAGGAACATGCCACCTTTTTTATGTGATTGCTTCAAAAATCTATTTCCATGTTTTTAAATGAAATTAAGCAGAGTTCTGTCTGTATCTTAGTGCTGTTCTGATTGATGTCTGATTTTGCCATCACCACAGGGAACTCTGATGCAGATAATACTCTATGAAAAATGTTGACTGCAGCAGACAAAACAAATGGGAAACAAAGCTCTGCTGGGGATTAGGTTATGGAGTGATGCCTCAGTTTAGTATGAGTGTTTGAGCACAGATGCACCTGTGTGTGACTGTGTTCGTGCAAACCAACACTGTATGACAGACTTGGTTGAATGATCTAAGCATGGCTTTCTTGAACATTTTCATATCAGTTTAGTGTTGCAGAGCTCTGTAGCTCAGAATACAATGTTAGTCAGTGGATTCAAACATGTAGACTAAATACTGAATTTCAAAATAATCCTAGAGCCTAGATTGATATCAGTTTACAGCTGGTTGGACAGATTAAAACAGAAATGCCTGGGAGGAGTATTTCTTTCTGTAAAAATACTTCAGCTTGATTTCACACACTACTTTGATTTAATGGTACAAGAACAGTTTTCTTGGTGGTGTTTTTTATATGATGCACCAATTGTAAAGTTGCACACACTGCAAAAACATTTCTCCACATTTAGCTCTAAACATCACTTTTGCTTATTTAGAGAGATATTTGTGAAATATATTTGTCAAATATTATATATTAATGTTGAATATTTTTTCTAAATGTTAAATGTAATATCTAAATGTTGAATTCTATTTACAAATGTAATAAATAAATGTCTTGATTCTGAATATTTAGCTTCATTTCCAAACATTTGGTTTCATTCTAAATATTTAGCTAAGACTAAATATTTGTCAAAGATTTCTAAATCTTGAGCAAACATTTATAAATCTTTTGCAAAGATTTCATTATTGATATATAATATTTGACGAATATATTTTACAAATATTTCTCTAAATCTGCAGAATAAGTGATTTATTAGAGCTAATTGTGGAGAAATGTTATTTGTAGTGTGTGCAACTTAACAACCAGCGCCCCATATTTGAATGTTTTGTCATCACAAACTCTATATAAACCATGGATGTAGTTGCAGTAACATCACCCATTGATTTCCGAAAGGAGCATTGTGGACTAGGGATGCAATAATTAGAGATTTTGGTGGTACAATTATAATCAAAGAAATAATCACAGATCCATATTAATCCTGATTATTTTGCATGAACTAATTTACAACCTTTTTGAGGGTCTCTCACAAAATTCTAAGTACATGATATTTGTTTACTGATGATGTAGTCTAATCAGAGATTAATTCATAAGTCTTTTTTTTTTTTTTTGCAAGTCCAAGTCAAGTCTCAAGTCTTAGGTCAACAGTCGAAGTCAAGTGTAAAGTCTCTGTGTGCGAGACATGACTGGAGTTAGAGTCACAAACTCAGGTCCACATCTCTGAATTTAATTAGTGTTGGAAAGGGGAGGAAAATTACCCCTAAACTTAAAGAAAAAAAAAATCCTGAAAATTTTAGCTCAAGAATATAAGACATTTTCAGGGCTTTGTTGCCATAAAGGGAAATTAGTTTTTTTCTAAAAATTCCTGAGAAATTGGCTCTGAGTTTTTTAATTTATTCATTTATTTATTTCTATCTTTGTTATCAGCTTGATTAAAAAGTATGAATTTAGACATGTTTGCATGCATGTCTGCTTGTAACAACCCAAAAATGTATAATATTTTGACATACATGTGACCAGGTAAATGCAGCGTGAGGGACCAAGCAACCAGGCACAGGACAAAGGTGTGGGGAAAAAAGATCTTAACCCTTTGATGAAACTCAAAAAGCAAATAATTTGATAACAAAATATCCAACTGAATGTGGTTCAAGATAAACAAAATCCCGGACCCACACTAAAAGAGGTCAACTCAGCAAAAATGAACTAAAGCTACAACCTAACAAACATAATTAAACAGATGTAACCCAAATGAGACACAAAGGTGGGTTTAAATAGACAAAGAACTAGTCCAACATAAACAGAAGGGCGGAACTTATGTAACAAAAAAAACTTAACATCTAAAAAATTCAACAAAACAGCATAAAATTATCCAAACAAACTATTTACAAAAAATTAAAGTGTCCTCAATAACTCATAAAATTACAAACAAAGGTTTCCTGTTAAATAAAAAACCAAGCTTCTCCTGGCTTCCCCCTTGATGATCTCTCCCACTTCCTGTAGGCAGGGCTTAAGACGCCATCTTGAAGCCTTAGCCAGCCTTTTGCCAGGAGAGCTTGGACAAAGGAACAAACAAAAAGGTAGGTATTGCTTTGAAAGAAACAATAACTGCAAACTGAACCAGAATGTAAAAAAAAAAAAGTGAAACCATGTGACAGCTTGTGAACAAAATTGTGCGCACCCAAATTAGAAAACAAGAGCCAAAGTAGTAAAAGTGATTTTATTTCAACAAAAAAGGTGTGTAATGTGATATTTCCAAGCAAACTGCTGTGTTGACCCCCAAACACGAAAATATACCACCACGAGGCTACCACAGGCAGTTAATATAAATTACCAAAAATTCCTGGTAGTCACATAAAATTATGAAAAATCCCATACATATATTAATGTTGTTTTTACAGTAAGTAATGGATTTGTGCACAAAAATGTGCAGGTTGATGAAGTCAGACAAAAGTAAACGATTGCAAGGCTAATAATGTCTATCTTCTTTTTTTATCTTGGTTTTTAGACAACACACACAAAAAGAATGCATTATTTCTGATTGTTGTTGAACACAGCAATCCATCAAGCAACACAAAACTGTGGTCGTGTATTTAGTTTGTCCAGACATTAATCTCGCCTGAACAACTGCAGCATAGCATTAGCATGAATCAAGTCTGAAAGATGATTTATTGCACAGCTGCACAGCAGTTCTTGTGTGTTGGTAACAAAGCAGTTGCCCCTAAATTATTCATGGACCATAATAAGAGGATAGTTGCGATACAGACTGCTTATAGATGAGGAAAAGACTTGGTGAAGATGGAGCTGAGAAGAGGGAACTATATTGGGTGAAGGAAACACTTTTCAATGAGATGGAAATTGGCAGTTTAAAAAGGAAGGAAAGTACATGTCCATGTTGCACACTGAGCTAAAGCCTTTCAAGAGTGCAGAAAGAAATTCTGAGACCTCTTCTTTTGCTTGCTCTAGGGAACCAGTTTGTTGTGTAATGTTATTCTGGCCTGTAGACACGTTGAGTTCTGCCACAACAAAAGCAGGCTCGCATCGGGGGGAGAAAGGAGACGGCTTTCAAACAGCATAAATTAAATGTTGTCTTTTACCGCTTTCACCTTCTGTGCTGTCTGTCCTTTGAGTTTGTCTCATGCCAGCGGGTGACAGCACTAACAAGGCTTCCTGCTACGGTCTCTTGTTGCATTGTATTTAGCCACACTGTCGGAGCAGCTACATGGTCAGCACACTGTGTAAACAAAGTGGCTACAACAATAGCAGCAAACTGTGACTTCCTGCATAAACTTTAAGGTACTGGGTCACTAGGAACACTAGGACAACACTGTTTGTACAGTTTTGAAGGAAATGGACCCAGTTTAACAATGACTGGGAAAACCATGTCAGCGCTGTTATCCTCACATAGACCGTCAGAGACCAAAGACCGTTGAACACATTGGTGTAGACTCTGGCTGTGTCCAAATCACTCCCTGTTCACTATATAGTGCACTATATGAACACCCGGTTTGTGGTGCTGTGAAATCTGAGTAAGCATAGTCATACACTATATGGTCCACTCAATGTATCCCACAATGCATTTTGAAAAGTAGTGTATTAGCGATGCTCACTACATGAGCAATATATACCATCATGCATTGCAGTTCAAACAGAAGAAATCACTGATAACATGATGATTACTGATTACATGATACAAAATTAAAAATTGTCGGAGAATAACACTTAGGCCCCATTTCCACGACAACGTTTCATCTGATAACTCTGAAACATAGTGAAAAAAATCTGAAATGCTACTGAATACGCCGGCTTACTTTCTACACTGCAACGGTGTCGGCAGCGTTTCAGAAAAATTCTACACTGGAGGCTGTTTTCAAAAGTTTGCGTTGTAGGTTGGCTAAAATGCCATTTCCATGTAAACGCAAGACTGAAACGCAACAAAACTTTTGCATTTCACGGCTACAACCGTTGTCGTGTAAACGGCCCCTCAGCTCTCTGCTTAACTCTGATGAGCACATCTCACAACTTCAAGCAGAGAAACAAACAACACAGATATTAGCTGCTGAACCCTCAATTGCAGGTGATGCATTCACTAGACCTTGTAATTCTCAAACACAGCGTAAGTTGCTGCACATATCTGGTTTATTTAATTTTAAAAATAATGTGTAATACATATTTCTATTATATTTGGCTGTTGCAGAAAATATGCTAAGTATAATATTAGTTATCACTGCAATACATACTGTTACACAGTGTTTGAGAAAAATTGTGACTGTAAATCCTCAGCTGTCCGTGAGCAACATGAAAGTTATTATGTCGATGTCAGCGGCTGGAGAATTAAGGAGTAGTGTCCGAAATGTTGTTTTAATATAGCTGATTGAGTGGACTATACTGTCCACTACATCTAATTCACTATACCTGAATTTCCCCTCGGGGATAAATAAAGTATTTTCTATTCTATTCTATTCTATTCTATTCTATTCTATTCTATTCTATATAGTGAGCAGTGAGTAGGGAATGAGTGAGTGTCTGTTTTTGAACTGGAATTTTGAAGCCTTCGTCGTCAGATGCCATATTGGTAATGCTAATCCAGGCTGTATCCCAAACCGTGTTGCCGTTACACATACTATTTTGAGTGCATAGGTGCGTTCACACTGACAGAATGGAAAAATGTGATGCACTTTGATATCTGAGCTAGCACACTCAAAATGGTCAAAGAGTTGACTGGAAGGCTGGACACTTCTTACCCTCAATGGTTGTCATATTGACTACGTAGAAAGGAAATCAATAATGTAATCAATGAACAGCAGAAGAACACCTGTGAATGAGATGTATAATAAAACATAAACATAAGAAAATAAATAGGCTGGACCAGAAGTTCAATTCAGTAATATAGTTTGACATATGGTTTTTAGGTTAGAGGGGCAAAGGGTATTGTGAAAATATCCAATGAAATGTCTTTGTAGCAGTCATGTTTTTGGTAAATCTTTGACTAAAATATCCATTAAAAAAAAAAAGAATACCTATGAATGGTTGTGAAATGCTATTGTACTTTCTGGTAAGTGCAAAGCAGCAGTGTTGGATTTGGAACAACACTACCTTCTAAGATTTAATGCACTGTTATGGTCTGTGCAGAGAGTACACAGTGCACTTCATGTAAGTGTACTTATAGAAGTGTGGGATTTGAAACAGCCTCAGTCCAAGTTCTGTTAAGCTTACAGTCATGAAAACTACCTGTTCGACTTGATTCTGTGTTTCCACCTGCCAGTTGGAGCAACAGACAAGAGGAGAAAAGAAGTCCCAACTTTTCTCAACTGCGCTGAACTCCAGTGTTGGCTTAAGCAGAGAGGAAGAGAGGCCATGTAACCATCAGGGAAGCACAGAAGATCTATAAGGTGAAAGGGTTCAAGGAAAGATTTGGTGCTTTTCTCAGGGAGTGAACTGTAGGGGTGATGCTTCCTGACCTGTGTGAAGCAGCACTTTAATCCACCACAAGAAACTGTGTTGCTACAGAGGCTGGAAGATTTAGTTCAGCATCAGGAAAGTGCTTTAACTGTGGGTTAACTTGGGGAACAAACTGCAGGGGTGTCAAGTAACTAAGTAAAAATACTTTGTTACCTCACTTAAGTAAACATTTTTGGTATCTATACTTTATTTGAGTAATTATTTTTTAGGCAACTTTTTTTTCTACTCCTTACATTTTCAGGCAAATATCTGTACTTTCTACTCCATATGTTTTAAAAATAGCCTCGCTACTCCTGTTTCATTCCAGTGTGTCATCGTTCAAAAGACACATACCAAAAAAAGTCATCTAGAAAGAGTGAATTTGATTGTGGATGGATGAGATGTATAAACGTAACATCATTCCAACAATCTATTGGTTTGTGCGCGATCCATCACACCTGACACGCCACACTTCAGCAACAACATACTGTAGCAGGCGTATGTAGCATTGTATAAGGATGTCCATGACAGAGAATCAGTGGAGATGAACTATATGATCTATAGGCTCCTGCGGCACAGCCGAAGCTTTTGACCTTAACCTTTCCCCGCTTTAAATTACTTTCTCTTTTAAACTTTAAGTAGTTTTGATAGCAGTACTTTTACACTTCTACTTAAGTAAAAAGCTTAAGTTGATACTTCAACTTCTAGAAAAGTCTTTTTAAACACTGGTATCCATACTTCTAGTTGAGCAGTGAATGGGAATTCTTTTGACACCTCTGACAAACTGACAGTGAAAGCTCTAGAATATTCCTTTTACAGTGAGTAAAGGGTTGATCATTCAAGATGAACTTACCACACCAGTAGTGCTCGGTATATCTGGTCATTTCCCATCACCCCTTGACAACTCCCCCCATCTTTCGGCACTTTTCAGCACCTGTCAGAATGTAAGCTGTTGTTTACTGCACCAGGAGTGAACTACGCTCGTTCTTACATTACGCTGCGTTCCTGTTCATGACTTGTAAACTGAGCCGTTCAGTTCTCCGTTCATGAATTAGGTTGCTAGGTGCTGCCCTGTTGGCTATGGCTGCCTTATGCAGCAGCTCTCTCTTCTTTGTCCGTTTCTTGTAAATTTTTCATCTCTTTTTTGTAGTCTTTGCATTTTTTTCTTTGTATGGCTCATTTGTTGGTCATGGACAACAGACTTTTGTGGCTTCAGCGATATTTTTACTACTTTTTCTCCTGTGTTTGTCTGGAGATCCTACATGTAACCATGACTGCATTGTTTACATGTGAACTCAGCTGTTAGCAGCCTGTAGCATGTCAATGCTAACTGGTGTAAGGCCTGATGTCTTCCCACAAGGTGAGAAGGAGGTGAGGATGACGGTGTGAGCTAAGAAGTGACAACATGGACCAGTCCTTCCATCCATCTTTATTGGGAACGTAGGATCTATCTCTGATAAGATGGACGAGCTAGCTGTGCTTACCCAGCAACAGAGGGAAACCAGAAGGGAGAGTAGCATCATGTTATTCACAGACACGGCTAACAAAGCTAACATCAGACACCAACAATGCCACAGAGACTGAACAGACTGCTGAAGAAGCTCAGTCCTGGACCCTGTGGAGGTGGAGACTGGCTGAACTGGACAATGATGGACAAGCTGTCAGCATCTATTTTCTTATGGACCTTTTTTCACTTTTTATACACTTTCTTACTTTTGTTTTCTTGATTGCTGCTGTGACTTCAATTTCTTTGTACTTGTTACAATGCCAATAAAGTTCTATTCTATTCTATTCTATTCTATTCTATTCTATTCTATTCTATTCTATGAGGATATGAGAATGTTCAATAAAGGTGTTCATGTTTACTTATTCACACACAACACTGAAGCTAACCCTTGACTAACATGAGAGAAGGTCCCAACGGGATTTGAAAATGCATCGCTAGACTAAGTACTCGGCTGGCCAGTGTACATCTCTGCAATTGTAAAGGTTTGAAGAAGAGCAAAGAGGAGAGCAAACTGTTTTTGGCTGGTTTTGAACCCTTTCGCATATTAGGCAAACATAATGACAACCGTTCAAGAGACCTGTTTCTTGGTTCATGTTAGCACAATGAGGTTTTTTTCTGCTAAAGGGGTTTTAAAAAAGGCAACAATAGTCCCTGCATTTGACTGTGGCCAGGTATAGTCCTTTCAAATACTTAAAAACACACACAACCTCTGATGTTTGTGAGGACCTGCTTCAGGGAGAGAAAGAGAAAGGGAGCAGGTCTGTGGGTTCATCCACAGTCCGACGAGCTGCCCAGACAGCTGACCTTTTTACCTCACGTCATGGCATGAAAAATGCAACCTGCTGCTCTATGGATTCTGGGTAACCTTGCCCTCTTGGGCAGGACATGCCTAACTATAGCTGCCTGCCGTGTGATAGGTCAGGTGGCAGCCAGCTTGTATGAAAACCTCACTCTGATGATTAAAGCATCCTGGTGTCCTACTCATACCTGTGTTTGCATTTCAAAAAGCACCAGCGGCTAAAGCATCCTGAGTTCACGCAAAGAGTGCACGCTCAGGATTCACCATATGATGATGTGATGTGACGTTAAGTGAGGCTTGATGGGAATTTTGCAGGCTGTGTTGGAAAGATGCAGTATGGAGACATGCAGGCACCTGAGCCTGGAATGAACTCTTCCTGCAGATTCAAACCTCCTGTTCTGACACTCCTGCAGGGCAGATGGCTATAATTATATGAGATCAGAGTACAGCACAGACCTTTGCATGCTTCAGATGCAGCATTATCTCCTTTATTAATTAATATCCTAAAAAATGCCATTACTTCAAACGCATATGACAGCTTGAGACAGAAAGTGCCTTTCTATATTGATGTGAAACAAAGGAGTAATAAATTATATCAGAATCAAACAGTGAAAGGAGATTGTTTTAGGAGGAATGAGAAGTGAGGCGTCAGAAAACTGCATTGACCTGCAGCGCGTTAGTTTGGATGTCAGCACTTTGATTGTAATTAAATACCAAACCGCTGCCCTACTTTTACACAACTTTGACAGTTAAGCATATTATCTCCGCACCACTGGGTTGAAGGACGTGATTAATGACATCACCATGTGAAACCAAGTGAAAGACTCTGTCATCTTTTGTTTTCTTTTCTTTTAAAAAAAAACTACTTTCTGTGTATAAGGCAGCTTATTTCCCCCTTTTTCTATTGGGATTTCTGTTTTGTCTTTCAAAAGTTAAAGGGGTGGAGTAATTAAAAATAAGTCATAGATAAGTACTGTGGTGAAACAAACAGATAAAAAAAGATTGCAGAGATTTTTGTTAGGGGATGAAATGAGAGTAACAGTAATTGAAGCCATAAAAACAGGAATGGTAATAAGCATGTGTTAAAACTAATTATGTAATTTATCTACAAAATAAAGGAACCGCAGATTAAATCAAGCTTCCAAAGGGATGAATTTTAGTGTTTAAGACCGCCATGAGCACACTCCTTTCACTTACGCTACGGGTGAGCTTAGTCACCTGCTGCTACAGCTAAAGGCATGAGCTGCACCTGTAGAAATAAAGAAAAAGGCTGAAAACACAACAAAACTCGCATCTTTAGAAACAAAGAGAAACTTTCCTTTGAGCTGGCACAACAGGCGTTATTTCATCCTTGTGATGAAGTGGAAATGATGAATGGATCTTCTCTCCAGAATCTGCAGATAACGGTTGTATTGTGTTCAGATGTCAGCAGATTCTCCAGCTTTTGCATGATGGTGCGTTTGCGGCGTCCTTGTCTCATTAGTAATGCTGTTGGAGTCTACAGTATTTGTGTAAGTCCCACTAGCTTCTGCCTGCCCTACTTTATTGTGTCTCTCAATATTATGCTTATTTTCTTTGGTTATATTGTCAAGAGGAAATCCAGTCACCCTCAGGAGCTACTTTTGTTTGTTGGTTTGTTCGTCTTTTAGGACATTTTTCAAATTTAAAATTGTAACTCCTACTGTCAACATTTATAGGCTAAGTTTGGACATATCAAATGAACTCTAATGGAATTACTACACTAACAGACTGTGTAACCACATGGTGTTCCCTGTGTGTACAGCATACAGTTGTGAAAAAGCAAGAAGAAAACATAGCAGAACCAGAAACAGGCGATTCAACCATCACAGAGACCAGCCTGCCCATAATGATTTGGGGGAGTATTGCATGGGGGTATGGAAACACTGGCACACAAGCCTGTAGTGCCACTGCAACAACTAAGTTGGCCGGCAAAGAAGTAAAACCAAGGTCTTTTTTGTCCCATCCAGCACACTGTTGTGATGATGATGATGATGAAAAATAGCAACTGTACTGAGCTTTGGATGAATGATACATTTCAATCAAAAAACATGAATGAATGAAAGTAATGTGCAATTTGTGATGAAAAGAACTAAATTTCAAGGAAGGAATCAAGTTTGAAGGGGCTGTGAAAAGTTTGAAAGTGATCTTGAAAAAGTCTTCCTTCTAGATATATGCCTGATCCTAACCCACCCTTTAAAATGAGATTATCAGTGCCAATAATACTGGTTACATATTATTTTAAATTGCTACTCTTTAGCTTCCAGGTTGGGTTGAGTAGTACCGGATTGATTTACGGCATGTCGAGGTCTCTGTGACAACACCACGCCGGCTGACGAAATTTAGTAATGAGAAGAGATAAAACACAGAGATCTGTGTTTTTCTCTGCTTAAAATGATTTCTATGATTAATTTTGTAGTGATGGTGGACACAGGAGCCTAACTGTCAGACAGAAAAAGGACAGAAAAGGAGAAGAAAGCTAAACAGAAGAGTGATACAGCCCAAGCTAAAAGCTAACTAGCCTTTAGCCTTGGCTGTATCACTCTATAACACAGGAGCTAAACTGTTTGTGATAATGTTGATTCCAACCCACAGTCAGCAGCTATTCTGCAGTGGTCTGTTCAAACTTGAGAGTATATCAATAAATGAAGTGTGAGGTTACGTTAGCTCTGCTTGGTAGATGACTGGCAGGACATAGCTAACCAGGATTTACTAACATTACACATTACAGACATGTCTTAAAGCACCAGGCTGCCAGCTGCGCTTAATATAGACAGCTATTAAACTACTTACAAACTGACAGTGTTTACTTGTTGTCACGATAGCCTACAGATATGTTGAACCACCGGGCTAACATATAGCCGGCTGCTACGTTTGCTTGATCTCACGTTTCAAATCATAATGCTACGTAACTGATAAAAACCTTACCTCAGTGCGTTGTATCCAGTAGAAAGTTGTCTTGAACAAAGAAAATTTGTTTTGATCTGATCTCCATTTAATTCCAAAACAAACACAAGCCTCACTAAAAGTAATTTACAACAGTGTATGGATATAGCATCTTTAAGATGACTCATACAGCTAAGCATACAGGTGCGGCTAAATCACATTAACGAGTAATGAGCTGGATAAGTTGACGTGGAGGTGTCTTCACTTGCATCGGGGTCATGTTGCTTCCTGATTGGATTTGCTTTCACATAATAATCATCTGCAAAGTAATAACTTCAATTAACCGTGTTAAAAAAAAAAAAAAAACTTTCTGTCCAAAAAGTAAGAAAGATGAAGAATGTTGCACTCAAAGTATTTTCTGAAACTGACTGTAATAAACACTCTTCTTTTGAAAAGCTTGCTTGTTTTGTCCCACAAGAAAAACATGTGAAACACTTTTTCATCTGACAACAAAGAAAACAGAGCAACTCGCCTTGTTTCTGTATAATTAAGAGATCAAACTCATTTGTAATCTTAATTTCTCACAACACGAGAGACAAATGAGTGTACCAAAAACATGACACACTCTGATGTACAGTCCGCTGGTTACTTATTAAAGTCTGTAATTTCTCAGCGAAGAAAAACAACAACACACTGAGGACAAAACAAGGACACTCTGCCAAGGAGAAGCAGTTTTTGGGAGACATAAATTTTGGCATTTCATCAGTGGAGGCAGCCATTTTTTTTTTGCCCATGATCCTGTTTGTTTTGTTTTTGTCATAATTTATTAATGCAGAATTTTATCAGGAACCAAGGACAGCTGATGCTCCTGAATTGATCATCCTTATCAGATTTCTAAAAATCATAATGAATGAATGGGATTCAGCCTCAGCTCAGACGGCAAACCAGAGCTTCACCAGGGAGTTGGTTTTTGAGCATTTACGTCTAAATCTTGTTATTTTACTGTACTAACATTTTTGATGCACAAAATCTGTTCATAAACTAGAAAATTCACTCGACACAGACCGGAGTCCACACACTTGGCCTCCCACTCAGTGTCAATAAAGCTGGAGAACGTCTGTGTGCGGTGACGGCACATTTTGGAGTCTTTTCATCCGAGCTGAACTGTTCAAAATCGAACAAGAATCTTCCTTCAGGGTGGACTTCCAAGCTTTGAACAACCACTGCTGTCACTGCCACAGTCATTTCAGGCCTCACCATTGTTTGATTTTCTCCTCCTAAATGATAGAGATTAGGGAATGCGTAGGCAGTCTGTAAAGTTGGAGACAAAAGACACCAAGCTGTCCTTCCTGTCACACAAAAGCAAAATCACCTCAATAAAACTTGCTCCCTTTCTCTCCCCCTTTGAAGCAGGCCTCTATAAATAACTTCCCTGTGGTGTTACATGCAGAGAAACTGGGCTAAGAGTGCCCTCTATGTGCAGAATGGAGCTTTGTGCATACAGTCATGCACAAATGATCAAGACATACGCCAAATGATCACAATCAGGGGTGCAACAGATTTGGACCTGCAGCTCAACATTTTGGCTTTAATCACTCAAACTTTTATTTTCCTCATAAGCAACTGCACTTCTCTCATGGGCTTAATATAAAGAGCATGTGAGGTAAAATTCAGAGGGAGAGCACCACGTTGTCGCTGCCCTATGAGGTGCAGTGTCATCACAAGTTAAGCGAGAAGGCAAGTCCAGATCAAAGCAGAAAAGTAGATCTTCACTGTCTGACTCCATTGCTGCTTAAAGCCAAAGAAACCCCGACACAACCCCAGAACCATTTCCCCTTCTGGACTCATTATTCCCTCCAGCGCCGGATGATGCCTGGCACAGCAGTCACGCTTGTGTAACCCGAATCAAAGCGTTCCGTTTGAAGATGTGTTTGGTTAATAAGTCCATTACAGAGCTATAAAAACCCCAATTAGATGGAAAAATCGGGAGTCTGTGTCCAAATCCTGCATGATTCTCTGCAGACAGACTGTGTAAAGGCAGAGTTTGTCACTGTGACACTCTGAATGAATATTAAAAAAAAGCATTTAAATTATAAATATCACTGGAAAGAGCTACTTCAACATACCCTCAGATGTGTCTATAAATATACAGAAGCATATTGAGGCAGTGATGAGGGTATCACAGTATCTGCAGATTCAGATGGTTATGTAAATGGAATCACACAAATCATAAAATATTGACTTTTCTGTATTTCAAAACAAAGATTTGAGTAGCATCATGTCAAGACGTGCAGCCAGAGGTGTTTTGAGCAGTGCACAAGTGAAAGGGGTTAACAAAGGTAAAGGCTAGAAGAAATATGTGATAAAACAGAAGAAAAGGAAGGCTGAATCTTTAGACAGTCCCAAAAGATTTTTTTTTTTTACATTTCTGGAGATTCAATAAAAACCAAAGAGCATTTCAAAAACTGCTCAAGGAGCCGCACTGATGTCTCTGCCTGACATGTCGGTCAGCGGCTGATCCTTGACCTAAATGTAGAGGTTAAAATAAGGTTTCATCAAACTGTGTTCAAGACCCTTCACTTTTTTTTTTTCCTCTGAGGCATTAACCATTGATGGCTGAAAAAAGAAACATCCTTGAGGAAAATCAAAAAGACTTTGTACATGAAAATAAATAAATATAATAATAACAATATTAACAATAAAATGAGGTCTGTGCAGGTTAAAACAGATTTGACCCGTCATGGCCTGATAACAGATGAACAACCTTGGACTTCATTTTTTATTCATCCTGTAATCTTGATGGTGTAATGAAGAAAAAAGAAAGCAACACCGTCATCAAACTAAAAAAAAAAAAAAATATGTTGGTTGAAAACAGATCAACAAGTCAAGATTTTAATCCAGTAGAGCAACGAATAAAAGTTCCCTACTATTTAAAGACACACATACCTGAATTACAAATAATTTAATTTCTTTTTTCTTTTTCTCTCTTTTTTTTGTCTCAAATACATTTCAGCAACAACAAAAAGAGGCCAAAAATTTGGTCTGCATGTTTATGACTGAGAATAAGTGCAAGGGTGGAAAAATAAATAGGTAAGATTGAGAGACTTGTGTCAAAAAAATAAAAAGTCACAGAATGAAGCCAAAATAAAGTCTTACTGTACAAGAGTAAAGTTAATCTAAAGTCATATTGTAGAAGATTATAGTTGAAATGAAGTCATAAGTATGACATAAGTAAGTCATAAGAAAGTAGAAATTAAGTTGTAATGCACAAAGAAAAAAAAGGAAAAAAACACTAATCTCTAAAATATCAAATTAGAAAGAGTATGACATATCGTGGGAGTGACTGTGGTGAATGGGATGGTGTATGACAGAGATACTGTGTGGAATCAAAACCTGGACTTTCTACTTTGAGGACTGCGACCTTTGGGAATTCTGCAAACAAGTCAGGCACTCAGCACCACAGCTTAATTGTATGTTAGGTGAATGTGATTTTTTGTTTAGCTTTGTTTTGTTTTCTGAGTGAATAAAGTCATAAAATGTGATTTTTTTTTATCTATTTAGTATTTTGCATTTTGTAAATCAGTCACAGGAAAAATCAGCTATCTCTGGAAACACGCCATGCAGAGCCTCCTCATTCGAATGTTCTTGCTCATTATTAATTGAGTATATTGTAACTTACTTCAAACAGAGTAAATTCTATTTGAAATGTACTTTCTTCTTCTACTTAGATTTCCTGACATGGTGAAGCTTTAAGTCCATCATTTAAGACTTGGATTCATATTCCTAAACTACATTTAATTATAATTTATAACCGTTTAAAAACGAATGATATAGTACTGCAACAACATGACTTGGATTAGCTTTAAAAAGTTCCTGCAGTCCAGTAAAAATGAATTCAAACACAAGTTTGTGTGATTTTGTGGAGTAAGGTGACTCTCTTACATCTACGCATCCTGGGAAATTTCAGTTCACTCCAACAGTTAATCCAAACTAGATTTCAATCTTTTTATTTATACTACGTGTAAATACCCCTATACATTAAATCTGAACACACTGGGGACATGTTTTGGATCAGGAGCTCTTTTTTTCCTGGTGAACTACTCCAAGGATGACCTATATGAATTATCAGGCTGGATGAAACACTCATTTAGGTTATATTTTAACTTATGCAGGTTAATTTGAGAGCATTAAATGTCTTTTTTTGCTTTACTGTACCAAAACTTTGTCCTAATGTGTTTTGTTGAAGTGGGTTTTTCCTAAAGACAAAACAAGAACAGCACTCTGCAGCATTTAGCAAGTTTGAACAATAGTCCTTAAACGGGCAGAAACCTCGGGCAGAACCAGACTCACGTTAGCCAGACATCAAATGATGCTAATGTGTTTGAAGCTTGTTGCAGTGCCTGCCGTGGGACAGTTTAGGAAAATCAGTAGCCGTACTGTGGGCAGATATCTTCCTTAAATCTTGTGTTCTCTTTCCATTTTAGCTTTGAAGTTGACACAAATTGAAGGGAAGTCTGTTGCAAGCAAATTGAGTGTTTTCTCATTAAGCTTCATTGTGGCCTTTTCTCATGAGTGAGTCATTTCTAATCATAAAAAATAAGACTGATTTTCCCTGTTCTGATCAGGATGATGTCTTTTTAAGAGTCTCCCTGACACTTCGCTGAGATCCAGTTGCTGAGTGGAGGAACACTCACAGGAGAACAACAGCCGGTTCTATCCTCCACAACCTGGCGCTACAGCAGACAGATGTGCTGATATGCCATCTACAGCCCCAGGCAGTTTTTGACTTCTAAAGGCTTCCGCTGTCAAAGTGGGGCGCCTGGGAGCGCATGACACAAAAGTTAAATGAAGGTTAAATGGAAGCACTTCAAAGTGGGAGATCTCCACAGAAAAATAACGGAGGAAAGGTTAATGTGTGCCTTGTTGAGACACCAGAGCAGCTTGTAGCTTTTGGGCATGGTGGTTTGAGGTCCAGCTTGGGTCAGAACGCCTGTGGGCCACCGTTTATTGGTTTCATTCATGCTATCAATGAGAGCACCACCATTAAAGGTTTCTTATATTTTATTTCTGATGCTTAGAGCGCAGTTTAACTCAAAGTTGAACACATCTGTTTTTTACTTGCTGGATATCATTGAAAATTTCCACTCTTGATGTGAAGATTCTGATCAGGGACTGCTGATGCAAATGCACATAAAAGTCTGAAGGTAGGCCTTTGTTTCACAGAGGTCAGATGTTTCGCCTCCAAGGAAATATTTTAAAATAGACAACAATATGATAATGCTAATCCTGTGCAAATGGGGCTTTAAAAATAAAAATAAAGATACGAAATATTCCCTGTTTTCATGTTAATTCAGACAACTCAACCAGTCTTTATTTAAACAGTGCCAATTCATGTTAAATGTTATATCAGGTATCTTACATACAGAGTAGGGCTGCTCGATATTGCCTAAAAATAAAATCCTGATTATTTTCTTTCAAACCCGATTTTTCGATTTCGATTTCGATTTCGATTTCGATTACGATTACGATTACGATTACGATTTTTTGAAAATTTAAAAAAAAGATGAAAAAAGTACTTTGAATGTGTTTTATTGAACCTGTGCAAAAGGTGGCTAGATAGGCTCCAGCCACCTGCGACCCTGAACAGTTAAGAAAATGGATGGATGGATGGAGGAGCACTGAAAGGTAAACAATAGCTTTTTGAAGCAGGTATTTGTTAAAAAATAAGGAGATGCACCACCTCATAAAAATAGTGCCGCCATCTCCACTGGGCTAGCACATCCCTCAAGTGTTGACCCATTATAACAGCATTGTTAGTGGAGCGTGGGTGGCCTGTGCGCTAACCTCTGATGGTTACCTGCAAACCTGCAGCACTCAAAGGCAGCCGACCTGAAACTCCACAGATTACCAGGCAAAACAGTTTGACTCAGTTTTTGAAGGACGACTTCTGCATTCAAGCCCCAACAGGTCCCCCACCCCCTGGGGAACTCGGTCCTGCTGAACCGCCTATCACAGGAAACCGGGGGAGGCGTATTGTTCTCTCCTCTGCTGTTGACCCTCACCGCCCCATTAAAATGTAGCCTGAAACACTGCCTGAGGGTCTCCAACCATCATTGGCACGTGCAGCCATGCTAAAGCTCTGCATACCAATGAAATGATAAGGGGGAGGGGTTTCTAGGTCCAGGTTTGCATCTTTAAATGTGGGTTGTGATTGGTTGCCAGGCAGAATTACTGATGGAGTCATGCTTTATTGTTCATGAGTTTGACGCAGAAGGAGCTTCACTTTGGGTTCGTGTGAGATGACTGTTGATTGGAAGACAGATTTTACAGTCGATGTACATTGTGCTGCAACATTGTCACATCACTCCCTGATCTATCAATGTCAGTGAGTTCAGATTGATGGAAAAAAGTTTTGGACAATATAAAAAAGCAGTTATAGCCTCCTGACTGCCAGGAAAAAAAATATTGTCCAATCACAAAGTTTTTAAGATTCCCCAATCTTTGTGAGGTTATTAGAGTACTGAACACATATATTTGGGGAAAAAAGTTTTTATTTTTCAGATATCTTGTGTCTACTACAGGGGACATCGGAAGGCCAGACATGTGAAACTCAGCTTTGATGGCAATCATTTAGTGCCAAAGAAAATACCAAAAAGTGAATATAAGAACGAGTTTAACATCCTCATTACTGTCCATCTTTCATTTTCTTTTGTCTATTTTGTTTTGCTTTTTTGTGCTTATTTGGTGTGATACTTCAAAATGCAGTATCCCCTATCAAAAAACTTTGCACTTTGTGCACATAAAATATGTTTTGCCCTTGCAGCCGGATCTGCAACATCTTGATATATGTTTTGGTCTCCATTTCTGGAAGATTGATGGCATATTGGTGTTGTACTCAGCAATCGTAAGAGGCCTTGACACCTGGACAAACCTTCAGTCTTTCTTGGACCTTTTTGAAATACAAACTGAAGGTGTACTTTGGATTCTTGCTCCACAGTGGACTTAGATGTGGACTATTCTGCTTCATCTAAATCCTCTGCGTCTGCTTGCCCTGCCTGAATTTCATCCTCAGAGCTCTCTGATTCATCTTCCTCTGCCTGCATCTTGAGCTCCTTCATCAGACAACTCATTATCTGAGTTTTCATCGACAATTCGCAGTAAAATTCTTTCTGCTTCTGAGATTGAGTCCCTTTCTTGTCATTTGAAAAAGATTTGTTGTCAAGAGTCCCCTATAAAATATGTCACCAAAATCTTCAAGACAAAATTTGCTGATTAAAAAGTTTTATACAATTACTTTTTCTCTTCCCATAAAATGCACTTGCACTAATGGACGCCATTTTTCTTTGAAAAAGAGAAAGGTACCAAAAGCCCCACCCCTTCACATTCGGTATCATTAAAAAGCCCTAAAGGTCCTCTGTAGATGAGGAGTTTATTTTTTTTATTCAGTAGTGTGAAGTAATTGGTAGATATTCAGGTTTACAAATGTCCACCACAGGTGGAACAAATTTGAACTACTGGTAGTCAGGTGGATTGTGGTAAGTGTGGATAATGACAAAAAAAGGAGGATAGTGAGAACATTAATAGAACTGTACTTTCTAAAACAGAGCTTGGTTAAGGTTTTCTCTAGATCACAGCACATTCAAACTTTTGTGGAAATGTCTTAAAGTTTGTTACAGCCATGACATTCTGCTTCTATTAGCTATCAATCTATCTACACATCTATTCATAGATACATTTTCTTTCTTTTCTCATAACTTGTTGTTTTTTTCATTATTGTATGATTATACTAAATGATCCAAGTCATGTTTGTGCATCTCCATCAATCATTTATAATGTTATATAACTGTTCATTTAAACTGACCAAAATTTAGAAGTAGTCCTTAATTAGGAGCTGAAGGAGCCAACAAAGCCAGCTGTTAAATCTGAGCCAGGCTTATTATGTGGGAAAATTCCCAAATCACTGTTTATTGTACATCTGTGTCTGAAGTGGTTATATGCAGAATGAGTTTTCTATACAAGTGATGTAACTTTATACAACACAAAAGGTTGGGGTTGCTGAAGGGTAAATAATTGACTACCAACTTCTCCCAAAGTGGTTTCGAAAAGAGAGAAAAACTTAATTTGCTGATCACACATTTTGTGAATGTAAAAAATCACTTCTAAACAACTGCAGAGAGAATAAAAAACTGCAACACCAGAGTTTTTGTGATTTCTTGTGGGGGATGAAACTCATTTTCTTGTCATTTAAGCGACCATTTTAAAGGTCCCATATTCTGCTCCTTTTCTGCAGTTTGATATGGATCATTGATGTCTTCATGAAATGGTAGTAACATGTTTTGGTCCAAAAAGCCAATAAATCAAGCACAGCGGAATTGTTTCCAGGCTCTCATAGCCCCTCTGTTCAGAACGCTCTGATTTAGTGGGCGTGACCTTCATATGTAAATGAGCCACAGCTGATACCGCCCCGCTCTTCAGCGTCACTGAGAGCGGCGCCACGAGCTCCGAGTGCACAATGTTTAGAAAACAGCGAAGCTCATTGACCGTGACAGGCCATAACAACAGGCTAACTGCAGCTAAAGTTAGCATCCTGAAGCAAACACGGAGACAGGGGGGACACTGAGGAAAAGCTCTTACATCTGCTCCACAGCACACAACATTTAAAATACTCACATTTCCAGGGTCTGAGGTTTGTTGGCGGATGGTTGGTAATGCGCCTGGATTCAGGACCAGTCTACTGGCTAGCCCTCTGTTGTACTGTCCAAAGTAGGAAAAGCAGTCGGCCGTGAAGTGACTAGCACACACATGCACAGTTTTACTGAGTGTAGCTGGAACATTTCCTTGATAAATGAACTCTAGCCACTTAGTCTTGTCTTCTTCTGAGATGGGAAGCTTGTGCATGGAACTATGTGGCTGTTTACAGCTTAAAACAAAGCAGTGATGGCTCTCTAACTTTGGCATTCAGTGGGCTCGGAGGGGGTTCGGGGGTATCTGCTCTGGTGGACCAATCAGGTCAGACTTGCTCCTGATTAGTCAAAAAAGGGAATTGCTGACGTGGGCAAATCCTCAAAATCCAAACAGCTCATTTTAGGTCAGGATTTTACATTCACAAGCACTACTAAATACAAGTTTTGTAATCAAATATCACATTTTGTGGGCTGGGAGGAAAGCCAAAGACCCATAAATTTCACCAAAAGACTTAAAGTGATTTTTTGCACAATATGGGACCTTTAAAACTGGCTTTAGAATGTCAATACTTTACTTTTTTGAGAGAAAACAACCTTCCTTACACATTCAGTCACTCAATAAAACATGAAGAGGAAACATGCAGTGGATATATACTTTATTTAGTTCACTACTGTGATAGATGATAACATTCTATTAGAATTACAAAAACAAAACTCAGGTTTCTATACCCGTGTGGTACTTTTCCTCACTCTGACATGACAGCTGCAGAGGTAGTGGAAGGACTGACACACTGAAAAATAATGCCAGAGTACTGACTAGATTTGCCCTGATGAGAAAGCACGTAGTGTGTCTGCTACTGAGAGGATGTAACGGACTGAGTTCACTGCTGAGACAGACAGCACTGAGTATATGTGAACACACCTGTCCTCAAAATACATATATTTGCATCCTTGATCATGTACTATCTGCTATTTACACATCAATACAGCAAAGATGAAATAACTTAAGAGTAATTCAACTCTATTCAGGTGTAACAGTGTTTGTCTAAAGAAGCATTAAGACAACAGGATTGAACTTTGAATCAACAACATAAAGTCATTATCAACATAAAATTCAAGACTTGTAAACAAGGGTGCACATCTGCAGAGATAGAAAGACGTGTTTTTACTGTGTTCACAAAAACCTGTCTCATATGGTGACTATAGCACAGTAAGGCACAGTTAGCATAACAGCCTAAGTCCCCAAGCCTCCCAGTAGCAAACCACCTTGTACACAGTCAACACCAACACATGATTAATTTTTTTTTTTTTGACAAATCAGAATGAAAAAGTCATAAAATAAAAAGTTTGATGAAGAAAATTTTGTTCATGATTGGAAGATTTGGTTTTGAATGTGAGAATCCTAAATTCAAATAAGCATATGAACATTTTCCAAAAATCTGTTATAAATAAAAGACAGAGTTCCACCAAAGTATGAATAAATCCAGGGCAAGTCAATCAAAATAAAACTGAAACTCAGAATACAAAGTGAAGCACACTTATCCCATATTTCTTCACACCAAAGCTACAAAACACTCCTCTCCAGACTCTACCCTGTGAGGTTAAACTAAACTCTACTGCATAATTCAAACTATGACTGTTTGGAAATACAGTTATTTCTCTCAGCTACACACTGTGTCAGCTGCTAAGTGCTTTCCCTTAAAAAGCCACAAACATTTACTCACAAAAATACATTTCAACAGGAGCTATATAGGGTAAGTCTTCCAGACTCTTTTGAACTTTAAAGCTGTATCATCTGCATACTTAAACCACACATTGAAACTTAACTCAGCGTGCTCTTTTCCTGGACTGAACGCTCTAACATCTTGAAAAAGCAGTCCTGTGCGCTTAAAAAATAAAAAATAAAACAAAAGCAGAGAAAATCTTTCTTGTTCAATGTAACATTTCATTTAAATTTGGTCAGAAGTAAAACTTCAAAATAAACTGTGTCTAAACGAACTTCGCACACATGAAGAAAGCAACACACAACTCAGTGATAATATTGGTAAGGCTATTGGTGCATGTTGAATTCCATCAGTTGATAAATGAAAAAGGTTTATTCTTTTGTTCTGAACACTATATATATTAAAAATGCTTAAATCTGAGCTAATATTTTGTTTTTGCATCACACGTGGGAGACTATACAATTTGAAGCACAAGCCGTGATGTTGGGGGTCTGTTTTGGGGTTTGTTACCCTGTTGTTTGACAAGGAAACAACAATAACAACATAAAACTATTGAATTAAAAAAAAAAAACTATTTCATGAATAACCTGATTTTTTTTCTTCCCCAACGAGTTAATTATCTCAGAACCACCTTGAACTCTTCCTTTAGAGACCCTGAATCACCACGGATGTAGAAAGTTTTCAGCACTTTCACTTCCAAGAATAAAGAAAAATAAATTTCTTAAGTCCTCAGGAACAGAAAAAAAATACAAGTGTTTTGTTCTCTTTTATTCCACTTAACCCTCTGATTGTACATTGTTTTCTGTTCCGCTAGTATCGGCACACTTTAATCAATAGTGTATTCACCTCATAAATGCAAATCCATTACCCATGGAGCTGAAACCATGTCTGGTCTTTTCAAAATAAAATCTGTAGGTAGTGAATGTGTTGGCATTTTCACTGTTTGGTCTTGGTAGTTTTTAACCAGTAGGGGGCAGTGTTATTTGGCAAAAAAGTGATTGTACAGCAGTCTATTTCCCTCATTCAGAGCATTCATGTACAATGAGCACAGTTCCATCAGATCTAAGTGAATGGAAGTATTAATCTTTTTACACTTTAAGTGGAGGACACACTTCCATATCCATTCATGAAAATGGCAACTAAAGCCGTGGTGAAGGTACAGACATGGTAATATAAAAATACTGTCTGATTTTGGCATGAAATGCTGGTGGACTATTCTAATTCTGAATAGCTTTGCAAACAAGCAAAGTAACTCCATACTGTGTATTGAGGATAACAGCTGATGTCGAAATAAGCCTTCCTCGTTTTAAAATGATAGGAGATATTTAGACAAAGTTCATGTCAGACAATAAAGCTGAAAGAGATCAAGTGCTTTGATAAACTATCAACAGAAGTGTGCAAATCTTTCTAACAAATCTAATTTACAATAAGTGATACTGCAGAGTTTCTCAACAATGCTCCTCTGAGATTTCATTCAGCCAAACACATCAACAACAGCTTCTTCCTCTGATTTAAACCAGAGAACATTTCACATTTACCTCGTGTTTGGCTGTCATGAGTCTTAGGTGAGGACGGTACATGGCAGAGAGCCACTGCTACACAGCTGGACATCCATTTTCATGACTGTGAATACACATTCAACTACTCAAAGCACAAAAACACGAACAATGGCGCTGATTTTGTTCATGATTGCTTTGAAAAAATGACATTGTTATTGAAACAGGTTAGGCTTTGTTAGAACATCTGAGACGAGACAGAAGCCTCAGGTTTTGTTGTGAAAAGTGAACAGCACGACAGGATGACATTTACAAAAAGCTCACACGTGGAATGGATCGAATATCGAACAATACAGATATTTATAGCAACATTTAAATTGCTAACTGATGGATTAGTCAAGTACATTTGTTAGCAGACAATACGATCGCAAATACAGGTAGACTTGATTAGCATTCCATGATTATAATCATCACTAGTATGTTGTTAGTGGATTAGTTAACAATGACACCATACAACAATACTTAATCTCATAGCTTTAGCATTTCACATTCAGACATGTTAGGAGACAAATGGAGCAGATTGCACTGATGTCTTGCAGTCACACATTGAACAACATGGTCTATAAGCGTCATATAATACTATCAAGTAGTCACTGTACAACTCCCCTGCACTCATTACATTACATTTAAGGCAATGTATCGTTGAATGGACGTTCCCCGTGGTTCAAGAAATACATTTCCCTGTATATCTGTTATAAAATGAGAGGTTATATTGCTCATGGGCTCTATGTGCAGAACAAAAAACACTATTCTGCAGATGGTTTTGGTCGTTAATACCTTGTTAAGGCCCACAGAGGAAATTACATTCAACTATAATTAAATTTATTGAATTGCAGCAGTTTTAGAGAGATGTTAAAGGTGATGTATGTTTTTTTCCCTTTTAGTGCAGCAGGTATATGAAACACTAGACAACCTACAGGAAGCATTGTATGACTTGATCGTAAGTAATAAAGTGGGACGTTGTGCAGGTTTTACCACACAGCATTACAGTGCTCAGTAGGGCAGCATCATACGCAGGCCCAGTGTCACCAGCTGTGAGAACGTCTGCTCTTTATTTTTTATAAGTGGAAATTTCAGGACACCCAATTGCTGTATTACACACTGTGCAATAAGGACTTTGCGTTCTCGTTTCCCACTTGGCACCAGATGGATGGACCATTTCTAGTGCTATGGGATTTTTACCTCTACATTCATACTGTGAGCAACAATCAACAAGTCATCAGGATTTTTGTTTTTACAGAGTTGACATCACAATCCTTTTTATGCTCGACATTTGTTGGTATTCAGACAGGTCTTACAAATATGAGCATTAGCAAAAGAAGTTGTTTTTTTTTCCATTACAGCTAGCAAGTTGCTGCCTGATTGTAGACCTAGATCCAACTGCTAATCATGGCCTGTCTTCAAAGGCCATAAATAAACTAAGTTACTCACAGTATGAATGCACAGTGACACTGTTTATAATCAGCTTTGTACAAATGACCTTCTATTAAAATGAAGGTCTTTCTGATCATAAATAAACCCTTTAATTATTTCTTCATATTCATCCCAGAAAAATTTCATATTGGATTTAGTTTGCTGGTGCTATTGGAACGGTGGCAACACACTGCTTCTGTGTTCATATTGGAAGACAGAAGGAAGAAAGGAATGGCTACAAATTGGAATATTTAGAATTTCTGAAGCACAGATAACACAGGTCAACCATGACCAACTGGAGCTGGAAACACATTTCTTAAGTAGAAATGATTGTCTGGCTGTGAACTCGAATTTTCAAATCTGCTATCTCCTCTGAATTTGCTACTTAAGCTAGCAGGCTGCTGACACAACTTTAGTTTGTGCAAACAGTAACTCCTGCTGTGTAATCCCAAACCCTGGATTTGATTGACACTAAGTGTCATGAATGTAACTGTATGTCCATCTTGTATTTACACTAAATCCAACCCAAGAGGTGAACGTGGCGAAAAGAAAATACAGTTAGTACTTCACTCTGTTACATTCTGACTTCAAGCCTCCTCACATGCATACATATGGTTACACTTTTCCTTTTACTTAATATTTCTCTGTTAAAGTCAAAGGTTATACTCTTTGACAAACAGACATAACACCTCACAGCTTCTGACAACATCGCTTTTGCTTTGGCAGTTGGTTTTATAGAAGTGCAGAGGACCCCAAATAGAGCCTTGTGGAACACCCAGAAGCCCCTCTTAGCTTGGAGCTCAGTTTGATCATAGTGGAGGGAGATGTGAGCTTGCCACTGAGGTGAAGGTGAGCTGTTGGCAGAGCAGAAGGATCTAGATGTTGGTTTCCCGCTGCATAGCTTGCTCATCTTTATCTTTGTTAACAAGCTCCTCAGACATTTGCGCTTCCCCATCAGCCTCTTTTTGATTTTTGAGCTGGTCTGGATCTTCCGTCTCAGTCCGTTTGTACATTTCAGCACACTTGCGCTCACGTTCCAAAAGTCTGTAGTTAATGAAGTTCCCAATGAAGAGCCAAATACTTGCAAAAATCACCACAGCTCCACAGCAAAAATACATGTACTTGTAGTTTTTTGTGATATCAACCAGTTTTCCTGAAAAACAGCAAATGATTTGGAAAGTTAAGTAACACTCCTTCCTCTACCAAAAGCTTTACATTGCAAATTTAAGGTACTTAAAGGTATCAAAACAGATTTTGTTTTTGTTAAAATGTTGTTTTAATAAAAATAGTTCATACCTGCAAGAGGTGGACCCAGAAGGACGGGGCAACATTCAACAATGGTGGTGAGTCCAACAGCACTGGAGAATCTCTGAGCTCCTACTAGGTCCATCAGCGTTTCAAACAATACTGAGCTGACCATGCCAAAGGCAAAGCCAAAGAACATGGCATATACCACCAGGCCTGTATAGGTTTCTGCTAGAGGGCAGAGGATGTGGCACACTCCATTATACAGCACAGCAAAACTGAAGAAGTACTGGATTCTGGGTCGAATCCAGCGTGAGTTAGCAAGTAACCCCATGGAGGGTCTTGCAAACATGTCAACAAAAGCAAGAATTGAGAGCAGGAAGGCAGCAGAGTACTCATCCACACCCATGTCTTTAGCGTAGGCTGCAAGGAAGACAATAGGAGCAAAGAAGCCCAGAAACATAATAACATTGCCTGAAAGGTAAATGAGGAAGCCACGATGCTTGAAGAGAGTCAAGTCTAAGTACTTGTTGACTGTTTTCCAGGCGCTCTGCTTCTCTTTTGTTGTGGTCATAGCTATTAACTCTTCTTCTTTCTTTATCCTCCCAGGTGGTGGTCCTAAAGGTCTCATGAGTGATCCAGCCACGCAGCAGTTAAGAAGCAGGCCACCCAGGATGAGGAAGCTTCCTCTCCAGCCAAAGTGGTTGAAAAGATACTGGTTGAGTGGAGCAAGAGTGCTGAGAAACACTGGACTGCCTGCCATCGCTAGCCCATTAGCAATGGGACGCTTCTTGAAGAAATATTTTCCTATCATAGTCAGTGCTGGCTGCAGGTTAAAGGCTAGGCCAAGTCCTGTGAAGAAAGATGTACATTAAACACAATCAGACATGCCACAACTGTTAGGGTAACACTTGAAGACCTTTAAGAACAAGCAGATCAATTTCACTAAAACTCAATCGGGAAAGAAACCAGATAGAACATCAGCTTTGCTGAAAATACTTGTAGTAAATAGTAGTAGTAAAATACCAATAAAAGTAACACTTGATTTTCATTAGCTATGTTAATAAAGTGGATCTTGGGATTATCCAATATTGTGGAATAATGAGAAAGACCTCTTTTACTGTTGCAATTTGCCTCAGCAGGTTACAGTGTCATGCCAACAAGCAAGTACTGACATGCTACATTAGCCTAATAAAACTGTGAAAACCCCATGCCTTATTCTAGCTAAAAATTAAACAAGCAATTCTACACCAGTAATAGCTACTCTTGTGTGAGCACTGCCTCTGTGGGCAGAGCAGAGCATCCCTGTCAAGTATGTAATTTTTACACATTTCAAAACTGCGAAAATCTGTACTGAAGTTTCTTTCATATGATCGAATTTGCACATTTAATCTTTTGAAGTATATCAGCATACATTTGAGAGTATCTTAAAATGCAATGCAGTTGCATATTACCCATGTCCAATGCACCCATGGCCATATACTGCATGCTAGTAATAAACTGACTAAGTTCCTGTATTAAATATTTAATAGCTGCACTATTAATTTTGGCCTGTTAAAAGAGTCTCAGTGCAGAATATTACACTTTTAAAAGTATGTTTACTTCATGTGGGTATTGCTTTATTTATACATGATTGGCTATGGTTTAAAGTGTTTAATGTTCATGTTGCAATGACTTTTGACTTACAGGCCTTTATGACTGTGGTAAAATAAGAGAAAAATAAATCTTTACTGAGGTTAAATTATTTTATGTGCAAACTTTAATGGCTTACTTTAACTAAACATATGGAATCATGTTTATAGACACCAAAATAACCAAAGTTTATCAAATACACAAAGTCATTGTTCTGGCTGCTACAACGATTTTGTTTTTCACTTTCTGATTGGAGGTCGAAGCTAAATAAAGTAATCTAAAATAGCAATAAAGACTTGGGTAAACTTACCTCCAATAACTCCTATGCAGATGTAGAGCTGGATTACACTGTTGCAGAAGGAAGCTAAGATCATACCAGTGGCACAGAGGCAGCCCCCCATCATGACAATTGGTCTGCAGCCATATGTGTTCACCAGTATGCTGCTGATGGGACCTGAAATAAATGGACAACATCAATCAACTCAAACATTTCAGATGTTTACCGTATTCAGGGTCACTGAAGGTGAGGGAATAATGATTTAATCTCATTAGAGCTGTACACCAGCAGGAGCCTGGTCTCTATTTATAGCAGCAATGGGCTGCTTCCACTTTTGAACACGGCACTCCAATCGTCTTGTGTTAAATCAAATTTGATGACAGAGTGACAGCATGGAGAGCTGAAGACTTTCATGTAAGAGTCATTTTCACTAACTATTTTTAACACAATTCCTATATTTGAAAAGAAAGCATCAGTAGTCATTAATTCTACAACCTGTTTTTAAGCTGCTTAAAGTGCAAAGGTAATCACAGCATCCCAACAGGAAATGACTGAGCATTTTCTTATTCCTGTTTTTTGCTGAGTGTGTTATGTTTGAATTCAGGCAACTGTAGCGCTGAGTGCAGTGTTTCTATTAATGTTTCACTGAGAGATACCAGAAACAACTCAAATAAGGCTAATTATGTTGTAGCTAAATCCCAAATGAGAAATTAACACAGTTTTGTCCCGGGCTGTAACCCTAACCCTGAATATGGTTAAAAGCAGTGCTCATGAACTGAGAAAGTATATTGTAAGATTTTAATAAGGAAACACTGAAGGTTAAATCAGATGTTAAAACTTAAGATAAGAAACTAAATAAACCAATAAAAAAATCAATAAGAGTGCGACCTAAACACAAAGTAAGGATCAGCACCTGGCAGAGAAACCCACCCCTACAGCCTTTCCTGAAACCACAAAGCTTGAAAACAAATAGGCAGCAAGAGCCAGTGGGTTATTGCAGCTAAAATAAAATAGTATTTTTCTCAAAATGGTGCTCTAGAAAACTCTTACTTCAGCCTCTTTTTGAAGTATTTCTTTTCACTTCTGTCTCTCTAAGGCTCCCTGCTTCACAAACCCTTTTCTGGGGCAAAGCTAATGCTGTCCTTAGTGTTTGAGGCCCGCCCCTCCTATGTGTCATATACCAGTACAAAGATGACCTCATTATTTCAGCAAGTCTCCTAAAGATCTTGTGCTAATTTGTTTTGAGCAGATTAAAGACAAATTCAGGACTTTCAAAAACACATGTAGTCGTTTGAAATCTGCACGCTACACCCAGCATTGTTACTCTTTATCCGTCTTTAAAATATGGAAAAGCATAACATGCCCTCTTTAAGAAAGTTAATTAGATAAGATGAAACCAAACACTTTTAACTAAAAACTAGGGATGGGTACTGAAATAGGTACTTTTATACCAAATTCTGTCAAGAGTACCAAGTACCAATTTACTTAAAATCAAAAGGTACCATGTTAAGGTACCTAAATACATCCTTGTGACTCTGAAGGAGTGGAAGAATACGCGATTTTCCATGCTGGACATGAAAACAGCATTTCAAGGTTATATATTGAAGAATAGGTGTGTTACAGTGAAAAACTTTGAAATTTGATTATTAAACAAATTATTATTTATTTACCACATAAACTCACAAAAGTACTTAAAATTGGTACCGTTGAGTACCAATACTGATGGCTATGTACTAGGCATTGGTGATGACCTGAAAGCTCTCATGGGCCCATATGATAAAAGCGTATATGATAGATAAGTTTGTCCTGTCATTAGCACTGGTACTTGCTACTCAGTGTACTCAGCAGACCCCGTGGAGCTACTACTGTTTTTGATTCTAATATCTCTTTCAGCTCCTCTAACTTCAGAGCTGTCTAAACTCCCACACTCTTGCCAGCAAGTACAAACAAGTCTTATTTCTCTGTTGTCTGAGATTGTATTCCACTCAGTACCACACCAGTGGGATTTTCAAAGTACTTTTTTTCCTTTAGTGCCAAGTTCAGCTGTGGTATCTTTGACACTGTTATGACGTCAGGACTCACACTGAAGAGGTAAGACCTGTAACATGAGGTGTTTGCTTGAAGGGCTTTTGTCAGGGAGTGTTGCCAAGAAGTTGTACCAACTGTATACTCAGGAGGGTCATCCAGGTTCAGCACCAATAAAAGAGGCTGCTTACTTCCTGTTACAAGCTGTTATCATTGTGACCTAAAAATGTATTCTAAAGAAACGTTTTATTGCTTTTTAAGTTGCATCAGTTGAATTTTTCTCTAAAGTAACAATGCTGGATATTCATACCATATGTCTGCAAATCTTCAAATCTCTAAATCTGTCCAGCTGCTCAAAAGAGTCCCTTCTAATACAAGAGATAATAAGATCCTCATAAGATCTCCATGTGACTTGCTGAAAGGATGAGGTCATTACATAAGGATCCCCACACTTGTTCATGACATGTTGGAGGAGTGTGTCTCCAACACCAAGGTCTGCCCATTGCTCTGACCCCAGACAGGCCTTCAGAGAGCTGGTAAATCAGAGGACAGGGGGTTTGTGGAGCAGGGAGCCTTAATTAGACAGCAGCTTCAGACAGAGGCTGAAATAAGGGTTTCCAAAACTGAGAAAAAATGTAAGAAAAATAGGGATTTTTTTAAAGCTGTTAATAATGTAAAACCACAACAGGGTACCAGAGGTACAGAACAAAACCATAAAAGAACTTAACCCTTTATTCAGCAAGTTAGTGAAAAAGGTCTGATTAGTCTTCTGCATTTTGAAGCACAACACACATTTTAATGGACCCTGTAACCTTTTAATTGATACCTCATCCTTTGCTGAATATTAAGCACGGTACGCGTAAATCAAGGGGATGTAGACGGGGAGAGAAGTAATGAAAGATGTTCTTGAATTAAGCTCTTATTACAGCCAAAAGATGTCCCATATTTCTGCCAGCCCAGACCCAACTTGAAAAACCACACTGGTGAAGAGTCACCTGACTTAAATTTCCTCTACATGAATCTTTTTCAGCCTTGAGGACAGTTCTCCTCATTTGCATCCAGAGCAGTGATCAGTATTCTCAGGGGACTGGTTGAACCAGAACTGGCAAAGATGAGGAGGGCCCTGGGCCTGCACATTACCTTCATGGAAAAGATCATCTCCTGACCAGACACAGCATGGACCTCATTATACACTGGGCAAAGCTCTAAACTAAATATGACAATAAAACCCAATAAAGATGTCACATATAGAAATGCTTTAAAAAAAATTAATAGCAGTACTGTTGCTAATATAGCGCAGAATGTGAGGATGCTGGTAATCCATCACACTTCAGATAGGATCAAATTAAATAAAAGAAACAAGTTTCAAAGGCTGTTCTGCTGCAAAGCGACCCAGACAGGGCTTTCTTCTATAAGTACGTCAGAATGCCGACACCTTGCACAAATATTTATAGGGGAAAACAATGGAAGGTAGCCTAGGTTAAACAGTAATGATATGGTATTGGCAGTGTTACAAGGTGCCACCCCGTTGTGGCTGCCTGTTACAGCAGCTCTCTCTCCCTCTTGTAATTTTTTTCATCTCTTTTTCATCAATTTTGTATTTGGAGTGGATCATTACTTTGTACAGATCATTTGTTGGTCATGGACATCAAACTGGTTTTGTCTTCAGTGATATTTTTACTATTTTTTCTCCTGTGTTTGTCTGGAGATCCTACATGTCACCATGGCTGCATTGTTTACATGTGAAATCAGCTGTTAGCAGCCTGTAGCATGTCAATGCTAACTGGTGCAAGGCCTGATGTTTGCCCACAAGGTGAGGAGAAGGAGGTGACAATGACGTGCTGGTTCTCAGGTGTGAGCTAAAAAGTGACGACATCAACCTGTCCTTCCATCCATTGCTATTGGGAACGTACAATCTTTCTCCAATAAGATGGACTTTATATACACTTTCTTACTTTTGTTTTCTTGATTACTGCTATGACTCCCCCTAAATTTCCCCTCAGGGATAGATAAAGTACTTTCTATTATATTAAGTTCTAATAAATGTGGGCAGCCTCACAAATAGAACGCAGAATAAGATAAAGAAGACCCTGAACTGTTAACTATTTCCACCAAGAAAGATAAAAGACTAAACTGCTGGGATCATTTTGAAAATAATCATATTTTGTATGACTGTAATTTTTTTCTGTTATAGAAATTAACTCATCATGACAAACTTGTTAACATGTCACAGTTTGCCAATCTTTGGAGAATTCGGATTCTACACTACAGATGAAAATATCACTGCTCGGAGCTGTTTGAGCCAGGCCTTTCCCTTTTCAGATGAGATGTTGTTATCTAAGGCAGTTTTTATGCCTGAAGATTCTACTGTGCTGATGAAATGAAGCTGTTCTGATAAAGAGAGCCCTGGTCAAAGCAAATCATATCAATCTGATTAAAAAAACAGCTACTGTTGGATACCTTTACTGCAAGATAACAAAACATTGTGTTTTAAAGTAGGAAATTCAGCCTTGGTCTTTATTTGTTTTAGAAGGCATCTATTTAGCAGCCTTATATATCTTTCCTTGAAAAACACTCCATCACTCTGAACTATCAAACAGTTTTTTTCTTAAGAAGGTTTTTGGAGACCAGATGAAATCTGTAGAGTTGTTCAATCAAACATGCACAACGGCAACCTGCAAGAGCCAAGAGCTCCATCAATTTCACTCGCAGTAAATCCAGGACACCTCAAGGTGCTCTTGATGCGAAAAACTCATTTTTCTTCAGACATAATGTCCCTTAGGAGCACCTTGTTTTACAAAAAGGCCTCACTCTTCAGGGTCTTCAAGAGAAAATATAAACAAATCATGTTTCTTAACACTTAATTCAACTGTTAAGAGATAGTTTTCCGCCCCAGTATTCAAAACTGATGCCATTTCTCTTCACTTAAATACATGTTGCCATCAGTTTCTTTCATAGCAAACGCATTTTCTCTGTGTGTATTTATCATCTACCTGTATTTATGGCTGGCAGTAGATGAAACACTGGTGTGTACACACTACACACCAACTCCCCCAAGGTCAAGTCTCTCCTTACATATCTAGATTAACGACAGTGATCCAGCACAGGCGCACACACAACCTGCAGCTTAACGTCATCATCACTGTGCGACGATGGCTGCACTGAGGCGGATAAAGGATGTGTCTCATCATATCTGTCAAGTGTAATGCTGTCAGGGATTGCACGGTACAAATGAAGCATGCTCCACCCTCCTGCATACATAAGGACATGCACATGCATTGTTGCGATGAATGTTTAGGAAATCTGTTGATAAGCACTTGTGCAAGTCTGTAGGGCGAGGTTTATGTCCTGCCAACACACAAGAAAGAGTTTTTATAATATCTCATAAACCAAGGTGAGTCATTGTAGAGGTCTGAGAAACTATTCCCACATTTCAGGTTCACACCAATGGATAATTAGGGCTTACAGAGATGAGGCATTTATCTGAATGCTTTATTTCAGTCTTGTAAAGACAGGTTTGTCCCACAGAAGCCAAGAACACATAGAAGTTAAGCAGTGTCCTCGCTCCTGAAGCACAACCACTGTGGAGCTGAGGCTTGTTTTTAACTGATTGATGCTCCTAAACTGATTACATTTTCTACTAAATATCCTCTTGAGACTCTGAAGGAAAAAAAAATGTGACAATTGTCTTATTTGAAAGTAGCATGCTGCAAAAATATATCTTTAAACAAAAACAAAGTATGACATTAAAACTTCTCAAAATACAGCTAACACACTTCTGACTTAAGAAAAAGCTATTAGTTACCTTAAAAAGCACAGCATTTGAATAAATGTGATGACTTTCTTTTCTTACGCTCATTCAGTGGTTGGGTGGCTATTTGGGAAAGACAGATCTTTATTTTTAAAGGATAAACTTTAACAAATCAGAAATTACCAGAAAGCTCAGACTTTCCTCTAAAGAGAACAACAGGTTGTTCCCTTGCAGACTATTTTGGTGTTTGAAAACAAGAATCTGAAAGTGATGTCCTCTACAGTACAGAGGACAAAAATGCATTGTTGGGTCTCAGGGTATAAAACCATTCATTTCTTTGACACCATTCATACTAAGAAAAAAAAATAAAGTTGTTTACATATTTTTTTCTTTCTTTCTTTTGAATTTTTTTTTTAAGTTTTACGTATATTTCATTATTACGACGGCATATTAGGGCCACTTAAATAAATAGAAATAATAAATTTTCTAAAAATCAACCTCAAAATTTTTGAGATAAAAACTAGAAATTTTTAAAGTTTGTAAAGTCACAAGTTTACGACTTATTGAACTCAAAAACTTACTAGTATATATAGTACATATAGTCGCAACTGTATGACTTTATAGACCAGTAAATTCTGATTTCTTCAAGATTTATATGTGGCTTCGAATGTGTAGGTTGTTATGTACCTCACTGCAAGATGGATGGAATAGCAGCCTCATCAGATTGTACTTTGGAGTTGGTCTCAGCAATAAGGAGATACTACTGGTTTTAGCCCAGAGTCATCGCATTCTTATAAGCAGTTGGACTCTGAAATGACAACGTCGTGCCATGGGGCTGTTCAGAAGAAAGCAACACACTGAAACTGATGAGGTGTTTGCGTTTATCTGACAAGAAGTTCAACACAGCGAGCAGATGCAGGGATACAGATGGTTACATCTCTGAGCTTTACAGATGGGTTATGTGGTTCAACAGGACATGAACAATAGAGCGAGTTGTTGAACTTTCCTCCTTAGGAGCATTTAATAAAAGGAATGAAAAAAAAGTAAACAGGCGGTCTCACGCTTTTGCAGCGGAGACCAGAGCAATCGATTACAGTTTACAGTACACTCAGACTTCTTAGTAGATCACAGATGAACGAATAGATCATAGAAAGACATACGAAAACATCTGATATCTCCCATATCTGTCACCAAACAACCTTCAATTTTGCAATCTTTTTTTTTTTTTTTCAACTTCAGCTTTTTTCAGCTTATCATCTGCATCTCTCAAGCGTGGCATCCCCTGCGCATCAACTAACATCCGGGACTTATGACTTCATAAACCAGTAAATTTACAACTTTCCATGGTCGTAAATATGTTAGTTTGTTAACTCGCAAATTTACTAGTTTATTAAGTCGTAAATTTTCCACTTTATGTACTTGCAAATTTTTGAGTTCTAAAGTCATTGTGACTTCAGAGACTCTAAAATTTGGAGTTTTTTTCTCAGATATTTTTTTTTTTTTAGTTTATTTCTTTAGTGGCCCTAATACGCCGTCGTACATATATATGTGTCTGTTGTAATATTACAGTGTTAAAACTGACTGTCTTTTAAAGAAAATAAAGCATTGATATTGTGCTAAAATCAAACATACAGTAATATTTTGTAATAACTGGTTCTCTAAAGGGGCAGCAGTGGTTACTTATGCTGGATGTCACATGCTGGGGTCACTTTTCGTTTGCACTGGACAGAAATAGTAAGGTATTGCTATAATTGTGTCCCAACTGTATAAAAATATTGAATATCTGAGTTTGATGTTTATTACCAAATTAAGCTCAGTTGTAAATAAAATGCATGTCATGTAAACTCAAGCACACCCAGAGGAAAACAGCAGTGGAGGATTAGAAAGGTGTTAAACAAGTGATTACTTCATCAGCGTTAGAGGCCAAACAAGAGAGCAGATGTTTAATGAATAGCTGATGAGCTTGATCAATAGTAATGAATGAGCAACAAGAGCTGCTCGCTTAGCAACTGCACTTGGAGGGCATCTAAACATGGTAATGATATGCAGTCAGTGAAGAGATAAAACAGGGTTGGTAATTGGAAAGAGTCTGTGATGTGAGGGACATGCGTACCACTTTATTCTAGTCTCAACACCAACCCAGTGAGGGCAGAGGTCAAAATACTCATTCTACTTCCTAGAACGATGAGTGCCTGCAAAGAAAACTGAGACAAACACACACTTGAACGTCATCAACTGTGTCTGGTGAAATGTAATCAAGCTTAGTAATGTCAGCATCACAAACGGAGCTCTGTTATCAGCTGCTGCCGTTAATTTCCATCTCCCACATGGCTTTTTTATTGAGATTGTATTACACATCAATACGCACACGAGGCTAAGACGTCACTGTCTTTAGAGTATCTGTTTATCACCAAAATGCAAAACATTTCTCTGATAACAGCACCTTGAAGTGATACACATCTGTGTATTTTTGCTTGGCAACACTGGAAGGTGAGGATGTGTGAACATGCATGAGATAATTCTCTGTTGTCAGTGTGTGTGCTTTCTTTGTCTGCCCGATCAGAAGGAAATGCACAGACATATATAGTGCAGGAATTCTAAGAGAACAATAGAAAGGAAAACATACCAGTGTGACACATGGAGGCATGAATGTAGATCAAGCATTGTTTCTGAGCTTGAGAGATTACAATAAGAAGATACTCAGTTTGGTTATGAACCAGACACCTCATTGCCAAAACGGCACGTAACAGCTGTAAGGCACGACACACACCCAGCTAAACCACACCCTGCCCTGGCAAGTTCAGTTTGAGATGTCAAACCGGTAGATATGTTCAACAACTGTTGCATGAGTAATAAATGCCAGTGCACCGTAGTGACCTACTTTCAGGAATGAGTCTGTTTTTTATCTTCTTTAGAAAACTATTAAGGACCCATCTGTAAATGCAAGGGTCTTTAACAGAAAGATAGGGTCTTCAGATGAATGTTGACTTTTTGGATATTTGAATAGTCGCTAATTTACAAAAAAAAATTAATGAAGCTATAATTAAAAATTAATTAATTTTTTTTGACCCATGTAATGTAGCTGATGGAAGTTACATTGGAGATTTTCCTGACAATCAGAAAAATAACCTGTCCAAGGATCCGGTTTACAGCCTTTTGCAAATTTTATTCATGATGCACAGTTCACTGGACAGAAAGACCCCTGTCCAAACTCTCCTCTACTTTCATAGCCTTTCAACCATTTTAATGCTTTGTGTTTAGCCCAACCATCATCCCGTAACTGAACTTGAGCCACAGTCCTTTGCAAAATTCTCAACTTCTCCTGAACTCACAGTCGGTGGCAGTGGATCTCAGCTTTCCATGCCAGTTTGCTGCAGCCAAGAACTCTCTCGTTTGGGAGGTAACTTTAACCCTGCTGAAGATGGGCACCAGGCGATGCTCGCACATGAAATACAGCGATATCTTTGACTATCGCCATCTGATCGTGGTCTTCGTCAAAGATTGCATCGTTTAGAATATGGATGAATTTCTTCTTGGTACCCCTTGCGGAAAAATTGCATAGAAGTTGCTGCTCTCCAGGAAGACTTAAGGAGTCTATGCTACTCAGGGTCCCAAGCCTCTCTGGGATGGCGGTGTAAGCAGCAGCCAGGGAGGGCAGGCTGACATGGAAATCTGATTCTGAGGACATTGAACTTATGAACCCTCCCAGATATTGTCCCATGGCAGGCTGACCCTGGATATCTGACTTCTGGGAACTCAGAGGAGCAAACCCACCACAGGAGTGAAAAGTGAATAGTGGCTAAAGCTGTTATTGGACGACAAATGTTAATTCAGACATTATTATATGAAAATATCATGAAGTATTAATGTCAAGTATTGTAGGTGAGTATTTTTAAGAAATGTATTGGCTCAAAAACTGTTAGTTATATGTAGAAAACTTAGAGCAGAAATGTTATAGATTAGTGTAATTGATGTATGGCTTAGGGTAACAGCCATGGTTGAAAAACATTTTGAAAAACGGTTTTAATTACCACTTAATTATATACATTACAACTTTAATTTGACTTCAGTCTTGTACTTTAAGAGTCTATCCAACATGATCACTGGTTTTAACTTCTATCTTGAACATATCTTTATTCTGACTTCAATAGTGCAGTTTTATTTTGACATCAGTCTTGTTGGTTACAACTTTATTTTGAGTTGGATCTCCTACCTTAAGACTTTATTTAGTCTTTTATTTCTGATTCTGACTTCAGTCTCACACTTTACAACTTTATTCCACTTTAATCCCAAACCTTATGACTTTATTTGGGCTTAAGTCTTCTACTTGAGGACTTCATTCTTCAAATCTTCATTTATTGTGTTCTTCTGCTTAACATGGCCCTAATGAAAGTCAAGTTCAGTTTTATTTTATTTTCTTCCTTGAAGATGACTGATGTAACCAACGGCATAAAATCCCCGTGAGAGCAACCTATTGTTCTCCAAGTTTCCTTTTCAGGAATAAAAGAAAGAGGAACTTCAGAGTGCAGAATATCAAGTCCTGCTGACAGCTGGGACCAAAAACAACATAGCTGAGCCAGCATTGTGAGGAGGAAGCTAAAAAGACAGAAAATATAAGTGTGCCTGTCAAAGCTGTGATACAGCAGAACTGTACTGTTGAGGAAATAATGAAGTTATTACATATATAAAGCTACTGGCCTCAAAAAAGAGTGGTCACTGAGTCAAATGGGAAGCAGCCAGAGAAATAAAAGAGTGTTGGACTACAGATTATGTTGCAGTGTCGCAGTTGATGAGACTGTGGGGTCTTCTAAAGCGTAGACATATCAGAAATACACATAGCATTGTTAAGTTTAAAACAATATTACATAACAAACTACTTTAACAACTATTCAGGAATAAGGAGAATCTGAGTGGAGCCGGGTGACAAAAATAATAACTATGTTTTTCTTCCCAGAGTCCAATCTCTTCTTGGCTCTTCCTACTGAAATATTTTACTATCCCTGGAAAAAATACACAAGAATAGCAGCTGTCAATCATCATTAAACGTGATGTAAAGCCTTGTTTTTAATCTCTTATAACTAATGAAAACGAAACTTTTCTGAAAAAAGAGGACTTGAATACAAGGCAGCCAAATGATATCTTCAAGTCATTGCAGCAATCGGACGTGAGAAACATTTCTATGAGGTGTATTTATTTTTTAAAGTTTGACCACAGCCCATCTGGAATGACTGGAGCGTTGGATTTTTTAACCTATACTGCAGCCAGCCACCAGGGGGAGCAGTTTTTGTGGAGGCCTCACTTCAAGCGGAGCATCCATTTTTTTTTACAGTCTATGGTTGGATATAAGAGGAATATAAGTTTGGAAAAGTACGATTTTCTTCTTTGTAAATACCACATTATATTTTCCATAAAACATTAATGTTATTCATGTCCACGTTTAACAATCCCACACTTCTGTAGAATGCTTCTGAGTCATCTGAATTCTTCCATCACAGTGGGGCTTTATTCAAAGTACCATCCCTGCCATTGGTGGAGGCTGTATAACTCAACATAGCAAAGGAGCTTTTCAGGCCTGCTGTTGACCAGTACAGATGGTGACAGCAGCAGTAGATCGAGTGACAGGAGGATTACAGCTTGGACAGATGGCAGCTGTAGCAGTGCCAAGCTGGAAGCTGCAGGACTGGAGTCAGAGAGGAAAATGCAGCAGGTGATCAGAGCAATATGGAGAAAATGACCTGTTGGACACCCTTTCTGACCCTGTAAGGTTCTCAAAAAATGCTACAATGCTGCCAGTATTTAAAATAATAAAAGAGGCTAAAATATGGGAGCTTGTCAATCAGTGGTTGATCAGTGGCTGTTAAACTCTCAGACATTTTTTAAGCTTGGCAGAATTTAGCTGCTTTCTGGTTGTCTGAAGGCAGAGCATGAGATTCTCTTTTTCATCCTGCCATGGTTTGCTTTAATCCAGGTCATGATGCAATGTCATGGCCTGCTCAAACTCTATCCTGTTACATTCTACTGTATCTTAAATTAGAAATAAAAGCATTAGGACAACAAGAGTTCTACGGTGGACACACCGATTTTCTGTGATACTTGTTGGTCTTTTGAAAGAGCATCTGCCCAAGACAATTCACAAAGTAATTGAAAATAAAACCAATATATGAAAACATCATGTGTTACTGTGTGAAATATTAGAAAAAGGCTCTTCAAAGTAGGTTAACATTGTGACTTCAAAGAAAATAGTTACAGTCAAAGATCTAGATTCACTGATGCTTCTTCATACAAGCCTGGCTGAAGTATCTTGGGCCGGCTGAAGGCTGGACAACGCTGACAGACTGATACCAGGAAGAGATGAAAGCAGTGGCAGCTGCTGGTCAGTCAAGGAGGGGAAGCTCATTTTTTACAGCCTACATCATAAATTTGTTTATTTATTTAAACGTAACTTATACCCTCTGTGTCAGCTTGTTAGCAGCTGGAGCTGCTACGTGAGTCTACGACAGGCTGTAAGTGTGAGTGACAGGGGGAGAAGCTCCGCAGCTGTAGTTGTAGCTGCTTATTGATGAAAAGAGAGAAAATCTTTAAACACAACGCTGGTCGTTTTTAGGAAAGGTAAACTCGCTGTGGATCGATGAAGCCTCCGGATCAGCCCAGAACAACTCAGAAGTTGCTCCGGTGGAGGGTTATACTTCAAGATCGCTGACTGGCTCATTTCACTGCCACCGAAAAGGGATTTGGCCTCACAGATCATCCAATCATCATGCAGAAGCCCAGCGTCCAGGCCAGCCGACTGTTTCATAGACCTCCAGGGACGCTGAGCGTCCAAGGGCGGGACAAAGCCCAGCGTTTATCCAATGACCATCCTGTTACCGAGCCAGTTACCTGTGATAGGTAGCTGATTCTAAACAACAGATAAAGGAATTCTAGCGCATATTTTGTCAATGAAATGTACACACAGCAGTACATATCCCAACTTTCCTGGGGGACATTTTAGGGGAAGCTGAGCTTCTCTTGCAGTCTTAGAGCAATCGCCACTGGATGAAAGAATAAATGACTTTTTCTAGGGCATGAAAAGAAAGAATAGTCAAGTATGAGATGATTCTAAACTAAAAGATTTTTTTTTCATGACTGTTTTTACCCTGTGAGACCAAAGGGAAGAGCTGAATCAAAAATAAACCCAAGATTTTTGACTTATTAGTTCAATAATTTCAGGTAGGTGGACAGGTCACCTAAGGTAGAGTGTAATGAGGGCCAAAAACTTTAAGATACTTTGTGCCATCCGAATGTTTATACCTGCAAAACAGTCAGGAAGGGCAGCTGAGATCTAGAGGATTATTTGGCTCAATTGGGAGATGAAGTTGTGTGTCATCAGCATAACAATACTATAAGACAGTACATTTCTAGGTGACAGAACCTAATGGGAGCGTGTAGATACAGAAGAAAACTTGATGTCTGAAGAAGCAGTGGCTCTACTCGATGCTAATGCTAGCTTCAGAGCACACTAATTTTAGCACCTGGATCCCATTCTCTTCCATTTTATTAAATTTATGTTAAGCTGCATTTTATGGATGCTTCTTATTATAGTCACCTAACTAAGAGGCACCTATTGAGCCTGAACTATTGGTTTACCTTGTTAAACGGTTAAAGCGCTACTCACTGAATTAACCTTCAGGCATTGACCGTTTATCTTTGATCACTTAGCTTACACTAAATCCTCACTTATCTCCAGCTCCACCCTGTTATCCAACAATGGCCCACTGGGTTTTTGGCACATAACAAAATGCCGAAAACCAAAGTGCCAACCACAAGGCCTCGCAGTGCCTGTAAACTCAGTGACTCACCTGCAGCATACATGACTGCCAGCATGATGGAGGAAATCCATGCGATCTGACTGTAGGAGGCTCCAAAGATGACTTGGATTTCCTTGAAGAAGACTGTGATGGCCTTAGGGAACGCGTAGGAGAAGCCTATAGAGATGAAAGATCCCAACACCACAGCCCAACCCCAACCGCCGTCTGGTGGGGTTGGGACGGCGGAAACCGTGGTTGGGGGCGGCATCACTGGCCCACCTCAACACTGGCTTTCACTGCAACGAGAGAAAAAGGAGAAAGGAGGGAATTACAAACCCAAGTCTACTCTGTATTTCATTTGGATTTCAGTTCCTCTATGATTTCCCAGACCCTGGCAGACTAATGGGGCTCATAGATAGATCAGTCCCAGAGTCTCAGAATTGGCAAATGGTGACGCTCTGCCTCTACCAAGCCAACTGATGATGTAATCAAACAGAACTACCCGGACAATAAATGTACAGAGAAACTGAGCTCATATCCATGCTTTTACCAAAATTTAGACCCCTGAGCAAAGATTCTTCATATCATAAATGGACTTTGAAAATGTGATTGGGAAAAAATCTAACTGAACCTGAGCAGTTGTTTACAGGAAAAAGTCATTCAGCATTACTGCCAACATCAACAAATCATAGGCACAGATCATAGGCAGCAGGTATTGTTGACAGTATACAAAGGGCTTTGGAATTATAAAGGAGTACAAAAAGCTTTGTCCTTTCTTTCAATCACATAACCAACAGCCAGCAGTCAGCTGACACATGGGCATACAAGGGTTTGGTATCCTGGATAAGACGTGCACAGTTGCATACACAAACACAAACTCAATTATCCGTAACCGCCACCTGATACACCAGAATGGACTGCCCAGTTTTCACCTTGGGCCAACACTCTCTTGTTCAGAAACAGAAAAGAGGAAGAGGTTGTCAACTGAAAGAAAAGTGGAAGTCGTTTATAACCAGGTGCTGATGTGCACCAAGCAAACACAACATTATTACCTTAGAAAAACAAGAAAAGCACTTGCCAACACTTCACTTTGCTTATTAAAAACTCACTGAGGTGGAGAAACAGACACAGATACACAGACAGATAAATTTAGGCAGACATATTAAACTGCACAGCTGCGATGTTCTCTGTCTAAACTCATCAGCATTCACCTTTATAATCAGTTCTTGAAGAGGATAATTTCACTTCAGAATGCATAAAACAGTACAGCACTTATTCAGATTAATAAAGTTAATAGGGGTGCAAAATATGTGTTACCTGTGCAACAACTGACATAACAAAAGGTACTCTCAGAAATGTTACCATTTTAACGCTAATTACTTGTGTCATTTTTCTTTTAATGTCGCACAAAGTCTGGGAGCAAGACATACTTTAACAATGTTAAAATGATGAGTTTTATTTTAGGAGTAGCAAAGAGAATGTTAACAAATTTAAAGCAGAAAATGTTTTCTGGCTAGCTCGACTATAAGCTAACACATAACTTTAAGCTAGCCAACACTGCTGTCAGTTATTCAACAACTCTGTAGGAAATGTACTCATATAACGCATTGGACTGCCAGACCAATAAGATTAAGGAAGGTATATAAAAGCAGTAAGGTAGAATGTTCCATGAGGCTAGTCCTCGAGCAGCTGGCTAAGGTCTGAGTCCAACCTGTAGCCTCTTTCCCACACTCCACTCCCACACTGTTTCCTGTCTATCCACTGTCTGAATGAAGGCATAAAAAGCCCCCATGCCCCAAAAACCTCAACTGTTTGCAATTGTTGGTAACACTTTACTTTAGAGGTCTGCAAATTTCATCACACTTGGGTAATAATTAGACAAGGTTTTTTCTTATTTCTTTAAAGTTAGAACACAACTTCTTTAAAATAATGTTGAATTTTATGTCCCAAGTCACAGTTGGTGGGTTACTGTTTTTTTTCCAGTTTCTTTGAAATTGACTCCAAATTACAAGGTAAGAAGGTGACGTGAAATTAAATCACAACCCACCACAAAATGTTTTTAGAAGTATCATTCATTGTTTCATCTGATAACTACCTTTGAAATGTTAAGTGAATAATTCAATTTCCCAATAAGCTGTTGATAGTTAGCTGTTTGTTATTTAATTTCACCAAGTATTTTAGTACAGAGTTTGTTGATATCTATAATTGAGATCACATGCAAAATGATAAACCTTTATGATTAGGCCTATAATGTTTTACATGATACAACTGAAGGCTTCAGATGTGATATTCACCAAGAGTGGGGTTGTAAATTGGCCTTACCTGATTGTGAGACACTGTGAGTACAGGCGCACTGCAGAACAGAATCTCGCCAGAAGTTATGTGCTAATTTTTACCAAATTCTCAGGAAATTTTGGGGGTAATTTCAAAGGAATACGAAAAAACTTTGATTATTACCTAAGTGTGCTGAAATTAAGGAGCCTCTAAAGTAGAGTTTAACTGAATTTTTTCATAAAATACTTTTTTAAAGGTCTGAAATATTAAAGTTAAGAATAAAAAAAAAGTTTTTTAAGGTTACATTGTAGAAACTTGAGGTCTTCTGAAAACACAATGGGTTTGTATTGTAGTTACAGTAATGCAGTGTTCTGGAAAATCAAAAGTTGTACAAACTCAAATCAGATAAAAAAGAGTTGATTTGCAATTTGGACGGACTTTCACATAACTTAAACTCCACTTATAGAAACACAACTGTCAAAAATCATCTCCTGCTGTACAGTAACAAAAACCACATGAAGAGAACCAGAGGGTAAACCTGTTTGCTGAATTCATGCAGTAAGTGGTCAGCTCAGCAGGCTGGAACCTGCTCCTTCACGCTGCCGTATATGCAAACGACCTGCTTAACCCCTCTCTTACAGTCCCACAGATAACATCTTCCTCTCAGCAATTAACTAGTCATGTTTAACAGTTTTCTTTGCAGTGTTACCTGCAGCCAGGCATACCTCCTTTGCTGTGATTCATGTCCTTGAATAATACTTGAGGGAGTTTCGAGAGTCTTTGAAATACTGAGACAAGCCGGCATTTTCTCAGGTCATCCTTAGATAAGCTATCTCTTCATCAGTTCTAATCCAAAAAAATATTATTAGACGTTATTTTAAGGGTTTAAACATTCTTTTTTCCACTTAAAAACAGTTTTATTTCCAGAGCAACCAGTCTGTCTTAAAATGTTTTTAATTTAGAAGCATAATGCATATAGCAGCCTTATCTTCATTCACAAAAAGTGGTGTAATAAATTTATTTCACATACGACCTAAATTGGGCCTATATAGATAGAATACACTGTGAATTTGATACAGAATATTTATGTAGACACAATCAGTAAAAAGTCAGTTTAAACCATACATGTTTTAAGATTCCTGGGTACCAAGAAGATTTTCAATTGCCAAACCATGCTGCATCAAAGATTTATTGCCTTTTTTGCTGCTCATTTAGCAAAGGCCTGTTAATTTGGCGGAGGTGCTCACTGCACAACAGTAAGCCTTATTTAAGAGCTTCAAAGCCCTGGGAAGGAAGTGGGCACTTGAGTCTTCAGAGTATCAGTAAATGACCCATGAACATCAGCTAAGAGCGTCAAATAACATCCCTCTGGTCCCTCATTGCGGCTCCTGTCTGATCAGGTTGCGTTGTTGAAGCGTATCAGCCATAGTGAGTTCTATATAAGTGTCAACAGGAAGCTATTAGTGGGATGACTCACAGCAGTGCCAATAAACACATTTCCCAAGGCTTAAAAACCATAAAGGAAAGACGGTGCTGAACTGTATGAAAACCAGAGCCCCGACAAAAAAATGATGGATCTATGAAATCACTAACGACATTTTTATATTTCATCCAAAATTCTCTAATTAACTGATTAAACTGTATGAATCATTCCATAATTGGTTGTATTTTACATTTTGATAGTTTTCTCAACATAGTTAAGAATTCTGTTTGCGTCTATAACTGGCTCCATCTTTACTTATGGTTAAAGTTAGCGTTAGTACACCTATAAAATCATGTTGTCCTGGTGTTAAATTTCAAAAAACTAACGTTAGCATTAGCCGCTGCAGACAGTGTTTAAAGCAGAAGTGGTACAATGTTTAACTTGGAAGCTATAAAAATGGTGACACATTTTTACTTAATTGCCACCCACTGGCCCACTAGCCTCTCAATCCAATGTCATGTAAAAAAAAAAAAATCTTGAGAAACACGGGTTGATTTATGAGTAATCAATCGAAAAAATGGAAAAATAATAGTCAGATTTCTCAATCGTTAAAATAATCATTAGCTGCAGAGCTTCAGCCTTTAGTCTCTAAAGGACTTCAGAGCAGTTGTAAATCAACGAAATCCTCTGCACATATCCCTAACACTCACCCTTTCATCACAGGTGGAGAGTGTGCCTATATTTACATAGTTCTGTACAGTGGGTCTAATCCACACTAATCAGATTAGCGACTGTCCACCTCAGTACAGTCCCAGTTCTGATTGATTAAACGTGACAACAATGCACGATAGAGCTTCAGATCTCATAAGCAGCTTATATCAAAGGTTTGAATATGAAGCTTCAACCTGACCAATCATTAAAGAGCAAAAAAAAAAAGTGCAAAAGAGGGATGATTTCAGCTATGATTGATGTATTTGATGTATTCCCTCTCCAATCAACCACATATATCCAGGAAGTCAGACTAAGGTCAACATTTGAATTACAAGAATGTCAACACTTTTCTTGAACTCCATAAACCCAGACTGTCATCATGAGCCATCCCAGCCGTGTCCTTCACCTGACACCACCGACTGAGAGAGCAGCTGATCGGGGACTGAGTGACAGGCTGCGTTCACAGCCAGCTCTGAGTGCTGCGTTACGTGTAACATGTGTGAGGATCAAGTTAGCTGAACTCTAGTGACACTTTGGTGCCACCAGTGACCAAGCAGATATGGACATGATATCTTTCAATGACTGCGTGTTTAAACTGAAACCAGAGCTCACTACACTCTTACTGCAGTGGTGATGCATGAAGGGTAGTATTGGACAAATTTGGATTTACACATGCAACAGTAGCAAATAACAGTAAAAAAGAATCTCTAATCACTGTCTGGAAATCCTTTTTCTCCTTCCCAACAGAAGAGCCAAAGATAAGCACATGGTGATTGGTATGTTAGCAGGTGGGCAACGTGTGCGTACATTTCTACCATGTAACTGTCCAGCAGAATAATAAAACCTAAAGCAACCACAGCTCCCCTGTCCCTGCCAGGCTCAGGACATGGTCATCACTCTCCTGCTGCACATCCAAAACGAACAAGTGTAACACAGTAAGCTACCTGTGTAGACAGCTTTATTGATTCTAATATCAGGGTATAATGTAGCTGAACTGCTTTTCAACAGAAACACCTCAGGCCCAAGATAACACTTAACTAGAAAGTGCCCTCAGAAGTGTGAAAATCGAATACAGGTGTACCAGGAGCCATGCAAGTGGAGGGAGTAAAGGAGCGTTGGGAGCACTGTTTGGTCAGCATGTTTACATGACAGTTGAGAGAAGAAAGACAAACTGCAGACAACAATACCAGAGTGTTTTTCCTTTGAACTGGAGCGCCTGCAGATAATAGAAGGCTTTTATAGGCTACATGGTAGGTTATTATCTAATTTAGTGAGGCGCTTTCCCATGTGCCTAGTCTCTTGTTTGGTCATTTTCACCTTCATCTCAACCATAAAGGAGCTTATGTCAAAGGCTGTTCATACTTCATATATCACTTCTCCTGTGGATGAGTTTGAGAAAACTTGACAAATAGAATACTTTGTTTTAGTGGGTCAAAGCAATGATGCCAATCAAAATAATGCGCCTAACTACTAATTTAGACAGGAAGTGTCGCTCTACTAGTTTGCTCTGCCTGACAGTGCCCACCTTGCTTCACAGGAAGTCTGTGGGTGAAGTGAAGTTCCACTGGAAGAAGTTGGGTTCAGTATAAAGAGAACATAAAAAAACAACAGGTTATAGTTCCTTTCTGTGGGTGAAGTCTGCTCATATGTGCTTTTACCATTGTTGAGGGTGCTGTGTAACTATTAAGTTTTGTTTTTATCAAGTTTAATTTCAAATATCAAAAGGGTACAGGTCAAAAGTTGTAGAACACTAGGGATGCACAGATATGAAAATTTTGGCAGATACCGATAACCTATATTAATATTGCTGTTATGGCCGATATCTACCAATATTATTGGTTAAAAAAAAAAAAAAAAAACATCTGAGATGGCATGTAGAGGTAGTTTAGAGAGAAAAAGGGGGGATATTGTGAGAAAAGACAACCATGGAGAGGATCAAACTATGGAGCGCCTAAGATGAATGTGAACAAAAAAGTATGTTTTGTGGTTTTTTTGGATCAAAAATAGGGAGAAAGACATAAAAGAAGGATGTCCACTCTTCTTAGGTAGTTTTGGTGTTTACATAGTCATAGAAAACAATGTTATTTGGCTCTTAAAAGATCACTCAAGATGCTGTTAAAATGGCCAGCAGCCAATGGGTAAACATTGGCAGATACCAATGTGTTAAACAAAACTATCAGCATCGACCAATATAGATATTGATACCAATATATCGTGCATCCTTTTAGAACACTCCAATTTTTCCAGTGTTCCATTGAAAATTATGGAGCTAAATGTCTTTTGACTTGCAGATATAACCGTTGGACACACTCCTGACTCTTTTCTATGATGGAAATCAAATATTCTTTAGAAATATCTTCCCAACTCTTTTCCAGCAGGAGTTACTATAAATGTCCTGCATTTGTGGGTTTCTTTGCTTTCACTCTTCTGTCCAGTTCATCCCAAACCATCTCCACAGGGTTTAAGTCAGGAGACTGTACTGGTCCTGCCATGTTTTTAAGCTTACTTTAAGGGATGAGCATTTCAAGCAAAAATGCTGGGGTTGGGAGAAAAAAAATTAATCCATCGCAGTATCAGGATTTTTTGTTTAATGTTTTAAATTGTGATTGTTTTGTTCAAAAATCTATTTTTTTCCAAATTTAATTATTTAATTTAAATCTTTGTTTATAAACTGTATTGGGAAAAAAGATGAGATGTCAGATCCCCCAAAATAAATCTTAAAATCTGACTGACTTGTGACGTACATCTTTTGGGAAAATATGGCTCCTGATATAGCCTGTAGAGATCATTATAATCATTCAACTTTCATTTGGTATTGTGCTAAAAATAAAAAAAAGCTAACTCTAAATTGCAAAAATCAGAAATATTGCAATTTAAATCAAACCGGCACCCAAAATTCATAGAAGAATCAAGTTGGGAGAAAAGTAGTCCCAGCCCTCAAAAACGCTACTAGAAACAGGATAACTGTTCAGGTACAAGGACTGGGGATTAGTGGTAAAAGACCCATTAAATTAGTCAATAAAACAGGTATTGCGATGCTTGTCAGCTAATCATTGTGTTTGTAAGCATACAGGCATTAATGTGCTCAAAATGTAATGGACTAATGGGTCCAATAGCTTGATCGATTAGCTGTAGTTTAAAAATATACACTGGCTCAAAAGCACTTATACAATTCGCAGTCTAAAGGCTTGTTGAATCAGAGATCCAAGCTAAAAGTCTTAGTCATGGTGCTCTGTGAGCCTATCTGTACCATGCAAATGTTTAGGATGTCTGTCTGTTAGCATGCTGAGTGGTATTAAGTGCAAAGTAATGAAGGCTGATGGCAAAGTAATTAGTATTGCACATGTTTGGAAAAACCAAAGTATGGACATTTGGATTGCACTTTGATAATGGTTAGAACTTAAAAAAGAAGCTACTACTGCATGGCTATGTGATGTCTGAGAGGTAATCCAGTGAGGGAAAACAAATTAAAATGCTTGGTCCAGCCTGTGTGTCCCCTGTGTGTACTTCAGATGTCCATTTTCACCTTGCTTATTCAAACAACAAGACTGAGTAGGAGAGCACTAATCATATGACAGGGGTCTTGGAACCAAAATAAAGTTTCTGTAATCAAATCATCCGACTAGCAAGAACTTCAGACTGGGTTACATAGTGCTGGACAGCAAGCGTGCAACTGTGTGCGTGCGTTTGGATGAGAGTGCGTGTCTTTATGCCCTCCAAGGACATTACTTAGTACTCTGGCAGAAAGCCTAAAAAGAGTGTATTCTTTGCTTTGTGGTAGGGACAGACAAGAGCCGAGCTGAGCCCCCCCGTGTTGTATTTCAGGTGCAGTTTAGATTACAGCTATGGAGGGCTGGGGGCTCCTAAGCCAAGAGGCTTCCATAGGTCAACCACAACTCTACTTTTACAGTCAGATGGAGATGTCTTAGACTCACAAAGCTCCAGTGTTTGCCAAAGTTTCTATTTCTGGAAACTCAAATTCATAATTAAAACTCGAGCTGGAAACACACACCTTCTTCCAGAAAGACTCAATCAAACTAGTTAGGGTGCTGGCCATAAAATAGATACAGGAACTATAATGAATCTGTTTTTAATCATGACAACAATTTCCAAACACAACTACAGAATTGAAAGGTTTGTAGTCTTTTTCATTTTATAACTCATTGTTTTGGTTTGTGAAGGTTATTACAAATCCCATAAGTATGAGGATATCGCATATTTTTAGAGAAACTTTATCTTTTACCCAGATTAGACACACAAGAGAGTTAAACACACAGGAGCCAGTATTAAGTGATTAAAAAACGAACAGAAAGATCTGCAAGAGCACCATTAAGGGATTGGTTTTCACTTCCATTCGCCTCATTAGTGTAAGCTGTCTTTTGACTCTTTGTTTGCAAAGTGAGGGCTTTTTTTCTAACTTTCACCAGCACTTAAAAGTCAGGTAGTGAAAACTTAAAAAGTAGGTTCTAAATATGGGCTTTTGGGGAGCTCTGCTGAACTGTGAATGTCACAAAGGACATCAGAAGGAGAGCCGACTGACAGATTCTGGATGAAAACACGACAATCAGACTTAGAGGGCGAAGAGACTCTTATGTCACCTTTGCAAGATATAAACACAGGACAATTTCTAAAGTGACATTGAGACCTTAAATACCAGAAAGACCCCATATCTCCAGTTTAGTGTGTTTCTGATAAACAGAATCTTTAAGCTCTGTCAGACCCTATGGAAAGGAAACTTGACCTCTACAGTCAGCCACCACCAGCATGAACCTGACTACTCCCAACCCCCCATCGCCCTGGTCCCGTGGACTTACAGTTATGGCAACGCAAGATTAGCTCTAAGGTAACCTTCGAAAAACATCATCCACTTTGTTTTAAAAGTAGTTCATTATTAACCCAATAGGCACCTCACACAATGCAGACCAAAGCAAACATTACATTCCTATTATGGACTTGACGTTTTATCCCACTACAACAAATACACCTTTTGGTTTGCAATAACAAATAAGAAAAATGCCACAGTAACAATGACCCCCTGTGGAAGGCACTTTCCACTATGAAAAGGCCACTCAGCATGGGGTCCTCCCATAAAATATACTAAGTCCATGATAAGCTTTCTGCTTAATTGTTTGCATCTGATCTTTGAAGCCTCCTTAGCAAATTCCTGAGAACAATCCATATCAAAAAACTCTCAAGTGGTCTGAAAAGTTCCATTACTATGTTTTGACCAGCGAAACAAGATAAGAAACTTTGCACACAATATGCAGACTGCAGTTACAGTCTATTGTGATACAATACAATAAGATGCAGCACACTGTGGTAAAATACAGTACTGTATTATGGAAAATAGGATATGAAACTATGTGTTAGATAATCAGATACACTTTGTCTTTTAAAAAGGGACATTGGCCTTGAACTCAGCACATTTAGCTGCTTTCAAGGTAAATATTAAAGATAGCTTTTTAGTAATAGAAACAATGACAACAAACACCATTTTACGTTAAAAATGTAACAGAAAAGCACAGACCAAAGACAACCACAGATTGCATGTTGCACCTTCTTCACACGTGTGCATAGTTTCTTTTCACATGTGATGCCATGAGCAAACTAGCAAATTCATGCACCCTTCAATGACAGTCTGACCTCAGGACATGTCATTGTCTTTAGGGAAAATTACAGCAAGAAAGGATCATGAATCATCACTTCCACAAACCTACAATATGTGAACATGACAGCAGGATGGAAGGCTGTTCTCTCTCCGTTGTTTCCATGTGGGCTGCCAACACCCACATCCAGCATCCAATCCAGAGCTCCCTCTGCTCCCCTCCTCTAAATGCTTTGTGAAGGTCAGAGGCACTTAAATCTTTGTTCCAGCTTTTCACTGAACAACTTCAGGTTACACAGATGCTTACAGGAGTGTTAAAGCCCCAAGAAGTCACATAACATGAAGTTGCAGCCAGGTACTAAACTTAGCATTGAAGTCTTAAATAAAGGTTGAAAAGTGATGCAGATACTGACGAAAGCCACCTACAGACACCTCAATATCAATCAGTGCCAACACATTTGATTGGCAGGTGATCACTATAAGAATCCTGTCAGTCACCAGATGACTGTTAAACTTACTGAGCACTGTCTCTCTCAGTAAAACAACTTAAGATCATCCTTCTTTTGTTACGGTAGCAGAAACGTTTCACCTGTTTTTCTAATACGTTCCTGATAGTTATAAACCTCTGACAGTATCAGGTACTGCCAGTTTGGAGCACAGTGCCTCGCTTTGTATCAGGTGATGTTGGCTCACAGTAGGTTTGTGTCCAAAACAAACTTCCCTCAGAGAAAACCAAACGAGGTCCTCATCTTGAAACCTGAGCCATACCTAAAGAATGTATCTGCCCACATGACCAGACCTTCCACTGCTTTTGAAGGAAACAAACACTGTGGATAATTAAAACCAGGGCATGTTTAGTTTACCTACACACTAGATCTACATGCAGGACAACACTAAAATAACAAGAAAGACAACTGAATGGGACAGGATGTAAGCCAGCTCACCTACAGAGTGAAAGGATCAAACAAACCATGAGAAACCAAGAGCAACTTCAAGTTTCGTCTGAATGGAGAACAATTTTAGTTCAAGTTCAAGAAAAATAAAATTACAGCCCTTTTAAACAAAAAACACTTAGAAAACAAGCTAACAAAAACAAGGGTGCCGTAGATATCAGCTTCTGCCACCAACAGCTATACTTTAAAGAGCCTTGTACCCCACAGTCCAAAGCTAACCTCTAAGTTATACATTTTAGTTGAATTCATTTTCTTTAACTTTGGTTCTTCCAATTTCTAATATTTACTCCAGCAGAACTGCAACAGGTGCAAGCTTGGTTGGAGTTGGGCTTGAAGTACATATTTTTATCTGATCAAGTTCAAAGACTTTTTATGATGCCAAAGTGTTTAACTGAAGCTAAATAACACATTTTTAGGGCTACTTTATGCAAGTAAACAAGAAAAGCAGGTCTCTGCAGTATCAGGCTGCTACCTTAAAACAGGTAAAGGTTTTCCTGGTTTCTATATCACTTTGCTCATGTTGTGTCATTATGTTGTCACACAAAAGTGAATGTTATCATTCCAGTGACAGGATTACATATAGAGGACACGTGTTCTTCTAGGGTGGTGAGTTTAGCATAAATTGGGAAATATGGAAAATATAGGTTTAATGGATTATGTCTGTGTGTGGCTTCCCCAAACTCTGTGACAATCCCTATTTTACTGGGTTTGATAATAAAATGGAGCTTACTTAAAGGAAAGTGAGAAAAGAGGTCTAACTTTATGGTAAATTGTAATTCACTTGATCCCAGTTATCAGTTGTTCCAACCAGTTAGCCCTCCCTCAATTAGCAAAACCTGCTTTACCACAAAGCATGATCTTGTTTGATGACAATAGACTGGGGTGTTTGAAGGGAACCCCTCCTCTCTTGAGGGATTTGCATCTTTGGGTCCTTCAAATGAAGCAAACTAAGCTACCTACTTGAAGGGGGAAAGAAAATGTGACCTTTCAAATGATCTATATTTTACGCTATATTTCAAGAAATACTTTAAAGAGGCAATGGAATACACCATGATTCATGTCCACCTTAACTGGTTTGGTTTGACAGTTAGCGACTAGAAGAAAGTGAGGCTGGTGCTAGTCAATAAGTAGAATGATAAGATTTAGAAAACATGAAAGTATTTTTATTGTCTTCTTGGATATTGTATTTGAGTACTTCTATTACTGTCCTGTAAATGTAACTGTTGGTCATCATAGCAGTTGTTCAGGACAAGCATTCAAGAAGAAGTGAAAGTTACTGTGTTGCTCTTAAACAGCAACTAGTTTGATACAGAGTTGTTTAGTTAGCATACATGAAGCAAAATGCTGTACTTTCCAGAGAAAACTAGTATAATGAAACATTTTCCCAGCTCAAAGTGAAAAATCCTTATCTGGTGCCAAACATATACGAAAACCGAATAAAAATACAGTCAGAGTAATCTCTCAAGAATGAATGTGCGACACGTCTCCATCAGGAAAAACTAGCCCTGACAAAGTGATGGAAGAGCAGAGTGAATCCTCAGCACTGCAGGCTTATCATATGATGCTGCTGATGTCAGGACAGGGACCGGATGAAGCCAGTTTAAAAGCCCAGGGCCTACATGAACTACACTGTGCGTTCATGGGCAGGATGGCCCAGTCTGTTTTTAATTAAGATGTTTTCCTTTTTAGCATTGAGTGCCATAAATTGACCGCATGCCCTGGATTCCCACTCTGCAAAAGGCCCTTGAACGCATCACGAAAATGCACTCAAACATCCATCAGAGACATTTTCCCGTCAAAGCCTTCTTCCTGGTTTATTTCTCATTCATTGCAGCACATGCTCATCTCAGCATACCGCGGCGTCCCGAAAACGCTGAAAGCCCGGTTAATCCGCCTGATCACCGGCAGCGGCAGCTCGTCTCCCAGCGCCGTCGGCAATAAACACGCATTAAATGATACTTTACCTTTAGAGGGAATAAAGGTGTGTGTGTCCTGTTCAGGCTGGCTGGCGGCTCGGTGACCTTGGAGCAGGATAAAGATGCGTGTGTCTGTGTTGTGAACAGCTCGATGTTTGAATTTCCTGAGTGAGCCGCTGCCTGACGTGGAGCTGTTGCGAGCTGCAGAGGGCGGTGCTGTCTCCGTGGCTATTTTAAACCCAAGCAGCTCCAAAGGATTGACTCAGCCGTTCAGAAAGCACGTTACTCGTTACATCCACAGCTCCTCAGCCCTCCTCCAGGGCGCTGTAGTGTTTCTCTGAGCTTGGATGAGGCCCATGCTGGAGATAAGCACACAGGCAGAAGCAGTTATCTGATAGGCTGATAGGCAGTGCTGTTATAGCAGGACTGAACACAAGGGCTGCAACTCAAGATTGTTTTCATAGAATCAACAGCCTGCTCCCAGAGTTGGAAAGATACGGTCGAAGAAGAGGTTCACAGACCCATATATTTGCTTTGTCATAGCCTCAGGCATGAGCTAAATAATCACTTAAAAGCTGAATCAGTTGAACTCTGAAAGAAATGTCAGTTGATACATTGCAAGAGAAAGTGCAGCCTGGTTACTGTTATTGTTATTGTGAGGGTGGGAGATAATAGCTGTTGAAATGTCTTCAAAAGCTGCAGAAAAATTAAAATAATATACAAAATTGATGAATCCCAATAAACTACTGCTTGATTTTGAAGATTCAGCTCACACCACAACCAGTTAGCAGTAAAGATAACTTAAGGAAACTTTTTATTTTTATCATTCCCCAAAGAAACTTGGGAACTTTGAACTCAGAAAGACAAAAACAACACTCCAATGATTACGGTAAAAATTTATGATACAGGGTGAACATAGTCAACAAATCCCAAGTTCAAGTTGAGTCTCAAAAACAGTCAAGTTCAAGTCACGATCACACGAGTCAGAAGCCATTTGGCAGTCGTTGCTGAATATACAGCAGGTGTAGTAAATATTGAACACGTTACTACTGTTACTGAAATTATTTTTTTTTTTTATACCAGAAGCTGTTTACAACCCCTGCAACCCACATATGCAAAGAAATCTAACCCTAAATTTCCATAAAAGCATGGGCGTGTTGCATGGGTTGGTACTGACGTTGGGTGGAAATTTTATGTCAATCGCACCTTTAGAAATATATTTTTCTGGGAAAAATGGTAATGTGCAATGCTTATTTTGCCTGCTGTATGACATAATGAGATAAGATATGATAAGAGTTGATACGATATGGTTTGATAAGGTAGGGTACCATCAAGCAGCAACCTCAAGTCTAAGAATATGAGACAATGCTGAAGTGCTAAAAATCTGCTGTTTCTCGAGTGTCCACTTGAGGCTGGCTCCGGAAGTGCCGGAAGTCACATACACACCAAGCCAAAAAAAAAAATTAACCTATTTACAGCCTGGTTCAAAAAGAATCTCCTGTCTGAATTGCTATGTTTACTATCAGCACACACTGTATGGGGGGTGAATTTTTTTCTAACTCAGTTCAGAGGATATGAAGATTGCAAGCTCACCCAATCAGAGGCACAGCTCAGGTCACATGACTGACAGGCGCCCTATAGCTGTACACGCCACTTCCAGTATGGCTGTGATTCCCGATTTGCTTCTTATTCTATTTCAGAAACAGACTGGTGGCGTAACGAATGTGGATACGACACGGTACGAGGCAATGTATTGTAACATGATGTAATGTGATATGATATGAAGTGATATGGTTGAGATAAGTTATGATATGATGTAATGTGATTAGAAATGAACAAAGTTAGAGCGTGATCACTGAGCAGTTAAAGAGTATGCTGAAGAGATCAGATGTATTCTTTATCCTAAATGTTCTTTGCGTGCATAAATCTGCTTGCATCACAAAAGCCAAACTCAATCTGGGTCATTTGAGCTCAATCTGTGGGATTAATGTGCGAGGGTCACGGAGCATAGGCATATGGTGACACTGACTTGTCAAATCTGAATCAAATTTCAAGTTTCATAACAACAAAATAGAAAGTAAGATGTGACTGATAAACTGTAATGGAGGAGTGAAAAACAGAGACAGAAATTATTTCTCATATTTGAATGGGTTGCAATGTAGTTGCTTTTTCCAGTAGGGAGGTGTAACTGCTGGAAAACATTAATGTAGAAGCTAAAAGTTGGTTATGAATGAGGTAAACATTTGTAGTGCTGTGATTTGTCCTGGAAATGTTTGTGCCAGGACTGCATGATGTCATATTTCTTCATCACTGGGATGATTAGGCATCAGCACAAGGTCATTTGCTCTGACATTGTCTCTTTTTTGTGGCTAAATTAAAACAACTTTGTTTTCCTCTCCTGATGAATTGCAAGGTAGTAATTCAGTCAGTTGCTGAATCATGCCCTTATTTCCTCATGTGACTCATTTCCAATCTGTAGCTTCAGTGCATTGTGTGTGTGTGTGTGTGTGTGTGTGTGTGTGTGTGTGTGTGTGTGTGTGTGTGTGTGTGTGTGTGTGTGTGTGTGTGTGTGTGTGTGTGTGTGTGTGTGTGTGTAAGCCTGGATCAGAAACAAAGGCGTAGACACAGCTCAATAAATCCTGTAAGAATTGTTGCCTCATCTTTGCTGCTTTGCTTTTTTTCTGGATGTTGAGGTTCAGTAGCTTAGAGACAAATGTGGCATGGCTTTATCTGCACTCTTCCTCTTTGGTGTTTACTTCCAGATAAGGACAAGTGAATAAAAATAGAGGAATTTAGGCCTCGGTCCAAACACTTGAATTTGGCTGCTTGCCTTTATTTCTCTATTTTTTTTTCCACTCAAAACACCTTGAGATTTGGAGTCAGTTTCAGACACTTTCTTTCTTTCGTTCTTTAAATAAGGGCACATTTTAAACACTTTAAACTTTTATTTTTTCTTGTTTGAGCTCAGAGGATGCTGGTTGTCAGCTTGCCCTAGATGCCATCATTAATTTTTCATTCCTAAACTGCAGCAGTGACTAAGTTTCCAAGTATAGCAGGCGGGTGATGCTGTCTGTTCCTTGCTTCTGTTTAAAGAACAGTGCATTTTGATTCTTCCTATTTGAAATACAAATGTGCAGAACACTGTGCAGAGCTAATGCAAGTATAATCCCACTTGAAACACAATGTAATTTCTCCATCAAATACACAGATATAAAAGAATGATTGGTTTTGTTGGTGATTTGGTTTAATCAGATGTAAACACATGGATAGAAACAGTGATTGACTTTGAGTATTGAAACCACCTTGGTTAATACTAGTTTGGCTTTGTCATGCTAGGGCTACAATTTTAATGGTGGCATCCTATAAGAATATAGAGACAAAACACAAGTTCATCAATCTTTAAAGGGAATGCTATTGCAAATGTTCTACTTTTTAGATTCAAAAATGTATTTCTTCTATTTTTTTTGTCAATCTTTTTTCCCTTATTCAATGATTCCTAAAACTCTGTGCCTCTCTGCACAAGTATAGTTTTCTTAAGCTAGATTTACTAAATGTTTTGAGAGCCCCATGCAGGTATGAATGTTGTTCCAGAGACTTCCTCACAGAGTAGAATTAGATATCCATGAGAAAACTGTTTCATTAAAACACTATCTTGAACAGTGCTCCATAACTTTGTCATGGCTTGGCCGCTCTATGGACCAGTTGTTCAAAGGTAATCCAGTTGGATTTTAGTTATCAGATTGGGTTAAATTCTGAAAATGGGTTGTTCAAAAGGGAAAGAAGGATTTCAAAATACGATTGGATCATGTACTCCATTCCTGGTTCTAATTCAGAACCAACCTTCAGTTTGTGTTGTTCAGAACTTTTAGGATCACTTTGATTAAAAGAAAAAAAAACAGGATAAACCTGATCCCAGCAGGGGGTAAGATTTCTAGGTGGATTTCAGGAAGAAGATGTAGTAAAACTTTAAATTGGTAAAATAATACAGCATTTGGGCTGCCTTATTTCATTGATTGAAATGTAGTGTGATGCTGTTGTGATGTGTGTGTGATCATGGCCCAAAAGCAAGCAGAGGCAGAGGAAGCAGTGTAAGTGAATTTATTAAACACGGTGAGGTGATGGGGAATGAATCCAGTGTCCGAGTTGAGATGGAGATCTAGAAGGTGCAAGAGTGAGGCACATGAAGGCAGGTAAGAGTCCTGGGAGATTGGGCAGTTTAGGTTGAGGAGCAGGAGGCTCGTGGACGCACTGGAGAAGGAGGGGTGGACAATTAAGCCATGTTTCCACCAAGCTGTCCAGTTTGGTTCAGTACGGTTTGGTACAGTTAAGCCTGATCCCATTTGCGTTTCCGTAGCAAACTGTGCCCCCTTGTATCAAAAGCCGCGTCTGTGAGACAATAGCATGATGCTATAGCAGCACGACACAGTGTAGCCCGCTAATAAATCCATCAAAGAAGAGAAATGGAACACATGAAAACATGCAGCAATTTGTCTTCTTTGTGATGACATGTGGCTCTTTGTTAGAAAGTGCAATCAAGCTTCATTTCAGAGAAGACTGTGTGCCGCTAGGAGAAATACAGCTGCTGTTGCACGGTAAGTGACAATTCTTTCGACCAATCAATGGTCTGCGGTGTTGTAGCTCCACCTTGCGAGATTGAATCGGTTTAGTCTGGCAACCCTATGGACGGGTGCCAAAAAGTGGAACGGCCTTTCTTGGTTATTCTGCGATCTGTCCTGGGATCAGTCAGTGGAAACGCAGTAAAATGTGTACCGTGCTGAGATGAACTGAACTGAGACGCTTGGTGGAAATGGGGCTATAGTCTCAGGTAAATCTCAAAGGTAACAAGAAACTTGAAATACTTAAGCTCAGAGGAGCTGGCTAATGTATCACTTCAGTATCAGGAATACACTGGCACCCGAAACTTTGCAGGGAATTACATACAAGAAAATACACAAATCGCCACAGCTGTCTCTTTAAGGCGCACCACTCCACAAATCCCTTCCTTCTGATTGGCTAGACCTCTGGAGGCCTAACAGATGCAGAGCTACAACCAGACGTTTAGGCCTGCCACCCCAACTTGTCATAAACAGGTTTGAGATAATTGAAAACTGATCTTGTCATTCCAGCAAATCCTGTGAAAACCTTGTAAAGTTTTTAAACTGAACAGTTTTGAGCAGTTAACTGACAGGTTCAGGAATTTCTACAATGTAGGAACAAACAGCGGTTTGAAAATCTGCACATATTTAGTCTGAACCAACTCTTCATGTTTGCTCTTTATTTAATAGTTTGCTTTAATACTCCCCCTGGCTCTGGTCTTGATTTATTACACATAAAATTGATTTTGTTTTTCTTGTATTTTTCAGTAAACTCTGCACAGCCACATCCATAAAACTCCCCAGGATACCTCCATTCATATTGTGTAATTAAACTGAGGATGCAGGACCATGAGCTGATGTGACTGGGAGGCAGACACTCACTCCGTTTTCATGACTAGCCTTGAGTTGTCTTGCAGACTCTAGCCTGGACCAGCTCTGAGTTTTGCTGTTAGGCTAAGACTGCTGGGGGTAACTGACACACTGAGCTCCTGCAGTCTCCTCTATCTGTGAGAATTCATTGAACCCTCGCTGTTTGAAAGTGGAAACAATACGACTCCAGATCATAGATTAAAAACACAAATATCAGAGCTCAGGCTATGGAAGTATGGCACTCCCAAAATCCAAACAGAAACTTCAGAGGGGCATGTGCTGTTGAGGTAAAGGTGTGGCTCCCAGGGGGAAGCCAAGGAAAATGTCTTACAACAGAGTCCTGTTAAGAGCCAGGGGAGGGAGTGTTTGGAGGAAATGTGATCCATGAGAGAAAAAAAGAGATTAGAATAGAGCCATTTATGTGGCTTTTACAGCTCTTGTGTTTCAGTCTTTATACAGCTCAGAAAATCATCAGTGGAGGATTTTACAGGTACTATGAAACTCAAATAACATTTACTAAACTTGTTGTAAATCAAATTTGATCAAATATTTTTGATGGAATTTCTGTTGTATTATTACTTACAGCTGAGTCAGTAGGTGAAAAAAAAATAGAGAGAGAGTTGTGTTACTTTTTGTTGTTGTGCCAGGAGAATGTTGTTTATCTCTTATGAGCTCTGCTATGACCTGCTGGGGCTGAAAACCAGTCGCATGGCTAACTCTGGCATATTTACATGGATGGTACACTCATATGTTGAAACCATAGACTGTATAAAACATGGATGTAGTCTCCCTGACATCGCCAGTCTGTTTCTGAAACGGAAAATGAAGCGCATCAGCTATAGCGGCCAAATTGGTAGTGGCAAGGGCTTCGTGTACAGCTATAGGGCACCTGTCGGTCACATGACCCTGAGCTGTGCCTCTGATTGGGCGAGCTCGTGATCTTGATATCCTCTAAACTGCAGAGTCAGAAAAAAATTCACCTCCTGTACAGTAAAATCAGCGATTCAGACAGGAGACATTTTTTGAACCAGACTGTAAAAAGGTCAATTTCTGCTTTGAAAACATTTTTTTTGGCTTGGTGTGTATGTGACTTCCTGTGCTTCTGGAGCCAGCCTCAAGTGGACACTCGAAAAACAGCAGATTTTGGCACTTCCACATCGTCTCATTTTCTTTGACCAAGAAGAAGTGTCTAGCATTGCAGGCCCACCCGCTAAAGTACCTAGAACTTTGGTAATTATGACCCCCAAAAGCAAGGGCTTTTTGGATGGGAGATTAACTAAATCCAGGAACCCAGGAACTAAATCTGGACCCTTGTTTTTTCTGTTAAGATACAAGTTCTTTAAACGTTCACTTGTTCCTGGGTAATGTTTCTGCTGTTGAAAAGCATCTAAAGGCCACAACATTCCAGCAAGCACAACGATAAGAAAAAACACTTTAAAGAGTATATATTCTTTACCAAGAAACAGTCGTTTCTGTAGATTATCTAGTTTTTCATCACTTAGCATGGGCCACCTTGCTTCTGTCCAGCTCCAACCTTTCCTCTAACTCAGTGTTTGGCATTCATGAAAATTGAGGGTTCATTTAAATAAATGTGATAATATTTAAAATCTAGAATCTAAATCTTAATTGTAATGGACTTTCCCAAAGATAAAGCTTTTTGTTAGAGCTGATGCAGGCCCAGCTTTCAGTCATGTTGCTAAAGGCTCAGACTGAGCCTGTCTTTCCCATCCATTTGACATATATGTATATTAACAGATACTGTGTTTTGTGTTTCTTTTACTGTTTTTGAGTAAGAAACAAGAAGAATATGCTCATCAAAGATTTGTGACAACAATTACTGGGCCTGATTCTTTTTATCTGCTCAAGGAGCAGTAGACTCACAGGTGTTCTCCCTCATGAGGGCTTGTGGTTGTGCAACACTTGTTAGACTTGTGTCCTTAAGGGGCAGGGCGGGGACATGTCTGAGCACTTTAATGTGTTTGCTCTATGTTGAAATATCCTTCATATGCAGGCTTCTGATGCAAATATATGAGTCATATGTCCCCCATAAATTTGTTCTGACATATGTAGACATACTCCTAGCTTGTTCTTTGCTGTAAATACATAATAAAAAAAAACCTGGACCAATACATAGAGGAAGAGATAAGCATTTCTTAGTTGAGTTTTTGTCCACCCATGTGACAAAATTAAAACACTTTGAAGTCTAGAGTCAGACTTCAAAACTATTTATCAAATTTTAAATTTCTTTACTGAACTATTTGATGCCTTTGGTTGGTTTTCAAGGAACTGGGAGAGATTTGTGTGGTCCAGCTCGTCCTTGTATCCTTTTTAGAGGCTCTTTCACATTCCCAAGGGTAGAAATCTGTGAACAAAACAATGTGTTCAATTTTCATTTCCCCTCTCATTTGCTTCTGCTGAACAGTAAAATACTTTCAGAGTAAAAACTGCACTTGTCAAGGTGCCCTCGCCAAATCTATTTAGGATTCTAAATTTAACTAATTCAACCAACAAACCAACAGCTCCCTGCAAAAATAACATTTCAAACAAGATGGATCATCTACGAGAGAGGCATGCAACTTTTGCTTTTCACACTGGTGTGCAAATTGCATTGATATCTTTGTTCCCTCTTTATGTTTTATCCAGTAATAGACTACTACAAAAGAACAATAATGAGACATATGCCCATGTCGGCATGACGCCCATTGTTCATAAATTCCAAAAGGCCTATGCTTCCTTACACATCATAGTCCACCAATGAGTGGAGAAATTCAAAGTCATTTTCTAGATTGGAGTGGTAACTTGTAGAGGACCTTAAGTGGAGCTGATATACCCTGCCAGCAGGGGGCAGTGTAGCAACAAGAATCCACAAGGTCACAGTGGTTAAAGAATATGAGTAAGCCTAAGGGTCAGAGTGTGTAAAGCTTTCATTAGAAATTAACTTTCCTTGCTATTTTTTTTTTTTTTACAAAAAATAAGAATAAAATTAGAATTAAAAATTAAAATAAATAAATAAATAAATAAATAAATAAATAAATAAATAAATAAATAAATAAATAAATAAATCATATCAAGTACAATTAATTAACATCTGAAATACAAGTCGATAATTTTTAAATGAAAAAAAAAAGAAAAAAGAAAAGAAACCGTAATCCTTTGAACTGTCAAGAAATTTAACTCTTCAAGTAAAATACTGTTTTCTTTGTTTGTATGACTCTAAAGATGCCAAAGATGCCGTTATCATAACTGCTTGTTTATTGACTATGTCCTTTTGAAATCCAGGCAATTGCATGACTTTCTTGTGAAGCTAAAGACATTTTTTTTCACATTGTTGACAACATAGTCTAATTCTAACTTAGTCAAAGATGTAAAACAGTAAATTTATATCAGTGCTGAACTTGTGTATACTATGTGAGTATCTGTAACTTAGTTTAGCGTTGTTTTTTGTTGTTTTTGTTTGTTTGTTTTTCATATATGAGTCTCATAAGACAAGACTCATTTCTATGAATGCTCTTTTTACTTGCTACTTTCTTTCTGAAGTCAGTGGATTATTTTTCTTCTTTTCCATTATGAAATCTGTTCCCAGAGATGTTTGGTCAGTAATGTGGCTTTTTTTGACTCAGTACCACGTAAGCCAGCTATCAATATCTTCACAAGACACATACATGCTTAACCTGAGCCTTATACATGTTAGATAAACATACTATAAAACGTTGTAGAGATGAACAGATATGGGACATATTTAACGACCAGTTATGGTGAAGTTATTTATTCATATGATAATAGTTTTACTAAATGCACAATTCAGCTTCACAAGAAGGTTACTGGTAGGAGGAACAGGTTTCAGACAGTTTAAGATTTCCTCTGCTCTGCTGTCTTTGAGCTAGAAGCCTTAACTGCAGTTGTGTCTCATTCCCTGACTTGATGTGTCAGTAAACATTTGCATTTAAGCCTCTGAATCACACCACTTTAAACCTGTTCCACAAACTAAATCCGTACCCACCTGTCTGCACCAGTCACATGTGATTGGGGAAAAATTCCCGAGGCCAAAGGAAAAAGAAGAGAGAGGGGATATATGCAAATAAGAAAGAGAAACTGGAGAGTACATGACAAAAATGAACAGGCCAATACAGGATGGGTATGGATAAGATGACAATTTGTAGTATAATTTCTGTAGTGGTGTCGACAAAAAATGAGAAATAAACCAAATGTTGAACTCTTGCCTGAGTCAGTTTGTTTTTCTGAACCCCTCTGAATGATCTGCAGACTCACAACAATGATGAAAAACACCGACTACTGTTGAATTGTCTCTGTCAGTGCTGCAAAAATGAAGGAAAAAGATGAAAGGAAAGGGATCAGATAAAGAGATCACACTCAAGGCAAAGCTGGCTCTGTTGCACCGAGTTGGGTCACTGTGAGCAATCCTTCAACCTCTAGAGGTCACTGTGCACCAGATTTCCTTTCCTCACGAGCATCACCTCCCACATCATGGCTGGCTTATGTTTAAGTTTACAGCCCATGTCCCTGATTTAAAGGTGTATATAAACCACACAGAGCAGTATGACTGATGAGACCACCGTAGCAAGGGAATCTTTCCACACCTTGATGTTTACCTTTCCTGTCAGCTTGTTTCCACAAAGGCAGCGAGGAGCCGGGCTGTTTGGGTCAGAGGCGCTGCAGCTGGGGAGAGCTGCATTCTCACCTCAACACCTCCCTCCTGAGTGGTGGGTGAAGGCAGGGGTGAGGAGACGTCGCACAGCTGTATCCACAGACAACCTCCACCTGTCCCATGCTGCCTTTGTGCAAACATACATCACAACTCAAACATGTGCATAACTCTAAAGAAAGCAAAGTTAATGTGAATGTGTAATGTTGAAGTAGTTGAAGAAACACACACAAAGTCCATTTTTCATCTGTTAAGAAAAGAGCATGTACCATGTAATTTCTGTAACAAATGGAGCTTTTTTTAACCGATTTTAGAACCAAACACTGTTTGATCTACGATAGCTCCCTAAATTTCTCCAGGTGAACAACAACAATTTTCACCTGTTCTTTACCCAGACTTTTTCCTGGCAGACCCCCGCCACAACTCTGCCAAGTCCTGGGAGCCAGTGTGAGAGAGTAGAATTTAATATTTAGAAAAATTAACTGGGGAGATTTTAGTAAAAATGGATTGCAGCTGCAAACAGCGCAAAAAGATTGCCCAAACTGTCTGCTTTGACTTCACTAAGCAAAAAAAAAAAAAAAAAAAATGGGCGTCATCTTTCTCAGCTTGAAGTGAGGTCTCCACAAAAACTGCTCCCCCTGGTGGCTGGCTGCAGAATAGGTTAAAAAAAATCTGTCTCTTCAGTCATTCCAGATGGGCTGTGGTCAAAATTAAAAAAATGAATACACCTCATAGAAATGTTTCTCACATCTGATTGTTGTGGTGATTTTAATATATCATTTGGCTGTCTTGTATTCAAGTCCTCTTTTTCTGAAAAGTTCGTTTTCAATAGTTATTAGACGTTAAAAACAAGGTTTTACGTAACGTTTAATGATGATTGACAGCTGCCGTTCTCGTGTATTTTTTTGGAGATTGTAAAATATGTTGGGAGGTAGAGTCAGGAAGTGATTAGACTCTCGAAAGAAAAAAAAAATATATATATATATATATATTATTTTTGTCACCCAGCTCAACTCAGATTCTCCCTGAATCCGTCATTGTCTCTGCTGAGCAGACTGGCTGCAAACTGCTACAATAGCTGCGCCTGTGACGGGGGTATTTTGGCTTCAAAACCGTACAATGATAAATGGCGGAGTCTATGATTGTGACTGGGATGAGCTGCAACATCTCAACTCAGGCCATTGAATATCTGATGTATAACTTTTTAGGGCTACTTCAGTAGCACCTTGTCACTCACTTGGTAGCTGTTCCTTGATGCATTTACAAACTTTTGTTTTTTGTTTTTGTTTTGTTTTGTTTTCCTGGAAATGGGATTGAAATCATCACAATGACTCTGCTAATTTACAGGGGACTTGAGACTAGTCATTGAAAGCACAAACTTGCAAAATGTTCATCAAGGTGACACACAAAGTAAAGTCATTTTTTCATCCACTTCTACTCATTCATTTCTTTTTAGTTTTGAAGTAAGCTTTTAAAAAGGTGACGGTGTATCACACGTTTGAATGTTAAAGTGTTGACATTAGGCAATTGCTAGAGCCGTGCCTCAGCTCTACAGACCATTTCAGCATGTTTGAGCAAAATATTTTGTCACCTTTTGTCTACTTACGGTTCCTACACACATTACCTGAAGCAAACTATTTTCTTTAAGTTCAAATACAGAAGAGCGCATTAAATGTTAGCAGCTAGCTTGTGTTGTATTATACTGGAGCATTTGACATTAAATCTGGCACCAAATCAGTGCTATCATTTGGTTTATCTCTAGAATATTTAAAGTGATAAATATTTGCAGATAAAGTTGATAACATATCACTGTTTGGTTTAAAGTCTGTGTTTTAAAGTCAAACAGTTCGAGCACAGTAGTTTTAGTTAATGCTAGCTAATTCAATCTGTCTCCAATTTCTTTATCTGTGCGCTATGCTAGGTTAAGCCGGGCTAATCAGACGGCTGTAGTTAAACATTTACCTTCAAACAAAGGATGGGAATCATTCTTCTTTCCTCTCCTGTCCTGTTTACTCACTCTTAACTTCTCACCTTCAACATAACATTAAAGCAAGCTATGATTTGTCTGTCCTTCATTTCCATGCATTAAGGTTTTCCCCTCTGTTTGAGGATTTCCCATATAGTCAGCCAGGTTCCCCCCTGCTGCTCCAGGAAAGAGAAATCTCCAGCAGAGCCTGCATGCTATGCATCACCGGTCGCCAAACAATGGTTCAGGATGGAGCAACAGAGGAGCTGGGAAGAAGAGGGCATGCATTCCAGAGACAGGCAGCAGGAGGGTTGTGGGGGGGGGCTGGCTTAAGTCACCTGGGGTGCTGTAGAGGTGCATCACCCCCTTTGTGCTTTTTACAATGGAAGGTACACAGCACAAATAAAGAGACTGATAAAGACTGTCCTGACTATTTGAGTAGGGGGGTTACCTAAGCACAACCGATTGTCTTAACTGATTGTTGTTCTGGTCAGGATCTTAAAGTTTAAAATGAAGCTCTAATGGGGCTTCAGGAAGTTTAAAAAAAAAAATCAAACTACAGGAGGTCCTCAACTAATGTGGTTCTCAACTTACATTGTTTCATCTTTACAATGCAAACAAATATATGTATGTAAGAAAATAGAGAAGGTTTAGAAGTTACGCCACTCTGTTTGTAAGCTTCTACGACTCGTACAAGTTTTTGACGCGGAGTGCGTATGAATACACAGCTATGCAGAGCTACGCGGTCATCAGCATCGTCCACTTTGTCTCAAGTCGCATAGTGTAGATTTTCTGCTTTAATTTAAATGTCTGTTTTAACTGTCTCTGCTGTTTTCCCATGAAATATAATTTATTACACATGTATTTGGATAGTTATTTAGAGATTTAGGGGGTATTTAGAGTAAAAATCCGACTCACACGGGTTACAAGTTGACGCAAGAGCGGAACACGTTCGTAACTCGAGGACCGCCTGTACTTAAAATGTTTTTACAATTATAAGTTTTGGAAGGTGCCAGCATGGAAATGAAGTAAAAGTACCTCCCTAAAAGGGCACGAATGAATGAAGAGACAGGTAATAAACATAGCACCTACATCATCATAAAGGGTCTGTTGGGAAGCCCATGCACAGCAGTCAGCACAACATGAGCACATGGCTACGACTTGAATTGCTTTTTTCTGTTAAGTCATTTTGGTCTAACACAGCCCTCTGACACCCCAACCATTGTTTAAACTGGTCATCAAGTGCAGCAATCAAAGCAATTATTGGTACACTTAATGTATGATGGCAATGATGACAGTGGGCCATGCTTCTGTAGATGATGTTTGTTCAAGAGGCATTAGAGCTAAATCTGGTTCATTTTGGAGTACTGTGACCACCAGCGAGTGAATGACACTTTGGGGGGCCAACTGTGTTTGAGTACTGCAGGTGGCCAATGTGACTGCTTCCTTAATCTCACCCTAACTCAAACAAAGCAGAGTTCAGCTAAACTTTTTCAATATGCATTTTGAACTTTTCAAAGGAAGTGGATTGATTTCTGACCGAGATGTGACTGAGATAAAACAAAAAAAATAAATAAAATTTTTTAAAAAACTATACCAAGGTTCCCGCCTGGGGGGTTTAACATAATTTAATCTAGATTCCACCTAGATTAGAATGGATTAAATCTCTCTTTACTGGGGAGGAGGGGACTCAATTCTTTCCAATATTTTGACATTTAGTTTTACAAAGTTAATTTTATAATTTAATTTGACTAATATATTCAAAAATGAGTCACCTTTGAACAATCCATTGTTTTCACTAATGAGTCCTTCAACCCTTTTGCCATAAGCATTTTAATTCTACTTTGAAATGCAAATGTGATGACTGTCATATGCACAAATATCACAACAAGGTCAGACATACCTAAAAAGTTAGCAGTTCATTTGATACGGAGCGTTAAATATGAGCTCATTTCCAGAGATGCTCAAACTAATGAAATTCCATCAGTCCAGAGAGTTTTAACATCCCAGGTTTAATTTTGAACACTCAGATGTTTGGCCTTGCTTTGGTTATTAGGTGGTCTGTTGATGCACACAGAGCTGGATTTCTATAAACCTAATATGCTGATGAATCCCCCATCCTCCCCCGCTGAGTGCCTTCCCACTGTTTGAACAGCTGGGCTTTCTTTATCACTGCCGAGGACCCACCGCTGATTCTTCCAGGTGGGAGGGGTAAGTGAGGTGAGTATGTAAAAGTGGGGGGTCCCAGGGCTGGAGGCTCTCAGCAGGGAGGAGGTCTGCTGTGACTACTGCCTTGTTCAGCAGAAAACAAGCCAGAGTCAAGAGAGGGAAACATAGAGATCATAACTGAGAGACCTACGGGACTGCAGGAGTCATAAAAAAGCATCAGGTCTCTAAAGGTCATCTCTGGGAGTTTATAGATCATAAACTAAGACATGATGGGTAGAAGACGAAAAATGTCTAAGACTGAAAGTATCTGCTGGAGTGTCCTTGAGAAAGACAAAGAATGAGTGAGGATACAAGTGTGTGATCTAAGGATTCAGGCTAGGGAGAAGGGGTTAAGGAAACACAGTTCAACTAAAGATATCAAGACCTAAACATAACTTCACGGTGCATATTGTCACAAATATCATTAGTTTCACTCTTAGTCAATGTCTGTTGGTTTGTTTGGATTATTTCTGCCACTAAATATTAAAATGCTCCGTGCAATGGCCTGTATCCTGCTGTTTATTGGTATAAACCATCGTGGCCAGTGGGTTAGGGTTAGGCTGCAGTTGCATTCTTGTCACCAATCAAAGATGGTTTCATGGAGTTGGGTCTAATAACCATGATTTGGTAAAATGACATCATACTGCGGTGACATGTAGGGGCAGTTTATACCGTTTTCAAAACGGTTGGAACACAAAGGTATTGTAGCATTTCAGCCTCTCTTTTGCACAGAAACAGCGTTTTCTCTGGGAAACGCTGTTGTGTGAACTGCACTGCTGATCAGGCCTTTTTAAGAGGTGATCAGTGAAAAGGTATTGTAATTTGTTAGGGTTAAGAAGTAAAGGTATTTTTCATGCAGAGAAATTACAACAGAGAAACCAATGTTGCATTACATGCCCTTACACTTGATTTTTGAGTGAACAGTATCTTACAGGAGCTTGTATGATCAAATGTGACTTCAGAGGATTAACAGAGTTCAGTCAACATTGGCAGTCGTCCTTTCTGGCCTGTGTTCTGTCAGGTAGCGACACAAAAATGAGAAAGGGAACAAGAATTAATAATGCCTCAGTGTTGTTAAAAAAAAAGGTTACCCACATGTTCTTGGAGGCGTCTCATGCCTCTTTTGTTGTTAGTTTTTGTCTGTTTTTGTATTGGCCATGTTATTTCCAGGGTGTCACTGAAAGATGCTGGAACCCCTTATTTAAAGTCCTGTTTCCACCGAGCAGTCCGGTTAAGGGCCCTGTTTACACGACAACCTTTCATCTAAAAACACTGAAATGCAGTGAAAAAAACTGCGTTCACACGGAAATGCTGAGGGACACTGTAGTAAGCATGCCAGGCCTGTAGGTGGTGCTATAACTGACTTGTCCAGAAACCGCTTTTGGGAGGTTCCCACCGAAGTAGAGTTGAGCCGGTCATCTGGTGTTTTGGCAAAAACTAAGTGCAGAAGCGGAGCAACAGATGCACATTTTGTATGAAGACAGTCAGCAGATTCAGCAGAACATGCACAACAGGGTAGTCCGTGACGATCGCAACAACGGTATTATTGTACTGTATGTGCTTTTGCAGAGCAGAGCGTGATGTTGGAGTTTTCACTGAAAAAGCCAGCGGTTTTCAAAAGTTTGCGTTGTAGGTCAGCTAAAACGCAGTTTCCGTGTTAACGTGAGGCCAAGATGTAACAAAACTTCTGCGTTTCACCCTAAAATTGTTGTTGTGTAAACAGCCCCTAGATCAGTACGGCTTAGTATGGGTTGGCTCGGTTAAGCTTGGTCCTGTTTGTGTTTCCACAGCCAACTGTGCCCCTTCGTGGTAGGCGACGTGTAAGCTGGACGGCAACAGGAACACAGCATAATAGTATGATGCCATAGCAGCACGACACAGTGAACCTGGTTAATAAATCCAATGAAGAATAAAAATGCAACACAGTTAACAAAGAGCAACACTGGAAGACATCCAGCAATTTGTCCTCTTTGTGATTAGCATGTGGCTCTCTAATACAAAGAACAATCAAGCTTTGTTTCAGAGAAGACTGTGTGCTGCGAGGAGAAATACAGCCGCAGTCGTATGCTAAGTGTCAATTCTTTCGACCAGTCAGCTGTCTGCAGTGATGTAGCTCCACCTTTCGAGATCAGATCCGTTTAGTCTGGCACCCCTACGGATGGGTCCCAAAAAGTGGGACGGCTCGTCTCAGTTATTAGGGGGTCTGTCCCGGGATCAATCAGTGGAAATACTGTAAAATGCTTGCTATGCCGAGACGAACCCAACTGAGATGCTTGGTGGAAACAAGGCTCATAACACCATTTGTGTGGGAAACATGAAGAAAGCCACATTTTGGAAGGAAACCCCACATTGAGAGTGGATTAGGCCTAAGTCAAGAAGAGTCACTGTGGGTAGATTGTGAAATAAATGTCAGAGAGGAAGGGTGCTAAAGGTTGATGGGGAGAGTAAATTGCATATTGAACTGTCTTGTCTGCATTTTAGTCAGGGCGGTTGGGTGCTTCAGGGTAATTATTGGATGAGGCAAGCCAGTCTAATAAGAGCGAACAAATACAGAAAAATGGGTTACAAATGAGCTGCAATTATGCCTCAGGGTGAAAGATAATTACAATCAATACTAACCCTGGCAAAAATCCCAAATACCCTAACCTTGAACCCAGGGTGAGTGCTTCTGGGCTGTGTTTGCTGGAGTCTTTCTCTCCCAGATAAGTGATATTGATATCAGTAATGATTTTCATATTAGGGGAGAAAATTATGTTTACACTGGTGTCAAGAGAAAGATAGTCAAGGTAAGAATTAAGAGAGAAAGTATCTGGCTCTTCTGTTTGGTTTTCAGGCGATGTGTGTGTCTCTGTGTGCTCTGGGGGGTGTGAAAGGGCTCATGTTGACAAATCATATGGCCATCAGTCTGGGCCACCAAACTCCATGCCAAAGTCAGTCGTCCCATTAATTATAAGAGGCAGGCATCCTGACCCAGCTCTGCACACTGCCTCATTTATCCCCCCTGACCTGTTCACACAGCAGAGATGTTGTTTTCAGGCTGAATACTTGTAATTGGTGGTGGCCACACAACGCAGACCTTAACAGGGGCCACTTTGGAGCCTCTCAGCCACCCGTCAACATCAGCCTCACACAGACTTGGCCTTGACAACATGCACACTGTTCTGACGTTTAAATGTTCCTGTGTTTGGTGGGTGAGTGGGTGAGTTAATGTGGCTCAACACCTGGAACGATCCTGAACGCAGCACAGCCCAAAGATCCACTCCTCAGACATGCTCCACATGCGCTGTTGGCAATGATCTGAATGCTGTGGCGCAACACTCAAACCCAGATTTTTCCAATTAATCAAAGCTATATCTCATGCCCTTATGCAATCTTAGTTATGTGTTTTATGTTCCTGGTTTGTTCCAAATTAAAAGACAGACTTCAACACATTAAACTGAAAGAAGCTTGGGTGTGATTCAAATATAACAGTCAGCTCAAAAAAAGGAGAGGAGGCAGCAGATTGTTGGAGTAATAAAAATTATGCAACTGAAGTTTTGTAACCAACCCAGAAACCAACCAGTGGTGCTGGTTTTGTAGTTGCTGACAACGAAATAACCACCTTAGAAAACCCAAAGGTCTCATCAACTAAATTCTTTGACACGTTTTTCTTGACTTCTTCTGAAATTTGATGAGATTGCAGAACTCACTGGATTAGCTGGTGTATGATATTTTTGGCCACTTTGGGACAGGCTGAAAGCACATCAGTGAGTAAGAAATACTAGCATTAGCATAGCTTTTCTTCCTTATTTTGGTTTGAATACTTAGAGAAATGAAATACTCAGGTTTTATAGTTGAAACATAAGATCTGCTGTCTGGAACACAGAAGCAAGCAATAGGCGATCATGCATTTCATTTGCACATGCAACAACCACGCTGACTGATGAAGTTTAGTAGAGAGAAGAGATAAAACACAAAGATCTGTGTTTTTCTTTGCTAAAAACAAGTTCTGTGATAATTTTGTAGTGATGGTAGACACAGAAGCCTAACTGCCATACAGAAAAAGGACAAAAGAGCAGAAGAAAGCTAAACGGTAGAGTGATACAGCCCAAGCTAAATGCTAATTAGCCTATAATACAGGGTCTAATTTGTTTGTGATAATGTTCATTCCAACCCACAGTCAGCAGTTATTCTGCAGTGGTCTGTTCAAACTTGAGAGTCTATCAATAAAATGAAGAGTGAGGTTGCGTTAGCTCTGCTTGGTAGATGACTGGCAGGACATAGCTAACCAGGATTTACTAACATTACACATTACAGACATGTCTTAGAGCACCGTACTGCCAGCTGTGCTAAATATAAACAGCTACTAAACTACTTACAAACTGACAGTGTTTACTTGTTGTCACGTTAGCATACAGATACGTCAGAGCACCAGGTTAACATATAGCCAGCTGCTATAACGTTTGCTTGATGTCACGTTTCCAACCATACTGTACTGATAAATACCTTACCTTAGCGTGTTGTATCCAATAAAAAGTTGTCTTGAACAAAGAAAATTTGTTTTGATCTGATCTCTATTTAATTCCAAGACAAACACACGCCTCACTAAAAGTAATTTACGACAGTGTGCAGAGACTCCGGGCCACAAGGTTGCGAGGGAGCGCAATCAAAACAGATCCTCCTCATAGCATCTTTAAGCAAAATTTTAACTTTTGGCTTGATGTTGACTGATGTCCACAACCAACTTTGGTTAATTTTAGTAGCAAACCAACAGAATCCATCAACAGAAAGAGAGGGTTAATCTAACAGATGTTACAGGTTCGTGTCATTTTCAGCATTTGCAATGCAAAACTTTCAACTTATAGGATGTGAACATTGGTGTCTATTCTCCACTGTCCTTGCATTTTAAACTTTTTCTGATGGATATATCCATTCAAAGAGATCAGTAAACACAGACATACCTTTTTCCACCGCTTCACTGTATGTTTTTACTGGCAGAGAGTGATACCTGGAGCTAGGCATGCTGGGTAGGCATTTTTCAGCACCCTTACTATTCTGAGTATAATGTCTGGCAGCCTGCCACACACAGCATTAGCAGCTTGGCAATCTCACTGCCAACATCTGTACGTGCTTCACACAGGCTGCAGAGGTTCTGGCACCGCTTCTCAACTGACAGACCAACTAACAGCCCCACATACCTCCAAACTATTCGAGGGTGGAGGGGTGGGGGTGCACTGACGGGTACGGGAGGTGTTTCACAGCCAGAAAAACATCTATCATGCAGGCGCCGCTGTGACCAAACAAATCAGCGGCGGCTAGAAAATATGATTTCACTAAGAGAGGAATGTGAGAGCTGAGGCACGCTGCAAGGCTGCTGTACACTGTACACTGTGCAGAAAGAAGGCCTGATGGGATCAGTTGGACAGAATCTAGCAGCCTGCAGCCAACGTCAGAGGCTTTGAATCAAACTTTAAACTGGATCACAAAACTTATCCTACAATGCTATTTATAGCATTGATCATGATTTTTCTAACCCTAACCTTTTTTTCCAAAGTAATACTTTGTATCACAGAAGTGGTAGACATCTGCTGACATCTGACTTGATAAGAGAAGTGTGTAACTGCACTTAGCATAAAATTGACACAAGTTACTGTTTTTCTATTGGCCTCCAGATGAACTGTATGACACTTTCTTGTTTATCCTACTGTATATAAGCAGGGACTGACCCTTGCTGAGCTTCTTTGCAGACTGTGCAACTCTGTTTTGATTGCTCCTTCCTTACAAGGAAATACAAACAAGACAAAGACACTCGGATGGTTTTTCATGCTTTACCATAAGAGAAATTTCCAACACAGACTCTCCCAAAGAAATCCACAGGAATGAATTGGCGCCCACTGATTCATACAAGCAAAAGAGGCCAAATGTAAGTGTTTCTGATTATTCAAAACTATAAAGTAGGAAAAAGTTATCATTATTGAGTTACTTTGAGAGCAGATAGAACTTAAGCAATCCTCAAGGAAAAGTTGTGATGCTATCACAAAAGTAATACAATTAAGTGTGGTAGAATTAAATGAGAATTAAGTTACAAAAACAGAAGTGGATGGAAAGTGGGTGATCTTTTTTTTCACTAAATTAAATGATTTGTGAAGCAACAGGGAGGTGTCGTTACTGTCTGGGGTTAGTTTCCAGTGTGAGGCCTCTGCAGAGAAGAGCATAAGGAAGCAATCAGCCCATCAATAAGTGGGCCTGAGGGGACGCTGTGACCCCCCTTTCTACTTGCTCTTCCAAAATCCTGCTGGAGTCTGCTGGGATCTAATCAATCACTGCAAGCCAGCAAAACACTTCGAGATGCCATTCCTGCTAAGTTTTGTGTTTTTGTTTGTTTTCTTCCCCACTGAGAGGTTAGGACACTGAGGCACTGAAGGAACTCCAAAAGTTTCCAGAAGTGAGTTATCTGTGGCGCTGATCAACGGACTCTAGTTGGATATTTTCTTTGTGGTTAGATTTTCAGCTGCAGAGGTTTGATTCAATTTAATACCCTGATACATAAGCCAGCTGGACTCCTGCCACTTGACTCCTGATTTTCAACCTAATTCCAAGTTCAAAAACAGGTCCATGCATCAAAATTGTGTATTCATAGTAAAGCAGGGTTGGCCAACCTGTGGCTTGGGGGCCGCATGTGGCTCTTTGCTTTTCGGTGTGCAGCTCTTTGATCCATTCATATGAGTAGTACTAAGATATTGATTCCAACGCTGGGATCAGTATTGATCAATACTTGCGTGATGAGGTTGATACTTAAGTTTCAGTTTCTCTTCTCTACATGTACTCCTCCCATCGCTCATGTGCTCATAGCTATCTAGATAGATAGATAGATAGATAGATAGATAGATAGATAGATAGATAGATAGATAGATAGATAGATAGATAGATAGATAGATAGATCAATGGAACTTTGCCTCCTCTGCAGTAAAAACAGAAATTTCTCTTCAACACGGCTCCAAGTACGAATTCAAACATTTACGAACACAATAGATTCTGCTTTGAAAATTGGAAATATATTGATTTTCATTTTATGTCATTTTGTTTATGCACAAGAGGAAGTGCATTCATAAGACCGCATGTGTGATGTGGCTCTTTGTAGTACTGCGGTAAATTTTGTGGCTCTTGGTCTCTGACTGGTTGGCCACCCCTGTATTAGAGTTTGCATTATTTTCTCAAGTGAATGTCATTAAATCAACTTGTTGATGACCCATCTCATCAGTGTAAAATCAGTAAACCTTAAAAAAATCAGTTTCATTCTGGCAAAATCTAATTTATTGACAAGTTCATTAAAAATGGCTGAATGGAATACCAAAATGGAGCAGCGAGGAAATCTTGTGAGTTTTTTCGCCATTTGGATCAAAAAACTGCAGTAACAACATTGCACAACACATTAACAACCACTAGTGACATCAGAGGTTAGAACATTATGTATCAGGATTGTTGTGCGTGTGTTGTGTATTTAAGTGAATGTTTCTCACTATCTAAATAGTATCAAGGGGTCATTCTTCTGTTGCGACTCCATTTGCCCTGTTCGAATACAAAGGTGTTAACCCTCTGATAAAAGGAGTCTCACACCTTTGGGCAGCTGTGAGCAGCTGTCACAGAGGCAATAAACTGCTATGAAGGCAGCCATAGGAAAAACAATAGAGGAGCTTATCACCAATCACCTTTATTCTGACAGCAGAACAAAGCCACAACAACTCTGTCGTGTGGTGTGTATTGGGTGAAAGTGATACTGGCAGTTGTTCTTTACACAGCTTGGGAATAAAACGCTTAAAAGTTACATTGTTTATCAGAGCTATAAGTTAAGGGCCATGTCTCCCTGCTGGAAAACTTAGGAATGCTTTAAGTCTTTTCCACAAGTAAGAAACTAAAAGTAATCTCAGCTCTGTGTAAGAAAATAAGCTGAACCAAGGGGACAAAGCTTGGGATTAAACAGTCATCCTTTATTTCTACCTTTTTATTTATTCTTGCTATGACCATTAGAATGAGATCAAGGAGATTTTTGGCCAAGAAGAGTTTTCCCTGAAGGGTAGTTGGCTCATCCTTTGAGACGGGGTCAAGGCTTAGGTAGTAAGTGGGGTCTTGGCCCCTGCTCCATAGCATTGATTCATTTATAGGAGCCAGCTGAAATGGTTTTGGACTTTGATAAGGATGTCTCCAAGATGACTCCCTTTCAGAGGTGTCCCAGGCTCATCCAAATGGGAGGGGGCCCCAGGGTAGAGCCAGAGCTTGGTGGAGGGATTGGATCCTGATGTAGGTGCTGTAAAGTTTTGCAATGGAGGAATTTGTTGGTTGACTTGTGTTGACTGCTGCCTCAGCAACCTGAACCCTGTTACTTGGATAATAACTAATGGATGGATGGATGGATTTTTTTATGGACTGTAACCACCAGAGTGTTTTTGTATCTTTCAAGCATTGCATAGAAAGCAACATATTCCTTACTCTGGGTTCCAACTTTCATCTCTATTTCAACAGATTAATACACCTTAACCCCCACTGAAGTGACAGGGGACAGTGAAGGTGTAACCTTGATCAACAGGAAACTGTCGAACACTTTGCCTGAGGGGATCTAACACATCTGCCTGGGCATGAATATCTCATGAAGACCCTTTTCATGTTAAAATGAAAAAGAAGCACACCTCTTTTAAATTGCTAATGAGAAAATATCAGTCGGCTTTGAAGTGTGGAAAGTCCATTAAAGCCTTTCTGAATGACTTTACCTTGAAGATAAATAGACCTGATGTGGGACTTTCAATAAGGTGATGTTTCTTAATTAATGTTAAAGTTTTATGAACACATGAGTGACCATCACTTATTTCTTTCTTAAACTGTCACCAGACCACCATCACTGATGTTTTAAGAGCCACTAGTGCAGTGCACCTTGAGTGTGTGTGTGGTACTTAATTGTAAATAATTAATCATACACAGTTCCTGAATTTAAACATGTAGTTTATAAGATTGATATTTTCTTTGAATATGGTTGGGTACAAAGTTTATCCAATGTCCTGAGTTATCAATGTTTAAAAGTTATATTTTGCTGTTGGTTAAGAAAAAAAGATTCTAAATTCGTACCATATTAATTATAGTATATAAGAAAGATGTACTGTATTATTATTAAACTCATGAAAGCAACAATAATCTAAATAGTCCAAAAAAAATGTTTTGCTTCAAGATCAAAAATATACAACAGAGGATAAGGGCCACTATTAATGTCAGAACACATCAGACCATGAAATACGATATCAATAATAAATTTATATCATAAAATATAGTTGTACTGAAGTCTTAACGCATAGTTTCAAAGTTTGAATAAAGTTGTAAGATAATAGTTTAAAGTCATCATACAGGAGGATTTCAAATTATCAGCCAGTTTTCATAAAACTTCATCCTTATTTGGACCGTATCTTGTAAATTAACACCATATTTTCACTTAGAATCATGAACCTAAAGATTTAATCTTTGATGTAAATCTTGTTTATTACAATTTTTTCTTTAGCTGTGGTCCTAGCCCTCTGTGGTAAAGCGTGACATCATTCACTTGATGCAAATACATTTCTGACAGTGAGGGAAGAAAAATACAATGATATAGTGACTTGAATTAAGACTTTACACTTATTTTAAGAAACTGTGGAATATATCTTGTCTCTTCATATGTTGAATGCACTGCTGTATTAGCCTAATTCTCTCAAACTGCACTATGTATATAAGTAATTAAAGAATTATAAGAAAGTACAATCCAAGTGTCACACATACAGTGGACACAAAGGCAGAAATCCTGATGGAGTTTTTCTGGCTACAAACATGCAGGGTTCTGCTCCAACTGCATTGACTACATGTCCCATAAGCCCCTTGAGTACCCTCCCCCCCGCATACCTCTGCTGTGCACTCACGCTGCGCTGTGGAGATCCTGCACAGCACAAGTTGCCCAAACAGCAGCAGCAGCAGCGAGGCGCACGGTGAAAAGTTTCTCCAAAGGAATGGGCAAGTTTGAGAAGAACGTTTCATCTTTACATTTCACCTCTTCGATCCTCAGACTAACAAGGGAGTGGATTTAAAAGACACATCGGGCCGAAAAGATACTCCAGATTTTGGATTTCTGTGATTTCTCACACTTTGGATTTGCATTTGAAGAAACAACGACTGAAGCGGAGTGCTCACTTGCGCGGTCAGAGAAAATGTGCGCCTCTACGCAGCCTCGCAGTGTTGCAAGGTTTGCCGTGGTTTTCCTGATCTTTTGGGGACTACAGCGTGGATGTGAGGCAAACGCAAGGACGTGTCCCGTCCCCTGCGTGTGTTCAGGGGAGCTTGTGGACTGCAGTCGAGTGAAAAGAGGCCAAATTCCAAACACGTTCCCAGAATGGACAGTCAAACTGTAAGTCTGTTAAAAGCCTTTGTGTGGCTCAGCGCTGATTTGATTCTCATCATAACCCCACTTATTGTTGTATCATTGTTGTTTTAAAGTTTTCAAACCTGTGCACTTAGAGGAAGAACTAGGTTTGGTGTTCTGTTTTCTTTCAGCACCATGGGACGACCCACATTCCTGTAGTGAAAACGGAATGTGTTGTAAACCACATTGAACGACATTTAATTTGACTTCAGATCTGCTTCATCTGAAACTACTGATCGGTTTATTTTAGAATTTACAGATTAAGTTAAGATTTTATTTCCCAAATTGCAAAATCAGATATCAATCTTGGTCTCTCTTTAATCCAAACAGATCACATTAGTCTTTTTAGCACTATGCCAGGCATTCAGGCTCTTTGAGGCCAGCAGGGAGGCAAAGCAGACTTCAGTGTGTTTTTACACATGAATACACTCAGTCACTCCCCCTAAAACCTCTTCATTAAAGTATGAATGATTAGGATTAAATCCTCCCCATGCCTCCAGGGCTTTAATATCAAACTTCCTAATGTTTCATTGCAGAGTTTCTGTAGTTATAGGACTTTAAAACCACTTAACTCTAGCAAAGATCCAAGCACAAGCTGTTGCACAAAGCAGCAATACATTTACATCACTGTAAGTACTTTTCTTCTCCAGTCTACTACCAGGTAGTAAATTTGACTGAAACATAGATGTCCACTTTGTTTTCATGCTCTGACAGTGTGGTTGCATCCACATTCTTCTTTGCAGTGATTGGTGTTGGCCGTGTTGATGTTTCAGTGTTGGTTCAGTCTTCAGATTTCAGCTTCACAGACCCTGAGGCCTTCAAAGCCATAAAAGCATAAATCAGATGCTCTGTGTGTGTGTGTGTGTGTGTGTGTGTGTGTGTGTGTGTGTGTGTGTGTGTGTGTGTGTGTGTGTGTGTGTGTGTGTGTGTGTGTGTGTGCACACAGCCTTGGGCTGTTTCCTAAAGTAATATCTCCATTACACTCCTGTTTGTCTACTGGCTCCTAAAGTTGAGACACGGCTGAGCTCAGCCTGAAGCATATTGGAGCTAACGCCGTGTTCCTCAGTCCGTTCTTCTTCTTCTTCACAGACAATGATTCAAACTTTATTTTTTTATTACCTTGGGTTAAGCTCCAACACTTGATTTTTATTGTCCCATGTTAGGCTTCAGTGCTTGATTCACTGCCTGGTGTAGGCCGTGTTCCCTGCTGTTGGATTCAGTTTTTCTCTTTCTAAAATGTGCTGCTCTGGAAACTTGACGTTGCCAGAGAAAACAGACCCAGCCTGAGCCTCATAACCGAGGCCGGCCTCCCAAAGAAAGTGAAAAAAAAAAGTTCCACATGGGGGGAAAAATTCTTTTCACTCTGGCATGCTAATTTATGAGTGGCTCTCCAGCACATCTTAAACCCCTTAAACCACCCGACCCTTTGTTTTCCAGCACCCCATTATTTCTGCTGAATTAGCAACTCCAGAGCCAGCGATGGCACTGATTAAGGAGGAGTGTGTAGGATTAGTTTGAAACAAACTCACAGCGAGGAAAGGGGGAAGGAGAAAGTAGGTGGGGGAAGAAGAGTGGGGTGTAAAGAAGTTGACTGAAGCCATGAATATCCATAGAGGCTTCAGATTGAGACCCAGATTTAATATCTGTTTTACTATCTAGTATTCTGTACTTGGACTTCTTCAAAATTGGTCTTAAACTAATCATGAAGCACATATAAAACACTAATGTTTAAAGATCAGGACAAAAACCAGCTGGAGGTGATGGCTAGCAAGTGGTTTTGCATCACAACCTATGCTAATTTTTTTTTTAGCATTTTTTCCATTGAGTTTTATAAATTTGACCCCAATGCTTAAAGGTGAATTATTGTTTTAATACAGCTGTATAACCGTTTTCAAAACTTTTCAAAGTCAGAATCAGAATCAGAATCAGAATGAGCTTTATTCGCCATATATTTCCAGAATACAAGGAATTTTACTTCGGTTAAAGCTGCACTCTCTATGTACAGTAGTATAATAGTAAGTAGCAACCTGCAGTGCTAAAACGTCCAGCCCATACTGCAGTTCCTCGAGTGTCCACTAAAAGCTGCGCAAGCCAAGGTCTGATACTATTTGTCCATTTTAAAGCTTAAGGAAATGTCTTTACAGTTACAAAAATTGTTTTGGTATGTAGCTTATTTAGCTGTTATACACCAAGTTATCACAGCTGAAAGTCCTCTTACTACACACAGCATGGGCTCAAAAACAAATGAGTGACTTAAAGAATACCTACTTGTTTTATTTGTCTTTGGCTAACATACCATAAGTTCCTGATTCAAAGCACCAGTTGAGACAGATTAGTATTACCTGGGGACATGACGTCATTGTCAGGGAAGTGCCTTCCACTGAGTAAGCCAAGCCTGTAATCTATGCAAATTTACTTAAATTTCAGATCGTATCCACTGAGCGTGCACGTTATCCACCTGGTCTCTGGAGGGCAGTATAACACTTGACTGCATACACCAAATACATAAAAAGGAAGATGCCTTCACCTGGTAAACTTCCATTTCCACATTAAAAACTTTGATTAAATTAAGGAAATACTTTTTTAAAAAGTATAACTTGATGTCACACATATATGTATTTCCAGCCTTATGGGTAAAGCACTTTGTGTTGAGCCCAGCCCCTGGCTTCTCCCTCCCTATCTTCAAAATCTGGGATATTAAATTTTTAAGTGTCTATGCAGATGATTCAGCAGCTTTTGAGCAATAATATATAAATCCCTGTGCTTTTTTCTAATTCTTTATAGGTATTAACATAGTGTGCCAAACGTTTTGCTGGGGACATTGTCGTAATACAGACACGCTGCTAGCACTGCAAGTGCAACAAATCCATTTGAAATATAGACATTGTGCCTTACCTCATTCTGCAAAGCATATCACCAACCTAATCACTCTTTGGAGAAGGATCTTTTTACGTGTTTAAATTTGCTCTGTGTGCAAACAGATCTCTATAATGCAAAGGAAACATTCCTGCTGACTTAAAACCCTGAATGCTTTTAAAACCTGCCCAGCCCAGCACTCAGACCCATCAGAACACAAGCGTCCAGTTTTATTTAGGGAATGCTATTTTCACACTCAAATGACTTGGTTGATTTTGTTTAGCTTGTTTTAACAGCCAGAGCAAAATAATTGCACTCTTGAAGGTTTTCATCAAAGGCTAATGGCTGATAGCCAAAAGCTAGTTAGCTACAGTCAGATATAGTTACCCTGGTAGTTTCAAATGTGAAAGACATAAATCATTGTGCTTATTGTGTACTTACAAATACTTTTTGTAATTATAAGTAAAGAAAGGACAAAACTCTGTAAAAGGCTAAAGCTAAAAGCTAATAAAGTAGCTTTTATCATACTTAGCTTACATGTTTGGGCCGTTTCACTAACAAGAACGCTACTAATGTTTTAATACAGCAGTTGGCTTTCAAACATACTATTTGGCTAACTTTTCATTGCTTTACTTTTGTCTTTAGTTTTCCTCGCAAAGTTATAACTGAGTCAACAGTAAATTTAGCCTGACATCTGCTGCGAAGGCTCATTATCAACATCTAAAAAGTTACTGACAGCTCTTGTAGTGTAAAGAGTGGCTCATTTATTCACTTTTCACCCTTTGATAAGAAAGTCGAGCCGCACATTTCCACCACAGCAGCAGACACAGGCTGGAGCCTGTACGCAGCCCTGCGTTATCTCGTTTTTCTCAGAGTCTGCTTTGTGAGGGAAGTGGAAGTGACAGAGCTACTTAGTTTTTATCTAGGGAGTATGATAGGACACCTTTCCCATATGGCCCCTAGCACTGGAGCTATGACAACAACAACAGTTGCATGCCTGGAAAGAGAAGGATTAGGGGGTGGGGGTTAACTTTAGCAGGGCGAGTAAAACTCTGGATGAGTGCTTTGTGAAACTTTCCACTAAAAAATCAAGCCCCAGAAAATTCAGCAGGGGTGTTTTAGACGTATAAAAGGCGTCCCTCTCGCTTTTCCTGGCATTGTGAATACATTACCAGTTGATAGGTTCTTCCCCTCCTCCCAGAGGTCCTTGATGGATTCCAGATGAGGGAGGTAAGGAGCAGGAGGAGGGGTTGCAAAAAAAAGTGTCTGGCACCACAATGTTGATCGTGCACGGCAGCGTCAATAACTCCACCACTTCTTGGCGCACGAGGCCCAGCTTGCCAGACTCTCTCGAGCTGAGTTTTCAGGCTGTTTTTCAAAACAGGCAGCAAAAACAAGAATTTCACTCTAAGGGAGCCGCAGCCAGGACTGCTTCCAAATCTAGGCTCGGATGAATTTTTGTTGGGCGCTGATCCATGGAAGCCTCAGACAAAGTCAAGACAAAAACCCAGCACTAATAATACACTACCTAAAGAGTAGAAAGGGTAACAAACAACCTGAATACACACAATTTGTATTAAGCTAACAGTGGTTGCCTGTGTCTGAAAATGTGCCATGAAGTCTGACACCAAGCTTAGCTCATTAGCACAAACTATTAGCAGTTTTAGCACAGAGGCTAGCTAAAAAAGGCGATAAACTGTTGTCTTAGTGGATGTTTTTATACTTTAAAAGTGTACAGATGTGAAATGGGACTTGTTGGTGCAGACTCACACACAGATTATGAGTTCTGGACTAATCCTCATCCAGTAGTAAAACCTTGACTCCAGCATTTAATGGGCTTCTCTACCCAGGTTTTGGGTTCCTACGAGCCCAAAACTTTAGCTCTTTAATGACTTATCATCTGTCTGTATTGGCCCCACTTCTCCTCTGAGGCCTGGCTACAGAGTGAACTGTTTTGGCATGAACCTTTTTCTTCAATGTTATAAATCAGGAACAAAAAAGCAACAAAAGATCTTCAGCTAGCCAGCATTTTTTAGGCTCATTTTGGACTGTTTAGTCGTTTTCAGATGCACAGAATACGTTGATGATATCTTCTTTTGCCAGAGCATGCCTGCAGTCAGCCCTGTTCTTGCTTATTTTTCTGACCATTCAGCTTCATTTCATCTCACCACAAGTTTAGCACTATCACAGGTTTAATTATAGGGCGTCTTCTTTGATCCCTTTGCTCTACTCACCGTGTTTAGGCACAATAACGCTGGAAATTTGTATGTAATTATGTTTGAGGCCCAAATGGAAGACTGCAGCTGCTGAGAAACACACTTTTCCCTTCATCTTCTCTTTGTTTCTTTCACAGGGACCTGAGCCATAACAAATTGCAGGTGCTCGACAGGTCTTTGTTTTCCAACTTACAACATCTAAGTGAAATGTGAGTATGTCTTTGTTTTTCGTGATACTTCCAAGAGTTTGAAGATTTCCCCCCCAAGCTGTTCTTTTAACCACATCTTTTTGGTAAATGTGCAGAAAGCTGAACCACAATGACCTGGATGCAGTACCTGATTTGGGCCCTTACACTTCAAACATCACGACGCTGATTCTGTAAGTAAAACTCTTCTTAAAGCAGATGATTTCATCTCTGGACCTAAGCCTGCTGTGGAGGCTTTTCCTGAGCCAAAGTTGTCGTTGCTAGTTTGAAGCAGAGAGAGTGAAGTAGTTCCTCCCCCTTTTCTTTCCTCTGGAGAGCAGCCCCGTTTGGTTGAGCTGGTTCCCAGACGGGGCAGTCAGAGACATGGCAGCCGGCCCCAGACGGGTCACATGGTTGCAAGACAAATGCCATCAACAGAAATGGAAATGTTTTGTCTGGTGGCTGTAGCTGCTTTTGGTGTATTTTTAACCTGGAGGCAGTGACGTGACTCTGGAAAGAAAGACAAAGTGTCCTGTGAAAATGACAGAAATCCAAGTTTGGTCATTTTTTATGTTGGGCCTCAGTGGATGGACTACATGCTGCTGTGACGCCCTTTAATAGAGCTCTGGTTCATTAAAATCACTGACTAGGCATGTCTTACAAATATTACTGTTATCCCAAAGTTTCAAAGCATCCAGAGTTTTGTGTGTGCAGCATAAAGATGACCAATGAGTTTTCTTCTGTTGATAAATTCAGCAAAGAACGTGCTTAACTCTTCAGATCTGATCTTGTTCAGACTCCAACCAGAGGATTCTTTGGAACAGTGTTGTGCAATGCGTGCTCAGAGAAGAACAGCAGATATTAGTGTGTGAAACCTCAACAATTTATTTACTCTCTGTGGCATGTCTCTCCAAAACCGAGCAACGTGAAGTTATTGTGGAAAAATGTATCCGTCTCCCAGCTTGATAAGGCGTATTCCTCATCAAGCCCCGACAAGACGCTCTGCAGCAGCCGCAGGGCGTGCAGGCGTTCGCCAATCGACAATTTGTTTGCACGTTTGTTGCTGAAGTGTCACCTCAAGCTATGAGTTTCAGAGGGAGATGGGTGGGGTGGTTTTAACGCCCAAGGTGTCCTATTTTCCTGCAGTATTTGACAAAGAGAGAACTTTTACTGCTCATGGTTACAGCGTGTTGGTCTAAACATAGAAAAAGAAATACTTGTTGTGTTATTTGTACTTCACACAAAGAATAGCTGATGTGAATGGCTGCTTGTTCTTGTGGTTAGACAGAGGTCACAGGTCTATGAGCCACAATTGCTGTATGCTGTCCAAGCACCCTTGAGTGACTCTAGACTAAAGTGGCGAGTTCCTGCACAGATTCACATAAAAGTAGTCCAGACTTCCTCCAAACCACAAGTTTTTTTTTAATTTGCGGATGTTGTTCAGTTTATTTTGTCTTACATTGTGAAACGCAAATTGTTCATGAACAAAATCTTAAAACAGCTTGGTCACATCATAGATTAAAAAAAAAAATTACATCTAGTCAGACCACTTTTAGAGCCATTTTCTAGACATGAGACATGCAATTTTAGAAAATTAAGGAAGAGCGTGTATTTAAGATGCTGTTTTGAGACAGAAACAGAAACTGTGACACAGAGAGGACAGAAGAGGTTAGTACTAGCTGGTAAAAAGTTCCGGTGAGCTGACAAAAAGCCACAGTATGCTTAGTTGGATTTAAATGTGGCAGTTCTTATCAAAGCCGATGCTGATTTGTGTAAGCCAACTCATGTTTCAGTGAGGAACTTTAAGAAACACCATCCAGAGGGAATCTTTGACACTTCTTCAACTTAGGCGACTTCACCAAAGTGGTTTTGGTAGTGAGGGAAAAGTATTTAGCATCTTTTGCTGACATTTTCTTGTCACCAGGTCAGTAGGGATGGGTACCTTTCACATTTGAAACGATACGGTACAGGTTCCTGGCACCTGGCAATCGGTATCGGTACTCAATGGTACCAATTTTCAGAACTTTTGTGTGTTCATGTGGTGAAAAATATCAATTTGTTTAATAATTAAATGCAAATTCTTTTCAATTTAACATATTTATTCTTCAATATATAATCTTATAGTGCTGTGTTCATGTCCAGCATGGAAATTCACTTACTCTCCTACTCCCTCACAGTCACAAGGATGCATTTAGGTACCTAAACATGGTACCTTTTGGTTTTACTTAAATCGGTGTCTATTAGTTTTGACAAAATTTGGTGGGTACCTATAAAAGTACCTAATTCGGTACCCACCCCTACAGGTTAGTGACAGTACAGCAACTTATCAATGTTTTTGTTGATTTCAGTCTTTTAGATTGATTTAATGTATTCATCTTCAATAATTTTAGATGAAAAGGGGAACAAGAGATGGATATATGTACTTTAGTTTTGTAATGCTAATGCATATAAAGCATTCATGAGAAATGTCAATGCTACCAGGTAGTAAGTTAAAGTTTTTTATTTTTTTGGAAATGCTTACAAAGTTGTCGTGTTTTTTTCATGGAAATGGTTACAGTAGAAAAAGATTTAGTAGGTACACAGAATCTGCTCTTTGGGTGACTGAGATACATTTTTCAAAACAGGTTTTAGAGTGGATTTTGGAGATGTCGAACCAGTCTAAATTACCAAGTTATATCGCCAACTACTGGTCTGTTTTACATACTGCAGCTCTTTTAGAAATGTTCCTAAGGCAGTAAAATGTATTTCCAAGGTTTAGGGGAAGTTTTTCCATTTGTATCGGGGCAGTTCTCACATAAAGGATATTAAATTAACTTTAACTTTGTAAAGGCTGTTTTAGTTCATCCTCAGGTTGCAGTCTCTGAGATCTGGCAGTTTACTGTTTTGTGTTTCTACAAATAAATTGAGGTTTGTTTTTTTTTTTTGAAAAGTTATATGTAATCAAAATGTAACAGGATCAGCAGATTTGGAAGTTTTGCCCCTTAAAAAGTCCTTAATCAAACCAAAAGAGACGCCACATTGTGAATCCACAAGGCTGTCGTCAGCTGGAAAGTCATGAGCAAACTTAAATGACTGAAAAGAGCTTTGAAGAAAAAGGTGCACAGAAGAAGAGAAGAATTCACACTTCCTCTTGACTTTTCACTGTCTGTCTTGGCTGCCACCTTCCTCCTTGAGTTTAAGTGACGCAGTGTGATTTTTCCAAAATTTCTCTCCCTTCTTCAGTTTCTGCAAGCTGGGAGGGTAGTAAAGAAAAAAAAAAAAGATCTCGGGGTATCAAATACCACTTATTCAAACAGCCAGTCAGACATAGCGGCAGCTCTCGTCGACTTCTTTGACCTCACAGCTCTGAGTAAAAACAAACGGCAATAACCCTGCAGCTGGTAGTAATTGAGTCGTGATCATCTTAATTAATTGAACAATTTCCCAGGAATTTATGGAGGGGGTAAACCCCGCCGCTGCTAAATCCCTGTGCCTGTGTTCAGAGGGGTTCAACAAATGACCTGTAGATTCCAGGTCTGATTAGGTTTATTAGAAGGTGAACTTCATGGTATGTCGAGGAAATGGGGGGTCTAAAAAATGAGAGTCGCTGTCCACAACAGATGCAATTATCTCAATAATCCAAAAAGTAACAGATATATGAGCAAACAGGCCAGAACCAATCTAACAAAAAACAAAACAAAACTTTTGTGATAAAACATACAGTGACAGGAAGTAAAGATAAAAGTTAAAATTTATGACAAAACAATGTTACATCAATAATTCAACAGCTCCCCTCTTATTTTATGTGAAGGTCCCGCAGTCCACACGTTCATACGATCCCTCTGTCTCTCCTCTCCAACTGAGCGCAGACGTGTTAAGATGATCAGCCATGTGAGTGAGATATGTGCGCTGTTTAATATGGCGTCTCAAAAGCAAACGCAGCCCTGGTTTTCATTACAGGCGCCACTGCAGAGAGAGGGAGTCATCGGATGGCTTTTCAAAACTCTGTTCTTTTTCCAATAGGAAATACCACACACACACACACACACACACACACACACACACACACACACACTTACCACCACACATGTGAGCGGCACACACGCAACTGTCTCACACTCAAGTAGGGAGATAGCTTTTGAAAAAGGCTGCTTTCCGTTTGAAGGGCTTCCACCGTTATAAGAATTAGTGGATGGAGTTATTATAAAACAAAAAGCTTCATCAGTCATCTCAGAGTTTTACATAAGAGCATATTTTTAGTGAGTGTGTGTGGTCATGGTGGTGAGGTATAAAAATAAAGATGAGTACAGTGGAGAGAAGAAATTCAGAGATGACATCTTCCAGATTGTTTTGGATTTCTAGATTTTTAAAACTTAAAGAGGTGACTCGGCTAAATCAATGTGGCTTCAAACGAACAACAACTAACGAATTAACAAGAATCCAAAGACAGGGCTGTTAAGCAGCTAACTTTGGATTATAGGCTCGTTTCAAAGACTTCATGCAAACTCAATTTGTTGCATTATAACTTTACACTGATGACAGTCTCTGTCTCCTGGATCCTGTCTGATCACGGCGGGCGAAGCTCCTCCAATGTGGCGCTGGAGTTGGATGTCAGCTCCGTCAGCCACGTCTGTGAACAGCACTATGCCCTCCGGCAGCACCTCTGCCGCTGGGCTAGCTTGGCTAGCTCGTCCATCTTATTGGAGATAGATCCCACGTTCCCAACAATGATGGATGAAAGGACAGGTTCATGTCGTCACTTCTTAGCTCACACCTGAGAACCAGCACGTCGTCCTCACCTCCTCCTCCTCACCTTGAGGGAAATCATCAAGCCCTACACTAGTTAGCGCTGACATGCTACAGGCTGCTAACAGCTGAGTTCACATGTAAACAATGCAGCCATGGTTGCATGTAGGATCTCCAGATAAACACAGGAGAAAAAGAAGTAAAATATCACCGAAGACACATAAATTTTGGTGTCCATGACCAACAAATGAGCCACACAAAGTAATGATCCACTCCAAATACAAAGCTGACGAAAAAGAGACAAAAAATTACAAGAAACGGACAAAGACGATAGAGCTACTGCAACAGGCAGCTACTTGGGCAGCGCCTAGCAACATGAATGATCCTCAATGTAATAACTGGTTGATAACAACAACTTGTTCCTAAAATACAAAAAATGTGCGCATGAAACAGCAAGAGAAATTCTGCAATGTTGACATTTCTAAGAAAAAAAGTTGTTGTTTTTTTCTCTAAATGCATGAAACTAATGTGCAGTTTAAGGAAAAGACATTTCATATTACTTCATATTGTTGGCTAATGATGATTGGTATTAAAAAAGAAACTGGGAGAAAACCTGTGAATCTGAGGGGGGTTTGTTGTTTATTTGGAGTTATTTAAAGAAACAATCGTTACACAGGCTCTAAAGGCAACATAATGAGAAATTAAAACCAAAGCATCCCAACAGCATTTGTTTCACAAATCTACAACTGGCTTCAGTCAAATTATTCGGACGCCAAGATGCCTCAGGCAGTTATTGACACATGCTTGGCCTTCCATTGACTTCTATTAACAGTCCAGAAACCACAGTTGCAATGGCTCACATTCATCCGATAACTATGTGGGTTATAAAATATAGAGTGTGTGTGAAGTGCATAACGCTTGAATTATTTGGAGCAGAGTGCTCATTATTTTGTCGTATGTTGGCCCGACTTTTTTCAATTGTCTGTCTACTAAATTGTGTTAAGTTGAAGGTTTAAGGAGTGCTTTTTACTGCTAGATCTGTATGACTAATCTGAAAGAGTTTAGAGGATAATGGAGTAATTAGCTGGCCAGATTTCTTGACTTCAGGGTCTGAATCCTTGATGTCCACCAGCCCTGCTTCCTGGCTCCATTTTCCCCCTCAGAGAAACTGGAAAGACTGGTTCTCACTCATGAGGCGACCTCCCTTCTCTCAGCGAGCAGTCAGGGGAAACATGAAAACTGAGATACAGGTGGTGTGCAGCTCTTTTGTTTAGTACCTAGGGGCTGTGGTGCATGGAAAGCCCTCTGCAAATCTGCAAACAAAAGAACTGCCTGTGCTGTTTTTATTGCAGAAACTGATCCAGATTTCACTGTAGTTCCTGCACACAGAAAACTTCCCTCAGTTTGTTGGATTTGGGATGGACTGCCACTGACATTGAGTCACATCTATAGCATCCATTTTTAAAAAGTAGTGAAATTTTGCAAACTTTAGGAGCCTCTTCTCCAGCACCAGTATTGACTCAAGCACTAAGCTCAGAAACATGCTCTGGCCGGTTTCATCCCAGCATTGCTCCACAGTGCTCGCCAAACTCTCCAGAATGCCATCCATCCTGGATATTTGTTGACTCAACCCTCCTGTGTGATTGTATGTGTAGATTTCCAAAAGTTGTTGAAATTTCCAAACGAAGAACCCTGTCGCTGTGGAAATGAGCACTGTGAAAGCAGTCAGCATACATTTTGGGTAAAGTGGGTCAGAGTAACCACCCTGTGGTTTTAACAGGTGAGACATCTGAGATTCACAGCAGTGTGGTGCCATGCTGCCACTCTGCCCAAGGAGCATCAGAGAGACAGTAATCTGAGATTGAGATTGGATAAAACAGCAGAGTCAGCTCGAGGGAACATCTGAGGAAGTGTAAATAAACAGGACGGTCTACTATGTTTCCATTGTTGTTCAAACTAAGGGCTTTTTAAGACCATAGGACTTTAAAAAAAACAAAAAAAACAAAGAGGGGTTTTGTGTTTTTTAGGCTTTGTACTGCCCATCTAGTCCCTTTATAGTTGTTTCACATAGTTTAAAGCTGAAAAAAAATCTGTTTTCTTGCACTGGTGTTTTAGAAATCCCTTTTCATGCTCCTGTCTCTTTAAGGCTCCCTGTTCCACAAACCCTTTTCCCTCTGATTGGCTAGGAAGCCTGTTAAAGACAGAGTTTTTGGTAGGCCTTGGTGTTTATGGCCTTATTCATGTTCATAAAATTTATATTTTTATGGGTTCTTTATTTTATTGTACTTTTTTTTTGTCCTGCGGTTGTAGAAATCAATAACTGGTTGATGGAGGCTATTGAAAATGAACTCTATGTGATGTTGGACCATGTGTCCTTGTTTTTTCTTTTTTTTTTTCTAATTGTTCAAGTAGGGGCCGAAAAATAAAAGAGACATTTTTCTTCTTGCTGCTCCTTTACTATCATGAATGTGTTTGAGGGTGTAATGTGCACCTGTGTATGGAATTTGTTGTCAGCTTTCATATAAGGAACAAATCGATAAATAAACTAAGAGATCCATGTGCGAAGACATCATTGTTTCAGCAAGTCTCTTGAAGATCTTGTGAAGAGCTCTTGTTAGTTTGAAGAATGGACTGTTTGGAGCAGTTTGCAAACAGAATCAGGGATTTGTGTGAATATGTCATGGTTTGAAGATTGGAACAGGTTTAGCATTGTTCTTATAATATAGGATCAAGACAGATGATTTAGTTTGGAATCCTCCAAAAAATAAATGTGTCTTAACAAGATTTTAAATCTAAGAAATCAAATCTCACCTAACTTAAGAAAACTACCTGTAATGTGTTTGGTGAAATATAGCTGTTTACTTGAACTGACAGAAATTATCAGTGTTTACTCAAACTGAAGTCAAACTAATTCACTAATTTTTATTATTCAAGGTGTAGGTGATCACCACAGAGAAACTGGAGCTTGGGCTTGTTTGGTGTTTTTGACAATCTCTGTTTAGTGTCACTCACCTGAAGCCGTCATCAGTACAAGTCACTGGCCTGTCACATTTTAACAAATACGTTTTATTATACCACATCCTGTAATAAAGCTGTCCTCAGGGTTTGAATATTTAATACTTGTTGGGAAACGGAGGAGAAAAGCTAACAGCTCTCTGGTCAGTAAGGTGTAGCCAGAGCGGGGAGGGGGGGTGCTCCAACCATCCCAATGAATACTGAAAACGAGGCCTGTAGTCTGGTGTATTGGAGGGAATTCCTGCTCCCCCCTTCGCTCTCTCTACAGTCGAGTCCCATACACAAAGAGGGCACTGTACAGGCTCTGTTTATAACTAAGCAGTCCCTGCACTGCAATTTAGGAGGCGTGCAGCTCAGGAAATTGCTGGCCTCTGCCGAAGCATGCTTTCACTGAGGGAATGGTATTCATCAGCCAAGTAATTGGCAGGTTACTTTTTTAAATACCTTGTTGGTAATTACCTTATAAACAAAATAACACATCAATAAATGGGAAGGTTGTTTGGACCTGGTGTATGGAACATCAGCATTGATTAGACTGTTGGCAGTGTTGAAATGTACATTCAACATCAGCAAAGAAAAAAAAAGCATGTCATGTTGGGTGGTAAGTTTCAGCTTAACAGGCGCGTGAGAGTTTGTCCTTTTTTCTTACCACCGGCTAATTTAGGGACTCAGCAGTTTGTGTATCTGGAAATTTAAAACTGGTGTGCGCCACTAGTCAAATACACAGTATTTTGTCATTTATTGGAGCGATGGTGTCTGTATTTTCAGAGCAAACAACAGGATCACCAGGATCTCTGAGGAGCAGCTCAGGCCTTTCCTTGCCTTGGAAACGCTCGACCTCAGCAACAACAACATTGTGGATATAAAGGCCAGCTCATTCCCCGCTCTGCCCCTCAAGAACTTGTGAGTGTCACCACTTCTTTTTGCACTTTATTGTGAATAAACTAACTAAAAGATGACAATTTCTTACTTTACACTTGCAAACAGCAGTTCTTTTAATATTTGTGTTGATTGACTGGCAGGAAATGATGTGAATGTACATTCTTGAGGCTTCACCAGATGCTGGCCTTTCTTTATGTTGTCTCAACTCTTTGTCTTCACATTTTAACAAACTTGGTCTGTAAATCCTTTTTCCTCAGGTTCCTGAACAACAACCGCATTTCGTCACTGGAGACAGGCTGCTTCGCCAACCTGTCGAGCAGTCTGCAGGTTCTTCGGCTCAACCGCAACCGCCTTTCCACCATCCCAGCCAAGATCTTCCAGCTGCCCAACCTCCAGCACCTGTGAGCTTTGTTATCTTAACTCCAGAAATATCACAGCCAGGGCTTTAAATTTGTCATCATTTAAGACAGAACTTACATTTTATACATCTTGATGCTTTAGAAGAGGGGTTCCTAAAATTAACTAACCAAACAACATTTGCTTCTGGTCAGGGACCCCCTTTGGAAACCAACAGACAATGCTCCAGAATAAGTAAAGAAATGTCAGCTTTCAAAATGTATTATTTTTACTTTTATTCACTTTTCAATAATTATTACATTTGTTTGGAATGGTAAATTATTAACAAACAAAAGCCAGACTCCCACAGGTAGGTTGTTGCAAAAAAGGAAAAGGCATTTCAAGGCTCTGTCAGCCAAAGTGAGGCACTCCTTTCTTATATGTAGTCAGTAGTTAGACAAGGGAAGAGCCTCAAAGCTTTAGATAGCTCAATAATAGGCACAAATACCCAGGTCTACACAGATCATGACATCATCATGCCAAAGTTGCAGCTGTCAAAGGAGGTGTGGATAGGTACAACCGGAAACATCCGAACCCAGCACTTTACATTTTGTATGTTTGTGACAAATGGTTTTAAAAAAAACACACACTAAATATGAATATAAATGAGATATTAATAGATATTTTTTCCCTTCCCTCCAATTTTCTGAGGCCCCCCTTGTGCCCCCTGGCGGCCCCCACTTTGAAAACCACTGCTTAAAAAGACATGGAATCACCCTGTTTCCTAGACCAGAAAGTAACACATATGTCCTCCTGCTAAGTTCTGTGTGGCTGACAGCTGTCCCATAAATATGAATTCCAGTATATAATTATGTTCATGTAATTTGCTGACGAGGTATTGGCCTTTAAAGGAGAGGGCATGTCCCAGGATTATGTCATCTATCTCTGTGGTGACCACTTTGACTTTGAGCTAGTAGGTCGGCTTCTTTCAGGACTTTCCACCACAAAATTGATACATTTATAACGCAAAATAAATCTGAAATTAATTGTTCAATATAGAGCAAGACATAAGTCAAACTTTGCTGTTCTGTGTGTGTTTCAGGGAGCTGAGCAGGAACCGTGTCCGCAGGGTGGAGGGCCTGACTTTCCATGGCTTGCACGCACTCCGCTCCTTAAAGATGCAGAGAAACGGCCTCACCCGCCTGATGGACGGGGCCTTCTGGGGCCTCAGTAACATGGAAGTCCTGTACGTCAATTTTAACTCCACACCGACTGCCTGTTGTTTTTAGGATTGATTTTCAGCATGTTTTAACCAGGCCCAACATGGACTACTCCATGGCTCCCTATATTTCTAAGCCTGTATCACCCATTATGAGGCACTTTGTTACCTGTGTTAAAAAGTGTTGTCAAAAAAGCATCTTAATCATCTTGATGTAAAGTCTGATTGTGTGTGTGTGGGCTTGCAGGCAGCTGGACTACAACAACCTGACGGAGGTGAGCAAAGGCTGGCTGTACGGCCTGCTTACTCTGCAGCAGCTCCACCTCAGCCACAACGCCATCAGCAGGATCCGACCTGATGCCTGGGAGTTCTGCCAAAAACTCAGTGAGCTGTGAGTCCACTTTTATTTTTTTCTCTCCTTCCCTCCTTTTTTTCTCCCCTCTCCACCTCCTTCTCTCTGCCTCCCCCCTCCCTCTCGTTATTCCCTCCTCACTTTCCATTCACACTCTGAACTCCCAACACGTCTCTGGGTCGCCCTCGTCTCCTCTCTGGCACTCCCGCCTGCCCTTCCTCACACTCCAGTTCCTCCCATCGCCACCCCCCCCCTCTAAACACACACACACAGACAAAGCAGAATCTCTCATGCTCTGCCAGTCAGTGGCTACATGAAAGCATTGCCAGCATATTACACACCCCTTTGCCTTTTCTCTGTTCTGTTTCCCCTTGAGCCAAATCACATCCCCTGGAGGTCTTACTTTATTTTTTTCATTTTGTTATTCCCATTATTAATTGCAGTTGCTTGTGAAACACTACTTCAACCAACAGCTTAAGTGTTTTCCCACCCATCAGCACACATTCCTGCAGGCAGATTGGATTCCTTTGTTGTGGCTGTTGTTTACAGCAGCGGTCAGTTTAGTGCTTGCAGTGTCTGGGGCATTTTCTTTTTTTTTCACAGAAAGGTTGTTGTTCTTTTCCCTTTGCTTTTCTCTCTCTTATCACATGAACCCGAGAGTAAACAAACCCCCTGTCAGATGGAAATGAGCCAAGATATCTGACGTGTTTTCATCTGAGTTTACTTAAAAACAAGCTTTTACTTCAGTGTTCCTGAACTGTGAGCTGTGATCTCTTAAATTTAGTACAAAATAAAAAGTTTGACATTTTTTGTAGACTGCCTAAGTCTGAAAAACTAAGGTATTCTGCTTCCTACTTTTTAACATGCACATAAAGTAGTACTGGATGTTCATACTGAAAGGAAACACATTTTAGGGCCCCGTTCACCCAACAATGTTTCATACGGAAAAACTTAAACACTGAAAAAAAATCTGTGTTTACACAAAAATGCCAAGGGACTGAAAGCACTGTAGTAAGCATGCCAGGCCTATAGTTGGTGCTATACCTGTCTTGTCCAGAAGCGGCTGTTGGTAGATCTTCACCGAAGTAGAGTTGGGCCGATCATCTGGTGTATTGGTGAACACTAAATGCGTAAATAGAGCAAAGGAAGCACATTTTGTTGAAAAACAGTCAGTAGATTCAGCAGATTGAGCAGCACAAGCACAAAACCGTAGTTTACTGTTTACACAGCAACGGTGTCGGCGCCATTTCCGTGTAAACCCGAGGCCGAAACGCAACAAAACTTTTGTGTTTCACTCTTAAACAGTTGTGTGTAAACGGCACCTAATACTGCTACATATTCATATTCAGCTGCTCAGAACTGTCCAATCTACTCAGAGCATAAGATCAGCATAATAGATGAGGTCATCACATCAGGATCTCCTAACTCAGTGGTTCTCAAATGGGCATGTGTACCCCTGGGGGTAAGCGAGGGCACTCCAGGGGGTACGCAAGGTTCAAAAATGTATATTCACAAAAAAAAATCAACCAATAAAAATCCCATTAACATTATTTATTGAATCGATGTTTGAATCCAAATAAGTTTAAGTTCTTAAACTGAGTACTTGATCCAATAGACACTAATAGTACAGCGCTGTTTTACTTTTTTCCATCCAAAACTTATTTGCGCTTGTTAGGGGGTACTTGGCAGAAAAAAATACATGTCATAGGGGGGTACGTCACTGAAAAGAGTTTGAGAACCACTGTCCTAACTGGTTCATGACAAGTTGGAGGGGTGACCTCAAACACTTAGGTTTGCCCATGGCGGGGCGTTTGTAGAGTGGTGAGGCTTAAAGAGACAGCAGATAAAAACAAAGCGTTGCAAATAGATGCTGAGATAAGGATTTTCTAAAATGTGAAGCTACTATAGGAATACCAGAGGGACAGGATACAGCTTTGAAGAGAAGAAACATACCCCATCTTTAAATTTTTAGACCTACATCATTTTGAAATAATCCTGTCGTGCACACAGTTGTATTTTTTTGTTGTTGGCTCCTTTTGTCCTTTAGAATTTATATAATATGCCTCAGTCTTCATTTGCAGAGATTCAACTAAATGTGTTGAACAAGATATCAGAAGCAAGCAAAGACAATAAGAAATGTGTATGTATTTAAAGGGCCAGTACACTGTAATGAACGTTTCAGCATGGCATCCATGTAGATATTCCAGAGTCAGCCACAGGGTTCATCTTTGTCTCAATACATCAAGCTAACACCAAGTTAACAACCTTAAAATCACTTCAGGAGTGATTTTAAGATTAACTTTCACCTCAATAAGGCAAATGTCATGTGAAAGTGGGACAATCTATGCTACAACTTAATGCAATCAAACTGATCTGAATAACAGTGCTTTCTTACTGAAACATTGTTTTGTGATATCTCTTCCACAGAAATCTCTCCTGGAACCATCTGTCCAGACTGGAGGAATCCAGCTTTGTAGGACTGAGCCTTCTGGACGAGCTCCACATTGGAAACAATCGTGTGAGCTTCATCGCAGACGGAGCCTTCCGAGGCCTCTCAAACCTGCAGATGCTGTGAGTTAAAACAACAAACATCTTCTTATTTCCCACTCTTTATGAGCTTTATATAAGTTTTTATCTATTTTTAACACAATGGAATACTCCTATGGGACCAAAGTATTTTGTATTATGGCAAGAATGTGCTTTAATTCTATTTTTAAGCTGTCTTTAACATTAAATTAGTAAAACTTCATCTGCTGCTCTGTTTCCCCCACCCTCTTGTTAAATCCACCTCTTACATCAATCCTCCGCCTGAGTGGAAATATCCTGCCTGATTTGTTTTGGGGATGTGAAATAGATTACTGTGTTGAGGTCTCTCCACACACATAAAAACCCTCCAAAAGGCACAACTCCGACCTCAACCCCCCTCTCAAAAACACACACACACACACACACACACACAAAACACCCATCCCCCCTTTCCCACAAAAGTTTTAGACATCCCCCCTGGTTTGGCTTTTTAACTAGAACCAAATGTGAGCTACACCGCTGAGGTCACCGTAGGGCAGGTGTGCAGCTAGGTGGACATGGATTGCTTAAGGGCTTCAACCCCCTCACCCCACCCCCCTCTTACACACAGACACACAACCACACACACATATACACACCCTTCCTCAATCTCAATCAGCCATAACCAGGCATGGCGAGGAGGAAAATAACTGTTTGAAAGCATTAGAGCAGCTGAGGGATCAAAGGATGCAATTTCTCTGGGAAATTCTTGGCTTTTAGCGATGGCTGTACTCTAATGTTGTGTATTAGGTTGTTAGTTGTATCTTTCTCTGTGTGGTAGGAAAGATGTTTTTATATTTGTCACATTTTGAGATCGAGAGGAGAGGTATGGAGTTTGGTGTGTCATTTCCACAAAATCAAAGAAAATAGCTTCTTTATGGAGTTTCTATTTTGACCAAATGTTACAAAATTGTACAGAGGGAAGGAATGAAATGAAAGGGTCAAGTTCTTAAGAGAAAGTTCTGATATCTCTATGGTGGTAGCTGGTATATTTTTAAATATTACCATTATTTTCTACTCTGCCTGATATCCACTGGCCCTTTATTAACAGATGGTATGGACAATGTTTAGCTTTTATGTGTATATAACTCTAATGCATTTATAGTATACATTACCAAATGTAAAGTTTACACTGCATTATGCTGGTCCTCACAGCTGCCTTTTTTGGCCTTCACACGCAGGTCATGTCAGAGCTATGTAGTTAAGCTACGTTTCTGTGAAAATTAGCAAATAGCACTATTAGCCTTGCTACCTTTGAGACGACACAAAAGGTTGAAATTTAAATTAGTTCATGGAGTACACTAAATGGGTTGCTGGTCTATCAAAACTGTATTTGATTAATGTATTAATGTATAACCTCATAGTTAGGGATGGGTACCTTTCACATTTGAAGTGATACGGTACCGATGCCCGGAACCTGGCAATCGGTATAGGTACTTAACAGTACTGATTTTCAGTACTTTTTTGTGTTCGTGTAGTAGAAAATATCGATTTGTTTAATAATATATATAATTTTTTTTCATGTAATATATTTGTTCTTGAATATATAACCTTGCAATGCTGTGTTCATGTCCAGCATGGAAAATTGCCTACTCTTCCACTCCCTCACAGTCACAAGGATGCATTTAGGTACCTAAACTTGGTACTTATTGACTTTATGTAAATCGGTACCAGGTACTTTTGACAGAATTCGGGCGGTACCTTTAAAAGTACCTAATTCGGTACCCATCCCTACTCATGGTGCAGCAAGTTAGCTTACAGTTGACATACATTATGTGTTAATGTGGGCTGTTCACAGCTTTATTAACCTTATATTACAGCTAAATATTTCCATACAGGGACGTTTCAGTTTCAGATTACAAATTTGATGTGTGTGTGTAGCAGTAGGTCGTTGCTGCGTTAAAGATGAACTGTCTTACCTCTGCTCTAGAATGAAACACAGCTAACATACAGGCTATTGCTTGATGCACCAGACTTCTCAGGTTTCCATTGGATTACAGGAATACAACCATCATATATCCTTGTTGTAGTTGCATTCTGAGTATTGCTACTCCCAAATTGCGATCAAAGGCCGGCACACATGCTATAATGCAGAACTCTCTTGTAAAACTTTTTTCCATACAGCACAGAACAGCCATCACAGACTTTAAAAGTGCCACAAACACCAGGAATGAACTTCCTGTATGGCATCAGGGCTCTTTGAATATAATTTTAAAGCCTCAAATGATTTCCCCCTCACACGAAATGTAAAGCCGCATATAGTTTGATTCACATAGCAAGTGCAGTTGTTTTCTGGGTGTGTTTTTTTTAAACAGGCTGTCTTTGTTTCTGTTGGTAGGGATCTCCAAAAAAATGAAATCTCTTGGACCATTGAGGACATGAATGGGCCTTTCTCTGCTCTAGACAAGCTGAAAAAACTGTGAGTTTATAATCAGCACATGTCTTTTCACCCATTCCTGTGTGATAGTGGAACATGTTAAGTATTTGACAGGACATGGGGGAAAGAGGTTTTTAAGTAATCTTTGCTTTTCTTCATTTTTTCAGTTTTCTGCAGGGGAACCAGATCCGCTCAGTGACCAAGAAGTCTTTTTCTGGCTTGGACGCGCTGCAGCACCTGTGAGTTTGCCCGTGTGTTTCAGTAATTGTTCACAAAGTTGGAGCTGTAAACTAAGCAGGGTGAATCACATTGAGACACAGAGACTGTTTGTCAGAGCCATTAAGTCGAAATGTCTTCTCCGGTTCCTTCCCTTTGATGTGGAATCACAGAAACTATGCCTTTAGTATCTTTAAATGTGTGCCAGACTCTATCGATCAACAAGGCAAGGCAAGGGAACGGTGCGTCTGTGTGTGAGTGTGCAACAGCTGCATTTGATTCTAATTAAAGTTTTTTCCCAGCCGTTGCCAGAGCTCAAAGCCTCCCAAAGCTGGGCCTCTCTTGATTAATACAGCACACTGCTGCCCAGAGTTTTATTGTTCTGAAGCCCAGACTGTATTCTTCTCCTTGATTGAAGTTTCTGAAGCCTTCACTCTGCGTGGCTGATGTTGGCAGAAAAAGTTACCTCCTCTATGAGGATCATACAAGTCCTAAATGTCTCCTGTCTTGTCTCCACAGAGACTTGAGCAATAATGCCATCATGTCGATCCAAGCCAACGCATTCTCTCAGATGAAGAACCTGCAGGAGCTGTAAGTATAACCCTGTTTCACTCTGAGTTTTAGTGATGATGTGGGGCAAAGGCCAGGTGAAAGTCATCATGGTCTTCCGGGGAAGTCAGTGCCTAACAGCGCTTCCTCCAGTGTGTCTAACAACTTTACTTTTCTTCTTTTCTTTTCTGTCCTTTGACTCGAGTGTTGCTAAAGTGAAAGTGCATGCAAAAGAGTCTATACTCTTTTTTTTACCAGGAAAGGATCTCATGTTAGGCAAATTCCAGAGCTTTTTTCATGTCTGTGCAAGTCAAAAATCTCAAATCCTTTAACCCGATATTACTGCTTGTTGCATCAAATGTTTCTGTAATCTCCTCCTTCGGCAGACATCTCAACACCTCCAGCCTCCTGTGCGATTGCCAGCTGAAGTGGCTTCCCGTCTGGGTGGCAGAACAAACCTTCCTGCCCTGCATCAACGCCAGCTGTGCCCACCCACAGATGCTGAAGGGCAGGAGCCTGTTCGCCGTCAGCCAGGAAGAGTTTGTGTGTGGTAAGTGATGCATTCGCTTGGTACAACACCCTGACACACACTCAGTGTGATGCCTTAAAAACAGCCTTTTACCCATTGCAGGTTTTCCATTTACTAACTGGCCAAAAGTGCTCACTGTTGATTCCTGGACAAGCTAATGAGTTTTAGGAAGGAGAAGTTATGGAAATGTACAAAGTTTTTAGCTCTCCTGGTTAGTGTTGGGGTAAATTTTGGGATGCTTTAGGTCAGTTTCCCCCTTTCGGAGCCCCATCTTCCAACAAAAAGCAAGAAAAAGAAAAGAAAGTATCATCCTCGATTCAATAGCTAGTGAAATCAAAAAGTTTGAATTACAACTGATTATTCACCCTTTTGTTTTTCCAGATGACTTCCCAAAGCCTCAGATCACTGTGCAGCCAGAGACGCAGTCAGCCCTCAAAGGCACCAACGTGACATTTGTCTGCTCTGCGGCCAGCTCCAGTGACTCACCAATGACCTTTGCTTGGAAGAAAGACAACGAGGTCCTAAATGATGCAGAGATCCACAACCAAGCCCACCTGCGGGTGCAAGGAGGGGTGGGAGGCGAGACTGAGGTGACGGAGTATACGACCACTTTGCAGCTACGCAATGTGGAATTCTCCAGTGAGGGAAAGTACCAGTGTGTCATCTCAAACCACTTTGGATCGTCCTATTCCACCAAGGCCAGACTTACCGTCAACAGTAAGTTTGAGACAGGAAAAGTACATTTTAGAGATGTTTCTTGAAATGCCTCACAAATTCATACTGAAAGTCTTCTTCTCATTTCCAGTGCTACCCTCTTTCACCAAGATGCCCATGGACCTGAGCATCCGAGCTGGTGCAACAGCCAGACTGGAGTGTGCAGCCAAGGGCCACCCTTCCCCTCAGATTGCCTGGCAGAAAGATGGAGGCACAGACTTCCCTGCTGCCCGTGAGCGTCGAATGCATGTCATGCCAGAGGACGACGTATTTTTCATAGTGGACGTGAAGACTGAGGACATTGGTGTTTACAGCTGTACAGCTCAGAACACAGCTGGAGCTATTTCAGCTAATGCTACACTGACAGTTCTAGGTGAGAAACAGCGCTGTTGGAACAACAAAGCAGAAGGAATTCTTAGTTGGGTGTTAGTCTTTGTGATACTAATATTTTTATGCTGCATGTTTCAGAAACTCCTTCCTTCTTGCGGCCCCTCATGGATCGTACTGTGGCTAAGGGTGAAACCGCCGTCCTCCAGTGCATAGCCGGTGGCAGCCCTCCTCCAAGGCTCAATTGGACCAAAGACGACAGCCCACTAGTGTTGACAGAGCGCCACTTTTTTGCAGCTGCTAACCAGCTCCTAATCATCGTCGATGCTGCTGAGGCTGATGCGGGAAAGTACACCTGCGAGATGTCAAATGCTTTGGGTACGGAGAGGGGGAACATTCGCTTGGCAGTGATACCCAATCCCAACTGCGACTCTGGAGTGCAGGGTGGCGTGGGAGTTGGCATCGTTGGCGGAGCAGGATCTGATGATGATGGGTGGACCACGGTGGGGATCGTCATCATAGCTGTCGTGTGCTGCGTTGTGGGTACGTCTCTTGTTTGGGTGGTGATCATTTACCACACCAGGCGAAGAAATGAGGACTGCAGCGTCACCAACACAGGTTAGTGGGACTCTGGATTTCTTTTGGTTTAAAACACAATGGCGATGTTTTGAAGATGAAAATGAAAGCAAGCCTCTTGTCCCTGTGCTTCAGACGAGACCAATTTGCCTGCCGACATCCCAAGCTACCTGTCCTCCCAAGGCACACTTGCTGATCGGCAAGACGGATACATCCCATCAGAAAGTGGCAGTAGTCATCAGTATATGGCGTCATCAATCAGTGGCTTTTATCTGCAACCGAAAGACATGAACGGTAAAACCCCTTTCCTGATTTTCCTTGATCAAAAATCCTTTTGCAGCCTTTCTGACCATTGCTGCTCTTTCATCCTTGCAGGTTTTTGTCAGATGGATACAGGAAGTGAAACGGACATGGAGGCAGCAATTGATCCTTTGCTGTGCCATTACCAAGGTCCCATTAGTTCACTGTTTCGACGAGACAACATGTACTGCACTGATCCATCAGAAGTCTTCACAGGTCTGTTGAATGGGCAGCTTGTGCTTTGATCAGAGAGACTGTTACTGGTCCCAGTACACTCTGGTTCTTGTTTGGAGCCGTCTAACAGGATTTATAATTTATGTGTTTTAACATTCAGGTTGTTCCATCGACCAAAAGCCTGCCACCATCGACCCTTTTAACAACAGCCAGAGCAGCTCTAAAAGAAGGGATTACTTCCTGTCTGAGCATTTTGATCTCTGCTCCTCTACTGTCTTGATGCAACTCCCCAACGCCGGTCTCCATCATGGCCCCTCCCATCAGCAGAGTGACCGTCGGCCTTCTTCAGAGGAAGGAGAACCCAGTGACTACGAAAGAGCCGATTGCCCTCCTTCTTATAACAGTTTCATGGGTAGGTCCTAAAGTCGCAAGTTTTTGGAGTACTTTCAAATCTTATCAGTGCAATCGTCTGACTTTTGCTTCTTCCTTTAGGAACGTTTGGAAAAACTCCTTGGAGGTCTCAAAAGGATCCATACACAGGTTTTGACCCACCATCAGTGAAGCATAATGGAATAACTCTCCACGAGAACCCATACGCTGCAGCAGACGCTGACTCAGACCTGGAGGAGAGCGGACTAACCAAGGACTCTTTGTCAGAGCGGTGCAACAGTGTTTATGAACAGCCGTTTGATGGCAGCAGAACTGATCCCATCCAACAGCACAGAACGAGCACTTAGCTGAGTGACTCTCATTTTTCAGAGAGGACAACCAAAATTTGAACAATTCTACCTCACTGAATGGACACTTTTGCAATAAAGGACTCCTCAAATGTGCATCAAGTGAATGTAACTGACATTAAATGTTCTGAGATGAAATTGAAAAGGAACAAAGGACACAGCTTCGGTTGAATAATATAGATGATTATATACATTTTATATGAATTTTATTATATTTTGTAAATTGTATATAAAGAGATTCCATTATTTTTGCTTACTATTGGTTTATAAGTATTTTGCAGACCTGTTTATTCAGTTACTTCAGCTTTGAATGAAGCACTGTTTTGCACATGCTAACAATAAAAAACACCTTTTTGTGTGCTGCTACATTCATCTACGTGCTTTATGTCTTCAATGATATCACTGCCTACGTCATGTCAGAGATTTATTTTAGTTTCAGCCAATGTGGTGCAGGTGGTGGGAGTTACATGCTGACTTTTTAAAGGCAGAACCACAAACCGCCAAGGACTCTTCATGACTGTCATCAGGCAGCCCCCCCACGGAGTGAGAGAAAGAGAAACATGGATGTTTGAGGATGTGGAGGCAAGGAGAGGATGTTTAACTGTTTGGCATCACAATTTGGTTTCATACAAGGTTGAGAAGTAAATACAAATATTTATGTATCAAGTTTCAGAGGAAGCTTGTGGTGATGATATGATCTTCTGCTATTGTTCAGCATTTTTTTATTTGGATAAGTGAATCTAATTAAGGCAAAGACTTTCCTCCATGAATCACAAAATGTATGAAAGGATCCTCATTGAGCTGCACTGTATCAACCGGTAGGTAAGTGGTTTTTTGTCAGTTAGCAGTTAACTAATTTTACTGTAACTGTTATCACCAGACCCCTGAAGGGAATTTTGACACCAAACATGAGTGGGGCCAGAAGAATGTGCTTAAAGAATTTTACTGAGTTTGAAAAAGCTCTTCTTAAACAAATTGTGGGAAATCATGCTGTCACTGAAAGTAAAGGCCATACTGCTGCCACTGAACACAAGAAGAGGAGTGCTTGGGATGCCAAGAATCTCAAAGTGATCAGAACTTGGAGAGAACTGGGTACAGGCCTTTCTCTTTGTAAAGCAGTCTCGGAAAGTCATTTCATCAAACTGATTCAGTGGATTACTCCGATCCACAATTGTCAGTCTGGCTGGCCTCTGCAGCGGATATTGGTCTTTTAGATATTCCAAATACTCCATGCTCCCAAACCATTTGTGTGCTCCCTTTCACAAACTAAGGGAACTAAGGGTACTAGGCTGTTGTTAAACCTGCCTCTTTGCAGGATTAATATAAACCTCAGTTTAGTCCTGGACTAGCTCTAACTCCTCTTGCCATTGGCTTTGTTTAATCCAGAACAGAGAAAATCTATGACTATTTCAAGATTAATCAGTTCAAAGAGCACCCACTAAACTGCAAAAGCACCAAAAACCACATACACGGTGTACTACATGAACAAAGTCTCTATAACAATACCCATTTCTGTCTGCCATATTGGAAAAGCTGATTCAGCTGTTAAGTTAGGATGGAGCAAAGAGGTGGAGCTGAGATGGGCCTTCAGTGTCTTTGCTAACAGCCACAGTACTTGCCTGTCAGCAAAGCCAGCAATGCCCTTTAATGTGTCAAATTTTAACATTAGTTTTTTTTTTTTTGTTTTTTTTGTTTTGTTTGTTTTTGTTATTATTTAATTTAATTTTATTATTTGTTTTTTCTCTTCTACCTTGAAGGACTCTTCCTTTTATGTGGTTGTGGATGTTGCCATGAATTTTGACAATAAATTTTGTACGTTGGCCAAACTGTAAATTATTATTTCAGTTGTGACTGAATTATTAACTGAGACCTTCAGATATAAAAGGACAACCTGAATGAAATTGTTAAAAAAAAAAATCTATTTTAATTTAACAAAAACAGGGAAAATTTAAACTTTTATACTAAATTTAAAAAAATGTGATTTTTGGAAATCGTTTTAGCTGTACATGTTATTTCCATATCACTTTTTGGAAGAGGATAAGCTTCCTGTGAGCACATGAAAAACCTGTATGGCTGAGGAACATGGACTTTTCTCCTGTACCCAACTATTTAAAACACTACTAATTGCAAATAAAGCTGCTATTGCCACCAATCTTATTAATGATCCCATCAATACTGACACTCATAATTAAGTAGTATTTATGATAATCACAGCCCACATTTTAAACCCGTAAATTGTTGTCAGGATACGATGGCACAATATACCAAGGCTTAAACTAGACTCTCTGTGTTTGCTGCATGAGTCATTCCCTCTGTCTCCCTCCCACCCTCATCCCGTCTTCAGCCCTCCTTGCCTGGTGGTTTGTTGTTTTAGGCCTCTCCTCTCCACCAGGAGGGAAAAAGGTGTGCTTGTGCTACGGGCTAGCTGTTGAAACTTGCACTTGGAAAGCGGCTCCCTGCCCAACACCGTGGAGCTGTGTTTACAAAACGGCAGATTCATGATAGTGGTGCCAGCAGTTGATTTAGTATTGCATTTATTCTTCGGAGCAGAAATGAGAGGTAATAGAATAGACGCCTTTCTGTTGAAACCCTAAAGCTGTGTTTGGATTCCCACTCTCACTCTTTGTGTATGGAAATGCTGATGATGAGATTTGCTTTTATAAGATGTGTTATTTCATTCCCATCCTTCTGGCTGACTAATGTTTAAGTCCACTTGGCTGCTGGCTGTGCTGCGCCAGTCTCTATGTCTTTACCCCACTGAAAAGGAATGAGGGGGTTTGTTGGAAGTCTTGCCAGTTCTTTGAGGAGGCTGCGATTAAGACAAGATGGTGAAGCCACACACATCCAAACACCTGGGAAACAGCTGCTGCTTCTGCTGCTGAGGCAACATTCAAAGACCAGCACACCTCCAGCTAACAACCTTATCTCTGAGCAGAGCCTTGTTAGACTAAGGCAGAATCCACGTCTTGTAAATATGATCTGCCAGATCCAAGTTGATGTAACGTCTGTGAGTAACTTGTATACAGTGGTCAGTACAGTAGTTCAACGGGCAGAATTATGCATGTTGAGATGGTGACAGGGGGCTCTGTTAGCATGCACACAAAAATTAAATTGCTAGAAATTTTAGCAGCAGAGCCATTATGTAGTTAACGGACAGAGAAGTGCACAGTTGGCTGTGGAAGATCAGGGTTTCCATACCAAACTGTACTCAATTGGTAAAATTGTAAGGTTTAACTCTTGGCTCATGTGCTGCTTCTCTGTTCTCCAGCTAGTTGCTGCCTTTTTGTATTATTAGCTGGTAGTGCGTGTTTGGTTTTTGGAGCATTTTTCACTTAGTGGCTTTTCCTTCACAGTGACCAAGAAAAATTACAACTATGAAACCAAAAAGTCAACCAAAAACAAAGAAACAACAAAATAATCAGCTAAGAAAAAAAAACTTTTAACAAACCTCAGAGCTTAGATAAAGTACAGATACAGGGCTGCATTTGTACTCAGCGGGTTGATGTTTTATGTAAGAATACACTGAGTGCTTTTATTATTTCTAATGCCACATACTGTGCACGCTTATGCGGTATGATCATATTACAGTGGTTTCTAGTAGACACTGAAGTAACTGTAGGTAAAACAGTCTGAGTTAAGGGGGCTGTGAGGAGTTTGAAAGTGATCTTGAAAAAGTCTCCCTTCTAGATATATGTCTAATCGTAATCCACAATTCAAAATGAGATTATCAGCGTCAATATTGCTGGATACAGGTTATTTTGCACGGCACGTGCAGGCACATCTAGATCTCTATGACAACACCACGGCAGCTGACAGTTTAGTAATAAGAAGAGATAAAACACAGAGATCTGTGTTTTTCTCTGCTAAAAACAATTTCTGTGACTAATTTGGTAGTGATGGTGGACACAGGAGCCTAACTGTCAGACAGAAAAAGGACAGAATCCCAGAAGAAAGATAAACAGGAGTGTGATACAGCCCAAGCTAAAGGCTAATTAGCCTTTAGCTTAGGCTGTATCACTCTCACGGGGGTTAAACTGTTTGTGATAATGTCCATTTCAACCCACAGTCAGCAGTTATTCTGCAGTGGTCTGTTCAAACTTGTGAGTCTATCAATAAAATGAAGAGTGAGGTTACGTTAGCTCTGATTGGTAGATGACTGGCAGGACATAACCAGGATTTACTAACGTTACACATTACAGACATGTCTTAGAGCACCAGACTGCCAGCTGCCCTTAATGTAAATGGCTACTAAACTACTTACAAACTGACAGTGTGTACTTGTTGTCACGTTAGCCTAAAGATACATCAGAGCAACGCGCTAGCATATAGCTAGCTGCTACAAAGTATGCTTGAAGTCCTGTTCTAAACCATAGCACTATGTAGCTGTACTGATAAAAACCTTATCAGTGCGCTGTATCCAGTAAAAAGTTGTCTTGAACAAAGAAAATGTGTTTGAGCCGATCTCCATTTAATTCCAAAACAAACACACGCCGCACTAAAAGTAATTTACAGCGACAGTGTGCAGAGACTCCAGGCCACGAGGTGGCAAGAGAGTGCAATCAAAACAGATCCATTGTGTTGAGAATTAAGATTGGTGGTTGTGGCCGTGTAAGAGGATCTGGAGGTGGATGAGTAGTGTTCCTGAACTGCCATGCTCAAGGTCAGCTACACTTGAGGTCACTTAATTGTGACTGTGGGAAGAAAATGTCTTTCCCCTCCACAGTTTAGCAGCTGCTCTTGTGGATTTAAATTCTCTTCTCAACAATTTGTGATTCCCTTTATTGTAGGCAAGGTTTTACACTTCACTGAACTATGCATGTTACAATTAAGCGGGTGGATGTAATTCCCCTCCGAATGGTTTATTTACTCCTTAAGCAAAGTCTCGGAAATTGCTGCAACCAAAAACAATTTGTGGCCTAACAAGAGTCTGAGGCGTAGAAGGTTCCCACTTTTGGAAAAAAAAGAAGCTCTGGATCTTAAAGTCTCCTGCAGAGTCTGCAGCCAGTGACAACCTTCAGATTTCCAGCTGGGGGGAAAGAGAAAACACCGGCCAGATTGCAGAATAATTTCCCCTCTTTGATTCTGAGTGGAGAGAAATGAGACAGGAAGTTGACGATTCCTCCAGACCACTGATGACTGGCAGACGACGGATGGAGTCCACCACTCCCTGGTCTCAGATCAGTGACTGATGGCAGACTGTGAGCAGTGTGTGTTCACATACGCAGTCAGACACTGATCTAGGGTCAGCTCCTCAGGCTATCTCTGCTCCTCACACCCCAGAGACTGAGCCAAGAAAATGAATTTAGCATGCTTCGGCCTTATCACATTGCCAGACACTCTGAATTTTGTAGCTAATTTGCCTTCATTATTACCAGATGTGGCGACATGGAGACAGATGTTTATTATATTAAACAGCTACAGGCAGCTTGAAGAAATGATTATTCCTCTGTTATGAAGCTCAGGAAATCTGCTGGAAGATTGGTGTCTGACTTTTACGACCACTGAGCTTGTTTCAGCATTAGAACTGCTTTGTCAATACTAAAATAAAGATTTTTTTTTTTAAAAAGGAGGAGACCCCTGTTTTTAATATGTGAGCTCACAATGTCTGTGTCCGACTTCCCAACTGCTGACAGACGAACCCAAGAAGATTTGTGTCGTGTCGTTGATGCATTGGGTTTTCCTTTAAAAATGTGACAAACATTTTGATCATTTACAGATTCTCCTTGAGCTTGTGTGAGAATCTTTTCACCATGTCTCATCACAATAACAGCACTGACTTGACACTAAAACTGTCTGAAGGCAACTTGGACTTACAACCGCTGAGTTTCAAGAATCCCACGGTCATATAACATGTTCACACGAATTGCCATCAGTGTGAATCCCAGCACGGACTCCATAAAACTCCATCAGACATCTCTTTTCAATCTCCAAATCTAGCCACGGCTCTTTGTATGATTAAAAGCGTGCACAGGGGCTTTGCATCTTGCAGATGTTGCCATAAATCACCGTTTGGCCCTGCCTCTGCAACTGGCTGCCTGACAAATGTTCCACAATAACTGCAGCCCCCACCCCACCCTTCCAGTAAAAAGAGAAAAAAAGGGTAGAGGAGAAAGAAAGGGGGGCCTGGAATTTCTACTCGGCTGCTTGTAACTCTTTCGGGACAATTGTAAAGTCTCAGCCATGTCAGCACAGGTGGAAACCTGAGGGGTCGTAAAACCAGAAAGAAAAAAAAAGGGGGGAAAAACACGCCCGCCTGTTACTTGCTTTCTCTTTCCCAACAATGTCTTACACTCCCTGCTGTCTCAGCTAGCCCTCCACTGTGACTAATTCCACACAAATCTAAGGAGTTAAATCAGTCAGGCTGTCTGTGCGTCTGTGGACGGCAGTAACTGACACCCCTACGCCTGTAAAAGACAACAGTAATGGCTGAGACGGGGCCTGGGCTGTGAATCACAGTCTCTGAGGCATGGGGAAAAACATGCTGTCTGTAGACACTCTTCAAACTCAAATCTTCACCTCCAAGCTGTTACTTTCAAAAAGTCCTACACCGAAAGGAGGAAAAAGCCAATTAGGTAGTTTGAACTGAGTATTTGAAGTCCAGTTTTCTCTCCCTGCAGGTTTTATCAGCCTCTAGAGGTTGATCCTTCAGATGGATGACAAAGTTTGACAGAACAGTTGAAGTGATAAAATCCCAGAGCTACATTTTTAAAAAAAGGTTTTGGCAGTTTAGGCCTGTCAGGGACTGTTATGAGTTAAAAGAGAGTTGGAGTTTTAACTTTGAGAGGTAAAATACTGAAACAGTCAAAAGGTGTTTCTTGGAGGGAAAGATGAGGAGAAATCACTCTGAAATCTGTCATGTGGATGACTCCACAGCCAAGAAATGGTTGACCTAAATAAGAGGAGAGAAGTTTTCTTTCTGTTTGAATAAAATTTCAGCTAAAGTAATGGAAGCAGTCAAAAAGGCCTTTTTTAAAAGCGATTGTTTTGTGGGATTTTTAGGCCTGTATTCAGAGAAGAGGGGACAGTGGATAGGACATGCAGGTAAAAGGCCACAGGTTGGTTTCTAATTTGAGCCACACATTCAACAGCTCATCTCATGTGGCACAAGACCATACCTGTAGGCCACACCAGTGCTCCAAGTTTGTACAAGGCTTAACCATCACTTCATACACTTAAAGAGGTTGTAAGGAGTTTAAAAGTGATCTTGAAAAAGTCTCCCTTCTAGATTTATGCCTGATCCTAATCCACACTTTGAAATGAGATTATCAGCACCAATATTTCTGGTTACAGGTTATTAGGGTCCTCGGCCTGAGCGGAGGGCACTATTGTTTTAAATTGCTTCTTCCTAGCTTTTAGTTCGGGTCAATCGCTAATTAGCCTTTAGCTTGGGCTGCATCACTCTCACGGGGGTTAAACTGTTTGCGATAATGTTCATTCCAACCCACAGTCAGCAGTTATTCTGCAGTGGTCTGTTCAAACTTGAGAGTCTATAAATAAAATGAAGAGTGAGGTTACGTTAGCTCTGCTTGGTAGATGACTGGCAGGACATAGCTAACCAGGATTCACTAACGTTACACATTACAGACATGTCTTAGAGCACCAGGCTGCCAGCTATGCTTAATATTAACGGCTACTAAACTATTTACAAATTGACAGTGTTAACTTGTTGTCTCATTAGCCTACAGATACGTCAGAGCACCGAGCTAACCTATAGCCTGCTCCTACAACGTTTTCTTGATGTTGTGTTTCAAATCATAGCACTACGTCACTGTACTGATAAATACCTTATCACAGCACGTCATATCCAGTAAAAAGTTGTCTTGAACAAAGACTTTTATTTTTATTTGATCTACACTTAATTCCAAAGCAAACACAAGCCTCACTCAAAGTAATTCATGACAGTGAGTCTCCGGGCCACAAGGTGGCGAGAGAGTGCATTTAAAACAGATCTTCACAGCATCTTTAAGCTTGCTCAGCCAAGGTAGCTTTGTTGCATGCAAACGTTTTTTTTTTTCTTCTTCTTTTTTGGTTGAGCCCACACGCAAGCTGTTTTCCTGTTACTTAGTTTGACTGTATTTTGTTCTGTTTGATTCCTGCAGACCTCAACAGCTGATCATCCCTGCCCCCACAAATAACTCTGTTGGGAAAGTGCTGAAAATATTTTTGGCTGAGTGCTCTGGTTGGAAAAAATTACCCAAACTACACTGCAGACACAACCGTGTCTAAAGTAAACTGTAGCCTAGCTTGCGTCTTGCTTCTCCAGGACGCCTAACTTTGGTACTAGGGATCCAAATGTACCTCTAGTGTGTGCATTTGAAGGATGGTGTTAGGTGTGAGGGCGTGTAGTGATGAGATATTTACGAGCAGACGCTGACAACAAAACCGCCAAAGGCTCAGCTATTTCCCTGCACCTGGAATACTCAGCAATTCTTCAAAATTTACATGTACAGCTTCACGTCTTGTGATTATAATTATTTCAAGGAATGCATGCTGGGGGAGAATCAGTTACATTGCAGCATATTCCAAATACCAAACAGTCACTTGCTCTTTTTTCAGGAAAAACTAATCAATTGGGTTGCAAGTGTGAACAAATTTGGAAAGACGGTCTGCCTCCATGTTTAAAGCAAACCCTACCTGTTTTTCACAGCTGAGCCGTGCACATTATTTAGACATCAGCTAGGTTTAGAAAAACTGCCTGTGGTTGTTAAGCACCGAAGAAATAATCTCAAACAAATTGCCAATAAGTAGATAATTGTTGTCTCTGTTCAGCACGAGTCAAACACTCATCTCCGATGTGTCTTGGTGAAACATTGACCTGAGGGATATTTCTTAAGCCACAAGGGGGAAAAAATTAGGAAAGGTGACCTTGTGAGTTTAGTTTGAATTCCAGGTGGTTTCTGTTCATTCTGTCAACACTATCTCTCACTCCAGCCTCCTCACATTCCTTCAGCTGCTGCACCGTCACTGGCTGCTTTTTTTTTTTTTTTTTTTGGCAGCCAGCAATTATCTTTTCAATTCGTTTGGGCATGTTTAATTCTGTTGATGTTGTCTGGAAAGTTCTGTCAGAATTGATGTGAATGACTTCTCAGAGCACCCACCGGTGAAAACGTATTACATGGCATCAGACAGTTTAACAGAGAAAGACGTTTAATTTACAGGTGGAACTCAAAGGAGTTGAAGGTAAACCGCAAATTAAGAGCCAGACGTCAATTAAGTTCATAAAGAAGAAAGTGAATGCATTCAGCTCACAAGTATACATTAATGTTTCTCAAATTTTAGCATTTGTGTCTCAATAGTCCAAACCTGCACTAAGCTGTGAATGGTTTGAATGGTCAGAATGGAACGAATGCTTTAGGGTTTCTTCTTTATGCAGAGCTCACTTGGTATTTTCTGATTTGTGTGATAACTTCCATGGTCTCTTTAAGGGACTGAATTTAATACTAGGATTAACTAATTTCCTTTAAAAAAAATTTTTTTTTAAGTATAAATCAATCAATGTAGAGTGCAGCAGGGTGAGGTTAGGCAAACCAAGTCTTGAAATTAAATCAAAATCAAAGTCATAATCTAAAGGAATAAGAGTTGTTAGCACATGATTAAAGGTGATTTAACTTGAAGTGAACAAGATTTAAGCCATAATTAGTGAGATCAAAGCTAAAAAGAAGCCATTACTGTTAAAGTCTAAACCAGGTTTTAAGTTATGGAACTGAAATCAAAATAAAGTCAAGATGTTACAAAATTAAAGCCAGTATAAAGTATGAGTGTTTCAAGAATTAAGTCATAAAGTAGAAGATTAGAGTTTAAATAAAACCTTTATGGAAGAGATCAAAAGCGTAGTGTACAAGTGTAAAGTTGAAATTTGAAAACCTACAGGAAATTAAGCCTCAATGCCCAAAATAAAGTTATATTAAGAGATTAAAGCTGAAATGTAGTTGTAATGCTAACTTAATGCCAATGATGTTATTCTTCTTATCTGTGTATACCTGAAATTGAGCAATGTGCTTAAGTATTGACTCAACAATGTGGATAAATGACAGAAACATCTAGAGCATTCTTTACTCTATATTTCACAGTAATACTTGTTGAATTTTACTCTTTAATTATCTTTGATGGTCTTTATCGCCATGGTTCATTTCAGTCCATTAAAAGCTAAAATACATTTATTGTGTTGCTATGTTACAGTTATTCCCTGAGTGACCCAACAAAGCTCTGCGACTGAACTTATCACGACTATATTCTGTAGTATCACCAGACTGCGGCAGCCTGACGTCAGTAGATCACTGTATTGATCCTTGTTGGATACACGGTAAAAGCAAACAGAGAGCAAATTGAGAACTGAGTATAAATGTCACGGGCAACAAGTCGATACTAACATGAAATGGATCAACGGTGGGATACATGATTATATATCTGACACAGCTGACGGGTGCTTCAAAAGTCTAAATGAAGCCGTTGGACTCTGTCATCACTCTCCACCTGACCTTTGACCTCTCTGAGAATTAACACTTCAGACACTCATGAGTCAAACACACTGGCACTGAGTGTGTGCTTGACCTGTAACATTGAGAAAAGACACACAGATACAAACACACATTATTATATCTTTAAATGAAAACACATTTTAAAGTGTGATATTGATACAAAAAAACACCTAACATATTAAAATATGTAATGTAAATTATCCAAATAGCTAGCTGTTATTTTCTTTACTCTGAATGTGTCTTTTTATATTAATGTACTTAACTTCTTGTGATATTACAGAGATAGAAACTTCTTCTTTGAAAGTCAACATACCACAGCAACATGTGTTATTTTAAACAAATAACTGTGTACTAATTTTGTTGTGCAAAATAACTTGAGGTAACTTTACGATCTCTATTTTTTTTAGTTTTGTCAAGTTTCATGTAAAAGTGTTTTGCCAAGTGTCAGTCATATTTAAAGCAATAAGAAAACTTCACCATGGCAAACTTTATGACAGGGTTTCCAAACTTAACAGCTCACAACCCCCAAAACAATGTTGTCGCCTGTTTTGCCATGGAAATACACTAATAGGCCAAAACAAAAACTAAAAAAGGGGGGGGTTATTTATCTATTCATTTAAAGATATTGTACACTGTGCATCCATCTGATTTCAAACATAGACGGTAGAACAAATGGACATCATCTTGGACTCTCCTTAAAGTGAGGTCGCCACAAAAACTGCTCCCTCTGGAGGCTGGTTGCAGTATAGGTCAAAAAATCAGACTCCCCAGTCATTCCAGATGGGCTGTGATCAAACTTTAAAAAATTAATGCACCTCATAGAAATGTTTCTCACATCTGATTGTTGTGGTTGATTTGATGATATTATTTGGCTGCCTTGTATTCGAGTCCTCTTTTTTCCTGTTCTTGTGTATTTTTTTTTCGGGGATCGTAAAATATGACGGCAGGTAGAACCAAGAAGTGATTAGATTCTTGAAAGAAAAAAAACATCATTATTTTTGTCACCCAGCTCCACACAGATTCTCCCAGAATCCCTCATCGTCTCTGCTGCACAGACTCTGACTGCACAACAGCTACCAATGGCGGCTCCTGTGATGGAGGAACTTTGGCTTCAAAACTGTACAATGATAAATGGCGTTGCCACACTGTCCACTCTATATACAGTCTATGATTTCAAAATGCACTAAAGCCTAGTGCTGACTTGACGTCACAATAAACACGTGACTGCAAATATTAATAAATCAAGGTTCAAGGGTGCATTTTAATGTTTTTCAGTTTAGAAAGAGCTAATGAAGGTGTCGCATTTAGGTAAATAGTTTTAAATTGTGTTATTGAACATGTATTTTTAAAAGCCTGAAGTGCACATGTATGAAGGCTGCTGCAGTAAAGAAGTTGTTAACCATCAGTTTGAGGGGATGCTATATGTGAAAACAGCGAGCATGTTACCATAACAAAAATAATCTAAGAATAGATATCATGAGACACACAGCTGCAACAGATGCACTGCCAGCTTTGCTTTCTGCTTTTTTTATTGCAAGAACATACATATTATTCTGACACAGAGAAAATATGTTACTTCTTTCACTGGGTTTAAAAAGGAAAAGGTTTTTTTTTTGCTTTTTGCTTTATTTCTGGAGCTCCCCAACTTGTCGCCAGACGCCCTGCACACCACCCACCCTGCTTCAAAAAGGCATGATGGGAAAAGCCTTGTGCTGACAACGAGCAAACAAACACGAAAAGGTTTTTAATTTCAGGCCAAGCCTTCTGTCGACAGCTCCAACAAATGAAAGCAAAGGAAGGAATGAGAACAGGGGGAGGGGGAGCGTACTGTGACACAGTGCTAATCGAGCCTCTTTCTTTAACAAGGAGAAATATCTGCCTCCTTTGTTGATGCTGAGAGCTCTTTGTAGAAACTTAATCTGATAACAGGGTGTGAGTGTTTTCATAGGTTAACCTCTCTACTGTTTACTGAGACCCAGGGCTGCCAAATGGTGTTTGTGAAACCTGCTGTGCGACATTGAGTCTCACTAAAGGGAGTAACACGTTTGAACAAAAGTTTCATCTTGTCTGACGACTGGCCTACATTTCAGTTGGATTTGACTGGTTTCTCTGGAGAGGAACATTTGGAGTGTTTCAGTTTTTATTCTGGCAGGAAATTTTATAGCAATTAACTCAAACTTCTTTATGTGCGCCAGTCATTAATGAGAACAATATGGCCAGTCCCTGTGATATGTGATGAATTCAATCTTAAGCTTTGACTTTTTCCTCATGTGGATCCAGGATTCAGTGGATTTCACTCCAACAAACAAAGACAGAAATAGAAGCAGTCTTGAACAAAATCTTTAAGAGGAACATTTGCATCACTTGAAGTGAAAAGGGCTGTTCTGATTTTCAACCCGGCGTTTGACAATCAAAAACTCCTAATACCCTCCCACACAGTAAACCGTGAGCATGTCCTGGCAGGCAGTGTTGTGCAAACACTGCTGCTTTTTGGAACAACTGAGCTGTCGCTTATTTATTGTTTGGTTAAGGCTTCAGTGAGAAATTATGACATCAGATGTAGGCATAAGAGCAGCTCCGGGGGAATTCCCACTTCCCTCTCCAACCAGAATCGTCTGAGTCTGATCGACGCAAAGGTCTGTCCACAAAGCCTGCACTGAGCTCTGATGGACAGTTTCTTTGGCTGATTCTCTTTGAAAATCTACAGCCACGGAAAGTTTGTTTGACTGCAATAGGTTTTTGAAAGCTGATATTTTTGGAGGTTTATTCTTGGCAGTGTGGTTCAGTAGACAGCTAATCTCTGATGACTGGAAACACACTCGTCAAAGAAGTGATCTTTTGGAGTCTCTGTTGATGCCAATGCATGACACAAAACAGCCACTGATGTTAAATTTGGTAAAATTTGACACTGAATAATAACTCATCCCTTTCGGAATTAAAGTATGAGCCTTAGAATTTCTTAAGCCATGTTTTGGAAACATTTCAAACTACAGAATGTGTGGAAAACTTCATCATTTCCAGAAGTTAACTTTCTCACAGGGAAAACTCATTCTGCGCCGGTCACAAGCTGTTTCCACCAGTTGATCTGGTTTATTACAGAAATGTGCAGGATGATAGAGGCAGAGGGGGGTGAACAGGTTCATGGTGTTTTGGGGTCAATGTTTTGTAGACTTGACCACTCACTAAGGTAAAAGCTTGCTAGCAAGCTTCTAACTGAGTTGTCTTCTTCTACTGCATGTGTACATTTGACATTTTAAACGATATAGAATAGAATAGAATAGAATAGAATAGAATAGAATAGAATAGAATAGAATAGAATAGAATAGAACTTTATTGTCATTGTAACAAGTACAATGAAATTGAAGTCACAGCAGCAATCAAGAAAACAAAAGTAAGAAAGTGTATCAAAAGTGCGAAAAGGTCCATAAGAAAATAGATGCTGACAGCTTGTCCATCATTCTCCAGTTCAGCCAGTCTCCACCTCCACAGGGTCCAGGACTGAGCTTCTTCAGCAGTCTGTTCAGTCTCTGTCTCCTAGATCCTGTCTGCTCACAGCAGGTGAAGTTCTTCCAATGTGGCGTTGATGTCTGGTGTTAGCTCTGTTAGCCATGTCTGTCAATAGCATGATGCTACTCTGCCCTCTGGTATTCCCTCTGTTGCTGGGTTTGCATGGCTTGCTCTTCCATCTTACTGGAGAGAACCAATAACGATGGATGGGAGGACAGGTACATGTCGTCACTTCTTAGCTCACACCTGAGAACCAGCACGTCGTCCTCACCTCCTTCTTCTCACCTTGTGGGAAGACATCAGGCCTTACACCAGTTAGCATTGACATGCTACAGGCTGCTAACAGCTGAGTTCACATGTAGGATCTCCAGACAAACACAGCAGAGAAAGTGGTAAAAATATCGCTGAAACCACAAAATATTTTGGTATCCATGACCAACAAATGAGCCATACAAAGTAAAGATCCACTCCAAATACAAAGGTTATGAAAAAGAGACGAAGAAATTACAAGAAACTGACAAAAAAGAGACAGCTGGTGCAAAAGGCAGCCACAGCCAACAGGGCAGTGCCTAGCAACATATATGGTACCAATTCCAGGTACCTGGCAATCGGTATTGGTACTCAACAGTACCAACTTTCAGTACTTTTGTGTGTTGATGTGGTAGTAAATATGAACTGGTTTTATAATACAATCTCAAAGTTTTTTAATCTAAAACACTCATTTCTCAATGTACAAACTTGGAATGCTGTGTACATGCCTAGCATGGAAAAATTGCCTACTCTTCCACTGTCTCATAGTCACAAGGATGCATTCAGGTACCTAAACATGGTACCTTTTGATTTTACATAAATCCATACCCGATACTATGGACGGCATTCGGTCAGTTACTATAAAAGTACCTAATTCAGTACCTATCCCTATATGCAGCTCTATCTTCTTAGTCTTTCATTCATTTTACAGCAGGTGACGACCAGTGTCACGGCAAATAAATAAAGAGTTGAATTCTGCCCGAGTGATGCAGAGCAAAAATTCACTCTTTGTTTACCACCTATAAGTCTTCTTTTTTTTCTCTATTTTTCCAGTTTTAGATCTAAAAAGCATCACTCAGAAATCCTTCTTAGTTCATAACCAGTTGTTTGAAAAAGCAAATTTCCAACAGAACAGATTAATCCAGCCACATGTACAAACAGCTCTCCAAATTGTTGAACTCTAAGATTTATTTCACTGTTTAGCTCACTTGATTGAGAACAGTTAAATAACTGCGCAGAACAATAAAAATCTCAGACAGAGAAACTTCATATCAAAGCTAAACATCGGGACTGATATTTAATTGCCTCATATATCAGTCTAACTCCAGTAAAAAAAAAAAAACTGCTGAGAAGTACAAAAATAATGTCCCACAGGCCTGATACGTCATCTGCTTATGGGCCCACCCAGCCTGACTGAAACCATTTGTCTTTTCTCATAAGCTATTTTATCATCTGCTCTGTTGTGCTCAGAATGTACACACGTCCTCCCACACTGACTCAGCGAGCTCTGGATGGAAAACGGCGACATCTTTATGCCAGTGCCAAGACGGGCATCTTTTCACTCTTTTCAAAACAAAGATTTTCAAATGTTTCCAGACTGGATGGCAGCAGCCGCTGTCAGGACTTGGATCATATCCTGGCACGTCGGTTCAGTTTCTGAAACATAAATAAGGCTGTTTTAAGTGCTGCCTGGCAGGCGGGGGCTCCAGGGCTCCTCCGCCATTGTCTGAGGTGCCCCCCTTCTTTGTCAGAACAGGGACTTTTAGACGTTTGCTGAAAGTCTAAGAAATTACTGAAGCTGTCAAGCTTAAGAATAGCCTTGTAGCCTAATGATATTTATGTGATATTCATGGCCAGACTCAAAGTGTGTCTACAGAGTAATATACAAGATTTATGGGGCTAGAAACACAATCCAGAGAAATTTTTAGTTAAATTAGGTTTTTTTTCTTGCTAAGAACTTCTCTTTAAGGAACTTAGAACTCCTGCCGGCTGTGTTCCCAAAGTCCTGTGAAGATTATTCACCTCAGGCCAGAGACATTTGGAGAAGCAGTAACTGCACTAAACCACCAAACCAATACAGAGCAGTATAATGAAAAAGCCCATGTGATACAAATTAAACCATATAGGTGACAGGCAGGGAGGCATCATGTGTGACACAACAGCTGCCCTGTTAGCATGAAGAATATTCGGGGGTCATTGACACGACAACTGTCTTAGGGTGAAACGCAAGTTTTGTTGCCTTTCAGCCTCACTTTTACTTACCGACCTAAAACGCAAACTTTTGAAAACGGCCTCCAGAGTGGAATTTTTCTGAAACGCTGTCGACACTGTTGTCGTGTCATGCTCAGCGTCACATGAGCCGTTACAACAGTACCGTGTTGTAACAATCGTCGCTAACTACCATGTTGTGCTTGTGTTGCTCTATCTGCTGACTACCTTTATACAAAATGAGCATCTGTTGCTCCACTTTTTTACTTGGTATTTACCAGTACACCAGATGATCAGCTCAACTCTACTTCGGTGGAGAACTACAAAAAGCCACATCTGGACAAGACAGTTACAGCGCCACCTACAGGCTTGGCATGCTTACTACAGCGTTTTCAGTCCCTCAGAGTTTCTGTGTAAACACAGATATTTTCACTTTTTTTTAGTGTTTCCAGATGAAATGTTGTCGTGTAAAAGGGGCCTCAGCTTGAGCTGTTTTCTGTCATTCGTTACATTGCAATTGGATTAATTCAACAGGTGAAAAGAGATTAAATCTTGTGACAAAGCAAGTTTCAAAACACCAGAAACGCTTGACTTGAAGCAACAAGACAGATTTCAAAATCTATGGCAGAGATCAACTGGTGTTTTGGTTTAAATTGCAACTCTGTTAAATGGTAACTTTCAGCTGGACGCTCCCCTCATAAATGGATTTAGATGATCATTCATTATAATCAGTATCTGGATGGTGTGCTTTGACATCTTAAAGAAAACAACACTAGAATGTATCACCCATGACTCTGTGTGTTTCAACAGAAGTTGTAAACTTGAAAACCACCGACACGTTGAGCTAAAAGTCACTAGTTTGCATCGACACTCTTCAAGCTGTAACACCAGGAGCTGATAGAGATGCAAGTGAATTACAGCTATGTGTAATGTTGTCCTTGATAACAGGTAAATTATGAGCACTACATGTACTCTTCTAATCCGGACTCTCTTAGCAAAGACTTTCAAGGGGTCAATCAACAAGCCCAGAACTGAATTTCGACTCTGGCTTCTGAAATCGAAAGGCACAGGTTTTCTGAAAAGGTTCCTGAGGAAAGTTCCCGTGGTTAAAAAGCACCTTATCATTGCAGTGTAGGAGATTCTTTAAGGTGACACAAACGACGGTCTTAAAGGCAAGATAAAAGGTTAAACATTGGCTAAAAACAAAGAGTGAAAGTAAAGTTATTGGTTGGAAAGGGGAAAAGTGAAAGAAAGAGAAGAAAGAGGGAGAAGCACGCAGAGGCTACGTCTATCCTGACCTGAATTACTATCATTATTGTAATGACTCTGTAATGTTTTCTTTCCTGGACCAGTAATTGTTACCAAACCCGCTGTTCAGAGGTGCAGGTGGACAAATTGCTGCCGAGCTTTACTTTCCACGATAGCGAGGGGTAACATAATCATTTCCACCATCCAGGCCTCAAACAAGATTCTCGGCTGTGTGACTCGGTATTTGTGGCTATTTCTTCTCACCCAACACTGAGAAAGAAAACCTCAGAACACAGACAGAGTCACATTCAAAACTGTTTCCTCCACAACAATTAAACAAAAATACCTGCTTTTTGTGTTTAAAATTTTACAGAGAATCATCAAAAACCCTTTTTGTGTTATGGCACTGGAAAGAATGCAGACATTTCCTAACAGTCTGCCATTGTGCGTTTTCTCCACTCCACCCCGTGATCCAGAGTTGTGTTGTATCTGCATGTACTGACCCTTTTAAACTGCCACGGTCCATATAACCCATATGAACCTCCGCCCACCACCACCTGCAGCAAACTGTCCATGACTCTTAAAACTAGCCAGATGTTACTGTGAGGCTGGGATTCCTGAGCAGTCTCATGACAAAAGCTTGGAGAAGTTGTTCAAAATTGACCTGACTTTTTCTGTTAAAATTCTGGGATACAAATGATCTCATTAAAAAACATAACTGCTCAAATAATGAACAATCCAATTGGTTTGATTTGGTTTGAATACAATAAAACACCCAGCTTTGGAGCAGTTTCTTGTAAAGTCTTTTTTTTCTGGTTTTCCTCACTGTGCTTTTTCCTTCTCCACTTTGTTTCACTGTTCCTACATTTCCCACAGGGCCTTTCAACAACCCCATTTGGAGCATGTCTAGACTTGTTGCTTTCAGTCATTTTATTTTCAAGGATAGAAGAAGAAGAAGAAGAAAGAGAGAGACAGCCCAGCTCTACAGATTAGTTTAGCAAGCAAGTAGCAAGTTTAGCAAGAGAAAAATGTGGATTGAACAAATTGGTCTCTGTGGCTTCTTGAGCCAGGGGATGGGTGAGGATCAGAAGGGAATAACTTCATCAGAAGGAGAAAACAGCTCCTTTATGTTGAATTTTAAATTAAAAACAAAAATGAAAAGATAGAAGTGCCATTTTTTTTACTTTGGGTACTAAATAAGGATAAGGTTCAATTATCTGATACAGTTTAAGAATTTCAAAATAAGAGCCAAAGGGAACTGAATGGACCTACCTACATACCTGCTTTTCCAGCTTTAGTTCTGTAATGAAGTCTCCCCAGTTTTTTAGTCGAACAACTCCCAAAGATCACAAGATGAGGATCCATTTCTCAGTTCAGCATTTATTCTGGTCGCAGGTAAGGTTTACAGCAGGGGTGGCTGAGCAGTCAGAGAACCAAGAGCCACAAAAATGACTGTGGTACTACAGAGAGCCACATCACGCTTGTGGTCGTACAAACACACTTCCTCTCAATCATAAACGAAATGGCATAAAATGAAAATCAATACACTTCCAATTTTAAAGCGGGGTTTATTGTGTTTGTGTGTTTAAATTCATACTAGAGATACTAGAGAAGAGAAACTGAAACTTAAGTATCAATCCCAGCATTGGCATATATATATATATATATATATATATATATATATATATATATATATATATATATATATATATATATATATATATATATATATATATATATATATATATATATATATATATATATACATATATATATATATATATATATATATATATATATAAAGTTTAGATTGATCGGCACACCACTACTCATAACTATATATATTTTTTTTATAAATGGATCAAAGAGCCACACTCTAAAAGGCAAAGAGTCACAGGTTGGCCACCCCGGTTTACAGCGCTGGTCCCAAAAGAATGACAATTTGACGATAACAATTTTATAATAATCATTGCTACGCCTTTTCAGAGGTTGAGTTAAACTAAACACCTGACATTAATTGGCCAAAAAACATTACTGACACCACTGTCTCAACCCACAGCTGGTGTCAGTTTTCAGAGAGATGCACTATCAGAGTGTGTGACTGTTGAATCAGAGCATGGAGCTAGGAGACTGGTTGAACGTTTACACAAGGTCAAAGAGACCTCAGACACAAGCTGGAGACAGAAGCTATTCTACTATCTACCAGATAAACATACATCAACCCTTGGACTGTACAAGAACATAAGACGAGACAAATGCTGAGCTATGTCAGTTATGAAAATATATAACACTTCCTGGGGTTGAAAGATTTCACATATGAGATGGGTTTAACCTCTGTAACAGATGGAAGTGACACGCTTTGATGCTATTTTTTAAAATCACTTCTCCGTAAATGTAATGGACTGTTAAAACTGTAGTATCAGAGTTGTTCTGGTAACTTACCACAGTTCATTGGGGTAACGCACCTAAAAATGAGTAAACAATGTTAGCGCCACATAACATGGGAAACAGTATTCAAGGTAGGCTGGTCTGCTGCATCCTGAGAATTTTGCAAATCTGCCAAAAACCTCTGTTACAGGAAGGCAGCAATCTCTCGTGGCCATGTAGCCCATATCAGAAAAACAAGTGGCATACATGTTTTGTTTTTAGTGAGTGGTCACTAAAGACACAGGTTGCGATATGAAGGAGCAGAGAACGGTCATTGTATTGACAGAAGTTTTTGAAAAATAGAGAATCATGATAATTAATCACAGCAATTCATGCAGCCCTGTGAAACATGCTATCCTATTAGTGTGTCACATACAAACCACTGGGTTTATGAAATGAATGGTCAAAGCTAATTCCAATTCACCTCAACAGTTAGAATATCTTTCACAGAAACACATAAGAAATTTAAATTGTTCACAACAAAAAAAATCAAAGGATTTGATACAGAAATATAAAGGCTCTATAAAGACACAGAGTTTTGTAGCAAGCTTTTACATTTTATTCTTCTTTCCTGTCACCATTATCCTGTTTAGCCCCATATGGTGCTCCGCCAAGTTCTTTAAAGTCCTCTCAGGCAAACATACATCAAAAGATGGATTCTGCATCTCTTGAAAGTGCTGTAATTACCAGTGTGAAAGCAGCACATGTGTGGCACATACTGCATCAATCATACACCAACACCTGATTTTAATCACCAAACCGTGGCTGCGGCAGTTGCTCTGACACCCGCAAAATAAGAGAGCCACATGCCTGGAAGAAGAAAAGTGAGAGATTAAATGACATAACTTTAAGGGGAAAAGCACGACAGCCACCAGCTCTCATTGTTTTCTACATATAAGAAAACAGGCTGATACGAGAACACTATTTTGTTTTTCTCTATTTTGTTTTTCTGTCTGTGAATTGGGGGAAAAAAGTGCTCATGAGAAAAACATCAATTCAACAGGTAAGGATATTTTTCTCAGGTTTGTTGACAAACAGTTTTAGGCTTACAGCTTAGTTGAATACTTTCCAACCTCTGCCAATCTCTTAAAGAGGGGGTGTTATGCTTCCCTACATTCAAAACAGAACTCAGAATAGTCACAAAAAAAGATAAGTTGTTCACAAGACTTGCAGAAATTATGAAGTCATCACATAAGGATCTCCTGAATGGTTATTGTGTTGGACTGACGGACCTCAAACACCAAGGTCTGCAAATAGCTCCGCCCCCAACAAGGCTTCAGAGGGCTAACCAATCAGAGGGAAGGGGGTTTCAAACAGAGGATGAAACAGGTTTTTTAAAACAGTAGTGTGATGAAAAAAAAGGGGTTTATTTTAGAGCTTTAAATCATGTTAAGCTGTTTCAGTTGTACCATAGGGACACTCTAACTTTTAATTTTAAAAAACAATACCCCACTTTAATAAAGCACCAGATGACTTGTCACTGGTCTTACTTATAAGACATCTTAAAAGGCGTTTATAAGTATTCTCATGAATTATATACTTCTTTTTTGCTTGGCACCCTTCATGATATTGCATAGCCCCTAGCTTATTGGCTTACTGTATTGGCCCTTTCCCACCACAGTTTAAGTCACTGAGCCTGTGCAGTATGGGAGAGACATGCTTCTGGTCAGTGACTCATGCAGCATGTTGAACCATGTGAAACCACACTTCTGTGCCCTTGTGTTAGTCTGCCAGGAGGCCTACAGTACTGTCGGAGCGTGCCTTACAAGCTGTTTCCATGCTCTCTCAGTGAGCAAACTTGAAAACAGCTGTGTTTTCCATTAGAAGTGGTTTCTGGAGGTTTTTTTTCTTGTTTTCCTGAGAGGGGTATTGACAGGATTTGGGGGACTGGGGTGGGGGCTCCAGATAAAAGTGCCCCATACTCTGCGGTACAGTCTGTGTACAGGTTTATTTAAAAAAGAGAGACTTGAATCATGCAGATGAAGACTGACTGCTGGTGGAGACAGGTTGTCATGGCCTTTGGGGTTAAATCAGCGTGCAGTCTTAGCTAACGAGCTGTGAGATGAGTCACTTAAACTCACATTAACGGAATAACTATTAAATCCGGAAATGTCTCATTTTATCCCATCTTAATGTAACTTCTTGTTGTATTGAGTATGTGTAGTTGTTGACTTTGTGTTGGATTTACAAAAAAATATATATGTATATTCGTTCTGTACTTAAAGAGCTTCACCACACACTGTGTGCTCTCTAAACACACAATAACTTTAGGAAAACTGTATTTAATCTGTATTCAAACAGCCATAGGTTGGTCACTTTGTATAGTTTGTTCACAGGTTAATTAAATAGACTACAGCCTCTTGAAGCTGGTATTTTGACAACCAGGGGTGTTTGGAGTAGGAAGCAGCATAAGAGCGACCTCTAGTGGTTCTACACATGCAAAGCCCAATTGGAAGAAATCACTTGTTCAATGCAATACATTTATAAGTCTGCTGCTGGATCAATGAATAGTATCAGTCTTGATTTTTAGAAAGTCAATTTAGACTCTATACTCTTTGTTTGACTTATTTAAAAAGACTCAGGATCAAGATAAGATCAAATTTTATCTTTGTAAACAAAACAGAAAAAAACAAGAGGGAGGTGAATACAGACAAAACACAATAAGAGAAAAAAGGTAACTGGTCTGTATGTGCTGAAACAGGAAACCAATGCTAATAGACTGATCTCCATATTCATGTCAGGTAAAGGCGTCGGGGTGAATATTAGCATTTAAAACAAAGACGATGATAATAGGGATAGAAATGGTAGTGTCAATCAAATGGAGTCAAGCTGTTCTAAAGTTAACTTCAGCATCATCACAGTGATAATTGTGATGATGGCATTGAAATTAGAAGTTAAACAGGTCTTGATAAGCAGGTCATCTACAGTAACTGTCAAGAGGAACCTGTGAGACACAGGAGCTCAGTGACTCCCAGAAAGATTTATGAGAAGTGACTCAAGTAAGGTTTGATTCAGGGTTAGTAACGCACAGAAAGATAGAGGATGGAGAGAGATGGGAGCTCAGTGTGTCAGTTCCCCTGGCAGCTTATAGCAGCATTACAAAGACGAGGATTCAGAGTGTGTTTAAATCTTGCTCCGTTTCTGGGACCTGGCTTAAAGAAAGTTACAGGAAAAATTGCATCATTCACCTGTTAACCTTACATCTTCAGCTTTAGAATTAATTTTACTGATTTGTCAGTACATTCCATTTAAATATTTTAGTCTGATAAAAGTTTTTGGAGGAAAAAAAAGGAATATTTTCATCATTTCAGAACTTCTTAATAAAAACTTGAATTTTCTCACAGCAGGCCCTTTAATAACTCATACCCAAATGAGACAAACAAGAAAAAATATCAGCTTTAAGGAATCAGCAACTTTAACTTTAGACTGAGTTTAAATCTACAAAGGAGGACAAGGGCCACAGTAAAAATAGAATAAATAAATATTTAAATAGGAACACCGGATTTAATTCATTTTACCAAGTTATCATGAAGATAAAGTTGTGATATCATCAATCTCTTTATATAGCACCAAATCATAACTAATGTTCTCTCCACACACTTTCCACCAGTGATAATTGATTGATGATTTCCAATGATGATAAAAATTTATTAGCAGAGACCCAAAATCAAGACACAATAAGAAATCTTATCTCATTTTAATAATGGCGAGGACAAACTTCTCTTTAGCGGGCAAAAACCTCGGACAGAACCAGACATCTGCCTCGACTGTGATAGGGTTAGAGAGAGGTGGGGGGGCAAATGTTGACATAGGGAAAACTCATGAGAAAACTTAATTTTGGGCTATGGTTATACTGTTAGCTGTTGTTGTATTGTTAGATACCAGAACAGCAGCCTGCAACCACAAACGTCAACGTGGAACAACAAGCATTTTTAGTCTTCCAACCCTCCATCGTGTACACCAGACTGATGTGAGGTTGCAATGAGCTGCAATGATACAAAATATGCATGTTTTGTAGCTACAGAATCATAGTTCATAGTTATATAATCATAATCATAATCATAGTTATCTTTGGCTAGGCGCTGCCCAAGTAGCTGCCTGTTGCAGCAGCTCTCTCGTCTTTGTCCGTTTCTTGTAATTTTTTTCGTCTCTTTTTCGTAATCTTTGTATTTGGAGTGGATCATCACTTTGTATAGTTCATTGTTGGTCATGGACACCAAACTTTTTGTGGCTTTGGTGATATTTTTTACTACTTTTCTCCTGTGTTTGTCTGGAGATCCTACATGTAACCATGGCTGCATTGTTTACTTGCAAAATTAGCTGTTAGCAGCCTGTAGCACGTCAATGCTAACTAGTGTAGGGCTTGATGATTTCCCCCGAGCTGAGGAGGAAGAGGTGAGGACGACGTGCTGGTTCTCGGATACGTGGCTGACGGAGCTGACATCAGACACAGGCCCCACATTGGAGGAGCTTCGCCTGATGTGAGCAGACAGGATCCAGGAGACAGAGACTGAACAGACTGCTGGGGAGGCTCAGTCCTGGACCCTGTGGAGGTGGAGACTGACTGGGCTGGAGAGTGGTGGACGAGTGGTGGACAGGATGTCGTCATCTAATTTCTTATGGACCTTTTTGCACTTTCTATACTCTTTCTTACTTTTGTTTTCTTAAATGCTGCGGTGACTCCTGAATTTCCCCCCGGGGATAAATACAGTATTTTCTATTCTATTCTATTCTATTCTATTCTAGTGATTGTTAAGGATTGTTGCACATGTTCATGGTGGATCTGATAGCTTGTAGGGGTTGTTACATTTCAACAAGTCTCATGACGGGAAGGACAGGGGTCACAGACAAGGAAACTAACAAACGCAAAAGTGCACCGTCGTACAAAAACCGAAGCAAGGCCTTTGGTGTATAAAAGGTGGAGTGGAGGTTTCACTCTCCACAGCCATCCGCTAAATCTACTCAAAGAGTAGACGAACTGAAAGAAAAAGGCCCTTAACAAAAGTGGAGTCACATGGTGAGGTGGCAACAACCCTCTCAAATCTCTTATAAATGCCCTCTTTCCCACAACACATACACACACGCACAGACACACTCCCAAAACACTCATCGCACAAACCAAGAGAAACCAACTGAAGGTGTTGGCATCTCTGGTGTCACACACCTAACTGAGAGAAAGAGCCTCCTTTTATAGACTCCCCAGGCTGATGAGCACCAGCTGGGTGCACTGAGGACAGGTGAGCTGAATTAAGGCTCGTTAGGAGGGCTGGAGGGCACAAAACACCTCCATCTGTAACAGGTTTAAACTCAGATTCTTTCGTGACCTGTATTGTTGATGCAGATAACCCACCTTGCCTGTTTCCCCCATCCTATCAAAAGGCACCAAAGTTTACTTACAGATCAGTGTTCCTCTCCTACTAAGCTATCTCAGATAACTGAAGCGCTTCAGGTTGTGTTCCATGTGTTTACTATTTAATTGCCTGCTGTCTCTGGCAGTGGAATTTTCCCATGCTAGTAGCTGATCAATAGTGTTAGGTGCAACTGACTGACTCACCTGCTGCTTGCTAATGAGTGTAATGTGTAGTGAAGATATGGGGTCAGAATCGTCCTCACCCTTCTGAATAATGAGCCCCATGCTGAGGTACAGCCGGCATAGTTTAACTCTGAGAGATGTTAATTACACAGACTGCTGCAAGGGTTCAGGATGTTTTCTCATTTCGATTTGAAGTTCTGCTTTGATGATCAGTGGCAACTCAGAAGCACCCAAACACTTGCCTGGTTTCCAGGAGTCAAATAAGGGTATGAGATCACATACTGCTGGTAAGCCTGTTTTCAGACACACGATCAGGGTGGATTTATTCGCTACCAGGAAAAAGGGAGCTTAACATAACATTTTGAATGTAAAATGCAAAGAATTTAAGTCACTTTTCACACTTTCGAAGGTGCTGTGAGGAGTTTGAAAGTGATCTTGAAAAAGTTTCCCTTCTAGATTTTTGCTTGATCCTAATCCACACTTTAAAATGAGGTTATTAGCGCCAGTATTACTCAGTACATATTTTTTTAAGTTGCTACTTCTTAGCATCTAGTTCAGGTTGTCCAGGACCGGATTGATCTACGACATGTCTAGGTCTCTATGACAACACCCCGCTGGCTGACAAAGTTTAAAAAGAAGAGAAAAAACACAGAGATCTGTGTTTTATCTCTGATTAAAACGATTTCTATGACTATTTTTGTAGTGATGGTGGACACTGGAGCCTAACTGTCAGACAGAAAAAGGACAGAAGAGCAGAAGAAAGCTAAACAGGAGAGTAATACAGCCCGAGCTAAAGGCTAATTAGCCTTAAGCTAATAATACAGGGGCTAAACTTTTTGTGATAATGTCCATTCCATCTCACAGTCAGCAGTTATTCTGCAGTGGTTTGTTCAAACCTGAGAGTCTATCAATAAAATGAAGAGTGAGGTTACGTTAGCTCTGCTTGGTAGATGACTGGCAGGACATAGCTAACCAGGATTCACTAACGTTACACATTACAGACATGTCTTAGAGCACCGGACTGCCAGCTGCACTAAATATAAACGGCTACTAAACTACTTACAAACTGACAGTGTTTACTTGTTGTCACATTAGCCTACAGATACGACGGATTACTGGGCTGTGGATGTTGCTAACATATAGCCGGCTGCTACGTTTGCTTGATGTCACATTTCAAACCATAGTGCTAAATAACTGTACTGATAGATACCTTACCTCAGAAGGTCGTATCCAGTAAAAAGCTGTCTTGAACAATGAAAAATTTGGTCTATCTGATCTTCATTTATTTCCAAAACAAACACACACCTTGCTAAAAGTAATTTACGACAGTGTGCAGAGACTCTTGACCAGAAGGTGGCAAGGGAGTGCAGTTAAAACAGATCCATAGCATCTTTAAGGTGACATTGAGTCCACTTTCAAAAATTTATGGAACCTTAGGAGCAACTTTTCATGTCACACCTGATATTCAACACTATTGGTGTAAAGATTCCTACATCTTTCTGCTGTTTAAAAATGGCGCACACAAAAAAATGCATTAAGCACTGTCATATCGAACTGACTAAGTTTGGAGTTTCTGTGTGCACAGTGTATCATTGGGGCAAGACACGTAGGCCATCTTGACTGAATACAGTCAAAGATGAAGTTAAAAGCCTTTATTTACTCGGAACGTATCTCATAGTAACCAGCAACAATCAGAAAAAGCACCACCTTTGATTATTTTGCCCAAAGGAGAAAAGGACAATTTACCGTTTTTTAACAGCAATCTCATGATCAACCTTTTTATTCACTTTGTGATTGACACTCTTCCCACGTCACTGTTGTAAGGACTAATTTGACTTTTTCTGACCTCTACCCACGACGCTTAAGGACATCCTTGTCGTCAAAGAGGATAAACCTCTCACCTATCTACAGGAAACTAGGGCCTCTTCTATGTGGAGCCCACTCTGGTGTCCCAATTCTTTCAGGGACAGGAAAATGTCAGCAAAAAAGGCATCAATCCACGCCTCACACCGGTCCTCAGTGAAGACACCGTAATCCCTCTGGTTGTGGATGTTAAGGTTCAGCTGCTCTGCCGCTGCCAGAGCTCAACCGTGACAAAGCCGCCAGATTGGAGGACAGTTATCTGGACTAAGGACGCAGGAGGAGAGACGTGAGGTCAAACTAAATTGGCTCACCAGAGAGGGGGAGACGACCCTTCAGGCAATCAGCTGCTCCTCCCTTCAACGGATTGGAGGTCCCACTGGCTGCCCACTCAGCTCCAGGAAGGTTGGCTACATCTCTCAAATGGGGCAAAAGGGAGAATGAGGTGATCCTCTGACGTCCTTGGAGTTTTGAATGACAACGATTTCAATGCAGGACAGATTTTTGTTTTACATGACTGCACAGGCCTGCAGGACTTGAGCCACTCTTGCGGATCCTTTCTCTGACCTGCTGGATTAACAATAACAACTGGAAGATTCTTCCAAGAACAGCAAATTTATGACCTCTCTTTCAGTCAGTTATAAAGTTCATTTTGTATGTTATGGGACTTCAAAATAGAGGTAAAGTAAAAACATCTTTACAGAACTTTCAGACTCATTGACTAAAAAGCTTCTGTTGCTGCTGAGGTTCACCCAGATTCTTCCATGAAGGAAAATGTTGAGTTTCTGTTCATGTTCTACATCTGGTCTAGTGTTTCAAACATTGTGCCGGAAACATACAATGTACAATACACGAGAGTGCTATCAGTGACATCATCAATCTGTTTCTGATACAGAGTTTTCAAGACTATTGGTAGGAGCCAAATTGGAAGTTAGGCAGGCTTTGAGCCTCCTCTGTAACAGCTACAGGGTACCCACCTGTCAGTCAGGTGAGCTGTGCCTCTGATTGGGCAAACTTGTGGTCATATCTTCTAATTTGCTAAGTTACATAAATAAATAAATAACAATAAATAAATAAATAAATAAATAAAACTAAGATGGCTGCTTGAAATGCCTCTATGTAGTTATTGTACACAATCTCTTAAAACCTGAATGTTTTTTGGACAAAAATTCTGAGTTGTTTACGTTGACTAAAATGGTTACCTCTCAGCTTTTGGAGCAGATAAAAACACGGGACAAAAACAATTTGAAAGATTAAAACTTGGGCTTCTGTTTGCAAGAAAATTCTTGCTTTTCATTAGGTGTATTTCAGCAAATCACAGTGTATTTCACTGGTCACATGTCTTGAAAACAATGACACCATCTTAACCTATGGCCTACAGGTCACATCCAGCCTTTAAGATATTAAGGTGTGAATGTTTTGGCCAGTCTTGATTGGTTTTGAATTTTTTAGACCACCAACAACCTGATCTGCAGAACCTGTTATAATAATGCCTCCTCAAGCTGAATCAACTCCATGCTTTTAGAAAAAAAAGGCCCAACTTCACAGCTAATACTAAAACTTGTGTAGCCCAGCTAATGCTAATGTTTATGTAGCTATTTTAAACAACAAATACATGGCGCTGGTGTCGCATGAAGCAATTTTTGTGCTTAATAGACTCATTTTTCTTTTCTTTTTTGCTGTTTTGAATAAGAATACCTCCAGGCATAAGAACCAACACAGACTTTTTCACTTCTGGTCCTGACAGTGGAGGAGCTTCACAGTGGAGATCTAAACTATGTTTATGTCATAACAATGAGTTACAGATGCAACCACTGAGACTGCCAAGCTGTTATTGAGGTCTATGGAGCTTATTTGTGATACATTCTCACCCCCTCTCTATTTGATCTTTCTTTTCTTGTATTGTTTCATAATTGCTGCTTTTTCCTTACTTTCTTGAAAATTCTGTGACTTCAGTCCACAGAATCGACTTACTCACTTCTCTGTGACTTGCAGTACGTGTCAAGGTTAGCCGATCTGACTGTGAAGATGTATTAATGAGCTTGTGGCTTGAGGGAGAGTTTCTCAAAAGGAAAACACGCCTGCTCTTACCCCAGGATATCGTCCACTGGTTGTTATGTTAATCACTTAGGCCTAATTAATGCCATGCATATCATTAACAAAATGAAGATTCAAATGCCAGCATGTGTTAATTACTGTTGTAGAAGTCACCTACATTACTGCAGTTAATAGTAACTGTCTGCAGTGCTAATGTATCCCTCTAATGTCTATGAAAAAGAGAAAACTGAAAGAAATATTTGGAAATTAGCAAGAAAGAGTGGGGAAATATTTGTATATATGAAGGAAAAGTGGTTGTAATCTACTAATATAAGTGTATAACAATATCCACATTCAGTGTGCCTGTGCATGTGTGTGTATGTGAGAGTGACATGTTATCTATGTTCCTTTCCTTTAAAAGAAAAAAGAAAAAAAAATCATGGTTATATATTATTAATATCATATATATCAGTTATATAGAAGAAGCCATAGCTCAGGTAATCTAATGGTTTATGCTTCTTCTTCAGCTCAAAAATGGTTGATAAACTGTGCAGAAATAGACTCATTTTTCTTGAGACATGTACAAGACCACTCTGGCCAATTTTCACAGAACTTTCTTGGTCGTCAAAAAGTTGTGTCGGCAGAACAGTCTGTGAAAGTGAGACATAAATACATTTTCTGAGCTTTGGATGAACTCACCATCAGGCTGCAGATGACCTTCAGTGACACGTGCCAAAAAGCTCTGATGAAATCACATTCAAATATTCCCATACAGAGACTGGTTCTTCATGCTTTGAACATCTTCTTAATTAATCCCCAACTTGCAAATAATTAATTGATATACATGCCAACCCCCCACTGCCGTCTCAAACTGTGCCCCCCTGCTGAGGAAGTTAATTGCCAGGTTACATGCTTTGCCTCCAGAGGTTTTTGCTCTGAATTATAATGATTTCAACTTTCTTGCTGTCATTGTCCCCTGTTACCTACTTCATTAAGTACATCACGTCCCCAAGTACCATATGAACCATCTCAAGTACAAAAATACATTGTTATATATGTCATGCTTTGTATAATAAAACTATGTGCAAATCATAATTTACCTTAACAATATCTGGCTACTACAAGTTTAAGCCTACTTGTTGATGTTGTTGTTGTTGCTGTTGTTGTTGTTGATGATGTGTAGATTCGTTCAACACTCATGTCTTCACCAGGGTTTGTGATTACAGGTCAGCATTAGTTAGACTTCACAGTAACCTAAATTATGTTAGGGTGTGACAGGTAAGCTTTCATTCAGAGGCTTGATAAACACTGTTTTGTAAACACACTATAGCCTCACATTTCCTATTACAAATGTAAAAATTAAACAACCTCAAGCCCCCTCTGGTAACCCTTAGCAAGACAACGAAATAGAAAACACAACAATGACTTAGTGCTAAATTCCCCCAAAAGCAGGCTTAATGTTTGAGTCTGCCAACAGGATGAAGATTAGCTTAAACCTGACTAATGTCAACAACAGTATACATGTCATCATGTCACTATGATACATGTGTTAGCATGTTATTTTATGCCTAAGTTACTCTGGAACTCCACTGTAAAGATGGCACATAACTTATTTAATGATCATTTATTATTAACACAGTATTCTCAACATAATTTAACGTGTGTATCAAAATAGGTTATTAATGATAATTGATAGGTTATTCTAAAAATTGTCAAACGTTCAGCTTGATTTACAAATTAAAGAAGCAATAACAAATTAAATAGAGCTGAATTTTAAAAAGTAGCAAAAAAATAAAAGATTTTTTTAAGGTTAAAATAAATAAATAAATAAATAAAAATAAAAAGTCTTCTCAGAATGCCAATGCCATAAATGCAATCAACATTTGTCGTCATTTGTCGTCTCAAAATTATTCAACCTCACAGGTATCTTTAGTTCTTAGTAAAGGATCTTTTTGTTGTTCTGACCTGCTGCACACTGGACATATGTAAAGAGCAGACAAAAGCTTCTGGCAGCTAAGAATCTTCATCCATTCTTCATGGACCGCTACAGCCTTCATCAAATCCCTCCAGAGATCTTCTGTGGGATTCAAGTCAAGTGACAGGTGGCTCTAGCACATTCCAGGAATTCCTCTTTGACCAAGCCTCAGTGGACTTTGAGGTATTCTTTGTACCATTATCCCGTTAAAGTCCACCAATGCCCAAGCTTCAGCTTTCTCACAGATAGCAGGACATTGTCTTGTAAGGTTCCCCTATTCTTGATGTGATACAGCTTGCCCTCCATATGTTTCAGGTTCCCAGTGCCAGAAAAAGCAAAGCAGCCCCAGAGCATCACCAAGCCACCGCCATGCTTCACTGTAGATGTGGTGTTCTTTTTAAAACCATTCTTCCTTTTAACACACCACTGATCCAGAGACCCGAAAAAGTTCCAGTTTCATTTTATCTTTAGACACAGCAGAATCCAAAAACCTCTGTGGCTTATTTGTATGGTTTTGAGCATTTTGGAAAAGATTTTTCTTATACTTGTGGGGAGTGATTATGTGGGTCTTCCTGCTGTTTGAATTGATTAATTTATTGCTGATGAATCAAAGTTGCAACGGGTGTTGAATTATTTTGAGGGCAACTGTAATGTTAGTGTTCAGCCTAAAGACAGGCTTCTTCGTGCATTCTTGTCCTCAACCAGCTGAATGTGATTGTTCTCCTCAGGCAAAAAAACAGGTGAGTGGACTCAATATATTTCCTTTGTTCAAGTTTTTCCCCAGAGTGGTGAAGATGGAACAGAAAAAAATGTCCATTCTGGCCAAAGAATGCCAAGTGGAACTGCTTGTAGGTCTCTCTTTTTCTTTTTTCTTTTCCCCATGTTCATTTCAAAGTCATCTAAGACCTGGGGGAGATTTGTACATTTTTCCTTAACGGTTGTTACATTTCTTTCAAAATGTTTCTGCCCAAAAAAATGCATGTTCTTATTTGCAAAGTATGATGATAACTAACAGAATGCCATTACTTAAAAAAATACTTGCTAAATAATTCAGAGTTCTCTTATCATTAGCTGCTTCCCCCGAGAAAAGCAGAGACCTTAAACTTCACAAAGACAAGTGGGTGTCCTCACACTTCATCGCCTCATGTTACGACTAAATCTGGCATTATTCTAATTAATGAGATGAGTTCATTAGAACTCTCTGGGTTAATGTGTTGTCCTACAGCCGATTAGTGAGGGGATATTCGGTGTTGCTGGAGCATCTTAATTAGTTCACAGTGGGTACTGTCTGCTTGAATGGATGGAATAATGAAAGTCGTCACTCTTCACAGCAGCAACTTCATTACTGCTCCCTATCTCTGCTCATAAAAGGCCCTACATTCACCTGGCACAGGACTGAATGAAATTAATTCAATTACAAATATATCAATAAAAAAGAAACAGTTCTTACTTTTTGAGTTCTGGTGGGCTTGGTTGAACTGATGATGAGAATTACTGGCCTAAACTGCCATCTAATGGACAGAAGTGGTACTGCAGGCAAAATGGACAAATCAAGACTTTTTTTTTTTTTTACAGCTCCACAACACAAAGTGGCCTCAGGGTGGGAGCTGGAACATTTTAAAATGTCATAAAATTGATGTTGCATGAAAATGTTACAAAAGCAGTGTGTTACCTGTGTTACCAGTGTACTTTCCCCTCTCAGTATGAGAAAACTACTTATTTTCCACTGGACAACTCAGCACTGCTGAGGATTTTGGAAACCTTTTGGCTAACCATTTTGGTTTTGTGGCTCACAGCTTGATACTTTCAGCTATTCTATTAATGCCAACATGAGCTGTTTCTGCCCAGTGTAGCTTCCTGTAGCTTAAAAGTGATTTATCCTATGGTAGATCAAAATCTAATAAAGAGAGCTTCCTGCTCATGAGAGAAGCAAAGCTGTTACTTGCAAAAGAGTCACACAGATTTCACAGGGGTTGAAAAGAAAAAAAAAAAAGTTAAAATTGAGTTCTCATCACATCTTTAGGGTCCGAGGCCTGAGCCTTGTTTTTGTTTTGTTTTTGCAACCCCTAAATTTACAAGTACTAAATTATATTACTGCCAGGCTAGACAAAAATGTGAAATTTTAATTGCTTTTCATGTTGTAACGATATATCATAACAGTGTAACGCATAGGGGAAGGGATTTTGATGTAATAAGAAAAGTTTTACATTCTTACATGATCATTTTGTATGTCAAAATAACGTCCCCTGTAGCTAATGGGAAGCATGTGGGAGAAGAAGTCCAATAAATAAAAAATAAAATATAAAGTAAACATTTGGTTGTGTTCAATGTCTGATTCTAGTGTTTATAAACCGTCTGTGGGGGTAAGGATTATTGCAAAGACTTGGGCTCATCCCCTCAGTGTTCTTTAAATCCAAGAAAGTCTTTAACTTAGAACAATGGCACACAAAGACAATTTACAAATCCACAACCCTGCTCCCACATCCGTTTGTATCAAATGTATTTAATGGATTGTATTTGATATATGCGCAGTTCCATCTGTAATTCTGTTGTTTTGTATGATTTATTTATTTATCCTTCTTGGGAGTGTGACATTGAGCAAATCCAAGTATCATTCCCTCCTTTGTTTCCTCGTGTTTGTCTCACATCAATCCCTCAGCCTCAAAGTATCAGAGATAACTCTGCTAAGCTCCTACAATTAGCCCAACAGCCTGCTTTGTGTTTTCTCATCTTGTGTTACTGAAGTGTTTTCGAAGTGTTGAGATAAATGTCATAATACACCCGACCATTTATTGTGACTTCTTAATTAGGAGAGGGTGTTGTCTTTGAGATAGGCAGGAGTGGAAGAGGAGGATTATGAGGCTAATTCCCTTATAACTTTTCCTCTCATTAATCTCTGAGGAGGGAGGAGAGATCTTTAAATGTTAATGTCCAATAAAGATGTCAGCAGTGACATTTTACAGTGATGCCATAGATGTGAGTAAAGTTGACCGTGTTGGTTTGAAAGAACTTTTCTCTCTTTACTCACAGTATTTTTTTGTATGTAAATTTGAATCTTTCTGGATAATAATCAACAGTAAGCTTACTCATGTGTCTTCAGCAAGTAATTAATTCCAGAATCTTGTGCCAAGGTTGTAAGCAATACCCTCTCTCATCCTCAAAAACAACACATTACTCATACTCCTTTAGAGGAATCAAACTTTAATTCAAAGACATGTTAATTCGGTTTAATTTAAGCACAATCAGCTCTATTTACAAGAAACTGGTGGAGGTCATTGTGGCAACAAGATGAAGAGTGGACAATCAAAGGAAATCCTGTTATTTCCTTAAAAGCACCTTTAAATCACCTTATAAGAAATGACAAATTAATCACAGGGCCTCATCAAATACTTTCACAGTCCAAAAAGTAGAAAATGAAATGTACTCCAGATCTTCCCTCTCTTTCTATTTTGGTTCCAAGGACAAACGCCCCCTCTGAAAATCCCTTTTGAAGGGATTTGATCGTTTTCATCACACTGTCATTCTGTTAAAGTGTTTATGCTGACTGAGGCTATTCCGAAGCTCAACTCTCGTCAACTTCACTGAAAGTCGCAGCACCCTTGGGAGTTTAATCTGAAGGACAGCTCACTAAATGTTGGCGTAATATCGATCTCTGTTCTCGTAATCTCTATTTGCAAACTTGGCATCCTTCTTCCCGTGTGGGATTCTTCCGAACGGGGCGTGGTCATTGAAACATGTGTCGAAGACTTCATCCACTATGTCCTCCGCCTCTTTTCGGCTAATGTTCCTCACAGCTAGTATGGAACGAAGGGCACGTCCTCTGACACATTCCTGTCACATCAAAAACATAAAGGTGTCAGACTTGTGGGATAAAAGCAGAAAACATTTCACTGATGTCAGCAAAGTTACCTGATGATGCTGCTTCAAGCCAAAGTTAAATCTTGCAGCTTCATTGCTGAAGGCGCAATCTCCACTGAGGTTAGCTGCCCGAATCTAAACAGTGACACAAAGAATCAACAAAAGATTCAAAAACAAAGACTTTTAAGAATTTAATCCACCACAATGACATCCTGGCTCTTTTTGGTGGTATTCTGCAGCATTTATTAATCTCTACGGTCAGATATCTGCATGAAGGTGCAGCGAATAATCAGTTGGAGATCAAACATTTCAACGAACTTGTCTGTCGCTGTGTTGCAGAAGCCAACCAGCATTTAAAGTTCCTTTTCTCCTTTCATTTATACCTTTACAAATCAGCAATATCACAAATGAGTTGGACAACCAAATATTCTCAGTCTCCTACTCTCTTATCGAAAATATTTGACCAGTGCAAAGTTATTTTAGGAAAAATATGAATTAAAATGTGTCATCTCTGGACAATAGTAAGAGACAGAACTGAGGCAACCAGTCATTGTTTTGTCAGTATTTCTTTTTTGTATCTAATTTATGAACTGAAAGTAAAGCTGATTCATAACAAAAAAAAAGTGAGTCACATAACAATCAAAGTTACTGTTGCTGAACATATTAAAACTCACCTCTGAACAAGCCAGATGTCTATAGTTGTTGAACCAGTCCACATGAGCCCTGCAGTGGTCAAAGGCATGAATGAGCTCATGTGTGACCACTCGATTCATGTGGGACTGCTGATGGATGTTATTCTGACACAAAACGATCTAAAAACAAACACAAGTGTCATTGTTATCAATAAAATACTGGTGAGCAGTCAGACCCTGGGTTGTCTGAATAAATATCTGATCTCTTTCTTACTTGAGAGGAAGCTGCATCAAAACCACCGCTGACAGTACCGTCACAGTCCTCACAGGAGAAATGTCGGTCCTTAAAAAGTTGGCTGTGTTGAGAAGAGGGAGAGGGGGAGATGAGATTGGATGACATAAATTGTTTCTTGAGCTTTAAGTAGATATCCTGAAGTTTCATTGAGGACAGCTCAAGTGGAAGTACCAACAAAATGTTAAATTTGTGAACAAGAGACAGTGAAGGAAGGTAGGTTGGACCGTTAAAATAAAATAAAATAATAATAATAATAATAATAATAACAATAATAACAATAATAATAATAATAATAATAATAATAATAATAAAATTATTGACAGAAATGTCAAATGTGGGCACCAGAATACCAGTATTTATGTTTTGTGTAACCGAGCGAACAATACCATTTTTTTTTTTTTTTTTTTTTTTTTTTTTTTGCAGGAATCCAAAAGGGTCAACAGTAGAAAACAAATATTTTCAAAGAGTGCTTACCATCCTGAATTCTTCATGGCATTAAGGAGAAGTTTGGCGTAGGGACCTTAGAGGAGCAGAGACATGATAAGAGGCTGGAATGGTTAGCATCCACTCACAGGGCACCACTGCTTTCTAAATTAGCACAAGTTTAATGCCCAACATCTCTGTTTGTTGCTCTATTTAACAACTTGACAGCGAGAGTTAACAATCAAGCACTGTTATTTAAATCTTCCAACATTTTAGAGAGACTGCATCCCCATAACATTGCTGATGACATTTCTTTAGCATGGAAAATTAGCTGGCTAGGGTACTTACTTGTTTCCACTGCGAAGTGTAACATGACCTGACACTTGTGGTTGAAAGTGAACAGACTCTCCCCGATTGATCCCTTCTTATACTTTGACTTGATCCTCTCTGGGAATAAGTCGTATCCGTATTCCTCTTCTTGTTTCGCCTGATCCATTGTATATACTGCAGTCAACTGGTTTCTTTGGAATTGTTAGCATTAATTCTTCCCCCGGGTTAGCAACTGCTAGCTGGCAAGGAGGTCATCACTGTTTTCTTGATCACGTGGTATCTGTGGGTCAAAGGTAGTGAATGTTATATTTTAAGTAAACGTATAATACTGTGTTACACAGAAGACAATGATAAAAATCTATAAATTTGATATTAATTACAAATGTTACAGCAATACCTTTATCCTCCTTATCCTACAGAAAAGATCGTTTGTTCAAAACGTTGCGTCAAATCACCTACTCGAAGACGGCTGTACGAATTAAAATCAATAACCCAAATAGCACAGAGGACCCTTCATTTTTTAAAACCTGGTCCGAAAAAACAGAAAACATTTATATTAAAAATGTATAAGTGAGTTTGTCTTTTCAAAATCTCAAAAAGATAAGTAAAGAAATAGATAAGTAGGCAAAAGCATTTGTTTCAATAGACGATCTTTGGTTACGCCCACCCCCAGCTACGCAGCGCAAAGGATGTTGGTCCTTCGCTGTCATGGCTCCATATACAAACAGAAAACGATGAAAAACGACACGACTTGAAGTCTCTTTAAGCCAAATTAACTGTGGCTATATTTTAACTGTCAAAAGCTGCCGGAAAAAAATAAGTGCCAGGTATTTTTTCCAGCTGTGGGTAGTGACAGAGTCACTTTCTGTTTCTTTATTCCTTTTAATATTTTGTGTTTTTGCTTGCAAGCTAGCTGCTAGCCGTGAAAGCATGACAGCGTGATACTCGTGTTTCCCTCTTGTTTTCAACGCCAGCTTCAAGAGAAACACTACAACAAGCAGGGTAAAGAATTTGTCCAAAACAAATGTCTGTTCCACAGGAAATAACATGTCCGGGGGAAACAAAGCCATTGAGTTGCAGCTTCAGATGCGACAAAATGCGGAGGACATGCATAGCTTCATGAAGGAGCTGGAGAGCTGGGAGTTGGATATTAAGAAGAAGGACGAGGAGCTGAAGAAAGGAGGACATCAAGAGGTTCAGGTTTGCTCTGAGCCCTGCTGGGCATTCATCCATTAGGAGCAGGTACAGTTATGATCTATATAAACGCTCAAGCATCATGTTATCTCTATTTTGTAGAAGAATCTTCCTCCTGTGCGCAACAAAGACTACAAAACAAAGATGAGAGAGAAGAAGAAAAAGAAGAAGGAACACACAGGCAGCGGAGACACGGAGGCAGATGGGGCAAAGCAAGCCTCAAGAATAAAGGCATATGACTATCGGTCATGGGACAAGTTTGATGTGGTACTTCAAGCTCTCATTATTTTCACATCATAGTATCATGAATATTAGTAGTCAAAAAGACCAAAAATAAATGCTTCTGTGATGGCAGGATAAAGCAATGGCTGAGATGGATAAGGAGGAAAGCCCTGCAGAGTCAAATGAGTCAGACTCGGAGGATGCTGCCGTGGATAAGGGGACAGCGCTGGCTGAGAAAGAAAAGGTAATTTGAGTATGAAAAAGTGATGTAAGAAAAACTCAACAAAGTTAGGGAGAAGTTAGTCTTTAAGCGGGCTGTTCTTTCATTTTCAGGGAAATTCATTTTTTAAAGAGGGGAAGTATGACGAGGCCATAGAGTGTTACACCAGAGGAATGTGTGCAGACCCTTACAGTCCTGTACTACCAACAAACAGAGCTGCCTCCTTTCTAAGACTCAAAAAGTAAGTATATATGAACAGAGGGTTTTTTTTTACTTTGAATGCCATACGTCCTGAATGAAATGATATTCTTTTTACTTCAGGTATGCTGTGGCAGAATCAGACTGTGCTTTGGCAATAGCTCTGGACAGCAACTACTACAAAGCATTTGCTCGGAGAGGAGCAGCACGGTTCGCACTGAAGAAATATGAGTCTGCATTAGAAGGTGATGAAATGTTGTAAAGATTAAACAAGCTGTTTTAACTGGAGCAGATTTAATGATCTTATTCTCTTTCCTTTATAGATTATGAAATGGTTCTCAAGCTTGAACCAGGGAATGTGGAAGCACAGAATGAAATTCAGAAAATAAAAAAGGTATGTTCAGGAAAATTATGGGCAAGGGGTGGAATTTTTCAAGCTGTCTCTTACTAAATACAACCTCTTTGTGTTTTTCAGGCCCTTGAGGATCTGGGACCTTCAACCAAGAGTGAAGACACAGAGCCAACAGAGGCACCCAAAGAGGACCCTGAGAGGCAAAAACTGATAGAGGAGCAGCAGAGACGACAGGAGGCAGTAATGCAAAAAGACAGAGTAAGGCTCCCAGCAGATTAATGAAGTGTCAAAGTTGGTAAATGGCTGGATGAAGTTGGATTCCATAATGTTTTCTGTATCAAAATTTCAGGGGAATGCTTATTTTAAAGAGGGGAAGTATGAAGCAGCTGTTGAGTGCTACAGCAGAGGCATGGAGGCTGACAGCATGAATGTCTTACTGCCTGCTAACAGAGCCATGGCCTTCCTGAAACTGGAGAAGTGAGTAGATGAGGGCATGGTTAGTCCCAACAATTCAGATGTCATTTAGTCTTTAAATATCTGGAACAAAGACATTTTACTGCACATTTCCACACCCTAATTTCCCTACAGGGACAAATAAATTAAACTAACTAACTAACTTGTGAGGTTAGTGTGGCTTATATTAAGTCTGATAAGATGTTTTTACCAGGAGTAAGACACAAACACTTGCTTGGATTTCAGTTTTTGCAGTGTTATCAATGAGTTTTGCATCAAATTGGAGCTTTAATGTAGAGGCTTACCAAACCCACCCTTGTTTGTTACAGGTATAAGGAGGCAGAGGAGGACTGCACCAAAGCCATTTTTCTCGACAGCACCTATTCCAAGGCTTTTGCTCGCCGCGGCACTGCTAGAGTGGCTTTAGGAAAACTGCAGGAGGCAAAACGAGGTACTGTAGAGAGGGAGCAATGCTTTTTTCTTTAAGTAAACAACAGCCTGATAATTCTTTCTTTTTTTTTTAAAGCACAAAACTGTTTATATCTTGCCCTGTGATTTCAGATAATCTCGTTTTTGTGTATAATGTGTCATTTCAGTCCCTTTGAAGAGGGGTATACTGCTTTTAAACATGTATATAAAGTAGCTTTGCTAAATGTTCATAATAAACGTGTGAAATTTTTCGAACTGGTACATACTCACATGTTGTAGAAGTTGATGAATCTGTCTATAAACTGCTGTTCTGAAAATAGCACAAGCCCTTCATTAGACTCGCTGAAATGATGAGGTCATCGCATAAACATCTCTTAACTGGTTCATGACGTCGTGAAGGTGCAGGCCTCAAACATGAAGGTCTGCTCATAGCTCTGCCCCTGACAGGCTTCTAAAGGGCTGTCCAATCAGAGAGGAGGGGGTTTGTGGAGCAGGAAACCTTAAAGAGACAGCAGTGAAAATTAAGCATTTCAGACAGAGACTAAAATAAGTGTTATTTAAAACTACAATGTAAGAAAATAGTTTTTCTTTGTGAGCTGTAAATGATATAAAGCTACTTTGGAAGTACTAGAGGGACTGTATCAATCCTGAAAAGCCCAGTACCCGATTTATGATGTGGTTTAAATAGTTTCACCATTAATTTGGATAGTTAATTTCTAAACTCGACTTATCTTCACATGGTAAGATTTAACTGCTTCTTATGTGTAATAAAAGTGCCAAGGAATTGAACTGAAACAGAGGAGGGAGGATCAGTTATTTATCACTTAATTTATTGAACTTATTTAATTTAGTGTAAAATAGCCTGTGTGTGTTTGTTTTGTTTCTGAACAGATTTTCAGGAGCTGTTGAAACTAGAACCTGGGAACAAGCAGGCGCTGAACGAACTCCAGAAACTCCAGAATGTACGTTTCACATCCATTCTTTTACATAAGTCAACTGATTTTTTTTTTTCTTGAAAAGTTACAGTAAAATGCTTTGAACATAAAGAGGAGTGCTTTTCAGGTTATGTTTACTCTTCCCTCTTTTTACTCTGTTATGTAAAACACATTAAATATTTACGCTTGATTTTTAGTCCAATGTACTGATGAGTCATGGAAAAGCCTGTTTGAGCTTTGATCATCTTCAAACATTCCTTTGACTTAATCCGTCTGTTGAATTAGGACGAGGGTCCCAGTGGCCTCCTTGCATCACCAGACAACTTGCAGAGGAGAGTCGTTCATCCAATAGACAAACCACAACATCTGCAGTCTACTGTGAGTTGCTCTTATTTCCTCTCACGTACTTTTCTCTGTCATCTTCATTTTACTGAGGAGAGTGGCCATTTTCTTTAGCATATACAAAGAAAACATGAGTAATCTAATTTGCTGGCCAAATTTAAGGCCTGATTTGCCTCCTTAGTTTGATGTCAATGTTAGTAATAACAATTCAGATTCCTGGTTGGACTGCCTTAAACAGAATACCCACACTAACGTGAGAGGAGCTGACTAGGAAGTATCATCAACTGGATGTCACAGCTCTCAAGCATTACAATGAATGTAAATACAACTAAGCCTAGAGCCAAGTGTAAAACTGAAGAAACAGACAAGCTTGTGTCGTTTACTCAGATTCTTTCCCGTATTTTTGTTGATGCATGACAAAACGCACGCCAGAAAAGTCAGCTGACAACAATGACCTCCCTCCATGTTTGCTTGTCGTCTGAAGTCATGTTTGATCACGCAAGCTTCTGTGAGATCCCATGTGTATGGGATCATTACCACTGTGGCGTAGTGGTCTAATGGAATCATTTAACTTGGCGGCTTGTTGTGTTAAAATCAGTTTCAATTTTCTTGATGTGTAAGGATTTTAAAATTGGTTAAGATGTGAAAGTATGCAGGTTGTTAAAACCACAAATATTTTCTGAACGTTGCCTGCCAGGTTGAAAGATCTGCGCACCTTAAAACAATGAGATTGTAGATTATGCGGCTGTAGTCGTTGTCCTTATACATTTTGTTGTCCACCAGGTGGCAGCATAGACAGTGATGTATTTTGAATTTTCAGCTCCTTCCTCATGTGTCTTTGCAGTCTGTCACTTACTTATGTTTTGTTCTTGAATGAAAGTGTCAGACACAGAAATATTTGATTATGAATGAATCTCAACCAATAACATACCTCCACTTTTTTTCCAGAAACCTCTGAGGAGGATCAATATTGAGGAAATAAGTGGAAAGGTGTCAGTGCCAGAGATGGTGTCTGGTGAACCCGAGTCCTCCAAGCAAGAAGTGGCGAGAACAAACGAATCCTCCTCACTGTCATCATCACCCAGTGCCAAAATGATCAAAATTGAGGAAATTGCAGAAATCCCATCTCACTCATCAGACCAGTTAGTAACAACTCTTTTTAGTACTTCAAGATCAGGATCTTTGTTCGGTTTGAGAAGTGTCTTTTCCAACTTATATTCTGCCTCTTTTACCCAGAGTTACATCAAGCAGACAGCCTAAACAAGCATCACAGGAGGAAATGGCTCCAACACCTGAAACATCATCAAACCCCTCACCATCAGTCACCGACCTGCCTCCTCCTCCAACCAACAGCTTCCAGCTGGAGGCCGATCTCCGTAAGATCGGAAACCAGCCTGAAGTCATTTATAGATACCTCAGGGTGAGCTGTGGCTTTGAAAAGAACAAACAGGACATTAGCGCTGCCATTACCAGCAACCAGATTTAAGCTCAGTGTCTTTTTGTTCTGCAGCAAATCAAGCCTGAGGCTTACACAAACATTTTCCAGAACTCCCTTGAACCTGACATTCTCAACAAGATCCTAAACACGCTGCAAGGTTTCTACATAACGTAAGTTCTAAAGAAACCGTTTTCATCTTCAGCCATGTGTTGCTTCGTGTTGTGCTGTGATTTAACTTCTGTCTTGTGCAGGAATGAAGCACCAAGCATCACAATGGAGATCCTCAGGAGTCTCGCAAGTGTGAGGCGCTTTGACATGGCCGTCATGTTCATGTCATCCCCAGAGAAGAAAGGTTGAGTCCCTTTGATGCACTACTTTCAGAGAGTTTCTCTTTTTTTCCTACATAGTCTTTCATGTAAGTAACTGCTGTGCTACTTCTCTCCCCCCAGTGCTCAAAGAGCTGTTTGACTTCCTCCACCAAACTGAGCTGGAAGCTTCTTCTATCACGGCGTTACAGAAGAAGTACGGGGTGTGATGTTTAAAGTTATATTGAATCTAAAAGTTTTACAGAGTATAAATGTGAACACATATTGCTGCATTGTTCCAAAAGGAAACCAAAGTAGTTTTGTTCTAATAAACTTCCAGTCATTTTAATTGCATTTGTCTGCTTTGTTAAAGATCCATAATAATAAATATCATATATTTTTCTTCCTTACTCCATGTTTATTACACCTGGAATTTTTTATCTTACACAAGATGGAAATGTGTAAATGGTAGCCCCTGAGTCATGTGGATCTGATGAGTACACTTACTGAGAACTATGTCTGAATCCCATCAGAGTCTCAGGTATGTTAAAGCTCCAACACATGCCCATTTATTCCAAGTTCTTTGATAACAAACTGCATTTTTTTTCCTTAATTAATATTAGTTCTTGAATTGGTTCAGAGAATTTGTATTTCCAGTATGACCTCACAAATGAAATATGAAGGGTCCTAAAAAATCTGTATCCCTGCGCGCCATGTCATCACCTTGCACTATTCACTTTACTTTAATAACAATAAAGCATCATGGTAATGCTTTATTTAAAGGGGTCTGTACAAAACTGACATGGCTACGAGGCATACTACACAAAACAGTAATACTTCTAGGCATACTACTTAAACAGCTAGGCACACTTTTTATATTATGGAACATACTACACATACTACTAGGCATTCAACTCATGATACTAGCCATACTAGTCATTGTACCAGGCGTAACACCAATACTACTCATACTTTTAAGCATACAACTCAAACTTGAGGCTAACCACTAATACTACTAGGCATACTACTCATACTTCTTTCATTCCTTTGCAATGATAAAGTGTATTTTTCTTTCATTTTAAGTACCTGCTTGGGGAGTAATGGTCTGGAGTCAGTTTGAAGAGAACATATGAATTTACAACACATCAAGAAAAAAATGTACAAAGCATAATTGTACAATCAGCTATAAAGTGAGATAAAACTCCAGGGTATAACAAAATGGCCTTGTTGGTAGTTATCATTAAAAATAAACTTACATTTATCATTAATTTATGAAAAAAATGTCACAAAATCAAGGCCATGACAGCTTTTCTTAAGAATTGAGACAAATTTATTGAAACAGACTGAAAAAACATCATTTACTTCTACACAAATATAAAACAGTTATCAAGAATAGAGGAATCATTTATACATGTGTGTGAGGGGGTGCTATTAAAGTGACGTCTCCCTGGAGTCCCTCGGAGGCCTGAAGGTCAGTATCTCTGTGAAGGTGTGACCTGCAGACACACAAAATAGATCTAAATCACTGCTCAATGACACAATGAGCAACATGCACATCCAAAACAAATCCTATTAAGATTTTTAGTCTAATATCTTCTCTAATTTTGCTCAGTCTTATCTCAACCAGCTCTTGAAAAAAACTTAGCCTGTACATGCAAAAGGGAGCTAGAAATGTAAACAAATTTGGTAACTGAGTCCTGTGGGACTGTTCCGATATCTTAGATAGCTTGCGAATCAATCATTTCTCATGTTTAATGTAAAATACTAATCTTGCAGCTTTAAAAATATAAACATCCTTTTCTCCGTCTTACGTTTCCACTGCTCCAGAGCCAGGTCCGTGTTGTCCATGGTCTGATCATACGGCTGCGCCTCAGTCTCCTCCTCTGCATCTCTGAACTCACTGAAGAAAGGCAGCTCGAGGGCCTCTGAGGCGCTCACCCTCCGCTCAGGGTCAAGAAGGAGCATCTTTTCCAAGACACACACTGCTGTGATGACAGTAAGACTAAAATATCAGCAGGGCAGAATTTTGCAAACATCTCAGTAAACTGAAAGAAAAAAAAAGATCTTTACCATTTGAGCTAGCTTTGGAGAAAACGGTGTGCAAGTCCTTTTTTGGCACTTTTGGTAAATTTCTGATGTAGTTTTTGGCCTGTCAGAAGAGGAAGCCAAAAGTCAATGACAAATCGGCTTGTTTAAAAATGTAAAGCAGAGGATTTTGACACTGAAAAGCCCGACTGGTGCTGAAATCATGGAATTCTTAGAAAAAAAACATTAGTAGACGGCAATAGCTGAAATTCCAAGCAAGTGCTCATGTCAAGTTCCTCCTTATTAAAATCTTATTAGACTCAATATGAGCCATGCGCTCCTGCTGTCACCTTTGTCTTTTACATCCTGGAATAAGACATGACTTCTTAACTTGTCAGGTGCACATGGCTCTTTTCAGATTGGGTCCAATGAGATATTTATTTATGAGAACAAAAGACAAAAGTGCTTTCTTCTGTGTGCTGCAGACATTTCTGCAGCAGTTGCGCCTCTGTCCTCTCCTTTCATATCCTCAGTGTTTTGTAACTTACGTCTTGACTCTGCAGCTTCACAACAAAGTCAGCAGTCGGAGTTCCTGTTATCTTCATTATTTCTCTGAGCTGGTCGAGATCTGGCAGTTTCTGGGGTTAAGAAACATTCCCTTCATGGATTTCTTTCGTCATTTGAATAATGTTTTGTATAGTGTTCGGAAACAGCAAAATGCAGCCTTGGCAAATGAGGATATGAGAAAAAAATGAGATGTTATAAAGATGCTGACTTATCATGTGTGTTCCTAGTACATTACATTCCACTTTTATTTCACCTTTAATTAACTAGGATGGTCCCATTGAGATTTAAAACTTCCTTTTCAAGGGAGACCTAACCAAGACAGTCAACAGCAAAAGAACATAAAGTTAAACTGGAAAGCACCGGGCAGGAAAGATAAAGAAAATCATAATTCTGAAGAATCTGTTTCAGTGTATTTCACAAATGAATTAAAAGCATTTAGTGACACCAGCATCTCAAGTTTTAAGTTCTTCTCTAATAAGTTCCAGTCCAATGGCACAGAATACCAAAAAGCCCTTTCCTTATGTCTGCCACTAGTCACACTTCTTATGAGGCATACTACACATACTACTAGGCATACAACCCATACTAGTCATTGTACCAGGCATAACACAAATACTACACATACTTTTAAGCATACTACTCATACTTCAGGCTTACCACTAATACTACTAAGCATACTACTCATACTTCTTTCATTCCTTTGTAATGATAAAGTGTATTTTTCATTCATTTTAAGTACCTGCTTGGGGAGTAATGGTCTGGAGAGAGACTAGAAGTGTCACAGGTTTAATCAGTTTGAAGAAAATAAACTGGTAAAGTTAAACTGGTAAGCACCAGGCAGGAAAGTTTAAGAAAAACATAATTGTAAAAAATCAGTTTCAATGTAGTTCACAGTTGATTTAAAAGCATTTAGTGACACCAGCATCTCAAATTTTAAGTTCTTCTCTAATAAGTTCCAGTCCAAGGGCACAGAATACCAAAAAGCCCTTTCCTAATGTCTGCTTTTGGCTTAAGGGATAGAGAGCATGAGTGCAATAAATACTGCCCAGCATCTATCTGTGTGATAAAAACACAGATAGTGTGGTAGCAGGCCAAAAATCACTTTATAAATTAGAGCCCGGGCCGATAAATCGGGCAGGCCGATAAATCGGGCAGGCCGTCACCGATTAATCAACATCGGCCAAAATGTAGCCGATTATAAAAAAATGTTGCTCCACGGAGATTCTGTCGCTCCTGCTACTGTGTGTCGATTAATATAAGGCTACTACACAGCGTCTCACGTCATGATGTCATGCAGGATTAACCTGGGCTTATAAATTCACAAGTTATTGTCTTAGTTGAAATAATTTTTGAAAATGTTTCAATGTATTTTGATGTAATTGTATTTATTGCATGTTTTGAAAGCAGCTACATTGTTACTTAAAATCTACTTTAGTCCCATGCATCAAATGAAAGCTGAAACTTTTCAATAGCTAGCAATAATTGGTGTTCATATGCAGTATTTATCCTGAGTATATCAATGAATTTATTATATATATCAGCTGATATATCAAATATCAGTCGTTATATCGGGTATTGGCCGATATACCGGATATCGGCTTCTTTTTGCCCCCAGTATCGGTATTGGCATCGGGCCCAAAAATCCCATATCGGTCGGGCTCTATTATAAATGCACCAACATATCAGTCTACAGGTTGCCAGATGGCCTTCCAACCCAGGAGTATAACTCACAGCGCTGACAGAGCTTTAAAATGGATAACAAACCTCAACAACGCTTGGTAAATGTAGGTATATTGACAACTAGAAAATATGTCAAGTTGAAGGAGAAAGACAATTTGTTTTGCAACTAAAACCTATGATAACCTCACCCAGACAGACCCAATATAAATATAAGATTGACAACCTCACAGTGTCAGTCAACATCTTGGGGGTCAAATCTGTGAAAAAGGATACGATCATTTCCTTTGAATAGTGGCTTTCCCAGGAGCATCTCCGCCATAATACAACCTGCTGACCAGATATCCACTGCAACGAGACAAAGAAATCAAAGGCCTGGGTTAGGGCACAGGTTTCATTTATTTCTCACAGAGTGTAAAAAAAACGTGGTCTTACCAGTTTGTGTGTAATGCATCCAGTTGAGGATAACCTCTGGTGCTCTGTACCAGCGTGTCACAACATAGCCGGTCATTTCTGAGTCAGCCTGCCTCGCCAGGCCAAAATCAAGAATCTGAAGCAGAAAAGATGTAAGATGACAGTGTGTAGATAGAAGGGACGATACCTGTGAAGCAGCAGTGTGTGAGGCTGAATTACCTTAAGCTCACAGTCAGGGTTGATGGCTAGATTTCCTGGTTTAAGGTCCTGGTGGATGTGTGGGTCAGAGGGGACAGTGATCAAACAATTACAATAGAGTCGTTCAGAAATAAAACAAATCAAATCAAATAAAAAGTGTCATTTCCCACAACAACATATACATTTTAAGTTTTTGCAAATCTGTCATTGCAACACTTCATATTAAAGGTCCAAGAAAGATGTATCAGTAAGTGGAGCATTACTAATCCATCAGACATTCTGTCCGCGGTAAAGAAAGCTCCTGGTGTGGGAATCTGGGTGAATGGGATTGAGTGTGAAAAAGAGTTGGTGCCCAGCCCCCAAAGCTCATAGTATGAAAGGTCAAAGTTCACGCACCCTGTGGATGATTCCTGCTGAGTGGATGTACTGGGGGAGAGGGGACACAGACAGAATCACTCAAACAAGTGTATCACTTCACTTTCCACACCATTATTAAGGAGAATAGTTGCCATCTCTTTTGATTTGTGGCTGTCTGTGTTGGATGTGGTGTCTACCTTGAGTCCTCTTAGCATCTGGTAGACTAAGAATTGTATCCTGTCTTCTGTTAATCTCTCCAGCTTCATCAGCTTGCCCAGGTCAGTGCCCATGAACGGCATCACCAGGTAACTGTAGACGGAAGAAGAGAAGCTGAGTCAAAACAGAGGAAAGCAAGGAAGGATTTTTGGGGAGACTGAGAACTGGTGAGAACTTACAAGTCACGTAAGCGGTCTAATGAGATTTCAGCAGTGAAAACATCCAGCAGCCCAATGACCTGATGAAAACAAAATGAGAAAAATAAAAACCTTTCCAATAAAAATTCTCACAAATTGTGATTTACTTTAATTCAGATGTCCTTCTTGAGCTTGCTTTTACATTTTCATGTTTCATGTGTTTGAGGAGTCGCAGCTCTCTGTACGCCCGTTTGGCAAAAAGTTTGGACTGGAAGGGCCGGTGAAGTTTCTTGATGGCCACCTGCATGTCTGATCTGCGGTCCCATGCTGAGCTGAAACAAACAAATACAGATTTATCATGCAAGTTTGGTTTAAACTGTGCTCAACGGCATGATCAGCTTTTAAGGGAGATCCTCAGGTGCAATTGATAACATTTGAATGAATCAGTGCCTCTTTAATGATATTACTTACACCCCAATCACTCTTGCAATGACCCATTACCATGTCTGCTGTGAAAGACACTCTGTTTGTGACTGAAGACAAAGTAGTGAGGCTTTCTATGGACTTAAATCAGGGTCTTTGACTTCTTCCAACAATGAGATTGGGGGTGGTTTTCTTTGTTGACCCTTATCCACACAAAACAATGCAAAGGAGGCCCTGCAGAGCCAGCTGTGGAGACACTGGGGACCAAAATATCCCACACAAGCAGAGCTGCCGATGCAGAAGTACTATGTAAACTTAAAATTAAAAAGTACAAAGTTGCAAAAGAGTGAAAAAAAAAGAATAACCTTATAAGAGAGTCCAAGATTAGTTTTTGTCTTTCTAAAAATAGAGCAACTTTTGCATGTCTTCTGGGAATGAACAGAATGCAAAAGACACAAAATCTAATAGTTTGTTTTCATTGAAAGTGTTAAAAGAGTAAACCTAGGCTACTTTTCTGGCTGTTACACTAGTCATCTTTTGCAGGCAGAAGGAAGTGAATGAAAGCAAATATAAAACTGCAACCCAAACAAGTTTACAGTACAATCAGTCAACACTAGCCACATCAGTAACTTACCACACAGTCCCATAGGCTCCTGTTCCAACCTGTTTCAGGTCCCGGTACCGCTCCGGTACCTCCCACACGGTTCTGTTTACCTCCTGCCGGTAGTAACCCGTCCTTGACCGCACAGCCATATCAAAGGGCTGGGCTGAGGTCAGGATGTGGGTTCACAACATCAAAGTTTCCGTATTCCGTTCTCTTACGTGAGCGCGTGATACTTTATTTCAAAATGCACGAGAGTCGCGCAAGTCTGACCCGCGAGGCAGAGTTTAGTGGAGCGGTAATTCCTCCACAAGAACCAGCGGACGTCTAGAGCGCTCTGCAGGGTCGCGAGTTACACCCCCCAACACACACACACACACACACACACACACACACACACACACACACACACACACACACACACACACACACACACACACACACACACACACACACACACACACACACACACAATGCTGTTAATCATAGCAGCTCCTGGTCGTCCAGGGCAGTCCATGGGTGTGTCTACGAAGTGGGAGAAAAGGCCATAACATCTGCCCACACTTTGCTTGAAGGCCAGAGGCTACCCCAGAATTTCTCCTGTAACGTCCCACTTTTGGGGATAGGTTTTCCTGAATGAATGAATGAATGAATGAATAAATAAATAGATAAATAAATAATTACATTAAAAAAAACCATTATAATAATCACCACCACTGAGACACTTGTGTTTTATTTCTTGCTGTGGAGGTTTTTTAATAACCTTAACATTTAGAACAGTTTAAGTATGTTATGTGTTCAGTTTTCAAACTTTAAATTGTGTCTTAATTCTGTTACTGTAAAAAGTTATTGGTTATACAAGTTTTGCAGTAGAATAGACATTTTTATGTCTTTGCTTTCGTTATTTTATTGCTCCGGTCAAACCAACTGCTGTAAGGACCAAACACTTGAGCCACTGCCCCCCCCCCCCCCCCCCCAGCAGAATAGACTTGGTAGAAATGGAATGTCATCTTGCTCAATTGAAATAAATAAGATCGCCTAAATTTGAAAATTGTTTTGTTAACCCAGAATGAACCGTCAAAGAAGTGGGTTCCCTTCATAAACTGTATAGTACACAAACAAACCCCCGTGACATAACACACACCTGTTGTTTTTTTAGTGAAGCTGAGGTGAGACTAGCCTCCTTGCCTGTAGCTGGCCTTTACATGGCTGTCAGTCAAATCAACTGTTCCTCTGAATATGCAGAAACTGCATTCTTAATATCTTCAAAACCAACTAGCAATGAAACTGTTCTTAGTTCCCAGCACTTCTGAAGCCAACCTCAAGTGGATACTGGACAAACTGCAGAATTTCATTCCTTGATATGGGCAGTTGCAGCTTGGTCTCCCTCAGCAAAGGACACCAGATTTTACTACCACGAAACAAGACACGGGCACATTTGTACTAGGTGAGAGGCCATGCAAAAGAAGAGGGAATGTTTTTTCATCCAAAAAACTTGACAGATAAAGGATCATACTTATTATGCATCAAGGGCCACCTTGTTTAGCCATGGGAGAGTAGGGTCAAAATCTAGCTTGTTGTAAAATATATTATACTACAAAAGTCCTAATTTAACAAACTGAACTTTCAAATTTGCCTGTTTTATTATAAGAGAAAAATATACTATTTTTTGAAAACAGGACAGGGTATGTGGCCAAAAAAGAATCATTATGTCCCATAATTTCGCACAAAGGCAGCCTTGTATCACATTTCTGATACTGCAGAGACTAAAATACAAGAAATTAATGACAAACAGAAATTATGGTATTTATTCAATCAAAGCCAAGACTTGTGAAGTCATGTTACCCATTGATGGTGAATGAGAATGCATTAAAATTCTTTGAGAATGGAGAGCTGAAATTCTGTTCAGTAATTTGAAACTTGTGACCACCGTTAAACCACATGCCACCAGGTATCTGAGACACTTCTAACATGTAACATACATACATACATACATTATACATATACATTCCGCTTGCAGTTTGCTATTCAAGTCATCCACATATACAACATCCACATAAGCACATTATACTAACATTCAGAGTTTCAACACTCATTGAATGAGAGAGACGCATTTTATTTATTTGGACTGTAGTTTGAATATTATGCATTCAGTGTTAATGGACGACTCGCACAAAAAGCTACATGTGGAATTCCAGTGTGAAGCATTACAAGAAAAATAAAGAGCTAAGCTAACAGTTGGTTTAGTTTGCTGTTATTTTCAAGATTATCCTTTCTTTTTTACTTTCAGTATCACCTTTGTTTATCTGAGGCAGAAATATTCTGTTGTTTGGTTTAAATGGGAGGTGTTCAATACAAAACTACAGATGGACTTTTAAGCTAACAAGCTAGGCACATCACAATGCTAGCTTTTACAAGGTAAAGAAGCTGTTGTTAACTATCAAATACCAAACCTATCAACTTATAAAGACATGTATAAGTGCTACACACTTACTATAAAGTAGCATCCAGAAATATGCAGTTTTTGTATACATCAGAAAGAAAAAAAAAAAGACTAACGTCTATATGCGATTGTGAAGTTTTACTTACAAGAGTGTGATGGCAGAGTTGAAAATTTTAAATTGTAAACCCGATAGCTTAAGTCAAAGCTAGCTTGTAGCTAGCATTGGTTTGTTTTGGAACATATAACTCTTTTTAACTACTCCATGTGAGTCCAGCCAACACTAGATAACGCCTAATCCTCCCTTTGTCCCACCCTGGCCCAGCTGGTGGCAGCAATGTACCTCTACTCTGGGTTTAAAACTGTCAATTAACATTGTTTTCTTCTGTGGTTACCAGTGGTTTCCCGCCACACTAAGCACAACTTTGCAATTCAATAACTAGTCTGATGCTTTTAATTGTCACTTGATAATTTAATTGACCTACTGCCTTAGATACTTAAAATGCAAGACAGAACTGTCCATTCAGTATCATATTACCTGACAACAAAATACAAAGATCCTCTTTAGCCTCTTGACATTTTCATTCCATTTTTAGTATCAAGTTTGAGAACATGTGGTTTTTCTTGACTGTTTTTTACGCTGTAGTTAAACTTCACCAGATTATTTCTGCCTCTAAAACTCTGATCTGCTGTAAGACTGGCATGTCAGTGAGGAAGTTGGCCATTTGTTGCAGTGATATACATATGTATTGATTCCATGCCTCAGTAATACAAGATAAGGCATCATTCAGGTTGGTTAATAACAAAGCTGCAGTATTGCTGAAACATCCACAAACAAGTCGGATGCATCTCTAAATGAAAATGGATGTGAACAATCTGAAAAGTGTTTTAAGAATTTATTGAAAAACACTCCCCGGTTGCCACCATCAGCCAAATATTGCTGCTCTGTGGGAATCATGTGCCTGGAATGTGTTTGCCAAATCTTTGCTTGCCTGAAACTGTACCTAGGAGTTAACAAAACGACTGTAGTCTTAATTACTGTAAACACAAACCAAGCCTGCAAAAGACACCTAAGAGGATAATGGAAACCTGATGTAGCTCCGCAAACAAACGTGTGATCAGAAATCAGTCATCAGCAGAAACTAAACACGGACGCGAGGTCACTCTGTAAACACAGATCTGCAGCACAGTCACTCTGTTCCAGCTTTGGCATAGATTAATTACCTTGCTAATTAATAGCACAGTTGGTGTTTACTGCTTTGCAAAAAGGATGGGATGCCTTTTAAATGAGGGACAGCAATTACATAAATACATTGATTGTGTATCATTTATACAGAAAGTAAAAGGATAAAACAGCTGGTCACACTTAGGGGGATGCCTCTTTCTGACTCCAGGACTGGTGTAACAGCTTGATGGCAGATGCAAGAAGCTCTCTCAATGTACAGCACCTGAAATATTCTGTTATAATAAAATGCACATAAATCATGCAGTACTATGCAGGCTTAATGCTAAGCTGTGCTATGACATAATGATGCTGCAAGCCTTTAAACATGATTTCTATATATGACAGCAGAGACTGCTTATGACATTTTTCATGATGAGGAACCAGATGGTGCTCTGTCTTGCTTTGGAAATCCTAGTGTGCATTGTTTTCTTCCTTAGATATCTTTCTCTCAGTCTGTAAACACTGTTCAGTCCTGTGAAGTTGCTGCCTCATATGAGCCGTTGCATCGGTGATCCTTCTCATAGCCACGGTCAACAGCTCCTCATCTCACCATCACTGCACGAAACATAAGAGGTAGCAACTTACTGGATGGAGAGCTCCTTCTATTAATTAGGTTCTAAAATCTTCCCTGTAATTATCATGTGTGCATCTGAGTGATCTCAAGTTTTCTCCCAAGATTCCTTCCCTGGCTTATTGAGTACGTTGTCCTTCTGTGGGAAGAGGTCGGGGCTGAGCAGCCAGAGGTTTACTGCTCCACCTGAAGGCTATCAGTCTTGCTGCCAGATGCTTTGATGCTGTTCACTTCTTCAAATACCAACTCTATACAAAAAGAGAGGATATTTATTAGGAGTATTGTAAAATTTAATTGAAAAAAGAAACGGGAAAATACAGAAGCCCTCAAAGGTCATGATTAAATACATTTTATTTCTACAGTTTTCTTAAGATCACAAGTTAATTTCTGTTATTTGTTTTGATATTTAAGATCTTGACTTCTTTTTTTATTCTATTCATCTCGGAAAACAAATCTTGTTTCCTTCAGATAATGGGATAACATTTCTTGTTATCTTGAGGAAAATAAAGAATAGAATAGAATAGAATAGAGTAGAATAGAATAGAATAGAATAGAATAGAATAAACTAGATTTACTTTATAGACCCCAAAGTGGGAAATTGCTGCGTTAAAAGCAGCAATTGACTGAGTCACTGAAAAAATCAAAAAATAAAAGGAATTTTTAAAAAAATCGACATAAGCCCTCTAGTTACAAGAAAATACAACAATAAAGATTGTGAGAGGTATATACACCAGCTTTAAATTAACATCTCTACTAGTTTTCAAAGAGAAATTAAATACATGTTTTCAAAAAAAAAAAAAACTACACAGTGCTGCGATAGGGGGAAATGTCATAATAATAATAATAATAATAATAATAATAATAATAAAAAGAAGAAGAAGAAGAAGAAGAGGAGAAGAACTATAAAAAGAATTAAAACAATAAGAATAGTTGCGTTTATAATTATAATAACTCAAAATGAAAGATCACTTTCTGGCACAAAGCACAAAGAAATACAGATTTCCATATTTTTCATATTTAGTTGGTTTGGTACATATTTGGTGCCTGATAAGGGGTTTTTTAAAAACCTACCAATGCATACATGTTTGAGAAACTTAACTAAAAGGCTGCATAGAAAAGGACAATGTATGTTTCCTATATATGCTTAGCTCTACAATATGTAATCCAGGTGAAACTTTTATTGCACTAAATCATATTTTTATGTCCCTTCAAATCAAGCATTACCTTTCCATTCTTCTAGAGTTCTGTCTTTACTCTCCAGTGTTTGGTCGTAAGGCGGGGCCTCTGGCTCGTCATCTGGATCATGGTACTGTGAGAAGTATGGGTGGGAGAGGGCCTCGCTGGCTGAAATCCTCCCATCGCAGTCCAGCACCAACATACGCTTTAAAAGATCCACAGCTAGCAGAGGAACAGACAGAGGTGAAAGATGGAACTTACGGATTCTAATAGTTTATAATTAAATCTGTGAGGAAGCACCTACCTAAAGGATTTGCTTCTCTAAAGATCTTTTCCAGGTCCTGTTGGGGCATAAAAGGCAGAGACTGGATGTATTTCTGTGCCTGCAAATACAAACCAACACAACTGTGTCAAGGCAAGTGATTTGATAGTGATCAACCATCCCAGCACCCCCACATGGACAATCCAGTTATGAGTTTGAACAGGAAGCTCTGTAGACAGTTAACAGCAGTTTTCTTTCAACATCTCTCACATGTTCAGAGCAGATCTTCTTCAACAGCTCAGGCGTCGGAGTCCCGACCATCTCCATGATTCTTTTCAGCTGGTCGATATCTTAGTGCAGAAAAGTTAAGGGTTTCTGAACAAGCTGAACTGATTTGCTAATTTTACCTTCAACTATAACTCATAAATTATCACTAAAGATTTTGAATACAAAGTTTTCTCTGCTCTCTGTGTGCTACAGCAGGAAGGCAGGGGGACTTTCCACAAGTCCTGGGACCCGCCTGGGGCCATAAGTCTCTTGTGGTCATAAAAAATATCACAAAGCCGCTGATACTTTCTGAACTCTTCTAAATTTAGAAGGACAGAATTCAGACTGACCATTGAAGTACATTTTTGTTTTTGTATGACATTTTGAAGAAGTAATCTTTATCCTGTAAGTTTTTGAACTTGACAAATTTGCTAAAAGCATCTAAACTGTAGTTAAAATTGTCTTGTGGCCATTGAATTATTTCCCCTTGTTTTTGGTCCAAAAGTGTAGTGTGTTTCTAGATCTTTTGAGAGGTTTGCTCTGGTATTATAAAATGAAAAGTATCCTTGAGACTTCTTTAATCCAAGTCACTGAATGTTCCCTCATCCATACCTTCAGCTGAAGCAGTCCTCAGTTGAGGTTCCCTTGTCTGGTGAGCCACAGTGAGGTCTGAGAATCTGGACTCCTCTGGTCCAAGGGTAACTCTGAATCTAACAATCGTCTAAAATGAACTTGTTTGAAAGCTGACTGTAGCAGGTCTGAACCACAAACCCCACATTACAAAGATCAGTAAATCAAATTTGCTTTCATTCTGCTTTTTGACAACCTCGATATTCAGCCTTTTGTTTAAGCTTCCATTCAACTCTATTCTTCGTTCTCTGATGCACCTCCCCTGCGGAAGGCTTGGGATTGTGATGCAAATCCACAAGTAGTCTCATCCAGAGCACTTAAAGCTGTAATATGAGGCTGATGCTAAGAGGGAAAAAGCTGCAAATTGGAGTGAACACTTGCCCCGCTGAGAAAGGATACAGTCAGTGCCAGGAAAGAGGACTTTTCCTTTCAGCAGCTCACCCATTATGCATCCAACGGACCAAATGTCAACTGGAAGAGAGGTTTAGTCATTTAATGACAATGAATGAATGTGTTTTGAGGATAAAAAAGTGTGTTCAGTGTCCTCTGGATCTTACCATTTTGATTGTAGTGCATCCAGTTCAGCATGATCTCAGGCGCTCGATACCAGCGAGTCGCCACATAACCTGTCATCTCGTCATCCGTTTGTCTGGCCAATCCAAAGTCAAGGATCTGCAGTAAGAGGGGGCAATTGGTTTAATAGGAGGTATTTAATTTTTGGAGAGAATGGTTTGTGCATTTCAAGTGAAGGTCAGTCTTACTCTCAGCTCACAGTCCTCGTTCACGGCCACATTACTCGGCTTCAGGTCCTGGTGCAGCAGAAAACCAGAGAAAGCAAAGGGGAGAGTTGGGATCAGAGTTAAGAGGGATCTGCTATTGTACTGAGATTATTCACCGACATTAATGTCAAGAGCACTGAGGTTTTAAATAGACATATTTCTTAATGCTGCTGCACACTATGACTTACTGATTGTTATATATTTTAAAAAGGGACAGAAAGGGGAATCCAGATCTTTATCTGCATGTTAAGGGGTTAAAACACAGCTGTTTCCATTTTAAAGTCAGTGAGTGCTCTTCCTCTGGTTTTACAAAGCTGATGGTCAAAGTAATAAGACGTGCAGAGAGAAGGCACTCACCCTGTGGATCAATCCTGCTGAATGGATGTACTGTTGGACAGGCCATGGCATGGGGCGGGGAGGGTGGGGGAGGAAAGAGGAGAGAGAGGACATAAGGGGGGACAGGGGTCAGCAGTGCATTTCAGCGCATCACTCCATGCTTAAAGGGCAGCTGCTTTTGCCTGTGTCATGGCAACCACAGAGCCTGGACACCAAGTCCTGCTGGACTGGTCTGAGTGGAAGTGAGCCCTGGACAATGTCCACATCCACAGATGCTAACAGAAACTAATGAGAATGTCAAAAAGCTTCACATAAGTTGGACTACAGTTTGCAAATCATAACAGAAATATTGCACACTACTTTAACTATAGGCATTATAGTCTGCAGCAATAACTAAAATTTGTGCACATACTCCCATTTCTATGGCTACACTTCATTCATTCAATCTATACTGCTTGTTCTGTTTAGGGTTGCAGGAGGCTGGAGCCTTTCCCAGCTGTCCTGGTCGCCAGTCAATCACAGGGCTGACACTTAGACAGACGACCTGTCACGCATGCACTCACACCTACGGTCAATTTAGAATCATAAATTAACAAGATAAGCATGTTTTTGGACTGTGGGAGAAAGCCAGGGTACTAAAAGAGAGCCCACATATGCAAACATGCAAACTCCACACAGAAAGGGCCTGTTGACCTTCTCATCGTGAGGCAGGAGTGTTAATCATCATGTCACCATGCATATTGATACACTTGTCAAAGAAGAATATAAAACAGAATTTGTGGATGAACAAGTATAATAGGTTATTAGGGCCTAGCTAGAAAAAAAAACTAATTTTATCACTTTTTTCAAAATTTTTAGTGTAATTTTTTAAAGAAAGACCTCTTATGCAGGCTGTTTAAGTTCTGTGAATGCTGAGAAGAAAAAAAAAAAGAAAAAAGAGGAAATCTTAACATCAGCTAGGCCCAGCTCTGAGAGGGGGTCGTGGATCATCTCTTGAAGTTCAGTTCAACAGCTGATGATGAAGAGCGGCTGTAGGAGCAAGCTCAAGCTGCCAGTGAGCTTGCCTGTCTTCATAACAGACTCAGTTTGTTCCACAATCGATAAAAAATCCTGATACATTTTTTTAATAATGAGGTTTTTGTTTTCTTGTTATTATTATTATTATTATTATTATTATTATTATTATTATTATTATTATTATTATTATTATCATTATTTTCTATTAATATTCTTTATTTTTATTTTATTTTATTTTTTAAATATTTTTTGTATATTTGTATATTCTATACCTTAACATTCTCTATATTCTTTTTTACAGAATGTACAACTAGTAATTCTGTATTATTTTCTTGTTAATTGTTGCACCAACACACCAAGTAAAATTCCTTGTATGTGCAAATGTACTTGGCAATAAAACTCTATTCTAATTCTGATTATAACTTCACAACTTGCTCTACTTTCCACATTTAAGTCTAAGTGGCTGCAGGCTCCTCTTCTGATCTGTCCTATCAAACACATGAAGTTTAACTGTTTTAGAGCACTTTTAGGCTCAGTCTCACCTCAAAATCTAAGTTTTTTTTTTTTTTCAGCATGGCCGTTATCCTCCGTCTTATATAGCTCATAAGGTCTGGTGGTCTAGGTTGCGCTCCATCCCTCTTTCCCACATGTCACTCCCCACTCTTGCCCTGTTTCCTGCTCTATCGACTGTCTTCTCCTCTCTGATTGAGGTATAAAAGCACCCAATAAAAAACAACAAAAGAATTCATTTATAATAATGGAAAAAAAGGTCTACATTTTAAATGCTGGTCAGAGTCCTGGGATGAGTTTTTGAGTTCATTTCTCAGGCTAAGTGGCTTCCAGACAAAAACAATTTGCATGCTAACAAATACATTACGTGCATCCAGCTTGGTACACAGCAGATGTATCAGTGAGTAAATTACCTTGAGACCACGAAGAAGCTGGTAAATTAAGAACTGTACGTGCTCGTCTGAAAGCCTCTGGAATTTAACGATGTTATTGAGGTCTGCGCCCATCAGGTTAGTCACCAGGTAGCTGGGAAAAAACAGTGAGAGCATGTGAGGAGCAGGGAATGGGGGGTTGGGGCCGTTTCAGTTAATGGGGAGAACATAGTGATGCTGCCATGGCAACCACCAGACATCTCTACAAGCCTATAATCCCCATGGGTTGCCTCCATCAACACCAGCCAGTCCTTTTATGCATTTCTGGTTGAAAGTGCATACATACATACATTTAGCTTGCAGTAAAAATGAATGGATTTGATATTCACAGCTCATTGAAGTCTTCTAGTTTTGCAGCAGGTGTGAAGACGTCCAGCAGTCCTATTACCTGCAGCATTAGAGACAAAGAGAGGCAGAGCTGATCAATATCAGAGCAGAAACGTGCACACAGCATCAGTCTGTCTCTGGATAGTTTTTCCAAGGAGCACTTACATTCTCGTGTTTCATATGCTTTAGCAGCCTCAGTTCCCGGTATGAGCGGCGGCTGTGGATCAGAGACTGAAAAGGCCTGGATAGTTTCTTCACTGCAACCTTCTGTCTTAGGACGACATCATACGCTGAGCTGGGGAGAGAAAGAGAAAGAGATTATTTGAATGTAAATAGCAGCCAGTGTTACTTTGAGGATGGAAAGACTTTATGAAAGTCACTTTTAATGTGAGGAGGCACTAATGATTTGATCCCCCATCAGGAATTAACAGATCAATGCAAATCTGATGTGAAGCTAATACTAGACTCATGCTCAAACTACTTTATAGAAGCAATGTCTGAAAGTCAGAAAATAGCAGCGCCTGACCAACAAGCTGATATCAAACTTCAAAAAATGCATTTAATATTCATAAACGTGATCCCAGAAGGGGTATCTGGCTTAAAATTGGTGTAAATTTTTTTTATATAAAACCTTTGACTAGAGAAAAAAAGAGTAACAAAAATCTAAATAATTTGTGTAATAGCATCTAGCAACACTCTTGTCTCTGTGTCCTGTAAAGTAGTCATAAGATTTGTCTGCGTATGAGATAAAACCCAAATACACTCATGCTTGCAAATTCTTATTTTTTTTTGTTTTACATATAAAACTTTTTCCATCACTGTCTTTGAATCACTGCTCACTTACACAGTAAAATTTACTGAATTAGATTTGAGCTGAGACTAGAGCTGGAAATCACTGTTAAAACATTTGTGGATGTGTGATGAAATCTTTTAGTAATACTACTGCATGGCTATCTGGCACAGCAAGACCCAAGCCCCAGACAGTCAATCTTCTCCATTAGACCAGGACAGAAAGCTCATCAACATCAGCCAAGCTCTACAGGGGGCTCCACACTACGGCTCGTGACTGGCAGCTTCAAGCTGACCTTGGAATACAGCGCAAGTTCCCAATCAACATCACAACCACTCCCTGCCCAGATATGGTGTTAACATCAGAGTCCGCCAAGCAAGTGGTTCTTCTGGGACTTGCTGTCCCAAGGGAAGACCCAACGGACAAGGCCAACAAGTGAAAGAGGGTAAAATATGAAGAGCTCATTGCGGAGTGCCAGAGCAACAGCTGAGAAGCCAAAAGGTAAGACAGTCCTGATGAACGGACTTCTTTTAAGGGGAGTGCCATCAAGACATCCTAAAGGTTGCAGAGAGGGCCTCAAGGTGGATGTGGATCCTTAGGGGGGCCTCGTGGCGCAACACACCACTTAAGCTGCGTTTCCACCAAGCAGTCTGGTTTGGTTCAGTACGGTTTGGTACAGTTAAGCCTGGTCCCGTTTGCGTTTCCACAGCAAACTGTACCCTCTCGTATAAGACGGATCTTGAAAGCCGCAGCTATTAAACAATAGCGTGACGCCGTAGCAGCGCGACACAGTTTAACCCGCTAATAAGTCCAGCAAAGAAGAAAAACGTGACACAGTAAACAAAGAGCAACGGTGGAAGACAGGCAGCATTTTGTCCTCTCTGTGATTGGCGTGTAGCTCTTTGATACAAAGTGCAATCAAGTTTTGTTTCAGAGAAGTCTGTGTGCCGCCAGAAGAAATGCAGTCGCTGTCATGGTAAGTGACGATTCTTTTGACCAATCAACGGTCTGCAGTGTTGTAGCTCAACCTTCTGAGAGCAGATCGGTTCAGTCTGGCACCCATACGAAAGGGTCCCGAAAAGTGGGACGGCTCGTCTTGGTTATTTGGGGACAAGTCAGTGGAAACGCCACAAAATGCGCTCCGTACCGAGACAAACCGAACTGGTCTGCTTGGTGGAAAAGCGGCTTTAGGTAAAGGCCAGGGACTGATAACAGACCCAAAGCACCCTATGACCCCAGGTTCTTCACTGATGATGTACCCACTCACTGAAGTGTAGGAGCTCTTTCAGCAATAATAACTGCAGTCAATTCTTCGGTTGTATAGCTATGATCCACTTCCACCTGATACGATATGGCACATGATTGAAGTTTATATAATCTTTGCACTGCCTTTTGGTACTTTCCACCGTGAAGCAGGAGATAATCATGTTTGAGATTTGTCGACAAAGGCCATTCATTTCGCACAACTTCTAGTAAGTAACCTGTTGGTTTTGCCGTCAAGGTGAGGGTGGACATTGTGTAGTCACACACAAAAAGTCTATAACAATGTCAAATGTTCTTTGATAAAGTAACTGAAGTAAGAAAACAGCCTATTAAATAATCCAGGAGAGTCTTTTCAGAAAGAAAAGGATCTCAATCCCCTTGAAAAGAATGTCAATATTTAAAAGTGGTGAAGTAAAAATCTATATTTGTCACTGTAAGAATGAGAGCAAATGTTTGATTTATTAAGTATAAATGTTATTATCCACCAATAAAATGTTCTTTCTGTCTCTGGAAAGATGTTCATAGGTTGATATTCAAAAGCGTCTTTTTTCAGGCGAGAAATATTCTGCCGGGTTTTCACATTTGGTCAGTTTGGTGAGCTGCGTCCTCTGATTCATGTCTTTAAAATGGTTGAGATGAGTCCAGCACAAGTTTCTGAAAAAAATTAACAATTTCAAAACATTTTCCAATAAAAATAAGAGGGAGAATAAGCATGTTAGCCAGAGAGCTTGTGAAGGAATGGCTGGTTTATATCTGGTCTTGACTCTTTCTTGATCCAAAAATGTAAAATTTTCTTTGGATGTAATGCCAGAAGATGATACTGAGAGAACGTATATATATCAAAAAATGAAAAGGATTTAGAGAGGAGAAAGAGAGACAGAAGATGACTCATGCAGAGAGAGGACAGGGTGAAAGAGGATGTGGTGGAACAGGAGAAGTGAGGTTTTTAGATATTATGAAAGTGCCTCAGTTTTTCTTTTCATCCGCCTTTTTTTTTTTTGGAAATGTAAATGTCATTCCACATATCCAACAGCCTCAGCCGTCTGCTGCTGATGCTGCAGCCTTTGTGGTGTGATGTCTTTTCAGTTCTGCCAGCTTTTCCAGCACTCACAGTCATAACAATGACAGAGTCACCAGAGATCAGCGCGGTACAAACAGGAAGGAAACATGGGTGAGAGTTGAGAAACACTGTGCCGCGGAGCAGGAAGAGAGCAAAAGCAGGAAGTGAAACACTGGAAGAAGTGGATCCTGAAGTTTATACTTTACAGGGTTTGTACAACGCTCCACTGTCTATGTTACAGCATATATACATATTTCAAGGACAAATTTATCTGCACTGGTTGATTTAATAAAAGCAAACCTTACATTCCTGCTTCTTGTAAGCGTTACAGTTTCATACCTTCAATTTCTCTCCTTGCAGTAATGAGATGCACCTTTGTTATATCTACAGCTTCCCTGGTTATTTTTAACCTTGTTTTGTTCCATAACATAACAGGAGACAAGCTGCAGAATGGATTCATTTGTATGTACTTGATGATATGTAAAATACTCCAGTAGAATCTATTTTCCTCTAATGTTCCTGAGGTATCACCTCGGGGCAGAACCAAATTTTCATGACCTTGTCTCTGACCATCCGTAAACCTGAAACCTGAGAAGAAGCAGCTCTTAAACTGACTTACAAATGACATACAAAACCCCAAGCGACAGTTTCTATCTGGAAATGGGCTGAATGACATCCTCCCATCAAAATACAGCCTTGGGAAAATACCTCAACTCTTTATTGCAACTGGTTAAATATTTACTAGGCGTTGTTTTGGAGTCCTGAGGTTCTGGGAAGTAAAGACAACACCAGACTGTATTTCATTTCAGCGTATGATATCCCAGTAAACAAATACAGGACATTTTTATACTTCAGCAGGGCACACTTATTTGTTTTAATCACCTCGAAGAAAAACATGTTTTACTTTTGGGTAGAGAATAGTTTGCTCAGATTGGTAAAAAAAAATGTATACAAAGGAGAAGAAAAAAATCTTCCTGCCTAACTTGGAGGAGGAAAATAAATCCATTTATCTAACAATGTCAAACAAGGTGGATTACCAGGTTTGAGTTTGCATTAAGAAAACAGTTTCTGGTCTGACTCCTGCCTCTTGTGGCTTCATCTCACTGCTACAATCTGTACTTTCTGTAATCCATCCAAGCCTTACAGAGAGAGCCATACTGCAGCTCACTGTCCGTCATTTCTGTCTTCCAAGCGTTCGTCAGTTCACAGCAGGTACAGTGTACAGTATACAAGGTCATCTTCAGGCAGACAGTATGCACAGCAAATGAAGCCTGTTTCCTTTTTTCCACACTATGAACATCTCTGTAAATATTACTGTATCATTTTACGGTGACCTGTGATGCTTACATGCTTGAGTACACTCCTCTTGCATGGCTGAATGCATTCATGCAGCCCTGTGTCTTGTAATCACCTGCTGCCGGTCCGGATGTCCCTGCCAGGCTTCAGCCAGGACAGCAGCCAGTCCCCTCCTTCTCTGACAAGAGCCAGGCTTTACTGCGCTCACATTCCTTCCTCTCTGCCATCTTCCATACATGGGCCTGACTGCACTGCTTTCCCAGCAGCCCAACCACAACATCAATTTTTCTCATCCTCTCCCAGTGTCTTTTTGTGTATACACATCTGAGCACTTCAGTGTGTCTCTGCTCTCTGAAGGGGAGATAAAGAGAAGGGGGCTAATAATTAAAATACAAACACTCAGATCTGCTGTAGAAAAATTACTCTTACGTACAATTTCTGTTTATATCAGTTGTGACCAAAGTGCAAGGATACTGACTGTTAAGCGTTCAAAGAAACTGTTTGCATTTCAGGGAACTTAACTTTTCAGATTTCTTGCCAAAAGTATGCTCTGAAGATACTCCTACTTTAATACAAATAAGGATAAAAGCGAAGCTAGGTGTATTGCAAAGCTATGCTATGCTAGCTGAATTTTGTTGTTAACAGACTGTTGTTAGGAGCCGCCCTGCCTGTTACAGCAGCTCTGTCTTCTTTGTCCATTTCTTGTAATTTTTTCGTCTCTTTTTCGTCATCTTTGTATTTGGAGTGGGTCATTATTCTGTGTGGTTCATTTGTTGGTTGTGTACACCAAACTGGTTTTGACTTAAGTGATATTTTTTCTATTTTTGCTCCTGTGTTTATCTAGAGATCCTACATGTAACTATGGCTGCACCGTTTACATGTGAAATCAGCTGTTAGCAGCCTGTAGCGTGTTATTGCTAACAGGTGCAAGGCCTGATGTTCCCCACAAGGTGAGGAGAAGGAGGTGAGAATGACATGCTGGTTCCCAGGTGTCAGCTAAGAAGTGACGACATCGACCTGTCCTTCCATCTATCGTTACTGAGAACCTAAGATCTATCTCCAATAAGATGGACGAGCTAGCAGTGCTAATCCAGCAACAGAGGGAATACCAGAAGGTAGAGTAGCATCATGCTATACACAGACATGGCTAACAGAGCTAATACCAGACACCAACGCCACATTGGAAGAACTTCACCTGCTGTGAGCAGACCGGATCCACGAGACAGAGATGGAGCGAGACTGAAGAAGCTCAGTCCTGGACCCTGAGGAGGTGGAGGCTGGCTGAACTGGAGAGTGGTGGACAAGCTGTCATCATCTATCTCGTTATGACCTTTCTGCACTTTCTAATCTATACAATTTCTTACTTTTGTTTTCTTGATTGATGCTGTGACTCCTCATGAATTTCTAAAGTATTTACAATTCTATTACATTCTATTCTTTTCTGTTCTATTTATCCAGCCATAGATTTATCAATACCCTTTTCTTATACATGAAAGAGGAACCCAGCTATTCACAGATACATCTACCCATCTTTCAAAATTCCCTTCTTTAGTCTGTTGATGCATTCAACCATTATTTCATCAACCCATCCATCCATACAAGTTTTTACAAACATGCACACAAAAAAATCCAAGTGAAAACTCTCACGTTCTGTATCTGTAAACTGCTCCTTTTGAGCAGTTAGCAGATACATGCACTGGTTCCCACACTTGCAATTTCATGACAGCAAAAACATCTCAAAATGATACCACTGTCACACAGTGACTACCATTCACACAAACAAGATCAGCAATCAAATCAAACCAAACCCCAATCTTGTTTCCCTGCCTGGTTTTTCGTGTTTTCAATCGAGCCTGACAACTGCAAACATAACAATTTTGACATGTGAAATGAGGAAGCCATGTTTTATTCATAGATACCCAATTGAGGGGCTTCTTCTTGCCAAGTTCTGCTTTGCCGAACAGATGTTACATATGCTGATGTGAGATGAAAGTGGCTTTGATAAGCTTGGAGCATGTTCTGTCTTTATTTTCCACTCCAAACTGGTCTAAAATTGGCCCAATTTCTGTGTAAAGAAACAGAAGCAGAAAAAGAAAGAATATTCAGTGGGATCAAAAGGCTGAGACAACAATGAATCTGGATTAGGCTAGGGATACTGCAGGGTTTAGTCCTCCAAACTTTATGGCTTACTGAGATTCAAGAAGGCCTGTGTGTTAAATTATTAAACCAGCCTTTCCTCTGGATGCTTCGCCCTCTTCTGTCTCACATTCTCGGTTATAAATTCTCCAAATTTCTCTCTACACTGCTGCATACCTACTCTACAGCTCTATCTCTTAGCTCTATTCCTCTGTGTTGCTGTTCCCTTTATCCCTTGGGTGATGGGGTCCAAGTTCTTCAGCGCTTGCTGTAATAGATTATAGCATCTTGTCGGATCCTTGACCTCAGGCCTGCAGTCTCAAGAGCTTAAACCGTGAGAACAAAGTGCTGTTGGAGATAAATGATGAGAGCAGTTTTACTGTGCATCTTAAGAGGTGGACTCTCTGAGACAATCCTCACCCCCTACTGTGACACACATGATGTGATCTGAAGTCCACCCTCCTTCCCCCATTCACCACCTAGTTGCTAGTCAAGTCTTGGCATGTGAAAGCCACAGACAATAGCTGGAGATCAAGATCAGCAGTGCAGGATGTCGTTTGCTGGTGCGTGGAGGAAAATCCTTTGTTTTTATTTAGAGTTACAGAAAGAGAGTTAACTTCCCAAATGCCATCATGTTTTTTATGTAATGTCTCAATCTTTCACTTTCCTCTTTTAATTTCAAACCAACCGACATAAAAACACTCCATGTGTGGCAGGGAATGACTCGCAGACACAAAGGCTTTAGAGCAGTGATTCTCAGCCAAGGGAGCTTTTCATTATGCCAACTGCCTCCTTCACTCATGTCTCTTCCTAGTCCCTTAGCTCCTCCCAGCTGCAATGTGAGAGACAAATGTGAAAAGAGGCACATGGATGGAGGCATGAAGGCTGCAAAACAACATTCCTGGTTCAACAGCATCAGTCTTAAGTAGGGGGACACCAATCACCTATCTTTAAAAAGCCTGACCTGCCAATACCGATTTTTATTTCTTATTTTTTATAACTGACAGCATAAACCTTCAATATTCCAATCTTATTTCATTAAAAATCTTTGAACAATACCTGTGAATAGAGCCCGACCGATTAATCGGTCGGGCCGGTCGGGCCGATTAATCGGTCGGGCAAATTATGCCTGTCACCGATTAATTGACATCTGCCAAAATGTAGCCGGTTATAAAAATGTTTGCTCCATGGAGATTCTGTGGCTCCTGCTTCTGTGCGTCCGTGTGTTGGGCTGCACACTGCCCGAGTGCCCGCCCCCTCCGTCCACCATTATCTAATGTAAGACTATAGAACGACGTTTTAACGTTGCAAGAGTTGCTTTTTTGTGAGATAAACAGAGATAAATGCTACTGTTAATTCACACGTCTACCATTATCTAATGTAAGACTATAATACGGCGTTTTAACGTCGTTTAAGTTGCTCATTGTGTGTTTATATATATATATATATATATATATATATATATATATATATATATATATATATATATATATATATATATATATATATATATATATATATATATGCTTACTGTGTTTAAAGTTTGACTTCTTTATTAATTATTGTGTTTACAGCTTGTTCTTATTTATCATTGGTTAACACTACAGTTCTTATGTTGACAGTTTTATAATTAAAGTTCCTTGTTTTAATTTAATAGTGTTGTCTCTGTCTTGAATCATATGGATATCATAGTGATTTGTGATTATATACAGTATATATCCCATGTAAATCAATGAATTTATTATATAAATCAGCCGATATATCGGATATCGGTTGATATATTTGATATCGGCTTTTTTTTGCCCCCAGTACCGGTATCGGCATCAGCCCCAAAAATCCCATATCGGTTGGGCTCTACCTGTGAAACAATAAAATCTTAAAGTTTTAACTTAAACAACCAAAAATGTGTCCTGAATTTTAGGTCTCAGAGCAAAAAGCAAGAATGGCTGGCTGTCAGACCTTCACGGAGTTATATAAGATCAGTTTCAAATGTAAGGATGAGCCGATCACGATCACCCAAAATTAAGGAAATCGGCACCGATCGATCAGTGCATGTCTGGTCTTAATCATGTAAAACTGTTTATTACATGAAGATGAAGTGCATTCACATATAGGGTCTCTTAAAGGGGAGCTTCAAGTTTGCTGTTACAGAGCCAAAGTTTTTGATGTGGCTCAGGAGAATCAGAAGAGCAAGATGTAAGGATTCATAGCAGCTGCCTCCAAGTGATTGCACTGATGGAGAAAAAAAACTCTTCTTCATTTCTCTACATTTCTGGTTGTAAGGGTAAAGATGGGGGAGAAAAATATCAGGGGTGATGCATGAATGCAACTTTGGAGGCATGGAATGTAAATTTACATTAGAATTGCAGTTAGGTCCTCGTAGCCTCACAGCAACATCTGAAATCTACTTGTTAAAATAAGGAGTATGTAAAAAGCAGTTTGTGAAATATTATGATTAAATAGAGTGGTCATTCTGAAGTTACAAAGTTAGTTTGAGTCAGTCGCTCATAATTTACATCATCTCAATTCACATCAAATCTACATTTAATTAAGAGGAAACCACAGTGTTACAATATGAACTTTAAGGTTGTTAATATTAGAGCTGAAACGATACCTCGAATGATTCGAGGTACTCGATTACAAAAATTACTCGAGTAATTTTCTCCGCCTCGAGGAATCATTTAATTTTAAAAAAGATCAAAGAGTGGTATTTCAAATAGAGCTGAGGACATATTAAGAGAGTTTTCAGACCCCTCAAGCTACCTCTTATACAAAATAGCAACTAGCAACAAATTTAGCTTCTTTTCTGGAGTTTGGAGACTAATGGGTCATTCTACGAAACGGGTGCCATTTGGGTCCGCAACATTTGATGAGATGTACAAGGCACAAAAAATGTGTCAAAGTGTGTTTACAAATTTTGGAGCTAACAAAGCAAGTGCTCTTATTGACATGCTGTATCAGAAAATTCTATTTCTTAAAGAGAAAACATTTCATTTGAAAAATAACTGCTCTTTAACTAAACAAAAATGTATTTTATCTGATTACTCGATTAATTGATGGGATTATCAGTAGAATACTCGAATACTAAAATATTGGATAGCTGCAGCCCTAGTTAATATATCATAAAAACCATCTAAATACTGCTGAAGATGACCTGATTGCCACATGATGGTGGTATCTGAGGAAGGAACTAAGGCAGAAATGAGAAGCTGTAAAGCTCTGTCTCAATACTCTTATGTAAAAAGAAAAGTAATTAAGAAACTTGCCTCACAGCTGTCCCTTACGACTGCACGATAACAAAGATGCTTTGATAACATTTCACAAGTGTCCCAAATAGAAGAAACTTACTGCTCATGCTCATGTGCAGCTTCCTTGATGTTGAATGAAACAGCCAAAGCCTACTTTTTTACTCTTGTGCTATTCTGAGCGCAGCCTTAAAGCTGCAATATTGACTAAGTGTTTATGCACAAAATACTCCTCTGGGGGTCCAAATCATGAAGCGGAGCTCCACCTGAGCAGCTCATTGTATCTCCTGTGATTTCAGACAGTGTCTTAATTAATGCTTGACTCCAGGGGACGTCAGCTGTTGGGGTAAAACTGGCTGTCCTGAAATGCAGGTAAGGACAATGAATGATGCAGAAAGAGACAAACATGCTTCATATCATTTTCTCACAGGAGCGCTGAGTATTTTGCTGATGAGACACAGCACAGTAAACAAGGCTTGACAGAGTAAAAATAGCACGGCAGCCAGTTTCAGACTGCCACCTAAACTGCACAGAGTGAGAACTCCATCTGGAGAGATTTTTGATTTACTGACATTAAGTCTTTTGCTTCTCTTATCCTTTTGGTACAAGGCTTCACAGGACTGGAGCATGGACTTGAAGTATTTAGGGAGGTTGGCTCACTGATAATGATTTCACTGTATTTTAGGATGGCTCTGTGGGCAAATGCTTGAGTCAGAGGTTGTGTCAGTAGAAAAGAACTGAATTTACTCAGAAAAACAGACTGGAGCTTCTTGGAGCTGGATTGTTTGTCTACAACAGCAGAGGATTAAGGCCACAGACAAAAATATTACAATAGTACCATTTTGAGTAGGCCTGTCACGATAACAAATTTTGCTAGACGATAATTTTCCAAAATATTATTGCCGATAAACTATATTATTGTCAATATTATTTTGATTTTTTTTTCCATTTTTTCATTGATGTAATTATGATAAATGGGATGATAAAGTGAGTACACCATATCAAAAGCAAGAAACTTTAATTTCTTAAGAGTATTTAACTGTAATTAAAAGGTCAGGATCTTTTAAATAAAATAAATTAAAAAAAATATATAATAAATCAAACAAACAAGACAGAGAAAAAAATACAATGAAAATGAAATGGACTCTCTTTTAGGAAAAAATACATGTCAATGAAAATAATTAATACTAATCAAAAACAATAAAAGACCTCTGTTTTAATGATATTTTTAAAGCTACAAGGAGCCACTGCACAGGAGTCAAAGAGCCGCATGAGGCTCTAGAGCCACAGGTTGAACACCCCTAGTTTAAAGAAATGAGGATTCTGAACCAATTGTGCAACAAACTAAGACTGTTATGAAGGCATGCAAGCTAGCAGGTATTGTTAACTTGCTTCTGCAATAGCGGTCAAATTTATACTGTGCCCCTAACTTTTAAGACGGAGGCTGGCTGATGTTTTGATACCACCTTTATAGACTACAGATTAGCTACAGCTTTGTTCTGTAGTCCTAATTGTCATCAAATTGACATCTTAATTCTCACCATTGAAACTTTTTTGTAGTTAGCACATACAAAGGTCTGGAGTAAAAACAAGAGAGGCCCGGCATGCTCCCTGATGCTGGGGCTTATCAGTTTTGTCTCTAGAAGATTTAAGAGTACTTAAGGCTTAACAGTTTAACACCATCATAAAGCTACCATGTAGTGTCATACAGGGAAAATGTCATCATATTCCCAGAAATCATATGATCCACCTAGGATTAGACAGCACCCTTGGAAAAACATCCACTTGCGATTATTGCTTAATTAACATTGACTGCTGGAGATGGTTATCACCATGACACATCACCATAGCAACATCATCCCAACCAGATGATAGATACTGGTCCAGGATTTAAGATTTTTTTGATGCTTGACTGGAGATGTCTGTATGCACTGACACAGAGTTATGTCACAATGATGGGTTTATGGGTGTCAGACTTGCAGACTCTGTGTTATTTATAGAGAAAAACATCAGGGACAAGGGTTTGCCCTTCTGTGTGAGGCAGTGATCTTCAGCATCTTGATGGCCTCTGCAAAGTTTCCCCTAATATTTAGGGGAAACAGCCTCTTTCTGCGTTTGTGAGCTAGTTTTGTGCAAAGGGTGGGGGATGATTTGGGAAATTCCTGTGTTACTGCTGTCTTAACACTCTTTCAGCAGCAGCAGACAGCAAGCTGGAGGGGGGAGTCTGGCAGCTCAGCTGTTTGTTGATAAGGCGAACATCAGCACCAACCTAGAAAGGAATCTTTGCATCCGCATAATGAAAATAGCCTGGAATATCAGTGTGTTTTCTGTTTAAGTATATTTAAATGCTGTAAGAGGGTAGACTGGTTATATTCGCCGGTAAGCAAACCATGTCAACAATAAAACCCGATACTTCCTGACACAGGCGGGTCTGAACGTATCGCTATGCTGATGCATCATCACCAATATACGGTAAACGCCGATGCTTGTGCAGCCTCGCCCCTCCACGACACTCACGCACACAAACACTTACCACACCGAGCCGTAGGCACCAGAGCCCACCGGTGTCAGGTTCTGGTACCGCTCCGGAACCTCCCACACAGTCTTGTTCAGCTCCTGACGGTAAAATCCTGGTCTGGCGGACATTTCTCTGCGCCGGCTTCGGAAATAATAGGCGAAAACAGAAAAAGAAGGAACAGGGATGAAAGGAGGAAGCTGCGAGGACTCGTGGCGCGAGACGCCGAGCTGCTGTTAAACGCAACGCACCGGCTCGCGACGCTCTCTCTCTCTCTGTGTCTCCCTCTCTCTCTTATACACACACACACACACACACACACACACACACACACACACACACACACACACACACACACACACACACACACTTCCTGTGGTTCATTGTCACTGGCGAACTTAAAGGGTTCGTCGTTGATATTTGACCAAATTCTTCAAAAGACACAAAAGACTTCACTTAAAGGACTTTTAGAAGATTTTTTGAATTTTTAAATGTTTATGATATTTATTCTCTTTTTCATGGTAATACTGTGTGTTCAATTCAGTTATGCATTTTTTTTATTATATTATATTATATTATATTATATTATATTATATTATATTATATTATATTATCCATCCATCCTTTTTCTTCCGCTTATCTGGGGTCGGGTCTTGGGGGCAGCAGCCTAAGCAAGGAAGCCCAGACTTATATTAAGAGTTGCAGCAAGGGATTCCCACTTTTTAAACAGGGAAACTTAACAAAGAGGGTAAATTGTTGGAGGCAGTACTCCAACTGTCAGGGTGTCACTATATTCAGCCACCTGATAAAGCTTCTAATGTGCTGGAAAGGAAGCTGCTAAGCACTGTCAAACCACTGATAAAAGAGGAACAACTAGTATTTCATCCTTGCTGCACCACTGTAGACCAACTCTCCTGGAGGGGGAATGGTTGTTTTTCTGTCCAGTTTATATTGTTTTGAGAACTTGGAAGAAGCATGGGCTACAATTATGACTCTCGGGGGGTCTTGTAGAGACGTACTTATGCGATATGGGAGTCTGATGCCTACTTACGGTTCCTTTATGGCCAAAGTGAGAGTGTTGTTTGCATAACTGGCACCAAGTCAGACACAAGTTCTGTTTGCAGTCTATGGACAGGATCTCAAAAATGCAGCTGGGGCAAGAATGGTTCCCAATTTTTGGGCCTCAGAATTTTATCTCTGACTTTTAGACATAATGTGGTTCTGTTTGCTCCTTCAATCTGGAACCTCCACCCGGCATCAGGGTGGTTTGCAGCTAAGTGTGAACAGTCAGCACCTCTAAGTTCACGGTCATGGTTCTTTGCCAAGATTGTTCTGGATGAGAGGTGATTCTTAGCCCAGAGCCAAGAAGTTCAAGTATCTCTGGCTTTTTTCACAAGTGAGGCTGAAATGAATCATGAGATTGGCAAGTGTGGCAGTAATGAGGGCTTTGTTCCAAACTGGCGTGGTGGACAGGGAGCTGAATTTGATGGAAAAGCTTTTGATTCCCAGCCTCCCTAAGAGCCTGACGCTATGGTTATGAGCTATGGGTTGAGACTGAGAGAATGACAGTGCATGTACAAGTGGCTGAGATGAGTTTCCAATAAAGGGTGGCTGGACTTATCCCCAGAGGTAGGGTAAGGATACTGATGAGTATGCCTTCTGGACCCCTCCCAGAACTATCCAAACACACCCAATTAAGGGGTGGACTCAGAGCTTATACAACTCATCTGACTGGGGAACACTTTAGGATATCCAAGAAAAAGCTGGAAAACATCGCTGAGGAGAGGGTCAACTAAGAACACAGCCTACCCAACCAGACCTTTATATACCTTTATATCATACTAAGTATTTTTTTTTAGTAGTAGTAGTAGTAGTAGTAGTAGTACTAGTAGTAGTATTGTTGTTGTTGATGCAATGTGTTCACTGTATATTATAGAAAATGAAAACCAAAGTTTACCAGAAATAAATGAATTGATATAAAAAATGTTTAAGGGTGGACATATGGGTCCTACAGGTTCATAGTCTATCATTTAGACCAGGTTTTATTCCATTGAATATGTATGCAATAATGTATGCACATTGAACGTCCTATAGTACAATGCATATAAACTGCTGCTACCTTCTGGTGGAAATCTGCAACTACAAGGACCATAAATCACAAAAGTGACAAAAACTTTTAAGGAGAACTTCTTACTCTGTGATAGTTTAAGAGCAGTTCTGTTTGAACAAGAATGAGATAGTACTGTTATTTAAAAGAAACAAATATTATATCATAAATAAAAGCATATTAATAGTATATTTGCCTAAGGATAATGTAAAATGGAAAAGACATGTCTGGGAATTATGTTCAAATGTTCAAAACGTTCACTGTCTCCGTGACTCTGATTCATACAGTCTTATCTGCACAACATGGATGTTCCTCACTGATAGCTGCTCTAGCAAGCAGCTGATTGGAAAGAGCAATAAATGGTTGATCATGATTGATTACACATAGTCCCTTTATTGTCTTGCTTTTGTTGTTTTAGTTTTGCAGGATGAGGATAAACAGAGTTTCTTTGAGTTAACTGTAAAACAATCTATCAAATGCTTTATAATTAGTTGAATCAAGTTGAGTCTCTCGACATGGTTACGATGCTATGAATGTGAAAACACAATTGGTGATGGTGCACTTTATGAAACATTTAAATGGCAGCTGACAGTCAACATTAACAAGGACTATTGTTGTTACATGTCAGCTCCATCCCTAGAGAATGAAGTTGAATTCAGAACATGGGAAGCAGTGGCTACATTAGGGGAGCAAGGAGCTAGAGATGCACAGTATTGATAAACATAAACATTCATAAACATTATTGCATATGCAACAACTGCTGTGTGTTGCAAAAATAAGAGTGGGCTATTATTTCTGCATTGAACTTGACCCTTTTTTTTTCTCAAATCAGACATACGTGAAGGAATTCAGGGGGGAGAGGTGAGTAGTCAGATTTAAATCACATTTAAGTTGTGCACTATTTTTAAGTGTTACTGGAGATATGAACTTTCTGGATTTCTTTTTCTTCTCTGTGCAGGTAGGTGTTGGTCTTGTGCCAGAATCCTCAGTTTCGACTTTAAAGGAAGACAACAGGCCATAAATCTTGTTTTGACGACGGCATGTAAACTGCTCTGATCTTGTCAAAGTCCCATTGATTGGACAAACTCCCTTCACTATGTATCTACCGCCTGATTGGTCGATATCCTCTGGTGGGCTTGTTCTGGGGCGCGTGGGGATTTAAACCAGTGGCAGCCTTTCACTCTGGTATCAATGTCGATGATTGAGCACGTGAAAGAGCAAATATCAGTGTGTTGAGGTAGTTTGTAGATCCTCAGTGGAGTTCCGATTAACGACCTCTGGACCACAATGTTTGACCTGAAGAAGAGGAACAGTTTGACTTTAAACAGCGTCCGGGACACGGAGGAGTTCAGACGAGTGGCTGTCAGACGCAAAGCCAAAGGTGCTGCTGGGGACTTGGACGCATTGCATACAGGTGGGAGATTTGTCAGGGTCCTAACCTTGTTTACATTGTTGACTCATTGAAATCCTTGTCGGTAACACATGCCCGAACATCAGAGGTCCAATATGCTTTGTGAAAGAGTTAGCATAAGGCTTTAGCAACATTCAACGCAGACATGCTGGCTGATGTAAAAGCATAATAAATAACCACTGTTAGCTCTTTCAAGGCCTAAACCACCCACTCTCATTGCTGTGATTATGTGTAAGTAAACTGTAAAATGACTTTTTGTGATTGTTGTTCCCAGATGGGTTTTATAATAAGTTGTAAATTCTTCTGGCAAAAATAAAGTACTTATGTCAGAATTTATTAAAACAAATTGTTAAAATTTTCAATGTTTCCTACATTGGTGTTAAAAATACACCCTTAAATGTAGAAAATCCCACTTATAAAAATATAAAATATTAAAATATGAAATGTCTTTAAATGTGATATTGTGAAAAATTAACATAGGTGGCTCATGCAGCTTTAAAAACTCCTTATTACAGCATCAACACACCTTGTTGTTCCTGGCTAACACTGGTAAATGCTCATTTAGTTAAGTTCCTTTGGCATCCAATGAGTTTGTTAAATTACTCTGTGTGTGTGTGTGTGTGTGTGTGTGTGTGTGTGTGTGTGTGTGTGTGTGTGTGTGTGTGTGTGTGTGTGTGTGTGTGTGTGTGTGTGTGTGTGTGAGTGTGAGAGAGAGAGAGATAGAGAGAGAGAGAGAGAGAGAGTGTGTGTGTGTTACTCACAGTTGCTGCCTGTTAGCCTCTTAGTTGTTGGATTACTGCAGCAAAATCTTTTCCTGACTCAGTCTGAACTTTGCCTGTGTGTCTAAAGACCACAGTTGTCAATCCCTTGAACATGCACAGAAAGCTGCTCTGTTGCCCCATTCAGGCAGAGCTTTTTGTGTTGTGTAGATAAGGGAAGCAAGTTTGCTCCGATGGTACTGTCAGATGCAGGATGCAACAGTGCATCCATCTGTCTCATGCTCATAATGAAAATTAGTCTTCGCTGTGTAAGATAAGTTTTGTAGATTTACAGTTGTAGTAAAGACATTATATCTCAACACTGTAGGACACATTCTTGCTCTCCTCAACACATCTTGAGAATGTGAATGAAAGTCTCATCTCTGTTTATGAAATGAGTTGAAGTGAGCAACTGATTTGCTTAGACTAGCATAAGGGCTAAAAACTTTGGGAAGAAAATATCCTAGCACAGCGTGATTATGACATCTCAGATTGTTTATTTGTTGTCCTATGAAAGACTGTAAACTTCATAATTATCATTGGACTGCAATGGTAATGCAATATGCAGTTGTTAAGAGCTACAGCTGCTGTTTTTTTTTACCTAAATAAACAAAAGTATATGAACAGACTTGGCATCAACAGGGAATACTCAGTTTGCAATCTGATCCCATGATTCTTTGTGAAAACAATATTATGAATCCTATTTTAAGCCTTGTCATACTGTTTCTGGGCTGATTCATGTTTTACCCACTCCTGTAATGTGATTCCTGAGATCATTTTATTGTCTGGTTGCTTGGGTAAAATCACAAATCTTGTTCAAATGTCAACTTGTATCTTCCAGCAGCTTTTCAACCTAAAGAAACAACCCAAAGAAACATTTGCTGACATAACTTATTAGGGTGACAAAGGTCAGACTGTGTGAGGAAAAAGGGAGAAGTGAGAAAGAAGAAGTATAACAATGTTAAGAAAGTAGGCTTAAGAACCCTCCACATGACCAACAAATCCCTTACTCCTTGACAGAGCCAAGGCTGAACAGAAAAGCTGTTCTTTGTTATACAAGTACTGGATTTTATTGCATAAGCTTGAGGATTGACCACAGGTAAGAAAAAGCAGATACACAGCTTGATAACAAGCAGTCAGAACAGCTAGATTTTGAGTTAAACAGGTCAGGGCAACACAACACAACAACTCATAAGGATTAAAACAGTTACAGTGCTTAGTTTAACTGTTAGATACAAAAACAATGTTTGTGCAACTGTAGCATAAAAGCTACAACAGTAAAACTCAGAAATCTACTTGCTGTGTATGACATCAGAATTAGGTCATTTTTTCCATTAACATTCATATACACTGGTTTCCATGAACTTAGCAAAGTAGTTCCTCAATAAAAACAAGTTATCTGATCCAGAGTCTCAGTTGATGCTACTGTACAGAATACTTTTTGGCCACTGTATAAAAATATCTACTTGGCTCCTTCTTAGATAATGTGTTCCTTTCTTGCAGCTAACAGTGGAGTGTGTGGCTCGTATAGCTGTGGCAGTGCTTGTGACAACTTCTATGGTCCTAACCCAAATTCTAAAAACGATGCGGAGAAGCACAAGGAAAGGAGTCCAGTAAAACGATCTCCTGTCAAACCACAAGGTACGCTGAAGTCAACATCCTGTTATGTATGCCGTCTAAGTGTGTTATTTTTATTAGTATAAATACAATTTTTTGATTTAGACATTCAACAGCAAGTTCTTTGGTCTATTTTTAGTTAAAAAGGCTTTTCTGTGAGACTACTATGAGCCACATTTACCTAACAAATCCAGAAAAAATGTCTTATTTCAAGATAAAAGGAGACAAAATTGAGTATTGAATTGATTTTAAAGAGTACTTCAATCTGTCAATGTGGTAAGAAATATAAGTAAGAAATGTATGTTAAGTTTCTTTGAATAGGAGTAAAGCATAGATACAAAAAACAAATTAAGGGCTTTTTCTTATTAGGATCTTTACAAGAAATTCAGGTGTAATTTTTTTTCCTCTGAACTTTTCAGTGAAACACTCTCTTGGATTTCATTTTTTTTTTTTTTTTGCAGTGTTGCCTAAACTATACATTTTCTAAGCTGCAGTCTTTGAGTAATGTGGGAGGTCAGCCAATGCTAGTCTGGTTTACAGTTCTGACACATTAACTGCTTCTTATGCACTAAATATAACCTTCATTTTCTAATCCATACAAATTTGGGTGTTTCTCTTCAACCTTTTTATGTAGTGTTATGGTCCTATCTAATTTTAATCTTGTTGTTATTTGACTTACATTGTGTACTAAGTTGTACCTTTAAGACACGGTATTAAGATTCACCCAGGTGCACTGTTTGTTTATTTGCAGTGCCTCCCAAACCTGCTCACCTGTTGAGTCCCTTGAAGCCAGGACAAGCTCAACCCCACGGTCCCACAACAGAGACGTTATTACCTCGAAATGTTCACCAGACAGACCACAGTCCCAGAGGAGGTAGTGGAGTTTCTGTTTCCTGTGTCAGCCCATCAGGGATTGGTCAAAGCTCTTCCAGTCCTGTAAGAGGAGGGGGGCCCAGTTTTGTGAATGGAGTGTCTGGTGCACAGATCAGCCCTGCCAGACAAACACGGGGGATTTCGAATCTTACAAGCAGTTCAGTTTTAGGATCTCCAAGCCCGGGCAAAAGAGGCATTCAGAGCCGCAGTCCAATGAGGGAAGGAGGGCACAGCCCTGCAAAGCTGTCCCCAAGAATTCGGAGCCCTATCATAAGAAAACTGCGGACCCCCAGCCCTGTGAAGGGGAACATGGGGAGCTACTGTCCTGCCAAGAACTCTAAATCCTGGCTTGGACTGCACAGAATCCCAAGTGGAAAGAACGAAGGAAAAGAGAAGAAGGGAGGGAAATCTTTGAGTGTGCCAGACTTAATTTTTTACTTGGAGGAAAGCAGGTTAGATTTCAAATTATAAACATTTCTGCGCTTAAACTAACCACACACTAGCTTGTAGCATTAAAGCTCCATATAAATCAAATGCTTTTGTTGTTTTCTTAACTTTCTGTGATGGATTCACTTTTTTCTGTAGGATTCCCATTGATAAAGCTGAAAGTGCTCCACTGAAACCGACGCAGTCACCCAGCAACAACAAGCCAGCCATCACCCTCAGGTCACTGGTTGTCAAAAGACTCAACCATTCCACAAACGAAGCTCATCAAACGAGCGATATCAAAGAGCCTCCCCCGCTACAGTCAAACTGCAAGGCACCAGAGGGAGATTTCACAGACGTAAACAAGAGAATAACTAATAACAAAATGGAAGAAGGAAAGATATATGGGTGCAAGTTTTCCTGCTTGTGGAATGGGGCTACTACTGGAGATTGTAAGCTTAACAAGGAGTCCAGTGTTGAACAAAATCATGAGGAGGAAGAGGAGAGGGCAGAGAGAGAAGGAGCTGAGCCAAGAGAAGAAGAGAGCACTGAGCAGAAGTTGTACAGCATCGCCAATGAGCTCCTGCAGACAGAGAGGACCTACGTAGCTCGTCTCCACCTGCTGGACCAGGTCAGTGTGGACATGTTGGTATTATAACATTACACAGTGTCCTTCATGCTTGCATAAACACAAACTTTTATTTTATTGTTACAGTGGTATGCTTTGTGTTGATATGAGAAAACATGGCGAGTACCACAAATAAATTTGTCTTCAGAGATTTTTAAAAAAGGCTTTAGTTGATGTTTGATCAGTAATTTATACCACTCTAACTCTCACCACAGGTTTTCTGCTCCCGCCTTTCAGAAGAGGCAGGCCGGGGCTCATTTCCTTCTGAAGTGATCAGAAATATTTTCTCCAACATTTCATCCATCTACTCCTTCCACAGCCAGTTCCTGCTGCCTGACCTGGAACACTGTATCTGTCACTGGTGGGTGTTTGTTGTAAATGTAGACATTGTCCTTCAGCGACATTCTCTGGATGTTGATTGGTTGTTTTTTAGTCAATACAACAAATTTCCAACCCACTGGCAACTTCCAGAAAACTACAGCTTAATTACCCAGGAACTAAATTTAGATGCCAGTTCTGTACTGTTTGAGTTCCTCAAAAGGTTTCAGGTTTCTTCCATCAAAAAGCGCCTTTTGTCTTGGAGATGACTTTGTTCCTTAACTTGAGTGAAAAACATTTTGCTCTTTAACTTTTCCTCCTCCAAATCTAGGAGCAAGAGTCCAGGCCTGGGTAACGTTTTGCTGCAGCACGCACCCTTCCTGAGGATGTATGCCGACTACATTAGGAACTTTGACCAGGCCATGGAGCTAATTAGAACCTGGACAGAACGCTCTTCTATCTTCAGAAATATCATCCAGGACATACAGGTAGGGCAAAACCAGCAAGGTTTATATCATATTTTTATACTCATGCATTTTAAATTATGCAGGTCTGAATTTCATGCGTTCGTTGTACTTTAGAGTCAGGAGATGTGTGGCAGCCTGACTCTGCAGCATCACATGTTAGAGCCAGTCCAGAGAGTTCCACGCTATGAGATGCTGCTCAGGGATTACTTGAAGAAACTGCCAGAAGATAACCCTGACTATGAGCTTGCTCACAGTGAGTGTGGTGTTTTCTATCCAAAACCTGTGCCTGTGGACTGTGCACCTTTATGTTTAATGAGATTGCTGGCTCTATTGTTCAGTCTAACACTATCCTTTACATTCTGCTTGTGTAAAGTCTTGTTGTATCTGTAATGGGTATCCTCTCTTTTTCTCCTTTTGCAGAATCATTGCAGACTATTTCCATGGCAGCCACTCACTCAAACAGCGCCATCCACAAAGCTGTAAGTTACCTTGAAGTACTGAACTTTTAACCATTGCTCAGAGATAAACTGTCAGAAACGAAACAAAGACTTTGTCTTTTCAGAATTATCCGTTCATGTGTTACTTTATTTCCCTGTAGGAGAGTCTGAAGCGGCTGCTGGAGATCTATGAAATGGTTGGAGAGGAGGAAGTGGTAAACCCTACCAATGAGTTCCTGAGGGAAGGTCGCTTGCTTAAGCTTGCAGCCAGGAACACATCTGCCATGGAGAGACACGTCTTCCTGGTTAGAGCATTAACATTTGTAGAAAAGATCAAGACAAGCTAATGTCATATGTCTCCAAAAGTGAGATTTGGTATCGGTGCCAAAAAGTCGAGCAATAGGACAGGTTTAATCAGCTCTGCTCTGTGCTCCTCTGCATCCATCCTCTCCAGAAGTTATGTGTTTTTTTGCTAGGAATATAACTGCAATAGCTCAGAAGTTTGGAGGTATTTCACTTATGTTTCTCCAACCACTCTGACCGCAACTTTTGATATGTTAAAGTTTAATTCCTCACTTATCCACTGCTGAGGTATCCAGTTAGATTGTAATTCCTGTTAGTACTGGAGATTAACCCACCACAGATTTACTCATTTATAATCCCCATTACATAAAACAGTTTGTTTAAATATGTTTTTGTTTATTTTTTGAGTAACTTTGTAAATAAAAGTCCATTTTCCTCCACAGTTCAACAACTTCATGCTGTGCTGCACTCCCAAGTTCAGCCTGGTGGGGCAGCGTTTCACGGTTCGATGCAGGATCGGAGTGGATGGCATGCAAGTCCAACAAACAAACAATGAAGATCACCCGTGCACTTTCCAAGTGTCTGGAAAGGAGAGAACCCTTGAGCTGCAGGCTAGGTCTGACCACTTTGGGATCATATGTTTTGTATTTTGGTACTTCTTTGTTTGTCAGCTGAAATTTTGTGGTTGGAATCAGTCACCCTAAATTAGATGTTAGACACAACATTAAGTGAATTGTGCAGTCTTTGTACAGCTATCTTGACGTTGAAATCCTTTTTTTTATCAATGCAACAAAAGGTGACGATATTTGGCCCTGACTTTTCCTTTTTTTGTTCAAGCTCTGACGAAGAAAGAGACGAGTGGATTAAGGTGAGGAGTGTTTTATGTTCAGTCCTCATTACAAACTATGAAATTTTCCATGAATCAGACAAAGATTTAATAATGTTGACTTGGTTTTTAAAGCAATTTTTGATTTTAGGTCATTCAGGGAGCCATCGATGTGTTTCAGAAGAAAAATGAAACCTTTAAACTGGCGTCTAAGGAGCTAAACATAGAAGAACCAGTAAGTTTAATTGTTATTTTGGATAGGGTTGTGTTCATTTCTTGTATGAAAATTTTGTATAAAAACAGCTGATTGTGAGGAGTGTGTTTTACAGACAGAGGAACTAGGCCGTCGTGCCCCTCGCTGGATCAGAGACAACGAGGTGACGGTGTGCATGAAATGCCAGGAACCTTTTAATGCACTCACCCGGAGACGACACCACTGCAGAGCCTGTGGCTGTGTGAGTAACAAGACTTTATGTTGTTGTCCTGAACACGCGACGCAGAATGTCTTAACTAAGATCCTCATATCAGTCTTGTAATGTGCGTCCTGCAGGTTGTGTGCTGGAAGTGTTCAGACAACAAAGTGGCGTTGGAGTACGATGGAAACAGGCTGAACAAAGTGTGTAAAGCCTGCTACTCCATCCTGAGCTGTCAGAGAGGGGAGAGGGTGGAGGGGAAGAAAAGGAGAATACTGGAGGTACTAGATCCCTGTGTGCTTTCTACACTCCTTAAGTCATCTCATGTATTGGAGCTGAATATAAATTTGAAGAAATACTGCACATTAGTTTTAACTCAGATTTGAACGCTTGCACCTGTCTTTGAACAAGCATAACATGACTTAGAAGATGGACGTCTTTAACAACAGAGCTGTGTGTTTTCTTGTATTTCCTTTCCCAGTCTGAAGCATCTTTAGGATCCCCTGACAGTGCAATGAGTGGCTTCCTGCTGTATGGTAACAACCCAAAGACCTGGCAACAGATGTGGTGTGTCATCACCAGAACAGAACCTCCTTTCCTCTGTCTGTATGCTGCTCCTCAGGTAGGGAACTCTGCATCGCACACTTAGTCAATTCTTTTTTTTTAACATTCAGTGTTAATGACATACTTGTTTTTGTCTGACAATTACTCCCCAAATAGGAGTATATCTGATTTATGTTTTTGAAGACTTAAATACAGTTTGTTTAAAAGGAAACCCCTACAGAAACCTCTGTATTCTAATTTGTATTTGATCAAGGCAGCCCCATGTAAACACAGTGCCAGATAAATTCATGCAGCCGTGTTTAGGAAACTGGTTTGGTTTGATGCTGTAAGGGGACACTGAATTTTTATATAGCTCATTTTGGAGTTATTAAACTCAAGAGCTTTGACCATTTAAGGAATGACTAAGCACAGTGGCTGTCTCTCACAAAGCTTGGTTGAGTTTAGCATTTTTTGCATTGTTCTGCAGGAGAAAGGCTTTCAAACTCTGCATCAGAAACAAATGGGTGATGTCACAGAGACTATGTTCATGTTTTATGCAGTCTGTTTTCCCATCTTTCTCTATTAAATTGTGCAGTTTTACTATGCAACCCCACTGAAGGACTTCTGGTGTTTAAAAAAGGATCATTGTTGCCATGCAAGCTTTAACCTGCTCTGGTGTTATGACTTTTGTTCTGCATGGTGTGCATTATTAAAACTTGATTCTTTTACAAGCGGCAACCTCTGGTCTAAGAATATGAGACAATGCTGAAGTGCTAAAATCTGCTGTTTCTCAAGTGTCCACTTGAGGCTTGCTCTGAAGTAGCAGAAGTCACATTGACACGAAGCCAAAAGAAGCTGTTTTCAAAGCAGAAATTAACCTATTTACAGTCTCGTTCAAAAAATACCTCCTGTCTTAGTCGCTAGTTTCACTACCGGCACCTAATATCAGAGGATATTAGGTTTGCGAGCTTGCCCAATCAGAGACACAGCTCAGGGTCAGGTGACAGACAGGCAACCTATGGCTGTACACAAGCCCTTGCTACTACCAATATGGCCACTATAGCCGATGTGCTTCATTATCTGTTTCAGAAACTAAAGGGTGACATCAGGGAGACTATGTCCATGTTTTATACAGTCTCTGGTCTATGTTCTTTTAACATCTCCACCTGCTTCTCTTTCTCTTCCTGTGTCCAGGATGTGAAGCCTCTATCCTGTATACCTCTGTCAGGCTGCATTGTGGATGATTCTCCTTCAGAGCTCCAGGGTCAGCCTTGTTTCTGTCTAAGCCAGTCCAAAACCACCCACACCTTTACCTGCAACGGTCTGAACCTTAAACAGAGCTGGCTGAATGCTCTGAAAGTCTCCATGGCAGGATGCCAGCGTGTTCACCCAGTGACCATGGCGTCATCTCCAATTGCTCAAGATGTGGCCTTGGTGGTTATGTAAATAAGGTGTCTTCAGTGAAGGTGTTGTAGACAAAAATGTACATGTGGTAATAAATTAAATTTAAAAGTGTAATTCAGGAATTTAACTTTAATACAGTTTGTTTTCTTTTCCTTTCAAGTGACAGTGCACTTTATTGAAATGGTTTCCAGTAAAATAAATAAAGTGAAGATGTTTTAATAAGAGTCAGACAGTTGGATGGTTGTTTCAGCTCTGTACAGATTTTTCTTTGCTGCCATGCAATATGGCAACAAAAAATAAGCTTGGGGTTATTTTTCTTACAGCAGACAGTTAAAACAAATCTGAGGGTTTCATGTTACACAGAGGCTCTGTGGGATCATAATTGCCTTATAAAACACATTCAACAGATCCCAATACTTCACAGGTTAAATTACAGCAATTAAAAATGTACACGAAATGATTTACAGTAAATTAACACAATATACAAAAACAGTTGGAAATGTTACAAAATAATAAGCTCTAGTTTGCTTTAAAAGTAAATCGCTTCTTGTGTCTTGCACAAAGCTTAAACCAAATTACAAGGTTAGGTTATTGTGTACAAATTAGAAGAAAAATGAATCAACAATATCTTTCACATGAAATGATTTCGTTTAAAAGTATTTTTCTTTCGCATTGTGTATTTTCATGAGCAATGATGTAGTAATAGTCACTCAAGCAGAAACCTGTAAAAACTGTCTGCGTCCTTTGTTTCACATGAACTGCTTTATGATGCCTCACCTATGAATATGTGCGGACTGAATTGAAAATACCAAACTGAGGAGAGGAATCCTGCAGCTGCATTTAAAATCTTTGTTTCCAGAGAGACTGAACTATTTTATTTCATGTGTAACTGATCGTTGAAAATTTAAAGTGATACAACTGGAGCCTCTGCTACTACTCTCAACCATGTCCCCAGTGCTATCTGACTCTGTTTTAGGCTCATTTCTAAAAGCAGATTGCCTATCTATTGCTACAAGATTAAATGTCTGAGGCTAGCTAGAGGAGAAATTGAATCAGCTAGCAGCTTAAAGACTAAAAGCTATTTCTCTGAGTTATTGGGAAGCAAAAAAAAGTTCATCTGCCCTCTAGTGGCCAAAACTGTGAATAATGCAGCCTTTTCTCATCTCAGCTCTGCGCTACCTCATGTATGGACAGCTGAACACAACAACCTTTGACAGAGATAGAATTTACCTACATCATGTGCTTTTATACAGAACTTAGACATTTTAGAAATGTATCTACAAAAAAACCAAACGATTTATCTCTGGATTGAGACGAACATTTGACGGTGTTGTCACACCTGTTACTATCCTTTTTCATAGAACAACAAATTTAACCGAACAACTCGTGCAAATGAGCATTTTCAAACAGCCTCTGTGTCCTCTTGGACTTCACTCGTGTCTGCTGGACATTTGGTCTTAGCTTGGCTCAAAATAAAAACCTTCTCATCTGTTTCCTTGAGTGTCACTTAAACAAACATGACTCTTAGAGGAATAGTTCTTAGTGTTATAAATTAGAATACAAAAGAGATCCTGAATTGGAAAAAGAGGCTTAAGATGAGATGTATAAATCCAGCACTTGATACGAGGATAGCAACACTGGCAGAGGCGGACCTGGTATTTCACAGCACACTGACACGCTACAGAAAGGAACAAAAACAGGCATTTTACAAGAAGGCTACCTCTCCTTCATGCTCCTACATCAGACCTTTTTGTTTCTCTGCCGTCTGTACGATCCGTAGATTTGAGTACCAGAGCCGCGCTCAATACAGAAAACTTTCGTCAAAATCATCCATCTTTTCATGATTCTGTTTCACTTCAAATCAACCAAATTACTCTGGTTTGATATCATACAGAAATTCTGACTGTACTGTCGCCATCTGTTTGTAAGAGAGCAGAACCACAGTAAACAAGAGAAGCACAGGAAGAGTAACAACAAAATATACCAGAGTAATCCCTGGAGGTCAAAACAGTCCTGAAGACTCCAAAAAGCCAGTAGTGCAGCACTCAAAGGTCGACCCCCCTTTTTTTTTTTAACCAGCAGTGAAGAAAGGCAGAAAGCCAGCAGTGTGTTTCCTCTCAGCTGCAGCACAGTTGCTCTGATACCATCAAGCTGTCATAGCCATAGATCTCCAGCAGGTGGAGCAGGAAAAGCCTGTCTCCATGGGGATCGAGGCCCATGGCCCTCACACTCTCCTGGGTCAGAGTTGGATCGGAGCTCCCTGCCACTTCACTGAGGGTCTGAAAGATTCTGTTGTTCTGCTCCAAGAAAAAACTGTTGTAGACACAGAAAGTAAAAGGTAGAGTAAGACTTTGCTTTTTTCCCTGCTTCACATTTGAAACAGTTTGAGTTGCAGTGCAGCAATCAAGTACAAAAAAATTCCTGACTATGATTTTCTCCAACATTTTAGCATCCTGCCAAATAACAGCAGTGATTACATTGAAGAGGCACAAAAACAAGCACAAGTTTGCAGAATATCTGATTCAGTTTGCACACTGGCTTTGAGGAAGGAGAGGATCATACGATTCCTGTTAGCCTCGTTATCCTTAATTCATCTGAAGTTCCAGAGCTGACCACCCTCTGCTAGCTGGCTAAATGTATGGTGGTGATGTACTTACAGAATAAAGAGATCCTCTTCACTGGACACACAGTCTCCATTCTCCTCCTGAGAGTAAAGCAACATCTGCCTACAAGCAAAAAATAAAAAACTTTATTTGTAGGTATTTCATTAAAAAAAGGTAAAGAATGCACTCTGTATGAATATGCCAAAATATGGTGGCTGTGCATTGTGGGTGTTTGTAATGTTGCAAGGCTGTACACAGGACAAGCCAAGCCTTGAGCTCATGCAAAAACGCTAATACCCCTTTATGGCCACTTTTATTGTGCTAACATGCTAAAACTTCATAATTAACACTCAACAAAAGAACTACTAAAGTGAATTAGAAAACCATTAATCTGTACTGACTGTGGCATCAAAGGACCAGAGGCTTATAAAACAGACATTTATAAATTAATAATTTTTGGAAACAAATTCTCCCCATGTAGCTGAAGTGGAACAAATTCCTTACTAGTGTTGGTCTTCTGGCCAAATAGATTAGCAACCCTAAGCTTTTAATGCTCCTGTTGCTAACAGTGTAACCTACCTCTGCTCAGTAAGCTTGCGATACTTCTCCCTGTCGGCACTGCTGAGACGGAGCAGAGGCTTTAAGCCATCTCTGTAGGTCTTTACATTCTGATTGTCAACATAAACATCGTAGAGATCTTTCTTCTCCTCAAAGATCTTCTCTGTGGTACCTAGACATTAGAAAAGCATTGTTATCAAACAGACAAATTAAAAAAAAACGCAAAACTTTCCACAAATGTTGAGTTTTTGCTTACATGCTACATAGGAGAGCTCATTCTCCAGTGCGCTGATGTCGGCCACATTAACGTAGAAGAAGGGGCGAAACTCTGGGACGGCCACACCGATTCCAGGGATGGAGATGTTTGCCAGGCAGCAGCAGCAGTACACTGAGAAAGTGGAGGAGATGGAGTTCGGAATTAGAGAGTGATGTATGGATGGATATGCAAAGTGAACAGATTACATGGTTAGCTAAAACCTTTGCCCCTGGAAAAGTACTAAAAAGATGTTAACCTAAAATGCTAAAATTGATTAAACCGGACTCAGTGAAAACCTAGAGTATTGTGTTACAGGTAAGTTTAAAAGTGGTAAACTGGGTAAAAACTTGCTGATAGTCTTTTTTTGTAGGAAAGAGTCATCTGTATAATTTTAGCCTCTTTCTTAACCCAATTAAAACTCCTCAAATGACAAAAAATATAGATATATTCTAAAAAAAATTGAGTTTATTTCTACAGATACGCCTTTGCTTTCTTGCCAAAAGAAAGAAAAAAGAAAAGACTGATTCTACGATCTCTGATACAAATCTGGATCTGTGAAAAGGCTTAGCCTGTTACTATTTAACAACAACAGATGGGCCATTTTTTTCTGTTTTTTATTTTTTGATCTGCTATAGACTCAATAAACAACATAAAAACCTGTTCATTAAAGAAATTTAAAGAGGGGCTACTCTGCTTTCTAGTGTTTAAAACATAAATAAAGTAACAATGTTAGGTGTCCTTTTCCAACACGTTTTCGAACCGCTACTTGTTTATATGTTGTGGAAGTTCCTGAATCTGTCTGTAAACTGCTCAAACTGGGTTTCTGTTGGCCTGTTGCAGAGCCAGGCCAGATTTTTTTCTTTTTCTGTGAATTCCCACAATGTGGAACTACACCTTTGCACCTCTATACAAATCTTGGTGAAAGAGTCCCTGTGTTTCTCACCTCTGTAGCAGACCACACCTACAGGTGGAGGAGAGAAAATGAGGATCCGTCTGCGAAGGAGAGCAAGTTTCCACAGCACCATGATCTGCTCACCAAAGAAGCGGATGAACTGGGACATACAGCCTGCAGGGTGGGTGATCTGCTCCAAGCATGGAGGTGCAAAAAGATACAAAGTAACTCTGAGTTTTCTATAAATGGTACATTTTTTTTCAGGGTGGATATTTTTCTTCCTACCTTCATCTCAGGGTGCATGCTGTGGTTGATTGCAGCTCCCCAGGCATTGGCAGGGCACACAGTAACAACACCATCACCACCAGGGGGCAGAAGAGCTCTCTTGTCCTCATAGAAGGCCTCAAGGGGGGAGTAATGACCAGGGGACTGGAGCTGGAGCCTGGGACAGGAGACACAAAATCACAGTAAGTACAGATACTTTAATATGACACTTTGGGATAACAATAAAAATAGAAAGTTCAGTAAATCTGATTGTATTTTAGAATACCTACAGCCTCTGGAAAACAAACTGAAACAATCCAATATCGATATCAGTAAATGTTGGTTATCGGCCATAACAGCAATATTAATATGGGATATCGGTATCTGCCAAAATTTTCATGTTGGTGCATCCCTAATCCTAATGTCAGATAACTCTGAGCACTGTGTTCCCCCCAAAAGCCCTTCTGACTAATTCCTGCATTTAAAGAGACATATTAAAGATAGTAGTGTTTGATAACATCTTTTTTCAGACTAGGGATGGGTACCGAAGTACCGGGTACCAATTCAAGTTAAATCAAAAGGTACCATGTTTAGGTACCTAAATGTATTCTAGTGACTGGGAGTGGGAGAGTTGGTGATGTGAGTAAAAGATAGATATTTTTACCACATAAACACAAAAAAGTAACGAAAATTGGTACCGTTGAGTACTGGTAACGATTGCCTGGTACCATATTGTTTTAAATGTGAGAGGTACCCATCCCTATTTCAGACCAATACCAGTACGAGTACTCACCGATACCAAGCACTGATACCACTTGTACATTTCATACTTAAAATTTCAATTAACAGTGACAGATAATTTCTAACAAAGACAGCACAGTCACTCTGATATTCAGTTAAAACACAAAAAATCCCCAACGAGTTTATTTGTTTTTAATAAATTTAAAAAAGTGGAAAAAACACTAACAAACATCAGAGTTTTAGTAAAATTTTTCCCAAATAAAGTGAAGTGCAAAATAAAAATTTTTAAATGTTCACTCTCCCTAGTTCATTTATATTGCCTGAACAGGACCTGACGCACATTTGTCATGGTGTCAAACCGCAGCAATGTAGAGCCAACTACTAGCGAGAAGGACTTAATGCAAGATTGTTTTTGCTTTGAGTATCCACTGCTGGGATTGGCAGCCTTTGCGAGTAACGATACCTTGAAATAAGGCTGGTATTGGTACTCGCCTAGCCCTAATTAAAGAAAATCTTTAAAAAAAAAAAAAAAAAAAAAATTTATTAATGCAAAAAATCATTTAAATTTCAAAGGTCATTCTGGTGGGCAACAGAGCTGTGGTGTGGAATGCATGTAGTAAACAGTCACTAATTAATGTAGAAAAAAATAGTTGGGGGCACAAATGATCTGCTGCATCTCTCTAACACAAATTTACCTGGCTTGAAAACACCAATTAAGTAACAACTGAATGGATCAAGTGGGCTAAATGTCAGTCTAAGGATTATATGCTGCCAAAGTGCAGAGATGAAGAGTTCCCCAACATAGGTAGATTATGGCTAAGTCATGTTACTTTTTTTTCAAAGGTTATTTTTATCACTGTATGAACGGAGAAGTACAGGGGAGGGTAAAAAGAAAAACAGAAAGTATCCTTAAATTCATCAACATCTGAACCGTCTCATGACCAACAGTGTGCCCTTTATATAACTGCCACAGCAGCCAGCAGATGGAGAATCTGGAGCGAGCAACGAGGGGAATGATGAGTAAGGAGCATGACTGCTGCATGACTGGACGCCAGGAGAGGACAGAGTGTGGGAACTGTGGGAGAGGAGAGGATGGTCAGGGAAAGCAGAGTGAAAGGGGAAGGGAATAAAGAGTGAGCTAGGGCAACTCTTAAGATGCAACACGTAAGAAAAAACAGGCCTGTCTATGCCAGCAAAATTCTTGAAAGGGTGTTGGTAAATTGGACATGCAAGAAGTTATGAGGAAGAAAAAAACAGGAAGCATGGAAAGTGTGCCTTTTTAAAGATAAGGGAAGGAAAAATAAAAAGAGGAATTAGGAAAAAGGGAGGAAGAAAGTCCCAGAAGCAGCCACTAGATGTCCTAATTAATCACTCCATTATCTTGAACACCTTTCTCTTGTAGGGGGGATGGAGCCTACCCTAGCTGGGCATGAGGCGAGGTACAACCTCAACAGGTCACCAACCTACCACAGGGCTAACATGAAAAGGCAGACACCACTCTCAAAAACTCACACCTATGGGCAGTTTAGAGTAAGCAATAGACCATATAAGGAACCTGGCCAGTTGGGAAATCAAAACAAGAACATTTTTGCTGTGAGCCAAAAGCGCTATCCGCTGCGCCACTATGTTCTGATTAGCATTACTGAGGCAAGCCTGGCTCTTTTTTCCTTATCATTAGCATTTAGCTTTTTGCCAGCATAAGTTTGATGTTCATAGAAAATTCACAGCATTAATTCCCTCAAACACTACTGTAGATTTGTAGAGACTTTTTGTATTCTCTCTCTTGTCCCTAAAGTTGGATCAGTATCACAAGAGCCATGTTGACTCAGACAAGAAGAATCACAAGACAAATCAGCTGAGCATGAAAGAAATTGAGAAATATTTAATAATAAGGTTTGTTATTTCCTGTTTAAATTAATTTCTTTGACTTTTAATCTCAGGCAAATAAAAGAGATTCTTCCATAACAATAACTCAATCTCCTAATTCAAACTGTGTGACAAGTATGAGAAAGTATCCTGACAAATGGCTGTGAAACAAAAACTGTGGAGAGGTTGTTCTTGTAGAGATTACATCTTTTGGTCTTGTAATTTTGGCTGGAGTAAATAGAAGATTAAAAACTGTGACTTTGCCAGGGATTGAATGAAATCAACCGTTGCTGCAGCCTCCTCAGCGAGTGAAAGTAACAGCTCCTGCCTTGTGCACAAACAGACCAGTCTGTTGTTCAAACCAGCTCTTCTTACCTGACCTGGTGCTCCAGGAAGCTCATGTAGCGGTAAAGGAGGGTGTAAGAAGGAGACAGGATCCCCACTGACTTCATTCTGGCCCCCCTCTCTACCGTGCTGTCCACTGGCATATTGGCGAAGCAGGCAAGGCCAAAGTAGCTGCCTTTCCGGAAGTATCTGTGGACAGTGAGGAGAGGAGGGAGAGATGGACACAAATGAAGCCATGAGTCATGAAAAGAAAAGACACTGCCAGATGGCTGGCCTTTTTTTTTTTCCCAGGCAACGCTTTCTGTCTCTCTGTCCAGACGGGAGAAGGACGCAGGGCTGCAGCTTAATATTCAAATTTAGCTTGTTTACATCTTTCAGTTTAGGAACAACTTCTTCTTTCGTGCTGATAAAGTAAACTGATGATGCCACACTTACATGAAGTCTGTAGTGACTCTGTGGGAGCCGCTGGCGATGGCTTTGAACTCCACCCCCTCCAGGTCCATGTCTTTGGGCAGACACCACTCCAGCATGTTTCCTATCACACCCACACAACAAGGGGGATTAATGTCATTTACCCACAGGCAGGAAATATGTGGATACAAGACCAGGAAGTATTATCACAATTTCTTTATGTGCTTGTAAAAAACAGTGAAACAGCCTGTCCAGTTTTTGTTAAAATTTCATCTGACTGATAGGAACAAAGGGGAGAAGGTGACTAAGTCAAGAAAGTGTGGTTCTCTTAAAATGTTCCAACTCGTGCATCCATCAGGGATATTTCTGCAGAAAAAAATGTTTCAAGGATTTTTCATTTAAATGAAGACCTGTGCTTATTTTGTTTTGAAGTAACAGGTAGAAATGCCCTATTGAAGTTCTGAAAGTCCAGCGTAAAGATATTGATTGTGCAGACCAGGTACTGATCCATCTAATCTACCTGCAGTCTCATTTGTAGGCTGATTCTGCAAAAACCAGAGTGTGCAACATGGGGGCAGAAGAGAATTAAAGATTGCATTTACACTCCAGAAGATGTTACACATGCCCCTTTCCAATATGTAAATCTTGTTTTTTGCATAGTCATATCGAAAGCTCCACCCTGTATGAAACAAAGCCAGGTTCAAATAACTGTTGGTCCTCCTGGTCAGCACCTGCAGGCTATTACTTCACCAAATGTGTCTTTAACATGTCCTCATGAAGGATAAATTGGGCTTCTCTGCAAAACCAACCAGCTGATTCATCTCAGGACTCGTCTAGTAATACTGACACCTGTTCTGCATTCAGGCTTTAGACAGAGCCATGTATTTAAATCATGTCTCCGAGGTATGGCCAGGTCAGAAAGGCCACACCTGTAGGAGAGGGCTTTGCAGACTTCGTTTTGGGCGTTAGTCACGTTATTTTAGACGAAACAGTGTTCCTCTAGTGTTCACCCTATGGAAATTAACATGGCCCTTTTTTGTTCAGTGAACGTTTTGTTCGTGTTGCATATTCCATACCCCACCTGATCTGGTATTGAACGTAACCACAAAGACAGATACGATCTGGTCCTTTTCCTCCCATTTCACCATTCTGTCCTCGAGCGTCACCTCCCTCGACTCTGAATCCGAGAGATGCTCCACGGTGTCTGGGTATAGCCCTTCATCCCTGCCTGTTGGGTCGCCAGAGGTCGCGGGTGGGGCGCTGCAGCCGTCTGCGCTGGAGACGGACCTGCAAGGAGTGGGACCCCCCGGACCGCTACTCCACCCAAACCCCGGCGCTGAGCATCCTGGTGAGACACGACTATTGGAGGGGCTTGATAGTCGGTCCTTGGTGTTTGCTGTCGCCGGCGCCGGTCCCTCGGGCTTCTCCGCAGACGGAACCTCCTCCCAGTCCAGTAGAGGGGCACGGTCCGACCGCTCCACCATCCTGTCGGCGGTCCCGCCTCGTCAGTCTCGCCGCGGGTTGTAAATGATGTTTCAGCCTAAATGCACCAGGTCCATCCGTGGATAATTACAGTTGAGACCAATCCCAACATTGGAAAGTTATTCTAAACAAATTGCAACGCTTGCATTTTGAATCAGATCAACGTTATAAGCATGAAATTTCACATCTATCTTTTTAATCCCTCTTGTAGGAGGTGATCATAAATTTGATGCTGTTCAGAGAGGGCAACTCCTTCGTCTAATGTGAGCTGCATTCAAAACAATTCAACAGTTACTGTCACATTCCCTTTCCAAGAACAGCCTTTGAACATTTGGGAACATTAAGCAGTTTTTGCCTCTCGAACGCACCCTGTGTAGAGGCGTCGTAATGAGTTTTGCTTTTACTGGCAGCACTTTCGTCAAAGGTTTCTTTTTTTCCCTCTGATCCCACCAAAATATTAACATCTTATTTGTGTACATATAACCCCAAAAAATGTTAGATTTTTCAATGGATATTCAGTATATTTCGGTTGTCTATTTCTCAGTTCAGCGCGAGTTGTGAACGTGTCGAATGTTAAACAAGAAAATTCAAATGAGTGTTGGTGACACAATTCAGCGACACGTCAACCACACGGAAGAAGGTCTCAGTTCATCCTGCAACCGTCTGGCTGATTAAAAGGACTGAAGTCTGAAAAAATGGGTGAGTATTTACACTAATTGACAGATAATTAATTTATCTGTACCTTTTTAAGTTTAAGTTACTTGATTGTATTGTAATAGAATGTATCATATATCTCCGCTGTGTAATCTCTGTTAAATGTAACACGCAGTGCGTCTGTTACCTGCTATCTGAGTTAGCTACTGTTTGCTGAATGTGTCACATCCTTCGTGCTTTGACGTTAACATTTCTCAAACGTAAGCCTCACTGACTTACCAAATGACCTATTATATTGCATCTACTTACTCGAACAAATGAATGAGAAAAAAAAAACATACGAAATTTGCAGTCATCCGTGAATTCCATGAATGTTGATCAGCAAAGCTAAGCTAACCTGTGCTAACATGTTCTACCACCTGAGCGATACAGACAGTAAACGAAGCTATAACTGATTATATGGACAGGGCTGAGGTTTCAATAGCACTGAACAGCTCACTCTTTTGTATTTACGCCATAATTTTAGGGAAATATTAGGTGATGGTTTTGCGCAGACATTGTTTTAACATGTTTTTTATTATGCCATGTGATAATAGCTTGTTTACTCCACTCTGATTGTGCCTCTCGTGGGTTTCTTAAGGTGGTTTCTTCAGTCTCTTTGCGGGTCTTTTTGGCACCCGGGAAATGAGGATTTTGATCCTGGGTTTGGACGGCGCAGGAAAAACCACCATCCTTTACCGGCTGCAGGTTGGAGAGGTGGTCACCACTATACCTAGTATGTACTGGTTTGATTTCTTTTTGTCATTTAGTTGCCTTTTATTTCCACCTTTATAAATAGAATATAATATATATTATATATTTCATTATTGTTATAATTCCTATTCATCAGATTGTGAAGTGGTAAGGTAATTACTAAATCGGTATTCTGCAGACACCTGTTAGACCGGATCAACACGGGCAAGTCCGGTTAGACTTGCTTTTAATTGAACTCGGGACAGCCCACTATCTACAGGCTATATTTAAAACCAACAACATGCCTTCAGCTATGACAGGGGGAGTATTATCTCTCTGTGGGTGTTTGTTTTTAGCTTTATTGGTAAAATAGATTACTCTTCATAATTGTATTATCACTTAATTTTCACATAGTGACTGTGTGATTTTAACAATAATATAGGAGAAGAGAAAAGGGAATAAACATGGTTTGTGAAAACTGCACTGTATTTGATTGTCCAAACAACAACAACAACAAAAACACCAGTGCACAAATTGCACTTTGTGTTGTTTGTGTCCTATTTGGTAAAGTGAAGCCAAGCTTTCGACCACTTCAATCTCCCTGCCATCGTCTTGGAAATTCTGCTGCTGAGTGACAAGCATGATTGACATGTGACGTGGGAAGTCTAACCCTAGGTTAAGTCAGGATAATATAACGAAAGTTCTGATCCATGATATGCCTTCTAATTGGCCCAAGGCTTTCAGACTGATGTCCTGACAGTACAGTGGCCTGACTAATTCAGGTGTGGGTCACTCTAAAATTCAGAAATAATTTAGTTGTTGGTTTTATGCAAGTAACAGCAGTGTGCTCTGGGGTTCTCTTTTCTCCCGATGGTATTGTTGAGAAATGTTTTCAGGTTTACCACCAAGAGGGGTTTGTGCTGGCAAAGGGTTCTTTGCCAGCACAAACTCCCTTTACGTTCATTACATTCCAGGAGTTTATTTGCATGAGGTTTTGTATTTCCTTTGTTGGTTTTCCTTTTTAAGAAGAAAAGTTCAGCTTGATTCTGCCTAACCATAAAAAGTCTAAAAAATAAACTTGAAAAAATGAACTTGTTATGCGGTGCAGAAATATCTTAATGAACACATTGATGACAGTGCATTAATAACGAGACAAATACTCTCGCTCTTGTTTTGCAGCTATCGGATTTAATGTTGAAACAGTCACATATAAGAACCTGAAATTCCAGGTTTGGGATCTGGGAGGCCAGACAAGCATCAGGTATGGCACAGTACCTGTGTTGAAGAGTTTTATGAAATGTGTGGTTTACTTGGGTGTGAAATGCCTCTTTCCTTGTTGACATCCTATTTATAACAACATGTTCAACACTACTTTCATTTGACTGCCAAAGAACTCAAAGCCTCCGTCTCTCTCCTTTGTTTATTTTTCCTGATTTGGTGTTGATTTAAGACGTTGTTACTTCCTTGTTCAATGTTTGAACTAGCCTTTTGTATTACCTCTGTATCTGTTTTTCATCTTGCTTTTTGCTCCTCTTCTGCTCAACAGGCCTTACTGGCGGTGTTACTATTCAAACACAGATGCAGTCATCTACGTTGTTGACAGCAGTGACCGCGACAGAATGGGCATCTCCAAATCTGAGCTGGTGGCCATGCTGGAGGTGAGCAGACTTACTTATAACCAACAGCTAAACCACAGGAAAGGAATCATGAAACTTTGATTTATACTCATTTCTGATCAACCTATCTGTTGTTATGATTGAAAAAACAATATGTTAAGAGCATGAAAATGTGTCAGAAAAACACATGGCTCCTAATTCATGGCTCTAAATTCAGCTGTGCTGGTTTAATTACAGATTTTTTAAACATATTTTTTCAAATATTCATATTTAGTGTTTAGTAATTTGCAATGTGGACACCAACATTTCAAAGGCGAGATAATGATATTAAGAAATGCAGCTAAGTTGTTTTGAATTACATCACTTGAAATCGTTTTCTGTAAATCCACACAACATTGAAGGAATTTATACATTTGAAATAAGTTTTCATCAGCTGTTTTTTGACATATCTCAATGTGACTCTGTGACTTCGTCTTTACCCAGGAGGAAGAGCTGAAGAAAGCTATTCTGGTGGTATTTGCAAACAAACAGGATATGGACCAAGCAATGACACCCACAGAGGTGGCCAACGCACTTGGCCTTCCTGCTCTCAAAGACAGAAAATGGCAGATTTTCAAGATCTCAGCTGTGAAAGGCCAGGGCTTAGAAGAAGCAATGGAATGGTGAGCTCTATGAGAAAACTGATGTTGTATGAAACAGCAGCAGTCATATGAAGGGCATAATTAAAAGCTATACACACATAACCTGCTCATCGTCTTGTGTTAGTTTCTATAGAAGACACGTTGCACCACATTTTATCTCTAATGTTTACATAAGACTGAATTGTATTTGCTTTGTTTTCTCAGGCTGGTGGATTCTCTGAAGAGTCGGCAGTAAAGCTCCCTCCCATACTGTACATACTCCTGACCTTTGACCTGTCTGTATGAAGCCTTGTGACTGACCCTTCCCCACTGGACCAGTGATTGCACTCCTCTCCCCCCTGCCAACCCACCTGAAGCCTTGGCCAAGCCCCCTCCAATGCCGGACGCCTTTTAAGCCTGGGACTTAGAACTGAAGGCTGCAGTAATGACTGAGAAACACACACAATCCTCATCCCTCCAAACGCTGGAGGCCAAAGGAAGAGCTGTTTATTCTTAGAAATGGATGCGTATTAAGTTCATTTAATAAGGTGTTTCAGAATTATTTTAATAGGCCTGTTAAATCTTATTAATCCACTACTATCAATCAGTTTTGTTAAAAAAAAAAACAGGTTCTCAACACTGACCATCTGTAGCTTTTCTGGAATCTTTTGTCTTTGCTGGACGAAGCCGTAGTTAGCTTTTTCTTGTCCCAGAAGGAGGAGACAGCGTTGCCCAATGAGGACAAACCAGTTCTTCTCTCTGGCTCCTGAATTTAGATGAAGACTTATAAAACTGAGGAAAACAACAGCTGCTTGATTTTCAACCCATCGGACAACTTCTGGCCAATATAATACTGAACTACCCGCAGTTTTATTATACCTCTGTGTAGTGCAGCAAATGTAATCCAGTTTTGGATACCAAACTGTTTTATTGACTATCTGCTAGCTTCATGGTCTTAATTTACCCTAACAAATCAAACACCTGGTCTGCTACTGTTAAATTACTCATCTGCATTTGTCATCTGTGTTACTGCAGCCTGGGCTGTTTTTGTACGCTATCTTCAGGCAAATTCAATGTTTTCTTTCTTTATATTCTGTTTCCTTCTGATCGTCTGTGTGCTCCCTGTATTTTTTAAATTAGTTTGGTAGTTCAAGCTTTTTTTCCATTGAAATCCTTGAGTGCAGCTTTGGCGTATTAGTTGTTTAGTTACCGGACACTAACTGTATGCTCAAAGTTTTATGGTTGCATATTTATATCTGCTTGTACAGTGAAGATGATTCTCAGTAAAGATTGCTATCAAAGATTGTACCATGTCTGTGTGGTGTCAAGTCATAAGAAGAGATGAAGGGATGGAGGAAAATGTTTTATCTTTTGTATTACAAATAATTGTACATTTAACTGCACAGGATATAAAGCGTCATAGCAGCAAGTCAAACGGACCAATGTTGTAGCCCAAACTGACCACCTGCTGCGTGACAGCTGATTTGTCATTGTCCGTCACAGTCCAGAATGTTGGTCACCTTTCAGCAGAGATGTACAAATCACAGTTCAAGTGTAAGAAGAATGCTGATTCAGGATCCTTTTTTTCCCTGCGAGTGTCCTTGGTAAGCCTCCTACACGACTCACTTCACCATAGCCAGGTCTTTGAGGGCATGGCTCCGTTGCTTCTTAGCTTTATACCCAGGTCGAAGGAACTCAATCTTTCTCTTCTTGGCTTCGATTTTGTTCTTGTGCTTCTTGAGTTTCTTCTTAGCTGCAATGTCTGGGTGACTCACCGCCTGGGGAACAAAAAGAAACATTGACTTGCATCAAGGAACAAGGGTGCTCTTCTCGTGTGAATGAGTAGTTTGCCGCCCATCATACCTGCATGGCCCTGTGTCGTTTGCGTGCAGCTCGCCTCTGTGAAAACTCCTTTTGAACAGCAGAGAAAGCCAGAGAGAATCTCTCCAGCCCTACTTGCTTCTTCAGAAGCTCGATCAACTCCTGAGCCAAGTTCTTCAGAGTGGGATCTGGATCGAGACAAACACTGAGGGTCAGTGAAAGCTCCATCTTTTAAAATTATTCCAACATGACCAACAAATTTGTAGGCTCTCTAGAGCGGGTACCTTGGTCTGCATAGGTGCTGTCCAGCTCCCTGAACAGAGGAGTGATGATTGTCGTCAAATAAGGGCCGAGCCGCTCCTTCCCGAGGTCCATGGCTATCGCTCCCAGGAACTTAAAAACACAGGTTCTCTGCCAGGGAGAGGGAAGACAAAGAGCGTAACACATTAAATCGAATGTTGGGGCACAAAAACTGAAGTTTTGACAGAATGACTGTCCTCTCCAGTACAGTTTAGATCTGACCTTTATTGTCCGTGAAAGGGGAATCTGATTGGCAGCAGTGATTAGGGTTAGGGTTAGTCCATTTAAAAGCCAGTTAAAAGTTTCACTTGCATGATATAAATCGATAATTATAATAAATAGGATGTGCCATAGCTCTTCTTGAAAATGCAGTCAGGGTTTAAGGAAGATTAAGAGCATTGCACGAGGAACTAATGGAAATTTACATGTTTGCCTTGGAGCAGCTAACGCTAATGGTAACATTGGCTTAGTGAACTCCTGGTGGTTTTCAAACGGGGTGACGATTTAATGTCGACACTTTTATCGATTTTATCGTCATTGCAGCCCCTAGAATGATGTAATGAGAGACGTCACAGCCACACAAGCGTAACTGTAAAAAATAAGTTGAAATTTCCACTTTTTTCTTTCTTTTTAACATGGCATTAACAAGTTTCCATACATCCAAAGTATTAAGTTGAATTCTTGTGAAGGACTTGTGATATCATCTGTTTCATGCATTTATTTACATTTCACATGTTCTTTTGTTAGTTACTATACTTTTATTGTCTTATTTTGTCGCTGACACGCCTCTGGGGACTTCACTGCTTCAGCAAAGTCACAGAAAACTCTCGTCTCTGTCTCCAAGCTGTACGGCGAAAGACGAGGGTTGAGAACCAATCACAGCTCTCAGACTTTGACAAGATAGATGTTTTCTTAACTTGTCTATTCAAGATATCTGACAATGAAAGCTGCTGTACTCATGGTGGGTTAAGATGGGATAAGACTCATTAACTTGTTTTGATGTTGGGTTTCTGTCAATGAAATTTGATTAACATTAATGGATCTAGACCTGTTAATGTTTTTGGAAAGTGTCTTGAGACAACGTTTGTTCTGATTTGGCGCTATACAAATGAAGATTGATTGATTGATTGAAGTCTTCACTAATGTGACACTAATGCACCCCATATCCTTTAATCACCTCCTGAAACTGTCGTAGTCAGAGGTATGAAACCTCCTCTGAGCTTAGTGAATTATTGTGGTCACTAGGGGGCAGCAAAAGAGAGAGGCAAACATAAACTGATGTAGCAGCATCTCCTTACTTAACATGAAAAACATGTTTGTGAACAGTTTCTTATTTCAAAATTAGATAAGTATTCCTAAGAGTAATTAATATCAATTTGTGGCATCAATATGAGGATTTATTTCATTGATTTGAGTGTGTGTTCCAAATACAGAAGTTTGACTCTCTTTAGCCAATCATTTCTCATCTTTCCCCATCCAATAATATAAAAGGCTAAAGTCGTCCCATAGATATTAATTTTAGTCCTCATATACATGTGTTAATCAACAATAATAGAAGAATCTTCGTTAAAAAAGCCGATTCAGGACTGTTTCATCAAAAAGAACTCTCACCTTGAGGGGAATTTTGGGAGTGTATGCAGCTTCTCTCTTGGCCATGAGTGACAACTTCTTCATCAACCACAGCAGTGAGGGGGGTTTATCATCCTTATCATCCTCTTCATCTTCTTCTTCTTCTTTCTTTTCTTTATCTTCCTCCCCCTTATCATCACCATCCTCATCCTCACCATTCTCTTTCTGCTCTTCATTGCCGTTTTCTTTCTCCTCCTCTTCTTTCATTTCTTCCTCAGGGGGAGTGATGTCAGACTCGGGGGATATGAGGTAGATGACCTTACCGACAAACAGCAGGTTCTTGATGACCTGTGGACAGAGGAAGATGCTGGTCAAACAAAGTCCATGTGTACTTTGGATTTAACCTCCACTCTTTGGTTTGTTTAATAAGTTGGTGGACTCAAAGCACCTGCTCTCCTGACGCCGTGTCGAGGAACTTGGACTGAAGCTGATGGCAGAAAGATAACGCCAACTCTCTCATCTACATGCCATGAGAAGAGATGAAAAAAAGGAAGAAACTGTTTAGAAAGTTTCCACATTAGATGCAAAAATTAGATTCAAGATCAAATGTCCTGACCTTCTTGTCCAGACCACTGGTGATGAAGGACGTGGCCACCGGCTGAGGTGAAGCATCCACTTCCTCTCCTCTCCAAACAGTGACCAGCTGCTCAGCCTGATGGGCTGCAAACAGCTGACCAAAGAGCTGCGAGGCAGTCAGCCACACCCAGCAGTGAGGGTACCGCAAATGGGCTTCAATGTAACCTGGAGGAACAAAAAGTATTAAAAAATTAAGAGAATTCATATTGAGAGTGTGTGTGTGTTCATGTCACAGATGAAGAAGTGTGCAGATCCTTTACCCCAGATATGATGTAATGTCTCAAGAGGCTTGGTGAGCTCCAGCAGGCCACAGTGTTTGTTCAATTTAGACACAAGGGTCAGAAAACTGAACAGCAGCCTGTCTGCTCCTTTCTCCTCCTGCTCTTCCTCGATCTGAAAAAGAAGATATGTTTTCTTTCAGCCTTCACATTTCAAAATTTACTCATAAAGTTGTGTGAAATGTTGCCTCACGTCGTCGTAGTTGTCAGGGTTTATCTCCTTCTCCAGCAGGGGGAGCAGGTCGTCAAGGCGACTGGCAAACCTGCCCTCCTCCACCTCCACGAACAGACCGCAAATCTGAGCCCCGAGACGCCGCAGGCTGGCCTGAGAGGAAAAAGAGAGATTTGATTTAGAAGCTGAGATTAAGCCATATTGACACACAGATTTGATTAACTCATCACCACTGTACCTTTTCTGTGTTAAGCCAGGTGTTGACGAGGGCGTACAGAGTGTTCTGGTGGTTTAAGTCCAGCTGGGCCAGCAGGGCTTTGATGGCAATTGCAGCCATTTTTTTACAGCGAGGAGAATCATCGTTGACCACAACCAGTGCCAGAGGAGCGAAGAACAGGCCGCTGTGCTGCAACAGCAACTTCTGAGCACAGAAAAAACACAGCTTGTTAATAATCATCTTTTTGATGCCTTTCTTTTGGCTCCAAATGTAGGTTCAAAGGTAAAATGTGACGCTCAATGAGGCACACACTTCTTTAACAAATTGACAGAAAACTTTCCTGACCTGTGGGAAAGTCTGGAAGATGTATGCCAGCATCTCCAGCACCGACTCCCTGCCGGTATCATGCTCGTACTGCAGCTGAGCCACCACAAAATCAAGGTGCTTCCTCAGTTTTTTTCCCAGTGGGTAATCCAGCAGATATTTCAGATAGATCTGAAAAGCATGAAATGTGAACACTCACTGAGCAAATTTCTAACATTTTTCCCATCACTTGCTGTTCCAAAGAGAGAAAAAAGAGCTTGTTTTCTTTGATGTGTGGGTACCTGTCGGCAGTGGATACGGATCATAGCGTTGCTGCCGGTGACAGACAGCTTTGCCACTTTTCTTAAAACCTCCTCCATCTCTGGAACAACAAGTTTCCTTGACAGAATCGCCTGAAGGGAAACAGAGACACACAAGTTTAAACATAAAACTCAGTGCAGTCAAAAGACATTTTTGCATGTTTAAGATTTATATTTTTTCTGTTGAGCACCACAAGCACTCAGCCACATGTACAACTGGTTACCTTCAGCAGACCAAAGGCTGTGGCCTGGCGGGACTGATCATAGATGTCTTCCTCTGCATATCCCAGCAACACCTGAAGTTGTGTCTCTGAGATTTTGCTGTTTTTGACATTTTTCACCAGTATGGTGATGGCCTAAAGGACAAAAACACAGAATGAGCGTCCTCGACTCATACAATACTGACTCTTTTATTCATATAAGAACCTGTAGGGTGGTCTACAATAGTTACATAATTTACTTTAAAGGGGCTGTGAGTGATCTTTAGAAAGTCTCATTTCTAGATATATACCTGATCGTAATCCACACTTTGTATTGAGATTATCAGCACCAATATTACTGGTTACAGGTTATTCTCAATTGCTTCTCCTTAGCTTCCCAATCGGGTCGACCAGGACCGGATTGATTTACGGTACGTCTAGGTCTCTATGGGAACACCACGCCTTTTTCTCCGCTAAAAACGATTTCTATGACTAATTTTGTAGTGATGGTGGACACTGGAGCCTAACTGTCAGACAGAAAAAGGACAGAGGAGCAGAAGTAGGCTAAACGGGAGAGTGATACAGCCCAAGCTAAAGGCTAATTAGCCTTTATCTCGGGCTGTATCACTCTATAACAGAGGGGCTAAACTGTTAGTGCTAATGTTCATTCCAACCCACAGTCAGCAGTTATTCTGCAGTGGTCTGTTCAAACTTGAGAGTCTATCAATAAAATGAAGAGTGAGGTTACGTTAGCTCTGCTTGGTAGATGACTGGCAGGGTGTAGCTAACCAGTATATTACACATTACAGACATGTGCTAGAGCACTGGGCTGCCAGCTGCGCCACAACTAATAAACTACTTACAAACTGACAGTGTTTACTTGTCGTCATGTTAGCCTACAGATACGTTGGAGCACCGGGCTAACATATAGCCATTTGCTTGATGTCATGTTTCAAACCGCAGCACTATGTAGCTGTACTGACAAACACCTTACCTCAGCGAGTTGTTTCCAGTAAAAAGTTGTCTTGAACAAAGAAAATTTATTTTGATCCAATCTCCATTTAATTCCAAAACAAACGCACGCCTCACTAAAAGTAATTTACGACAGTGTGAGGAGTCCCCGGGCCACAAGGTGGCGAGGGAGTACATTTAAAACAGATTCTCCCCATAGGATCTTTAAGGTCAGGTATCTGTTTTTCTTCTCCAGAGTCCCAAATTGTTCCAGAAAGCTGTTCTTATCTAATACTAACATAAACGCTTTTAGTTCTCTGCCTATTTGAAGCTAGATTAAAATTAGATATATCAAACAAAATATGAAAATAGGGTGACAGATTTGTTTTTTGCTACCTTGAAACAGTTCTGAACCAGTTGGTAGTTCTCCCCACGGGCAGCTCCAGCCTTGGAGTAATCCTTTAACAGGACAAAAAGCTGCTTGGTCAGCTTGTCAGCGTTCTCCTTCACGGCTGGCAGAGGTAACTTTAACAGCCAGGTTACCGCCACCAGAGCCTCTGTGATCACCTGAGGGAAAGAGGGGAGAAAGAGGAAGATAAGCAAAGAAGGATTCAAAGTGAAAAGTCTCTAATTTTTGTTAAGAAATGCGAATAAATGTCATGTTGAAGGTACCTTGACATGCATGGAGTCGATGCAGTCCAGCAGCAATAGTACGAAAGGATCCAGCATCTCTAGAGATGAAGCCTCAGTGGACACCACTTTGGATTTCTTCAGACTCAGATGGAGCAGCTGAGAAACAGATGAAGAAACAAAATGTTAAATATTTAAGAAAACAAACCAGATAACTTATTTAGACAACATACTGCTCCTAAAGGCAACGCTTCTTTATCAGGGCACATCTGGCCTCAGGGAGATTTCAGTCCATACCTTGAGGCCAGCATCAACCAGGATGTGCATGTTGGTTCGGCTGCTGACTGGAGCTTTTCGAACTCCTCTCTTTGGAGTAGGAGGCAGGAGCAGGCAGCTAGGAGGAGGCAGTCTGGGGTCCGGTGGAGGCTTCTCTGAGGCTTTCTCTCTACAACACACAAACATTTGGTCATTACGAAAAGGAATCAGGAGAAATCACTGTATTTTTAAGTGATATTTGTGGGTCCGTGTGTGTATACCGGTCTCTCTTGGTGAGCAGGGGCAGACTCTCACTGATCAGGCCGTGGCACAGCAGTAAGATATCCTGGGATGTCATGCCTTCATTGGCAAGCAAACCCAAGACCAGTCGACGTAACACAGCACCGACCCTGTTACACACTTTAAGACTGGATGTGGTCTCCAGGATCTGAGGAAAGCAGTGAGGAGGAACGTTACATGTTGCACAAAAACATGTCCATCTTTCATGAGTCTATATCATTAATCGTAAAATATTATTTAAGTGCTTCATCCACATACTTGGAGTTAGACCAACCCTTTCCCTCCTCACCTCTTTCAGCGGCAGTATTAACTTTGTGATGCTCTCCCTGCTGCAAAACAGAGCCAGCAGCTCGTATGAGTCCATGCTCTTGCTGTGTCGAGCCTCCATCAGCTTGGAGACAATTCCCTTCACCTCTTTCTCCTCAGCCACAGCCCCAAACAACTCATTGTTGAATATCTGAGCCAGAGAAAGAATCACCCAGAATCAGCGAAAAACATTGACCCAAGCTAAACAAAGTTTGTGTGCCATGTGGGCCTTTGAGAAATTGTGAGTAAAATGTCCTTACATCAATGAGCATGTTCATGCACGGGTCAAGGTCACCGCTCTTCAGGGTCGGACTGAGGACAGAGAGCAGCTGGTACACTGTGAAAGTTAGCACATGGACCTGGACAGAGAAGAGTGATGGAAAAGAAAAGGTTAGGATTTTAGGAGATGATGGAGGCCCATTTATAAAACTTTAGTCAAATATTTCTGATTTTTTTTTCTTGCCTTTGTAAAGCCATCAAGGTCAATTACTACAATATCTTAGCCTTGAATGTAGAGAATTAAAAAGGTTTTCAATCTGATTTAAATTTCTACATTAATTTGCTGAAGAGCCTTAGCAAAGTTGCGTAGTAAAAAAAATGCAAAAGCCAAAATCTCAGTGTCTTCTTTAACTTATGAGCCACATTTACCTGACAATTCCAGACAAAAATGTCTTATTTCAAGACACTTAAATACCAAAAAATGACACCTGAATGACTTAGAGCGAGTAAAAGAAATTTGGTAAGAAAAATGTGTCTGTTTAGTCTTATTCAAGAAACTTGACAAGAAAATTTCTCCAAGAAGCAAACAATTAAAGTGTCATATCTTCTTTTAAAATCTTGAATTCAGGCTTTCTTTCTATAATTTTCAGGTTAATTTGGCTAAAATAAAGTTTAAGACACCAGACATTGTTTACCAAAAATAAAGCACACACACTTATAGCTCCATTTTTGTAGTAAAGTAATTAACATGACTTCTTTGCTGTATTTTGAAATGGTTAGAATGCTTAAATGAAAGCTATAACCCCCATCCTGAAGAAACCCAGACTCCAGCCTGACAATATGTGCAACTTTCGACCCATCTCTAACCCCCACTTTCTGTCAAAAATCTTGGAACATACCGTTGTCCATCAAATCAAACCCCACCTCACAAATAATATCCATTTCAAACCATTTCAATCCAGCTTCCGTTCCCAGCACAGCACAGAAACAGCCCTGCTCAAAATCACAAATGACCTACTGCTTTCCTCTGACTCTGGCCACCTCAACATTCTTCTCCTCCTTGACCTTACTGCTGCATTTGACACCATAAACCACACCATTCTGCTCTCCCACCTGGAACATACCGTCAACATCACTGGAACTGCACTAGCCTGGCTGAAATCTTACCTCACTGACCGTCAACAGTTCATTTACGTAAACAACTGCTCCTCTCACACTGCTCATCTGACTCAAGGCGTCCCCCAAGGTTCGGTGCTTGGTCCCCTTCTTTTCATCATATATCTGCTCCCCCTTGGTGACATTATCTGCCATCATGGCCTTCACTTTCACAGTTATGCAGATGACATCCAGCTATATATTTCCACCAAAGCCACACACTCCTCAATCATACACTGCCTCACAGACATAAATACTTGGATGAACCACAACTTCCTTTCACTTAACTACAACAAATCTGAACTCATAATCATTGGCCCTAAGTCCCTCACTAACCCTATCCAGGACTTCAGTCTCACTTTCAACAACTCCCTTCTATCCCCCTCACCTCATATCCGTAACCTTGGAATCATTCTTGACAGCAACCTTTCTTTTCACCATCACGTCACTCAGCTCACTAAAACGGCCTTTTTCCATCTCAGAAACATAACCCACCTCCGTCCATTCCTCTTGTTTTCTGCTGCTGAAAAACTTATTCATGCATTCATCATATCACACTTAGACTAATGTAACAGCATCCTTCATGGTACATCATCCAAAGTCCTGCTCCGACTTCTCCTCATTTAAAGCTCTGTTAAAAACTCACCTTTTTAAATTAGCTTTTGTACTGTTTTTTTGTTCTGTTTGACTTCTGTTCCTTGCTTGTATTGATTTTAACAGTTGTCAAGTGTCTTTAAGTTCTTGAAAAGCACTATATAAATAAAAAATCATTATTAAATGGATTTTCCTCTACCTGATAGCCCTTGACCAGAATCCCCTGCATCTCTTTGAGCAGGTACTGCAGATACCTGCAGCCCAAAGTCTCCAGGATCTTAATCAGAGTTCCTCGCCCCACGTCACGGATCTCCTGGAATCGGTTTCTCAGCACCACACACACCTTGATGAGGATCCTGGATCATACACACAAATACACACACGTCACTCAAGTCTCACAGTTCAATTGTGAGACGGCTCATTAGGAAGTTATGGTCTCAGACATTTGCAGTTGTAGCCCTGAAGTTGTACTCTTCAAAGAGCAGGAAGAGTTGCAGATTTTGGATAAACATCCTACACCCAGAGTTTTCATCCAATCACAGAGCGGCATACCCAGGCAGGTTGGCCTCCATGATGTGTGGAGGCAGCGTCTGCATCAGTTTGACCATGGCGAAGGCGATTGGTATTCTCACAACCTCTTCATCCTTCACATCTTTTGACTTCACTGCTTTGTGCTCATCATCACGTTTCACCTGAGAGATAAACAATTACTTAAATTATCACAACGCCATGTGGAGTTTCAAGAACATGTTAAGACTGCACCCATATTGTCAATGTTACCTTTGCGTTGAGACACTTGTTCAGACGAGGCAGCACACTGTTGTTCACTGTCGTGTGGATGACGCTGATCAGAGACTCCAGCTCCTCTTTGCTCTGTGGCAGCCCGCTCGCTGCTGCAGTGGGTTTCAGGGCTGCTGTGGCTGCACGTTTGGAGACCTCATCTTTTGCTTCTTTGGCGGTGTCTGTTTCCATGGGAGTGTCAGATGGAGCTGCTTTACTGTCCACCTCCATAGCCTCATCCTCTTCATCACTTGCATCTGATTCTTCGGCTGCAGCTTGTTCCTCATCATCTGCATCAGCAGCAGGAGTGGCACTCCCAGCTAGATGATTGTAATGGTGATTATTGGATACATTATTTTACATCCATTATTCAGACTGTTATTGAAATAGAGTTTTGTGCCTCCAAAGGATAAAATCTTAGAAGTGAAAGTCAAGCTTCTCACCCTCTCTAGCCTTGGCAGCCTCCATCTCTCTGCTGAGTGTTTGATGGTCGAAATGGAAAGCCTCCAGGACTGTGACCAGCAAACTGGAGTTAAGAAAATACATTATATAGAGGAATGAATCTCTTTGATCAGAAAGGACAAGTTATGACAACAAATCTTCTTAGAGTGAGTACAATAAATAAAACAGGAACTTAAAATCAAACAGGTAAAGTGTAACTCTTATGGGGGCAGCCTCACCTCACTGTGAGTTTCTGCTCAGCCTGTCCCGTCTGCAGGATGTGGATGAAGTGTTTCAGGTAGTAGAGGTATTTAGACCAGGTGAGCCTGCGACACACTGCTCCCACTATCTCCACCGACGCTGATATCATGCTCTCATGCTGCAGTATGTTAGGATACAAATGGTCAAAAATGTACACAGATAGGAGCGACTTAATGAGTATCATCACAAGACACGAACTGCAAACTCTGAAATCTACGCAAGTGATTAATTATTTTGGAAAATATGTCTATAAAAATGAATGTCATATTTCAAGATATCCAGAGAAAACGATCCCTGCATTTTTTGTGAAGAGTAAAAAAATCTTCCAGTAGGGTAAGAAAAAACTGCTTGTCAAGTTTCTAGAAATAAGAATAATGATTAATAGAAAAGAACTAAACAAATGGGTATGCCTTGGACATGACTCTCATGAGATGGTGCAAGACTATGTATGTAAATATTAGAAACTAATGTGACCATCTCTTTTTTTTTTCTTTTGTTGTTTAAATGTTTATTCTGCCACAAAGTGAATTACAACTTAAACTGATCTGGTTTAAAATATAAAATAAAATCTTTATATTTTAACTTAAACAACCAATAAAGCGTCCTGAGTTTTAGGTCTCAGAGCAAAAAGCAACAACGGCTGGCTGTCAGACCTTCCTGGAGGAATATAAGATCAGTTTCATATGTAAGGATGGGCCGATAACTGATCCCCAAAATTAAGGAAATTGGCATCGATTGATCGGCTGACCAATCGATTGGTGCATGGCTAGTCTGAACCTTTTTTTCTCTTGAAGTCCAAAGTAAGTTGGCATTACAACAACTCTTCCTCTAGTTCTGCACATGTGACATGTTCTGTAACTTCCAGCAGCCAGCTCAGCTATCTGTTTATGGGACACCCCACAAAGTCATAGTAGTGGCTCAAGGATCGAAAAACTTGTACTACTGTTTAATACATCTCATCCTGTTATTTTGGCTAGAATCGGACCGATACCGATACTGAGTTTTGGATCAGCACATCCCTATAAACAAATATTTTTCTGGACTCGTCTGGTGAGTGTGGCTCACATTAAGTCTGATATGACATTATTTACTACAAATAGCTGGCTCTCGCTGCAACAATGTCAAACATGCAGGAGAGTTAACAGAGTCTTTTGTTTCCATATCTGAGAACTACTTATTTTCTTATTTACTAGGATTTCTTCCTCTGTAATACAATTGATTTATTGTTTTTTAATTCATGTGCATCAGTCACCTTGAGCATTTTTTCATCCATCACAGTCGTCAAAGCGTATGGCATGATGTAGTTTTGGAGAGAACGTGGCGTCAGTATGACCTGGCCCTCAGTCAGCTGCTTGGCCAACCTCCTTAAGGCACGACCACGACGGTGAATCTAAACAGAGGGAGAAGGCACAGACGTGTTGATTAAAGGTTAAAACTGACAGAGGAGACACTTCAGTGTGTTTTTGTGTTTGTTTTCTCTTACCTGGATGTGCTTCATGTGCTCAAAGAAGTCAGACTCTGGGTCAGTGTAGTTGGTGAGCTGAACCAGGTCTCTGAACTCTTTCTTTGAGGGGAATGTCTTGACCAGGCAGGCGAGCACCGTGGTGTATTCATGCTGCACACTCTGATGGAGAGAAAGGAGGTGGATTTAAAGGAAACACTTCAAAAGCCTGTGTGTGCTGAGTTTAAGAGCATTGTTTTTGAAAAGTGAGTGTTCTTACATCTGTTTTGCTGCGTAGCCCTTTATGTACAGCATCCAGGATGGTGTGCTGCACAACATCCCTGTAGATCTGTTCTCCAGGCCCGACCTCTGCCAGCTGGGTGATCACCGCAGACAGACACAAGGTGGCGTTGTCTGCTAGTGACATGTCTCCAATCTGCATACGGAAGGATGAAGGAGGAAATCAACCAGAAAACTCCAACAGGGCTGCTAATAACATATCTGTGTCATATGTCAGTTTACCTCATAGGTGTGGAAGCAGTTGTGAATGATGGTGCTGATGTAGTCGAGGTCCAAGGTGGTCATGGCTTTGACTTTCCTGGTGGCTTCTTGGAAAGCCGTCAGACGCACGTCAAAGTAGATCTCATCCAAGTGTCGGCTGTCAAACGCATTGAGCTGGAGGAGAAAGTGGAAAGGAATCTGTTTTATCTACCTGGTGATGTTGTGCAGCAAGTGTTTCAGGGCAGGAGACTGCTACATGAAAACGAAATTGATCGTACCTTTGTTGCCAAATCAGTGACGTAGGTGAGGGATGGCTCCAGATCTGACAGGGTCTAGAAAAAAGCAGCAGAAACAGGGTGAGACTCAGATAGATTGTATCAGCAGTTTGATTTTTTCCTGCACCAACCAGTAGCTCTCAAGTACTGAGTCTAATATCTTAGTCGGAATAATGTAGTCTCAGTTCTCCTACCGGGGTTAGGTGGGGAAAGGTCATCACACATGGGTAAAAGTGGATTCATAGGAGGATTTTCTTTACTCCAAGTCAAGAACAAAGCACTTTCTATGGACACTATGGTTCTATTTCAAATCTCTGGCCTCGTATAAAAATGCTATTTACGGTATTAGGGCTGAATTACACTTTTATGATGGTCCTTAAATGCACCTTCAGAGTCAAACAGGTTACTGCACTTTGAAGTGATTCTTCATCCTCAATGATTGAGAGCTGATCAAAACTACTTAATATTAGTGCTGGGCTGATTTGCTTTTACCCCGATTTGATTCTTTTACGATTTTTGGGTACTGATAGTATTAAAATTGCGATTCTTCAATATCTATGATTTTATGATTTTTGGTTTGCTCTTTCCAACACAAGACCATGTGAAAATGTTGAATGATGATGTTGTTTATTACAGGTGTGTTAAAAATATTGATACTGCAATATATTGTGATACTTTGACCTCTGATACAATATTGAAATTTCAACTCTTAATATGGATATTTTTGTAAAAATAAAAATTCATATTTTAGCTGAGTTGGAAGTAAAATAAGACTTCTGTATTTCAACTGCAGTAGATGGCCCTGGAGAGCTACTGTCCTGTATGTTGCCAATAGATTGTGTAATGAATCTCATCTCAAAGTATATTTAAAATGTTTGATAATGTGGGTTTTTGTTGCACTGAGCAAGTCAGCATGCCATAGACATCAATGTTTTCCTTGGTTCTTTTTGATTTTGAGTAATATTTTGATTTCCATACACATCATCTCTATTTTTTCTTAGTTAATTGTGTAGAATACCACAATGTATGACAATATTGTGATATTGTGATACATCCTGAAACTATTGCATTGTGACCTAAGTATTGTGATGCATATTGAACCAAGAGGTTCTTGCCAATACTCACCTCTGATGTCTACAGACTGTATCAGGAGTCATATTTTCCCCAAAAATAGAAATGCTCACCATGTGAGTCAGTTTTTGTGAGTCAAACAAAAAATCCTGATACCCTGCCAAAATTAGACAAATGGAGCTGAAGACACAGAGCTGTTAACAGTATTGGCTAAAAATGATAAGATAAAAATAAGGGTCTGCAAACACTGCGCCTTTCAGCTAAAAAAAAACTTTTACAGAAATGCATTGCTTCTATTTTGACAGGTTATACAAACATAAGGGGAGATATGGAGGATTCTGAATGTCTGATGGTCCTGCACTGACATGTTTGTCTCATCATCCTGTCAACCAAAACAGAACTCATATGTATCAGGGATGTTACCATGGGTCATTGATGAACCATTATCAGCATCATTAACGATAAAAACTGATGTTGATTCACAAACACCTGTTATGAATCTGTCTGCTACTTTTTTGCTTAGTGCAGCAGTCAGTGAGTTTATTCCTTTGATAACAGATTTAATATACTGGCAAATTAATATTAGGGTTTTCTGCTGTACCTGGAAGACGTTTGTTAGCGCCTGCCTGGGCAGCTTTTCATGGATGATGGAGAAAAGTTTGCTGAGCGGCCGCAGGAACGCTGAGGGCTGCACACACTGTCTCAGCAGATTCTGCACCGTGGCCAGGATGTCGATTTCTGTCTCCTGTAGTAAACACACACACAATCAAAATACTTGATCATAGTCTACAAAATAGCTTTAAATCTTGACACTTCAAAATAAACATAAAGCTGTTTGTCTTACTTGAGGGTTTTTGCCTTTTTGGAGGTATGGCAGCAGCAGGTTGATGAGCATCGAGCTCTGCTCCTTGTTGCTCACAAATCTACTGACCCTGACGAGCAAAAAGACACACATGGGGACAGCATGTTGAGTGAAAATAAACCAATCTGACACAGTTACAAGGAGAAAAACACCTTAAGTAGGGTAAAAGCAACTATTCTGTGTGATCTTTTCTGTTTAGAGCACTAACTTGGAGAGGATGTTGAGCTCTTTGGCCGCCTGAGCTCTGAACTTCTTCTGTTTCAGTCTGGCAGTATTACGTACAACTCCGCTGAGGTACTGCAGCAGGGTGAAGATGTGAGGCAGCAGCAGCCTGGAGCCCTGAGTCAGAGAATCTGCAGGAGGAGAAACAACGTGAATATTTCACTTTCTTCAGCAGCAACAATCTTCATGAGATATAAATTTAGCATTTAGTTGATTTTTTTTACTCGAGGTTAACTCTGAATACCTGCAGCGACAGAAGTGCCCTCTTCAGGCTGCGGGAACACACAGTCGTTCACGCTCAGCTCTGGCTCCGTCTCTGAGGCAACAAAGTCTGCAGCGGTTGCCAGGGACTCAGCAATGTCCATCACCATGGTTATGGTGGCTGTGGAAGCATTCTTGGCTGAGAGGAGAGCAAAGACGTTCAAGAGGATGTCACACTCTGGTTGGTTTGGCTTCTGCTTTGCCAAGAGGGGGAAATACCTGATACAAAAACAACCACAAGGCTCTTTTCACTCACTTTTAATCACTTCCAGTAAATATCAGATGAGATTTCCTGGTAGAGAGATGCAAGAAATGTGATGAAAATAAGAGTGATGGGTATGAAATTTCTACCTGGCATTTTTGCACCACACATGGATGAGTTTCAGGAGAGGTGTGGGAGAGTAAGGGCTCTCTGAGGGGAGACGACACACCTGCCAGAAAGAAAATGAATTCCAGTGTGAACCAGGGAAGTAGAAAACAAATAGTATAAGAAGATTGGTTTGTAGCAAATACCTGAGGCCAGACTACAGCATGGAAGACAGCATCCAGTTCATCTGGAGTGAAGCTGTAGGAGTCGAAGTTGTCAAAGAAGTCTTGGATTCTCAGGATACCGAGTCGCCTCAGGTTCCTCAGAGGATTGATGCAACCGGCGCGCAACTGGAGAGCAAACAAATCAATGCTGAGATACTGGGATAAACAGTTGTTTTTAGAAGGAAAAAGTATTTCTATAAGTTTGAATCTCTAATCTTTAGACTTCTTTGGAAAGGGTTTTGACCTTGTGGAGAAATATTTAGGAATATTTCAGAAAGTTGAACTAAATTCTAGTGCCTAGGCACCTTAATGCTTTTCAAATATCTATAACTTTTATAAAAGAATATCACGTTATACCAACATTTTGCGATGATCCCTGTCGTTCTTACCTGGGCCCGGTGGTCCAGAGTGGTGGACACAGAGGCAGCAACACACAGCAGAATCTGCAGCACCTTGGGAAGGTAGATCTGGATGAGATGTCCCAGTTTGTCGATGACCACGTTGATGACGTTCAGCAAGCCGTGTTGACGTCCCAGCGGCAGAACAGCCGAGATGTCTGTCTCTGCTATGACTCTCTCCACCGCTTCCAGGCAAGAACCTGACGACAAGAGAGGAACAAGAAATACATTAACATGAACTTGTAGAAATAAAGGAGTCAAACTGAAACCAAACTTTTTGGATCTTTATGTCTTAAAAAATCCTCCCTTCCCTTTGAATGATGTGTTCTACCTTCACAGTGATGGCGGACAGGCTCCAACAGCAGGTTTATGAAAATCCCCAGCTCCTCAGCCTGGCAACCCGCCAGGAAACGCAGGATAATGGAGGACCGAGAGGTGGCGAAGGCTTTCCCCTGAAACTTGCTTCCTGCTTTGCTGCGTAGACGACCAAACAGGATCCTGAAAACCAAACAGCAAACACAAGACTGGTGACTGAGAGGCCAAAGTGAAGTGTAAAGCCATAGTAAATGCACATTGATAAGGATGACAATGATAAGGAAAAGTGTTAGGATGGAAGTTTTAGGAGGCGTCGTACCTCATTAGCAGTGGGATGAGCATGGATCTGTGTGAAGCATCGACCACGCCTGTTTCCTCAGAAATGTTGAAATGAACAATCTCCTCTTTGAAGTGTTTGTCATCCAGAAGCCTCTCAAGATTCTCCCTAGAGAAACACACACACAAAAACACACAACTACATTAGAGACAATTCACTGTGACACTAGGCATAAGCCTCTGAAGCTTTTTCGTACTTGAATTTTTTTTTAAACTATATTTGCAAGCGGATAGAAATGGCTGCTGTTTGTCATTGGGACAGCCAGATCCAGAACAAAGAGCCTCACATGAGTAATACAAAACTTCTCCAAAAACAAGCATCTATCAGCAGCTTTGCTGAAGGTTTGGTAAACTGATAGTCTGATAACAGACCATAGAGGAGGGGGGTATCAGATCAGGGAGAGTCGACACTGAGGTGGAAGTGATGAAACATTCCTCTCCCTGTAACCGTAGAGGTTTCTGAAGAAGGGCTCTGATTCATATCACACACCTCCACAATGACCCTTTATAGGGAAAGGAAGACCAGGATACTGTTCCTTCAAGAGGAATATTACAATTATACTAATACCGTCATTATAATATTACTGTACATTAGATCCTCCGTCCTCCTCTAGGTAATTGGGGATTCTTACTTGTATGGTACAATGCTGGGCTCTTTGTATGACAGAACACATTCCAGGGCCACTAGCTGGATCTGCTGGTCCTGATGGCAGAGCAGCTGAAATAAGAGAGACATGTCATTTTGTTTAAGAACTACAAAGATGAATCTCGAGATACTAAAAGAGTGGGGTGCATTTTTACCTGGTGATAGAGTTCACTGAGACTGCTCTCCAGGTAGAGAGAGCGAGGGTTGGTGAATTTGGCGAATACTTTCAGGTGGGCAATGAGCTGTCTGTAAAAAATAAAGACAGTTCCGGCAGAGATAAGTTAAAGAGGGGGTGTTTTTCTTTCTCTCATATTAAACACAGATATGAAAAAACAATGCTGGCGTTCATGTTAAACTGATCAAATGGTCCTGACAAAAACTAAGACTTCACGCAGTCTCAATAAGACTTGCTAAAAAGATGAGGTAATAGCATAAGGATCTCCTCAGTGTTTCCCCTACCATTATAAGGGGGCGGCCTCCCCAACGGAGGCACCCGCCCCCGGGAAGTCGAGTAAATTTTGTTGTCCGTATAGCGCCAGATCACACCACAAGTGATTTTTACACCTTGATTTTATATTCAGCAGACTAAATAGCCTTATGTTATTTAAAGGGCTTGACATTAACACCGGCCAACCAGCCAAATGCGGGTGGATTTCGGCAGTGGCTGGTAACACCACTGCTCCCACTGGCCACTTTGGCGGGTTGAATTTTATCTCAAATATGAAGCAGAGAGACAAGCAAAAAGATGACTCTGATGATGAAAGCTCTGAGGAAATTTAATTTACCTCTCCTTCATTGTCATTCTCATGAAAAAAGAAATTATTTTCTGATTACAATCGTTAATAAATATTTAAGCAGACAGTGTCTCTTGCTGAGTTTTAACAAACTACTATTTTAATTACTATGTCTTAATAGACTGCATATTTTCATATGACAGGAGCACAATGTCACACACGACTTTATCAGAGCTGAATACCTGATTAAGGACCCGTGGATTTTAACATTGATGTAGTCTTGTTTTGAGTGTGCATAGGGGTCATTTACATTTAAAGAGGTTGTAAATCTTTTTTAAGTAAACTTTAGCATGTCATCATCCGCCTTAATCATATTGAACATAATTATCCAACAACAAATTGTGGCCAGTGAAAATACTGAGTGGCTAATAACTCAGGGATACCACTAGCCACAGTGGCTGGTGAGCAAAAAAGCTAATGTCAAGCCCTGGTTATTTGTCTAATTTTCATGAAGGAGTCTAAACATCGTTGGATTCGCACTTCTCCTCGCGGAACTTCACCGCGAGCACGTGCTCTTTTGCGCACGGTGAAGCTTAGCTCCACCGCGTTCGCGCGCGCGCATTTCCATGTAGAGAAAAGCCCACTCCGTGTAGCTAACAGAAACCACCACAAGACACATCTCCCAGCTCCTTCTCCGTGAAGATGCTACACTCGTTATCCTAAACCTTTCGTACATCCTAATCATTTTATCATCTCTGTCGAAAATCCTCGTAGAAACACAAAGAGTCACGTAACAACGAACGTTTGAGCATTTTATCGTTTCTGAAGTCAAGACATTCTCTTAACAATGTTATTAAAACCAGTTTAGGTCAACTCAAAAGTTGTGAAAGTCAACTATGAGCAATTTTTAACATTTTTTATACCGAGCAGACAACCGCAGCAGGTCAAATATTTATGATTCTGAACATAATTATTTTTGTGTTCACAGCAAAAACAACTATAACTGCTGACTATCTACAAAAAAACCTCTATCTTTTTAAGCTACAGAAAAAAAAAAAAATTCAATCCAATATCAGGACTGTTTTTAAGTGCACCAAAAACAAACTTCAACACATACATTTATTGAGTAGAAATACTAGGACTGCACTCAGAAGGAAGATTTTCTGCTAAATATGCTTCTATTTATTTTACTGTCACAGATGGTGCTGGTAAAAAAGTTTGCCAAATTTGACTTCAGTATGTTTTTGTGTAGTCTTACTTAGCAGCAGCTCTCCTTGGAAGTGCCTTTCTCTGTTGTCTGCCGCCCTCCTCCTCCTCCTCCTGCTGCTCCTCTTCTTCTTTCTCCTCTTCTTCCTCCACAACCATCCCAGACTCCTCCATGGCAGCCTCCTTCCTCTTCCTCAAGTCCTGAGTAGGAGCCACCAGCAGGTCAGCAGGGTAAAACTCATTCCTGGAAACAACAGGGAAGTCAAGATTTGATTATAGTAATGAGATGGCACATACTGTATCTACTTGTTACAGGTGATTGAAATACTTAATAAGCACTGAAGTCTCTCACCTGATGAACCGGAGCAGCAAGGGGCTCAGTTCCCGGCTGCGTGGTTCCACTCGGTCAGGAAACTGGGCCATGGAGCGCCACAGCAGGCTGCGAAAGTTGATGAAGTCAGTCCTCTCTTTGGGGTTAGAGGTCAGCTTCACCTGCTCCAGGAACAGCACGCCAACATCACCACTTTCAATCACGTCACAGCCAGGCTCTCCCTGAAGCCCGGGCTCTTCTTCACTGTCATCCTCTTCATCACTCTCCTGCAACTCTTTCTCTGTGACAGGCGGCGAGGAAATAACACACAGCTTTGTCACATTTTCATTCTATGTTTTCATTGACCCTTCAAATGTTTAATAAATAAACCCAAACCACAAAGTTTTGAGATTTTTGGAGGAAACTAAACTTTGAGTTTCACCACTTAAAACCTTAACTGAAAAACAATTCAAACACAACTAATGCAATTATGATACACCTGAGAAAGAACCTGAGATGCAGTCTTACCAGCCAGCCCGGCTACGATCTCCAGTTGTTGATAGTAAACCTTCCAGAAGTCTTTGTTGTCCATCCCTCTGGCATGAGTCCTGTTGAGTAGAAACCGAAAGTTTCATCTGATAAGACATGTCAGCGTTTTATCATCCTCTAAAAAAAATTAACTGGTGTATCACATCACATGTTGCCAGTTACTTTTTTTGTGAGAACATTACAAATATATGGGGTAGAGATTTGAACCAGAATAGTCACATTACTAATTCATAACTATGTTGTATTTTTTACCCAGTTTTTGGCCTCTTGTTTATGTGTCCCTTAACATTCCTACTGACTACAGACTGCACTCAGAAAGGCTCCTGTTTGGTGAAACGTGTTAACACTGATGCTTAGCATGCAATACTGAAGATTTGACGTTTTCAGCAAAAGTAGCCTAGCAACCTAAAAGAGGCGCAAAGTGTGGGTAGAAAAATGAATAAGACAACTGAGAAAAACAGTACCAAAAGAAATGGAAGTCTAAGTTTTTCATTGGTAATATTAAAAACTAAGACTATCATCTTTTTGGACCTTCAATAACAAACAAAAACACACACTATGAATAATATGGATAAAATAAAGAGATCAGAATTGGATCCAGGCTTGAATTAAAAGTCTGAAACTAATAAAAGTTTATGATTATGTTGACAAAACATCATTAGTTCTGAGGGGTTCTTCAAACTCACACAAGAAATTCAATCACTGGGTCCCACAGAGGCCTGAAGTTGACGAACAGCATTGCAACAAGGTAACGCAGAGGTACCTGCAGGAAAACAGGCAGGAGGAGGAACCGGTCAATGATTTAAAGATCACTCAAGCACGGTATTTAATCTGTACTAAGGCTAGGTGGTGATAATGGAACACTTAGAATCAAGGTTAACAAAATTTTTTAAAAAAGAGGAAGACAAAAAAAAAAGTTCCTTCTCCTGTACCTGCTGAAAGGTTCCTGCTGGCCCCTGTGGTAGACTCCGCTGCACCAGGTCGTGTCTCAGCTTGCGCAGGTGTAGCAGCTTTTCTCTGTAGTCTTGAACTGAAGCTGGCACTAGCTCTGCCTGCAGACAAACTGCGAAGACTGGCTGTACCTCTACATTCTCCTCACCCTGCGCAGAGATTCAAGCATTCAGAGAAATCAGAACATGGACGTGTGAATTTTCTCTAAATCTTTTTTAATGAGCACCAGCACTGATGATCTCACCTCTGCCTGAGGGGGGAGCTCTGCCTCAAACTGGGAGAGAATCCTCAGAGTCAGCAGGCGGATCTGAAAGAGGAAAACCATGAAATTAATGGCAAAGTTAAAAAGTTAATCAAAACAGTCCTATCACCTATTATCACTCTCCTCCTCTATACCTGATCTGTATAATCCTACCTTGGAGATGTTAGATGACAGGTTAGCATGCAGGATCTGGTAGAGGTCCAGCAGTGCATTGTGGGAGAGGTGCTCTGAAACTCCACTGAGTGACAGTCGAGTGTAGTACAAGTCCCCGAGCAGCAGGGCAGAGAGATCTGAGGGAAACTTCCTGTAACCATAGCAACAAACATGATGCTCAAAGCTTCAACCTCTCAGCTGAGAGGAAAAGTGAGGCATGAATAAGGACACATTTATAGCAGCAATAAATGCAACACATACCACAGTATGGAGTTGATTTTGTCCACCGTGAGAGGTGACGGAGGCTGAGCTGAGCCATCCAGGGTGAGGAGACAGCTCAGGGCCTGCCTGGCGACAAACAAACCAGCTGGAGGGCAGAGAAGGAGAACTTGAGTAAGTCTTACAGAGAGGTAAACTGCATGTGTCTATTAAAATGAATTCATCTTTCTCTTGTCTTGGAACAAATAGAGGCTGCTGATAACTGGCCTTCCTTCCTTCTAATTGTTTTACATTTCACGACAAACCAAAAATATCATCTATCAGCAGCTTAACATATGCTAGCATGTTTTGATTACTTTGTCTTGCCAAACCTTTTTCCAGTTTCTCTGACTCGATATCTTTCAGTAGATGGTTTAAGAATTCAGTCACAGCAGGAGTGATGCTTGCTGAAGACAGAGGCCTGAAAAAAAAAGTTCATCAGTATCAGAATTACTGTAGTGATCTCAGACAGGAAATTGCTTTTTAGTCACAGCTACCCCCTTCAAAAAGTGTTAAAAATAGAATGTACAAAACATAAAACTATAAAATATAAGAAATTCAAAAATATACAAATATAAGAAAGTACAAAATAGAATTAATATTTTAAAATTGTATTTAGTGAATAAGGAATAATGGGTCTAAGACATTTGAGCAACGCATGCAAGTTACCTGAGGTGTGGGAGAATCACCAGGGCAGCCCAGGGCAGGGACAGGTCTGTGATGGACTCATTCTGCTCCTCAGGAAGTTTGATCAATGACAGCACCAGCTCTGGCACTGCAAGCTGCTCTGACGTTACACTGCTGGTCTGATTACTGCTGAACACTCTGTTAAAGGAGGAAAAACATCAGACATGATCAGAGCAGAATGTACATTCAAAAATAATGAAGAGGAAAGTGACAAATCATGGGATGTATTTTTTTTAATTAGAAGGGATAATTCTCTCAAATCTCACCCCGTCGTCTGTCCTGTGAACAACAACGGGTAGGTCTCGAAGGCCATGGAGCCATCTGTCGGGGGTGGGGCTTTGGCGAGGATCAGGTTGACTAGAACATCCAGGCCACAGTGGCGAGACAGGGAATCGCCACACACGAATAACCCAGTTGTGAAGCGCAATAAGCTGGGGAGGAAAAGCTAGAAAAGACGGGGGAGAAAAGAACGTTTTTCAGCATCTCAGAAATAAAACAGAGATAAAACAGAGTTGGAATGGGGAAACCTACGCATCACACCACTGACGGCTCACCTGCTCAAACTGCTTCATGGTGAACATCTCCTTTGTGAACTCCAGTATTAGATCTTGCCCCATTGAGCTGCCAAACACCTTGAAGAAGACACGATCAAATAAACTCAACCGCCTTCTCCAGATAAATTGACACCTTATACAAGAAAAACTCACACACATAGAAACCGAATGTTGTGTTTTGTGTCACTAAAACACACCTTTTGAACAGTCTCCTGAATGTGTGTTTTAGGCAGGGTGATGTTCTCCCCAAGGAGCAGAGACGAGGTGGTCTGGAGGAGCAGACGGGAACAAGAAGCTGGCAGAGACGAGCTCTGAATCAGCTGCAACACCATCTGTGCATGCAAAGGATGATAAACACAGTTACATGACAACATTTTGGATCGAAGGGAAAAAAGTCTCTGCATCAAAGTCTTCTCTTACCTGGCAGACAGCCTCAGGTTTTGTGATCTTTGCTCCGTCCTTATGGGACACCAGGGTGTGTAGAATGAACAGCAGTCTCTCCAGCTGCTCTGCTGCCTCATCTGCTCCTTTTCCTTTTGCCTCCATGATACCCAGAACCTCCACCACACTGGTCTGTTCATGCAGATACAGCACCATTATACATAAAACAAGGGAGTGTACAATTTTGTTGCTTTGAGTCAGATTATTTGTGTAACTCTTTCCAGACATCGTGTTTGTGCTACCTGCAAGGACTCCCACAAAACCAGGAAGTGATCTCTGTCGATGTGACCAGCTGCAGCCTGGGCCATGTGATCCAGAGCATCCCTGACTGTGTCCCATGGCAGAGAGACTCCAGGACATGTCGAGGGTCCAAGTTTCCGAAAAGCTACAAGAAAAGTCTACAGGAAAAAAGAACACTGAACATTTTTGCCTCATAACACAGATAATCAATCGTTTACACTTACACAAAGCAGGGTTTCAAAGTCTGAATAGCACATTCTTCTCCTCTTCTGATGCCTCACATTAAATGACTAATGCCAGAAAAAAAGATATGCCTACAACTTGTGGCTAAAGCTATTACAAAGCCAAATGTACATTTTTTGGAGAGGATACCCACATTTCCTGAACAGGAGTGAAACATGTTTCGGACTCCTTTGCACATTTCAAAGAGTAGTTGACCGGCTCCCTCTGCCTTGTCTGGGTGCTGCTGCAGATCCGAGAACATGAGGCTGAGCAGAGCATCAAGATCTGGAACCTGTGACGCCAGAAGACAAAAGTTCATCAGTACAAACAGCTGTGAACACAATCACAAAAGATCCACAATGACGCCAAATACTTCAATCTCTCTGACATTAAATAACTCACCTTTCTCATTAAAAAGGAGAAGCTCTCTGCTGCAAATTTGCGGATGTGCTCTTTCTTGTGCGCCAAGAGTGTGCTGTATAAACTGTGGGATGAAAAAAATAAATCTTTATTACCAGCTTGATGGGTAAATGCTACAAAAAGATACAAAGCACTCAGTCTTCTGTAAGAACCCATTCTTATTTTCTTACCTGTATATATTTTGCATATCTTTAACCATAACTCTCCACAGATACTTGTACAGGTAAGAGAGACAGGTGAATGCCCACTCCAGGATCTCTGTGTCCTTGGTGTCCAGCAGTGATGTGATCAGGATGAAAAAGTCAGGGAAGTGAGGATAGAAGTCTGTCTGCAGGTCTCTGGCCAGCTGCACCACAAGGCTGGGAAAACAGGGGGAGAGACACCACCAGGATTTACCACCTCTTACATCAAAACAGAACAGAATTCTGTCACTGAACAACAAACACAACTTACTCTAGAAGTGGCTGGTAGGCCAGACTGTTTTTGACACCGAGGTGCGTTTTCAGACTTTCCACTATCGCTGCCTGGTGAAAAACCAGCATGTTGAAAGACTGGCTCTTGTTGGACACCTCCTTTAGGAATGTAGCTACAGAGGAAAGACATTACTTTCACAATGAATCCCAAATGTTTGGATATCATGTGTTGCATGAAACAGGGCAACGATAAAGTGAAAAATGCAGGGGTTGTTGTATTGTATACGTACTGAAATGCTCTGTCAAGTTCAGGTCTCTCCATTTTGTCAGGCCTTCAGAGAAGTACGTTTCTACTTCCTGTTCAGATAGAAAAACAGGTATTACAATCTACAATAACAGCATAAAACAACTGAGAAGAAAGTTAATGTTGCCATAAAAAGTGACTGTACATACCTCTGCATACGATCCTGTTCTGTCTATGCGATGGATAACATCAATGTTGACATTGGCAAGTCTTTCTGCAAACGTAAGAAACTGAAAACAAGACAAATCAGAGAGGTTACTGATCTGTCAGGTGTGAGATAAAACGAATCCCTCAGTAACAATGCGTTGACGTAGAGTTCCCGATGAAGTGCCTTAATCTTAAAGCTTTTCTGAGAGTGAAATAAAAATCCCTCAGCTTTTCTTTTCCAAAACCTGCATTAAAACATCAGTTATCTAACTCATACAACATATTAATGCAAGTGAATTAAACTGTTAGCTTCATGCTGCAGCAGGGGTCTTACCCTGAACGTGTTCTCAGATTTGTGATACGAAGACTTTGATTTCATCTTCATTTTGCCGTCTTGGTTATTTGAGTACCAGCTGTGTTCCAAAAATCGTGGTGTGGCTCAGATTATTCATAAATATATACTTTGTTTAATCTCTCCGCTACAAGTGTTTACACACACGCCGACACCAGGGCGCAGCCATTTGTAACAAAGCACTCTGGGAAATTTTTAGCTTCCACGTGGTTTTGGTTGTAGCGCCGAAGAGAACCGAAGAAACAAGAGAGTGATCGAAACACCGATTCCGCTTAGTTTGAACCGTGCATCTTGAAAACACTTATTGTATCATACTTTTGGTCCACTCGAACGTTGTATTAGATTTTTATTAAATAATTTAGTTGACATGCTGTCGTTTTTTTTAACAGGCCAACGAGAGAGAATGGAATGTAATGTATAAAAGGGCAGGCAGAGGAAGCAGGAGAGATGGAGCAAAGAAAAACAAGACTACTATTCTGCAATTAACCCTTTCACGTCACTTTCCAAATGCAAGGGATATGAATACTATTTTAAATTTTAACCATTTAACGGTCCATTCAAGAAAAAAGTAATTTTTAATGATGTTGGTGCGCTCAGGCAAGGAAACCAAATCAGAAAAAAATATTTTGTGCTGCATCGACGACCCAATCAGGTTTAACTCAAGACATAGTGACTCAAAATGCTCTACCATACAGCTGAGCATCAAATTGAAGGGCTGAATTGACTATTTAAGAATCCAGTTGAATGCGGTGTTTACTGGGTAGAGAAGAAATAGGCAGACCAAGATGATTCACTGCATTGAATTCACAGATCTACTCAGTACTGTAAACAAACACGCATTCTCATCAATTCACCATTAAATGTTTTCGTAACATGGTTCATTGTACATACAAAAACATAAAGCTTGAGTTGTGGTTTCACAACATAATACCAATTGAATATAAAGTAGCAAAAACAGCTTATATAATCCTTTGTAGGCCACCCATAAACATATTTTGGCAGTGATGTGTATTTTAGTGGGAGTTACGAGTGCTGGTAGAGGACTGAGAGCTCAGGGCAAGTTGTATATTTCTGTGCAGTTTCATAAAGCAATCATGTAAGGCCATAAACCAGTTTTTAAATAGATTTGTGATTACATTGTTTTATTGAACAATTTCCCCAATGATTGTTTCTCTTTTGAAGGATCATAAACTAGTAAAACAGATGTTCTAATAAAGTAAAAGTGAATTGATGAGCTCTCTGATGGAAATACTTTGGGTACCTTGGGGTTTCTTTTGCTCATATTTGGCTTCTACAGGAGATACATGAAACCTGACATGAGAGACCTCCGAGAAATGTGAAATCATGTTTTTGTAAGTAGAACCATGCCCCTACTCCCTTGCCAACAGGAAGTAGCCTCAGAGAGGGCATGGACCCACCATATCTGACACCTATCTGGGGTCAGGCTCTGAATATGCTCAATCTCAGTCAATCAGTGACAGGTTAAACATCAAAAAGTTCAGGCTTCTAGCTCAAACTGTTTTAAAATAATCACCAAAGAGGCTTCATGATCTGAGCTCTGCATCCAGATGACACTGTCCTAAATGAAAATATAGAAATAATAGACAATATATATGACAAAATTCACCAGATTAAAGCTCGGATGTATCCCTCTGCAATAATCCTGGAATATCCTGGATTTCTTGCTGTTATACAACCAAACATTCTGAATCAAGCAGATCAAGGGTACAGGAACTGCATTAAATACTTTGTTAAAATCTCTTTGAGAACAATTTCAATGACAGTTTCCAGCAAAGTGTGCGTGACTCAGAAAATAACCATCATAATCCATCAACCTAACAGGCTTCAGCTTCTTTGTAGTGAGTTTTAACAGCAGCGGAGTGAAAAGCATAAGAACTTTTATTTTGTCAGGAGAAAAAATCAGTTTCCTCTCCTGATGGCTCCACATGCCTTAAGTGCTCCCTCTTGCACACACACATACACACACACAGGTAGTTACAGTGGGTTGGCCTGGCTCTCTTCTCAGTTTTGAGTGAGACACTGATCAAGAGCATTTTTCTGTCCTTTCTTTTCCTCTTATTTCTGTTTTGAATCAACCAAAATGTCACAGCCCCCTCGAGCACCCGGCTCCTTCGTGGCAGCAGACTATGTGGTTTTTGCGTTCATGCTTGTGGTGTCGGCTGCCGTTGGGGTCTATTACGCCTGGGCCGGCAGAGGCCAGAGAAGCTCAGGAGACTTCCTTACAGGGGGACGCAGCCTGACTGGCCTGCCTGTCTCCCTGTCACTGACTGCCAGCTTCATGTCAGCTATCACAGTGCTGTCCAACCCAGCTGAGGTAAGTTCTGGTCTTTGCTTCAAAATTTTTTAACACCTTTCAAGTCTGTAAATGTCTCTATAAAGTAGCAAGGATGATTTGTCATGACTTTCAAGTCAATCAGAGACATATTATCGATGACACTGAGACGATGATACATTTTTAGTGTAATGCAGGGATATCATGCAAAATGTTCAAATATAAGAAAGTATTTGTTTTTTAAATTTTTTCTTTAGATTCTTTTGTAAATACAACCAAAACGTTAATTCATATTATGTTTTTGAAGGTATACCGCTATGGGGCCAATATTGGATATTTTGCTCTCTCCTACGTTATGATGGTGCTGGCCACATCTGAAGTCTTTCTTCCAGTCTTCTACAGACTGGCCATCACCAGCACTTATGAGGTTTTTGTGCTTTGGATTTAATTCAAGTTTATGTCAGTGTTGCATTGTTTACAGGCCATGTAATACCTCCAACGCTTTGTTGAATACTAAGGAAAAATGTGCAAGCATATGATACTAAGGAAGGTAGGAGATTATTTTTACCTTCACCAAGGAGGTTATGTTTTTGGGAGAGTTTGTTTGTTTGTCTGTAAACAACATAACTCAAAAAATAACAAACAGATCTTGATGAAATTTTCAGAAAGTGTTCAAAACAAGCTAAAGAAGAAGTGATTAAATTTTGGGGGTGATATGGATCACCGTCTGGATCTAGGATTTTTTTAATGGGTTCTTTATCATTGTGAGATAGGGCCGTTTTCACCACATGTGTATATAACGCCACGATAAATGGTCGGATTGCTTTGCAAAACAATACAAGACAAGGTCACCATAATTTCTGACAGATGTAAAAGTATGATCCAGATCCTGGCAATATGTACAAATATGTACTGAGTCATCATAATTTTCAACACTGTCAGGAAACAAATTATCGTACAAACTTGAAACTAACACCAAATTGTAGCAGACAGTCTGCTGAAAGGGAGTATAACATTAAAGTAGGACTAAAGTGTTGGTGACAATCACAATATGCTTGGTGGAGGTCTGCGCTCTCTGAGTGCTTTTCTAGTTTTCCTATGTTGCAGCCCTTATTTTACATCTATTAGGGGTTTGTCAAAAACAGTGAACATTTCTATCATAAATGTATCTTAATGTAGTACAATAGCTAATCTAAAAGTGCCTTTTCATAATCCATGTCAAACAGCTACATGATTTGATGCTTAAATATACTTTTAGTTGGACTTCAGTAAGCAGTTTGATGCAGAAGTATTTCTATTCTCATCTGCAGTGACAGTAGTAATAAATCTAATGTTATCTAAATGAAATATATCTTCTTTCTTGCTCTGAATTCACACTTTATGGCATGATTCTGAGTATCTGGAGCTGCGTTTCAACAAAGCAACCCGTCTGCTGGGGACTGTGCTCTTCATTGTCCAGACAGTGAGTAAGACTTCATTCAACACATAATGAACAAGCTTTCAGTCTGAGGGTGGAACAGGTCATCAGATATCCACAAGTATTTCAGTGTCTCTATCATTTCCTTTGTCTGTTACAGATTCTCTACACTGGGATTGTTATTTATGCTCCAGCTCTTGCTTTAAACCAAGGTATGCCAGTTTCTGGTGACAGCAGTCAGAGTTTATGAAGCACTCCCACCTGAGAGTACTTCAAGCTGCTCGGTGTTGCTCTGCTGAGTTTCTCTCACTGTGAAGACTTCTCTCTGCAGTAACTGGTGTGGATCTGTGGGGAGCAGTTATTTCAACAGGTGTAGTCTGTACATTTTACTGCACAGTGGTACGTAAGAAAACATGCTTGATGGAATCAGATGTGTTTTATTGTAAAGTTTGATGTACAGTAGACATAACAACTGGTCTTGATGTGCATTGTGTAGGGTGGTCTGAAGGCAGTGGTGTGGACAGATGTGATCCAGGTAAGCTTCTAGTCTGGGAAAAACAACATGTGATTGGTACTACAGGGCTGTGAGGGAATTAAGAACTTGTATATAATGATGGACGTCATGTCTCCTCCTCCACCTGTGTAAAAGGGATGCCAAACTATTTCCATGAGGGCAGGGATAATGTTTTATGAAAATCTGTGTATTTCAATTGAGTAGTTTGACCTGTGTTTTATCTGTTATAGGGGGAGGATTTTATTTCCCATACACTAGCCAATGAGTAGCAGAGCTCTTCAATAAGGCTTTACTTTTTGAGAGCTTTTATGTCGTCCAACTTTAAAAAAAATAAAAAATAAAAAAATAAAAAAAAAAAAAAATAAAAATAAAAAAAAAACACTATGTGTATGTTTGTGTTGCTAATGCCAAATCACAGTTCTGGTGTAAGTTAATACCATTACACAAAAAGCTTTAACTACCACTTCAAGAAATTAGTTGGTAAATTTGAACCTCTAAATGGATAAAAGGTATGTTTAGAAAGCAGGACTTTAATTATCAATTATTTTCTTTCAGATTGGCGTCATGCTCGCAGGCTTCCTGTCTGTCATAATCAAGTCTGTGATATTACAAGGAGGACTCCTAGTCATCATTTCAGACTCACAACAAGGAGGGAGACTGAACTTTTGGGAGTGAGTATGAGTCAGAGTGATGTGTCTATATTTTACGGTAAGAAGAATTTTACACTCAGTAACAGTAACAGAGGTACAGGAGCTGCATTGGAGTACTTACAATTTAGACAAAGCCTAGGGTATCTTTGTATCTTTACAATTTGATATTAACATGGAAAAATAGTGAAAGCCTCAGTTCTTTCTGTCTCTCTCCATGGTGCTGAAACTTTCAATTCTAAATTAGTCAGTTTCTATTTCTGGGAGTTTTCCTGTCCCTGGACTGTTCTCTTTGAAAGTATTGCTCAGGTTTAAACTTGTGTTTAGGTTTGTAGAGGAAACACAACTCACAACTAAACTACAATAACATTTTGATTCTCCAGCTTTGACCCAAATCCCCTGAGGAGACACACCTTTTGGACCATAACCATTGGAGGAACATTTGTCTGGGTCAGTATCTATGGGATTAACCAGGCCCAGGTTCAAAGATACATCTCCTGCAAAAGCCTCACTCATGCCAGACTGTGAGTTCTGTTCAAGTGTTTGAATGTCCACCACAGGTTTTTGTTCACTCTCTGAAAAAACTCTATGTTAACATGTTTCTTTCTTTCTTTTAGAGCCCTGTACATCAACCTATTAGGACTGTTGTCCATCTTGCTGTGCTCAGTGTCAGCAGGAATGTGTCTCTTCTCAGTCTACAAGAGCTGTGACCCATGGACAGCTGGGCTGATTTCTGCTCCTGATCAGGTATGATGGAGACACACACAACAAATATGAATCATAAATAATGAAGGATGATGAAGGAGGAATTACTTCTGCCACCCCTCCTTTGTAGTTGATGCCATATTTGGTGATGGACACTTTCAGAGACAACCCTGGCCTTCCTGGGCTGTTCGTCGCTGCTGTATATAGTGGATCTTTAAGGTAAAGGGCAGATATAACACCACAGGTGAACCATTGACAGTTTTTACTCATGCATCAAGAACATGAGATGAAAGGCATTCTGAAGTATCTTCTCTATAATGTGTAATCATTAAGTCTAAACTATAGGGCATTTAAGGTCTAACGCACACCATTTATGTTCATATCATTTCAACTCCAGCACCGTGTCGTCCAGTATCAACGCACTCGCTGCAGTGACAGTAGAAGACCTCATCAAACCGTACTCTAACATGTCAGAGAAACACAGGTTCTGGACCTCTAAAGGGCTGAGTGAGTGGGTCATTCTCATGTGCAACATTTCAGAAAATTGAGTTAAAGCCAGTGATGTCAAGTTGTTCCCAATGCTGACCGCAGGTCTCTTATATGGGGTCATATGCATCGGAATGGCTGGTCTTGCATCTCTCATGGGAGGGATCTTACAGGTGAAGTTGATTTAGTTTTTGTGAAAACTTTATAGTTGCTCACATCAAAGCTGGCTGTTGAAGGATGTTTATCACTGTTTATGATATAAAGTTTTACAAGCCAGAGTATGACGTACCTGTCTGGTGTTTATGACCCCATAACTCAGGTAAAATTTCTTCCTGTTTACAGGCAGCTGTCAGTATACTTGGGGTCATTGGAGGCCCTTTACTTGGCTTGTTTACAATAGGCATCCTCTGTCCTTTTGCCAACTCCAGAGTAAGCCTTTTCCCTGTTTTTCTATACGTTTGTGTAAGATTTAATTGCTTTTCTAGAACGATAACTACTCAGTGCATCATTTTTTCTTTAAAGTACAAATTTTGACAACTGTTTTCTTTGGTCTGATATGACCCAACCTTTACACATTCTTGGTTAGTGCACCAAATTTCGATATACTTACTGTTTAATCTAATTTCAGATCTTCTAGCTGTTGAATTGTCTTCCAGGGAGCGCTGTCTGGTCTTACATCAGGACTGGTTATGTCCCTGTGGGTGTGTATCGGTGCTGTCATGTACCCTCCAACTCCTGAGATGAGACGCCCTCTGCCGCTCTCCACTGAGGGTTGTAACTTCACCACCACAGTTAATCACACTCAGACCTCTACTGGTCTGCAAACACTGCTCAGCTCCAACATCACAGTGACACCACAGAGCGAGGATGGGAAGTATGTTTCAAACTGTTTTTTTGATTTTATGCTATGTTTGGTTTGCTAGTTGTAGCATCAAGCAACTGTTGTGTATTCATACTATGTCTGGATAACAATGTAGAAAGACACTCAAGACAAGCTAGGGAAAAGGCTCCCCCTGTTGCTAAACCCCCCAAGTAACCAGAGACTGGCAACCCCAACTGTCCCTAAAGGTGGTTAAATGTAGCTTACAGCAGAATAGACAGCATGGCTCCTCTTTTTATCATATCCCAAGAGCAGCCATCAATTATGGTAAAACGTGACATAGAACCCTGTTTTTAGCGTTTAATTACTAATAAAAAAATAAAATAAAAAAAAAGAGGACTTGTACACAATGCAGCCCAATAATATCTTCATGTCATTACAGCATTTGGATGTAAGAAACATTTATACGAAGTGTATTCATTTTATTAAAGATGCAGTGAGTAGGACCCATTTTAATCACACTCCCTCGCCACCTTGTGGCCTGGAGTCTTTGCACACATATCGCCAGCTGACCAGAAAAAAAAAGTGACCATTGGTCCACTCTAAGTCCAATGCTACACCTCACTAAAAGCCTTTTTAGCGAGTGATTGATGAAGATTTGTCTCTCTGTCTCAGGTCTCAACTGGCTGATAACTGGTACTCTCTGTCGTACCTTTACTTCAGTCCCATTGGAACAATAACAGCCATCAGTGTGGGGCTATTTGTTAGCCTGTTGACTGGTAAATAACTTATAACAATAAGAATATTCTTTTGAATTATTTTAACTTTATGCTTTTCAGAATTGTTCATGTTTGTGTCATGAACATTTATTTCAGGAGGTCGGGATCTGAAGTTTGAATCAAAGCTTACATTGAGCAAAGAAGACACCACTTTATATCATTTGGTGAAGATTTTCAAAGACAGGGTTGGTACCGTAGAATGGCAATGATATCAAACAGTCATCTTTAAGAGATGCTGACTGTCTCCTTCATGTGTTCCACTTTTAAGGTGACAAGAAGAACAGGAAGGCTGGACTTGAAGAAGCACAGGATGAGGATATTTGGGAACACTAATCCTACTTTCTGTGATGTTGAGCTGGACACAACAAAAAGGAGTGTTCTCACATGAGACAGAACTCATGATCTCGATCCATTTTTTTTTGTTCTTTGTTTTTTTGTGGCAAGACAAAAGAAAAACGTAGAGAGAAATGGGATGACAGGATGTCGTCTCTTCTTTGAATCCTTTTAGAAACCTCAGTTCGAATGCATCTTCTGAGAGTTTGCTGGAGTTTTCTCTTTTCTAGCATCAGTGTTTACTACACATTTTATGTCCAGGACTTAATGGTATTTTATTGTGCAATGCTCTTGTCAATAAAACAGAACTTTAAACCTTGAACTCTAGTGTCACGTTAAAAGGTAACATATCAGGTCTCACACCCCATCCAGAGGACTGCCTGGTTGAAAAATGTCCCAATGAGGAGGTTGAGTGAATTCCTAAAGAGCTCATTTCTAGTCTTGATCCGGCTCACACCAAAATGTCCGGGGATTCTTTCGTTGCCGGCTCTCTTGGAGTAGCAGACTATGTGGTGTTTGCTCTCATGCTGGTGGTGTCGGCTGGAGTTGGTTTTTACTTTGCCTGGAAAAGCAGAATAACGGGAAACTCCAAGGAGTTCCTAACTGGAGGGAGAACTCTGACTGCCCTGCCTGTGTCCTTGTCTCTGACTGCTAACTTTATGTCATCTATCACAGTGCTGTCCAACCCAGCTGAGGTAAGAATGATTCCCTTTTTCTTGTTTAACAAATGATAACATGCCACTGGTTTTGTTTCTCTTTTTCTGAGGAGCCTGAACTGGATGCATTATTATTATTATTATTATTATTATTATTATTATTATTATTATTATTATTATTATTATTATTATTATTATTATTATTATTATTTTATTTTATTTTATTTTCCTTTACCCTGTTGATCACCCATGATTTTTGTGATTATTTGTTTGGGATAACTTCTTGTGGCCCACAATTGCATCCCACTTTCTCCCCATACTTAGCAATTTGCAAGTCACATTTGACCCTTTAATGACAAAATAAATAAATGACAAAATATCCAAAATATACAATCTTTGGATACACAAAAACTTTTTCTCAAATAAAAAACAAAAACAGGTTGAACACTTATTCCTTTTTCTGTTTTAATCTATGTTTGGAAGAAAAAAAAAAAACAGACTCTCCTCAGGAAAGTGTTTTGCTCTTTTTAGACTCTCGTCTTTTCCTTCTTATAGTGTAATTATTATCATTATATCCTTTTTTAACCAGATAAGAGCCTCATTTAGATTTAAAATGTCTTTCTCAAAAGGGACCTGGCATGGCAGCATCATACAGTTACACAATAAAACAACAATAACAATACATTTGGACATCAGCATATGGCAACCAAGCCGTTCTGGTAACACGAAATCAAAACAAAATGAAAGCAGTCAAGAATTAAAACAGTCACATTGTCCAAGGCTAGCTCTCTCCTGGTCCTTTAAGAAAGTCTTAAATACACCCACAGTGAACAGTTCTGTTAGTCTAAAATCCATCGAGAAAGTATTCCATGAAAGGCTGTCCTAGTTCTGTTCTGACTCGAGGACTAAACATTTTAATAAATTCCTGTGAGCGCAGTCCACGATTGTTACTAGACCTGATCAAATATGTGGTCAAATAAGATGGAAGAAGCCCAAGAACATTCATAAAAAACAAATCACCATAGTCCAACAACAGGTGGTTGAGATTAGATAGTCTCTGACCTGATGTGAAAATCAGGACTTGCTTTTAAAGAGGAATCCCATTTTAAGTTTACTACTTTAAGACTGTCAATGTGCACATGAAATGACAGGTCATTATCAATGGTGATACCCAAATACTTGTATAAGTTTACAATTTTGATTTCTGTGGTGATTTTGGGATGGTTGGCATAATCTAAGTCCACTGAATTAAATGTGACATCTTTGGAAAAAAAAACACTGCCATCAGAAAATGAAGAAACATTTGCTGTTGTCTGTTTGTCTGTTTGTTTGTTTGTTTGTTTGTTTGTTTGTTTGTTTGTTTGTTTGTTTGTTTTTCAAATCTCATTTTGTAGGTTTACCTTTTCGGAGCCCAGTTAATTCTGTTTTCAGTATCCTACGTGTTGGCAGCAATGATTTCATCTGAGGTTTTTCTACCAGCTTTCTACAGACTGTCCATCACCAGTGCCTACGAGGTAAAACTGTTCTATTGTCAGGAGCCATAAATCTCCATCATTTTCTAATGTAGAGTTTTACCTGAAATGATGACAGTTTATTACACTAATGATTCAAATGTTGTGTGTGTTAGACAGTTTTCAAAAAGGCTCTAACAATCTGCCCTTTTTCCCAACAAAGTATCTGGAGCTGCGTTTCAATAAAGCAATGCGTCTGATTGTTACCATACTCTTCATTGTTCAAGCGGTGAGTAAAAGAAAGAACAATTTGTCAAGAGTTTTTACTCCTTTGGTAAGATGTCATTTAGGTAACTCTTTCCACAAACTCATCACTTATAGAAGTTTTACTCAGTGGTTTACAAATATTCTTTGTCCAGGCACATACGTTTTATTTGTTGTCTGTTGAATCAATGGGAAACTAACAAACAATAAATAGTCTGTGACATGATCAACATAATAGTGTCATATTTAATCAAATACACAGTGCCATTAGTTGCTCAAACAGCAAACAGCCAGAATAACTACTTTACCATTGTGTTAGGTAAACACGCATTCATGATGTGTTATAAGTTTATGGAAAATGTTACTGTAAATTCTTCTTCTCCTGAGGCTGGTTTATGCTCTTTTTCTACTTTCTTGATCACAGATCCTCTACAGCGGGATTGTCATTTATGGCCCAGCACTCGCCTTAAGCCAAGGTTTGTTGTCTCGAGCCAACAGAAGTCAGATTTATTCATCTGACTAGAGTTAAAATCAAACCAATGGACTGGTTGGTTTGTTTTCAGTAAGTGAGCACTGTGTTGATTCTCTGTCTCAATCCACAGTTACTGGTTTAAATCTGTGGGGAGGAATTATTTCAACAGGAGCTGTTTGCACCCTCTACTGCACGTTGGTAAGTGAACAAGGTACAGGGCAGCTCAGGCTCTGTTTCTGTTGGTAGCTTTGGCCTGCATTCTTTCTGAATGCCAGCAGGGGGAGACTCCCCTGGTCTTTACTGCAACATCCAAAAAGATGTAAAAACATTTTTTGTGCAAAGATATTTTTTTTAAAATATGCTTTTTTCTTTACCTGCTGCCAACATGACATTGCCTTAAGTAAGCTAAAGAAAATGGATGGGTGGATGTATAAACAAACGAGTAATGGACAGATGGAGGGACACAAATATGGATAATAAACAGAGCCATGGATGGATGACTAAATGGATATAATAATAATTTTTAAAAAAATCCTGGATTTTGAAAGAATGTGATTTTGTGCTCTGTTACAGGGTGGACTTAAGGCAGTGGTGTGGACTGATGTGTTTCAGGTAAACTTTAAATACATTAAAATGGAAATTGATACGTTGTTACCATAGACTGTATAAAACATGGATGTAGTCTCACCGACGTCACCCGTCTGTTTCTGAAATGGAAAACGTAGCACATAGGCTATAGCGTATAGCGGCCATATTGGTAGTGGCAAGGGCTTCAGGGCAAGGGCCTACAGCCACAGGGCGCCTGTCGGTCACGTGACCCTCAGCTGTGCCTCTTGGGGGGGGGGGGGGGGGGGGGGGGGCTTAATCTTAATATCCTCCGAAAATTAGCGACTCGGACAGGAGACATTTTTTGAACCAGGCTGTAAATAGGTTAATTTCTGCTTTGAAAACAGCTTTTTTGGCTTGGTGTGTATGTGACATCCAGTACTTCTTGAGCCAGCCTCAAGCGAATACTCAAGAAACAGCAGATTTTAGCACTTGTTGTCTCATATTCCCAGACTGGAGGTTGCCGCTTGGTTGTTACATTTCAGTTATGTAGCCAAAGTCCTGTAGCTCTATAGTGAGGATTCTGAGAATACATTTTTTATCAGTATGGCAGAAATGATTTGTGCCGCAAGTTAACGCAAGGGGAGCGTCAGTGTGGATATAAAAACTGAAAAAAAAAAAAAAAAAATTGTAAAAATGTTAGTCCATACACAAATCTTTTAGGAGTAACTATAAGTTTTTGTTTGAAACTTAAAGATAATCCATGTAAATGAAATAAATGTAAACAAAATTGGGTACTCTTTTTTTTTTTTTTTCCCCAGATAGGAATAATGCTTGCAGGCTACTTATCTGTTATCATCCAGACTGTCATATTACGAGGTGGACTATCCAACATAATTTCAGACTCTAAACAGGGAGGAAGACTCAACTTTTGGGAGTAAGTATGTAAAAGAGAGGGTAAGTTACAGTACTCATGAAATGAATACAATCAGTTATTTTAGGGACTGAAACTGTTTTGTTTTTTTGGACCAGCAATACAATACTTTACAGACTGATTCCTCTCTGTTTAATTCTCTTTAACTATCCCAGTAACCATGCTTTAAATATGTCTCACCAGTTTTGACGTAAACCCTTTGAGGAGACACACGTTTTGGACCATAAGCGTTGGAGGAACTGTTAGCTGGATTGTTATTTATGGGGTTCACCAGGCCCAGGTTCAGAGATACATCTCCTGCAAAAGCATCACTCATGCCAGAGTGTAAGCCACAACTTTATCATTTCTTCTGACACTTAAACAGAAAGTCAAAGAGGGATTATACTTAAAGATTTTTGTTTGTTTGCTTTTAACAGAAGAGGAAGGTTTACTTTACATGGCTGAGCCACAGTTCATCATAAGTTGGCTAATGTTATATTTTAGTGTTTCCTATTGAATAAGTTTGCAAAGTTTTTTACACTTTTTTCCCACTTTGTTGCTTTTGGGTACCTGCTGCTGATAAATATTAAAAAATGATGTATGAAGGGGTTGTGAAACTTTCTGATTGCACTGTGTAGCAGGCAACTGGTTATGCCAAGATCCTGAAGCTAAGCAGAGGGGTCTTGTCCGCCCTGAAAGCATCCCATGAAGTGTGATCTGGTTGTTCAAATTCTCACATTTAATGCTTAATAATTATTAGTTATTAGCTCTAACCAATCAGACTTAGAAACATAAAACAGCCAAGTGATTATTTAAAAAAAATGTTGATGATTTTTTTTAATACTAAATACAATCGGATCATTGGCATAAGGTGTTTTAGAATTATTTTTACTTCCCTCACAAAAACATCCCAGTCTGTCTTTTATGATAAGAAATATTTTTGATATTAATACATTCAAGTGCAATTTTAGAACCCACACTTGCATATACTGCATCAGATGTAAGATATTTAAGTTTTTGTAAACATCTGGTGGTATCTTTTTTCCTTTTCAGAGCTCTGTTCATCAACATGTTAGGCCTTTGCACCTTTTTGGTGTTCTCAGTGTTTGCAGGACTCTGCCTCTACTCAGTCTTTAAAGACTGTGACCCATGGACAGCTGGACATGTTTCTACTCCTGATCAGGTGTGATGATCATTTCTTTTGTCCTTTTCCCTTTGACTATCATAAGTCTGCTTTTGTTGATCTTTTCCTTGTGTCTAAACAGCTTATTCCATATTTGGTGATGGGCACCTTGACAAGCTACCAAGGACTTCCAGGGCTATTTCTTGTTGCAGTATACAGCGGGGCTCTAAGGTTTCCAGTCATTTTCACTTCTAAGACCCAGTTCACATGATGGGTCTTTTTGCATCTAATGGTTTTAATTGTTAAAAGTGCACTATTTGAATATATCATATGAATTCTGGACCCTTTTAAACTCACTGAGTAAGAAAGACTCAATTTCTTTAAAGTTCCCATATTCTGCTCCTTTTCTGCAGTTTAATATGGATCATTGATGTCTTCATGAAATGGTAGTAACATGTTTTGGTCCAAAAAGCCAGTGCACAATGTTCAGAAAACAGCGAAGCTCGTTCACCTTAACATTACAGGCTAAAACAACAGGCTAACCGCAGCTACAGTTAGCATCCTGAAGCTAACACAGAGACAGGGGGACACTGAGGAAAAGCTCTTACATCTGCTCCACAGCACACAGCATTTAAAATACTCACATTTCCAGGGTCCCAGGTTTGTTGGTGGATGGTTGGTAATGCGCCTGGATTCAGGACCAGTCTATTCACTAGCCCTCTGTTGTATTGTCCAAAGTTTGAAAAGCAGTCGGCCGTGAAGTGACTAGCACACACATGCACAGTTTTACTGAGTGTAGCTTCTGCCGTAGGGGAGTGGGCGGGGAGGGGGTTTGGGAGATCTGCTCCGGTGGACCAATCAGGTCAGACTTGCTCCTGATTGGTCAAAAAAGAGACTCGCTGTTGTCAGCAAATCCCCAAAACCCAAACAGCTCGTTTTAGTTCAGGATTTTACATTCACAAGCACTGCTAAGTACAGGTTTTGTCATTAAATATCACATTTTGTGGGCTGGGAGGAAAGCCAAAGACCCACAAACTTCACCAAAAGACTTAATGAAGTGATTTTTGCATAATATGGGACCTGTAATCCTCTTCCTTCTTCTATTCTCTTTGTGCCACTGAACCATTCATGTTGATGTGTATCCTGTTTTGAGGCTGCTTGACCCCTGAGAGCCTTTTTAAAACCCCTCAAAACAGGGGGACTAAACGAACATGGTAGTGTTTTATTCCAGATACTGATTTGATTATGGCGTAATAAATCTATGATATTGTTTTTTGAACACAATCTTCAGTTAAATCTTCTCCATAATCCAGAGGAACGCCCTTATTTCTTTCTTTTAATTTTAAATTTGTTGTTTCAGCACAGTGTCTTCCTCCATCAATGCACTAGCGACAGTGACAGTCGAGGACCTCATCAAGCCACACTACACAATGTCTGAGAAACACCTGCTCTGGGTGTCCAAAGGGCTGAGTAAGTGAGTTGTCCTTGTTTAAACTCTCTGTTGAATATTTTCTCGTAGAACTCAAAAACTAAAACCCAACCAGTTTAAGTTTCTGATGTGATGTGAATGCAGGTGTAATGTACGGAGCTCTTTGCATTTCTCTTGCTGGACTGGCGTCTGTTCTGGGAGGGATGATGCAGGTACAGTCATGTTAGAATAAAAGCGTTAAATGAATGTATTATGAATGAAAACAAACAATTCTATTAGAATTTAGTAAAACTTCAACATATCATGTTTCTCCTTGAACAGGCAGGTGCCACAGTCACTGGTGTCTGTTTGGGTCCTGTACTTGGCGTCTTCATGTTAGGAATCCTCTGCCCTTTTGCCAATTCCAAAGTAAGTTTGTGCTTTTGGTATGACTATATATTATTTAACTGTTGAGATAACAGAGACAAAGTTAAGTGTAAATGAAATTAAGCTGTAATTAGACAGCGTTATAAACCACAGAGCTCATAAAACTGTTTTCATATGATATAAAATATAAATGATTTAGTGAGAATGTATTCTGTCAATTTGTACAGACTGTTTAGAGGTGGTTTGCTTAGATTTGTGGCCCAGAAACAATAAACAGAATATCAATGAAAATTCATTCCTTGTTTCTGTCTTCTACAGGGAGGTTTATCAGGTCTGATTTTAGGCTTGGTGGCGTCTGTCACTGTTGGTGTTGGAGCTGGGATCTACCCTTCCCCTCCCTCCATGACTCGTCCTCTACCGTTGTCCGAGGAGGGTTGTAACTTCACCACCACAGAAAGCTTGAATTGGACCTCCACTGTTGTTCCTACTGCACCAAGCAACTTTTTTATCACGACATCAGACGGTGACGTGTAAGCAAATTATTGTTGTTAGTAGTAGTAGTAGTGGTGGTGGTGGTAGTAGTGGTAGTAGTAGTAGTATAACTATTGACAGAACAGTAACAACTGAAATTTAATAGCACACTTTGAGACCTCAGTGATGTTTAATGAGGTAATAATTAAAAAAGGTTAGCACTAACTAAACAGTCAGGCTGAAACATTAACATTTGATCTTTTAGAAAATTTCAGTTTCAACCTGACTTCAGAGAAACTCATAGATAGTACTCTGAACAATCTATTCAAACTAAATCTTAATAAATGGTAATTGGTCTAATTCTGATTCCAATCATGGCAGTTTTGGGGTTCAGGTGTTTTATCCTGGTAGACTTTAAAATGTGGACTGAAGGGCCTGGGATCAAAACTCTGACTTTGGGATTAAGAGTCCTTTTAATCATTATATGAACAGGATCAAGATCAAGAGCCAAAATTTCCAAATTTTAACAACCACCAGGAGTTGAAGATTATCTTTATGAGTTCAACATAACCTGTTATCAGATTATATGACGATTGAAACCCAAGAAAATGTGAATCCGCATTGTTCTTTTCACCTAAAGATGGATGTGTGCCAAACTGTGCTCATCTGGAAAAGTTTGTGTCCTCACCAGTAGGGATGGGTACCTTTCACATTTGAAACGATACGGTACCAATGCCCGGTACCTGGAAATCGGTACCGGAACTCAACAGTACCATTTTTCAGTACTTTTTTGTGTTCGTGTGGTTAAAAATATCAATTTGTTTCATAATAAAGTTTTTTTTTTTCACTTTTTCACTTTGACATATTAATTCTTCCATATATTAACTTGCAATGCTGTGTTCATGCCCAGCATGGAAAATTGCCTACTCTTCCACCCCCTCACAGTCACAAGGATGCATTTAGGTACCTAAACATGGTACCTTTTGATTTTACATGAATTGATACCAGGTACTTTTGACAGGATTCGGTACCTTTAAAAGTACCTAATTCAGTACCCATCCCTACTCACCACGTCACTCTTGATTTTGTTTTGTAAATGACAGAAAACGATGATCATACAAAACAAAGACATGTAAATATCAGATCAGAGTTTTACCAGAATGCAAGAATTTCCCAGTTGTACTTTAATTGTCTGGATTTTTGGTTTGTCAGTTGAATTTAAGACCTTCCATCATCAAAAATGATACAGAAAGTTATACATAAATGTGCAAAAATATCAGTTCTGTTTCTTTACAATGAAATGCACCTTTTTCGTTCCCTTCCTCCACCAGACATTCACCAGAGGAAGCCTGGCTCTCTCCTTCTTATCTTTACATCAGTGTCATTGGCACTGTCATAGCTCTCATTGTGGGGCTGATCATCAGTCTGCTTACAGGTACAGAAACATGCTGTTAGCTCTGAAACAGAGTCATTCAGATCTGTTTGGTGAGAAAGTTCTGTTTCATACAAACTGTTAATCATTATGTCTTTCAGGAGGCCTGAGGGAGAAGGCCGACCCTAAGCTTATGTTAATCAAAGAGGACACCATCACCTATCGTCTCTTCAAGCTCTTCTTAGACAGAGTGAGTATTGCTGTAGTAAAACAATAAGAAAAGCTGCAGATTGAGATCACTTACTCTGACCACTGCTCAATACTTTTATTTCCACAGGTGATAAGAAGAAAAGAGAAGGTTTACACTGTGGAGAGCTTAAAGGAAAAAGATGGAAACAAAAATCCTGCTTTCTATGACACTTCAGTTAACCTAAAAGAGCTGTAAACACACATAACTTTTGGTTCTTTTTCTATTTTTCAGTGACAGGGATCAAACTAAGGCATTATTTTCTGTTTTTGCATCCTTTTTTTCATGTACTGTTATTTCGTAGCATATCATTCTTTGTAAAGTGGCTGGTGTTAATGTAGTGAGCTAGTAGGGATTTGCACACAACAGTTTACTTCTACTGAATTTACTTTGGTCAGGTCTTTACAACGTTATATTAACTTTTTACACATCAGAAGTAAACAGACATTCATGCACCAGCACGCAAGTGATGATGATGGAGCCTTCACTCAGTCAGGAATGTATCACCAAGATGCCCCTTAGTGGAACAACCTGTTTTTTCAGTTAACCAATAGTAACAACTTGTCTGTACCTCAAACAAAAACAGAAAGCTAGCATCACCCTGTGGCAAAAGTCGGTACTACAATAGTTTAACAACTAGACTGTTACATGTACAAACCTTGTTTAGTGCCTTTATGTACTCTTAAACTGAAATTAATTGTGCTTGAGTGTTACTTTTTGAGTTGCAGGGGGTGCATGCTTCCACCTGAGCTATTCATGCACTTCTTACCTTAGATAAGAAATGAAACGTATCTTTATTTTAAGTATAAAATCAGTTTTACGCATTTTTTTATTTGTCTCTCATAGTGCAATGATCAATGCTCAAATACATTCAGTTTTGTGAACACTTATTCATGCTGAAATACATAATGCAATAAACAATATCACTCATCAGTTTAATGCAACAAGTTCATGACAGTGGGATATTCACAGTACACTGCAGACAAAGTGGAAGGCTGCAGTAACACAACTATAAAACCTATTTACAGATGATCACTCCCTTAAACTTTGGATTTACACATTAATCAGAGAACGCAAAGAGAAACCCAGTGGGCCAATATTTTGATATTGGTGAATAAAAGGTTATGAGCATTACTTTGTTGCAAATTTGTATGCACTGACCTTCAATTTTTATTGCAAGGTAGTAGTTCTTTAACATGAGGACTTGCAGTGCAATGTGTACAGTATGTCAGACTCAGTGTGAACGAGACAGTAGCACACATAATTTATGCAATAGATTAAAATAAAACACACTGATTGTGCCAACAGACTGTGTGCATTTTGGAGTGGTTGTCCGTGTGTTTATTTTTCTGGCTCATAATACCTTTTCTTCATCGCTCGATACTTTCTGAGGAAATACAAAGCCTCTAGTTCCTTGATGACAAAATCACCTCGGGCCACCAACTTTTTAATCTTTTCGGGATCTGTTTCGTCTTTGTTCTTCATGAAGGCTGACTTTAGGCGCTCCCTGAAGTAAGCTGCTCCCTGGGGGTACTCACGGCCAAGATACAGCAGCTTTGGAGATTTAGAAATACATCAACAACAGCGTTTCAAGCAAAGGGGGACAGAAGTTTTGCGGATGTATAATATGCACAGTTTCACTTACATTTTTGTATAGTCTTATGACCTCACCCCTTAAAGGGTTGGCCATGTCAGGAACAGGGCGGCCTATACACCTCTGAAAAGATCAGAATGAGAGAGAAATAATTCGTTTGCATGTCACACGAAATAGAAACGCAGAAAAAACCCCAATGACTGCAATCAATTTAACAGAATAAGCCCAAAGACAAAGTGTTGTGAGCAGCAAGCCTGGATTGGCTAATTTTTTCTTCGCATTTCGCATACTCTATTTATCCAACACATTTTAAAAATTAACGGTATTTGTCTAATGTAATATTGAAACAATTTTTGTCGGGGCATTTACTCAGGCGGTGAAGTCCGAAGGAGAAAGCGAAAGAAGAGACGTCTCCTCTTCGTTTGTCCTCAAAGTAACTGCTTTAGAGCTCCATACTGCCGTACGCTGTCTTATTCTGTCGCAAATACAAATAAATAACGCGCATGCGCGTCCGTTTCTATGGTTACCTGGACTGTTTCAAGCATGGTGAGTTTGACGATTTTGCTGCGTAAAACCGCTTTTATGAGTTATGAATGATAAAAACTCGGATGTTTGAAAACCAAACTTGACATACGAATGAAAGTTTTAGTTCACTGTCGTTTAAATATTCTGGAAAAAATGTCAGAAGTATACCATACCTGCCGTTCTCCTTAATGGTTTTTCTTTTTTCCGGTTTCAAGCCACCCAAAAAAGGACGTACGCTTTCAAAAGCCCAAAAGGCAAAGAAACAGCAAGAGGAGGAGCAAAGGAGGCTGCAAGAGGAAGGTAACCCAGGATGTTGTCCATATTTATTTAGATGTATTGATAGCCTGTGTAAAAATAAAATAGTAAGGCTAATCATGTTTTTTTTTTTTTTATCATACAAAAGAAGCACTTCTACAAGCAGAGAAAGAGGAGCAGGAAAGATTGAAAAGAGAAAAAATAAAGGAGGAGCTGGAAAGACTTGAGGCAAAGGTAATATTCATCCATAAAGACCTATATTATTCCATTTCCCAGTCCTTATTTCTCAGAGAAGATACTTTGTCCTTAGTAAACCTAGTTCCTAGGTATTTAGATGTTCCTAGGTTTACTGAGGACTTTTACTAATAAATGGTATAACTCCTTATCCATGGGTGTGTTTTGCTGGCAGGACCTAGAGCGCAGAGAAGACGAGCTGAACGAATTACGCCATCTACTGGAAGAGAATCATACTGCAGTAACTGAGTGGAAGAAAGACGCTTTAGAGAAAGCAGAAGTTTGTTTTCTTTCTAGAAATATTAAACCAGAAAAAGAAGGATATTTTATAAGATTTCAGAGAGTATAATGTCACCACATTAATGACTGTAATTCAGTGCACTAACAACAAACAAATAATGCAAAACAATTTTCTAAATATTTCCAATTCTGAAATTCATCCTGCAATATTACACTTATTCCATTCCATACATTGAATCTGCAGTGTAACTTATCCTTATTGTGTTGTTTGTGTCCAGTGGGAGAGATACATTCGTTGTGACGGTCTCCCAGACCCAAAAGAACAGAGAGACATGAACATGTTTATCAGCCTGTGGAGGGATGACCCATGTGTGGACATCACACCAGTGCTCAAGCAATGTAATGTTGCTGTGCAGGTTTGTATTTGATATTTGTGCTGTTTTACTAAGAGACAATGCAGTTTTGAAATGTAGCCTCCTTGTCTTATTGTTTATGGCTAATATGTTTAAATTGGCCAGGTTTGAAAATCCAAAACTTCAAAATTTTGTGATTACAGTATTCATTCAAGAAAATCACTTTAATTAAAAATGGCACCAAAAGTGAAACCAAAATTATGAACTAATAAATGTCATCTCTTCTAGCTGATGGAGGAGCTGGAAGCTCTGCTCAGAGATGCCACAGATCCACGAGAGAGCCAGAAGTATCAGGAAATCTTCATCAGTTTGCAGGAGCTAATTCACTCGAAACACCTCCTCATCAGTGAGGAGATCTTGAAGGTACAAGAAGGGGTGTGAGATTGTGTGTTTGCATTGATAACCTCGCCTCCATCTCCAGTAGTAAGTTGTTCTTCCAGCCCAGGAGGGAACAATTGTTTCTGACTTAGCCCCACTTCTTGGTGGTTTGAATACAAAGACTGACCCCGAACCAGCCCTGGAACTAGCTTGGTGGAAAAGGGGTCTCAGTGGATCTACCAGTATATTAAAAAAAAACTTTGCAAAGAGCACAGGTTGAGTTGCAGCTTCTTTTTTTTGTGTGTTTGTGTCTTCTTTGACTTAGAACGCCAGTGAAAATGCTGAAAAAGAGACAGGAAACATGAAGACCGTAATCAAAGATGAAAACATAACACACTGTCTCTGGGCCAACCTCAAGATGAATCCAAGGTTTGTAGAAGGAACCTTTATTCTACAGGATGTAATTATATTTTTAACTCCTAATCCTGAGTAGAAAGACACATTGATGAGCATCCAGATTCAAAGATTTTGGTGCAGTTGAAATTGTTTGCACAGAGTTCTAAAAGTACTCTTTTGTATCCCATCCTTTTCAACCACTTAGGTTTAAAGGTTTGAACTTTAAAGAGGCGTGCCTTGGCTTCAAGCTCCCCAAACAGCTGGCTGTGAGCAACATTGCCATCAGGATCCTCCACACTCATTACGATCACCTCACCATTCTAGCTCTCATGACAAACCAGAAAATGCTAACATCCAGCGACAGGTACCAATCTGCAAACCTGCAAATACCTCTGTAAATGCAAAGCAAACAACACTCACCATTCTCTCTGTGCTCAGTGTTCTGTTTAGTCCCAGTTCCCTGGCAGGTGACAAAGATGTTCCAGCAAACATGGATGTTCCTGAGCAGGAGGAGACGAAAGAAGAAGAAGAGAAGGTGAAGGAAGATAAAGAGACAAAACAAGAGAAGGAAGACGAGGAGGCGCAGTCCAACCAAGAGCCTGAAGAGAGAAAGGTAATGAAAGAAGTTCCTTTGTTTGAGTTTTGTAACTTCATCATATTGTTTTAATTCTCATTGTGTATGTTCTGTATCTCACAGAGTGAAGCCAGCTTTAAGTCAAGGGTTGACAGTGCCCAGTCTGCTGGAAGCAGAGTGAGCCAGATACAAACACAGATGGAGGCACTAGAAATCGGTATCAGCTGTGAAACCCCAACAACAGCCAACACAACACCGACTGATGAACGCTGATTTGAACACGCAGTCACTCAAAGAGCTCTGACAAAAATTTGAGAAATTCTCAACATTTTTTCACTCCTTTCTCTCTCCAGTTGAGGGTGACTTGATTTCAGCCTCTGAGCAGATGACCATCAAAAACCAAGGAGCCCAGGCGGTCGACTTAATGCAATACACACCTCTGGGTGGAGTCTTCTACTATGACGTGTTTCATCTCCCACCACAACCCCGGCAAGTTGGAGACTGGGTGATGAGACAGGTAAACATCTGAGTTTCCATGGCAGCTGTTTTTTACATGAGCAAACAAAACTCTTTAAATGCTTGTTGGACTTTTTTTTTTTAGATTTCAAAAGACGGGCTACAGGTGTTTCCCTACCCTGTGAACAGCTCTCCATCAGAGGAAAACAGCACTCCTGTTGGTGTGACTGTGACACTGCCTGAGTGTGTTGTCTTTTGTGAAACTCCCCAAGTGGCTCATTGGGATGCTACAGGTTGAGCAGACATCATGCTATAAAAACCTCGGTGATTTAAAAAAAAAAGGAAAAAACAAACTCAATGATGACACTAAACTTTGTTTAATTCAGGAAAGCAGTGGCGGATGGACGGCATCTCTGACGTGTCTTATGATGAAGCAGAGGCAGAGATCTCTTTTAAAGCAGACTCCTTTCAGGCCTTCGTGCTAATGCAGGAAACGTACGTCAACTTCCCCTTCCAAAGCTGGGAGCTCAGGCCACTGGACCAAAACTCAGCTCTCCTCACAGTCAACGGGGCATTAGTTGACATCAGCATCACGATCAAGGTAGCAGAGTGAAATGTCCCCAAATAGACATCAGAATGTGTCGCCTTACTTTTCTGATTGTTTTTTTTTATATGATAAACAGGGTGATCAGTGTATGCTGCAGTCAGAGCGCGAGAGAGGCCTGTGTCACCTCAAAGGGAAGTGGATGAGTGTCCCAGCTCTGCAGAGAGCAATGTGTAACGCAGGGGTCAACATCTTTGTGAATGAGCACACGGATAAATACGTCAGCACGAGCGGCAAGGTCAGCGTGGAATCATGATCACGGCTCATCATCAGTGTCAAATTACATGGGAATGCTGTGCCACAATGGTTGTATCTGCTTAAACGTAAGCCTTAGAATCACAGAGGAGCTGAGCAAAATCTTAGTGAATCACTACAATTATATCATGAGTCACCATGAAAGTCTTTGAAAAATGACAATTGGGTTAAAAGAGTGGATGCTGAGATGGCACATTTGCAACTAAAATTAGAAAATTCCCTGACTTAAATAATTTCAAACTGGTGGTAAGACTCGTTTTCTGGCATTCGCACGGGTGTCATGTGTCCAACACCATTGCATTACTTATTAAAGGGGATTGTTTGCCATGTTTAAGGAGGATGTCACATCAGTTTTGATGTGCAATGCATGCCAACAGCTGCAGCCTCACTCCCTTCTGCCAAACTAGTATACATATATACACTACCAGGCAAAAAGAAAAGTCATCACCAAAAAACTAAGGTCACACACTAATAATTTGTTGGACCACCTTTAGCTTTGATTACGGCACGCATTCACTGTGACATTGTTTCAGTAAGCTTCTGCAAACCCTTCTCCAGCACATCCCAAAGATTCTCAATGGGGTTAAGGTCTGGACTCTGTGGTGGTCAATTCATGTGTGAAAATGATGTCTCCTGCTCCCTGAACCACTCTTTACAATCTGAGCCCGATGAATCCTGGTATATGACTGTGCCATCAGGGAAGAAAAACATCCATTGATGGAATAACCTGGTCATTCAGTACCTTCAGGTAGTCAGCTGACCTCATTCTTTGAGCACAGACTGTTGCTGAACCTAGACTTGATCAACTGCAGTAACCCCAGATCATAGACTGCCCCCACAGGCTTGGACAGTAGGCACTAGGCATGATGGGTAATCACTTCATCTGCCTCTCTTCTTACCCTGATGACTCACTCTGGAACAGGGTCGATCTGGACTCATCAGACCACATGACCTTCTTCCATTGCTCCAGTGTCCAATCTTTATGCCCCCTGGCAAATTACCATCATCAATGAGGATCTTGGTGAAAAATTAATGCAACACTGGATGGAAATAAATCTTGTGACATTGTAGAAGCTTATTGAAACAATGCCACAGCCAAAGCGTGCCGTAATCAAAACTAAAGGCGGTTCGACGAAACATAAGAGTGTATGACTTTTTTTATGGCCAGGCAGTGTATGATGTTTTTGTTTCTGTATCTCTCCTCAGGACCCACTTGTAGAGCATTCTGCCTATGAGCAGATGGCCCTCTTCGCCTCAGCCTGTGCCTTCTCATGGAGCAAGTGGAATGCTAAATGTGGAGCAGAGCATCTTGTCATACAGGTGCTCTTACCCACTCATGCTGTAGAGCTGTTCAGCTCAGTGTTTCCAGCTTTCTATCCATTGGGCGTCATGTGTTAAACAGTCTAATGTACCGCTGTTATTCCTCCTCTAGGCGTGTGAGCATCATGACCCGGCTCCTGTGCCCAGGGACTCGTGGAGACTCTACCTGCTCACGGCTCAGAGGAGTCAGAAGCTAGAAATCACAGAGAGGAGTGAGGCTTTCTCTCCAGACTTTTACTCCGGCAGCGAGTTTCACTCCACCTTCATCCACATGCTCCAGGATGACATGAGCCCTGACAGTATAACTAAAACCAGAGAATCTGATTATCTGTTTGTGGGTACAGTACAGAGTCTGCTCTGTGCCACCAGACCACTGATGTATTCATAAGCTGTATGAAAACCATGTATTTATAAACACATGAACACACACTTCTATTGTACAATAGGCTACTTTATTTTATTTGTGCAAAGTTCCACACATCTTTGGAACATGTTTAAAATTGAAAAGAGTGACAACCACAGCACGGACATAAAGAAGAAAATAAAAAAAGCTTTGGTGTTAAGACTTAAACCGTATAGAATCATAACTTAATAAAAATAAAGATATTCACATCCCCTCACTCATGATATCAATGACATTTTTATTACCAGTGTTTATAGACTTGAAGGGTATAACATGTCCTCTACGTACACCAAGAAATTACTGGAAAATTCGATTAAAGGCGGACTGTCCCTTTTAAGTGCATGAAATGTGTATAAAAACCCATGTGGCACAATCAGAGCCATCATCCATGATGTTCGTCAATGGAAAACTGCACAGTGGCCCATGGTACGACTCAGTGGATCAGTGCTTTCATCCTAAAAAAGATCCAACATGATTGGTCAATGTTGTGCTAGCTTCGATGACTCATCAATCCTGATCTGGTCAGTTGTGTTGGATACAGCTAAGCAGTGACCATTTGTCACCGATAGCCCAACAACTAAAACAGCTTTCTGTCTTAAAAACAGACACACCCATACACGCCAAACAGACTAACTAATTTTGCAAACGTGATGTGATGCATAAAAACCTCCAAAGGGTTAACTATCCCTCAGGCCTGTGCTGTCACTGCGAGCCCTGTTTTAGGAGTCTTCAGGCACCAGTGAACATTCTACAGCCTCTGCTTGGGACTGGTACACCAACTTTCCTCTTCAACAACCTGCTGCACCAGTAGTTTCTGCACAGGGATGGCGGCCAGGTGAACCGTCCACCCCGGGTCTCAGGGGCTAGACAGGAGGCTGCGCGTTGTGTCGGAGCCCTACGTAAGGCCACAGCAGCTGCTGGATTGTCACCCATGAGTCCCCAGTCCCCACAGGGGCGGCATCTACTGCGGGCTGCATCACCAGGCTGGCAAGCAGAGCCAAGAGACCTGTGGGGCAAGAAAGACATTTTAACAGTGATGTTTTTTCAGGGGGGTCAGCTGGTTTAAGCTAAAATAGACAGTTTACTAGGGATGGGAATTGATAGGATTTTGTCAATACCGATTCCCATTTAAATTCCTCTGGTTAATTTTCTTGGTAAAAAAAGTAGCTTTATAGGTTTCCTGTGTCAACAACATATAATTAAGTTTATACTGTAAGTAAATAAAATGTAATTGGTCCCCGAGTCTGGATATTTCTGGACATAATTATACAGAAACGGGTAAAAATTGCACACAATGTGACGTTGATGTACTGTGTTGTAATATATTAATAATTCAAGTAGGCCTGTTTGGAAGCTTTCCATAGTTATGAAGTCAGCCATGAGCCTTTCAATTACCTTTTAGCTCTTGACATTTGAAATTCTCAGTATTTTTACAAAGAGTTGATGTGATATGTTTCTGTGATGAAAGTTGAAATTCTATTCTGAAGCTGAAGTTATACTGATATATGCTAACTGCTAGCGTATCAATGCAGTTTCCCATATACGTTAGCATCAAGCTTGCGCTATTTTGTTATTTTGGTAAATAAGGTGATTCATACCATTTGGAATCTACTGAATATGAATCTCCTGAGAGAGTAATGTACATTTCTTTATGAAGTCAGTTCTTCAGTAAAACTTCAAGCTGAAAATCCTGAATCGGAGTTTTCTTGGGAAACGTTATACAACTGCTAAGCTAAGATAGCTGCAGCAGACAAGTTAAAATAAGGCCTGGAGCCTCCAGCACAATGTAAAGAATTGATAAGGGAATCGTTAAGCACAAAGACTAATGAAATCGATGGATTGAAACATTTCTTATAGATTCTCAAAAGGAACCGGTTTTCCATTCCCATCCCTACAGTTTACCACCACATTTCTATTTTTTTCTCAAAACTGTACTGACTTTTTTTGTCACAAGTTCTCTGAAACATAAAAAATGAGCAAACCTGCTAGCACCACCACCATGGCCAACCAAAGCCAGAGCCCCCTGCCACTTCTGGCCACTGCTGCTGCTGCGGCAGCCCTGGAGGAAGTCAGGCTATGGGACAGGGACTGGACCATTCCTGGCTCTGTAGACGTAGGGCTGGAGGCAGGGCTTGGACTAGAAACAGGCAATAAAAGATAAGAAAATGTTACCACAAGGCTAAAGTTATGAGGGTGAGAGCAAAAAAATGTCTGAGATGAGTCTGGAGATTAGATAAGTTACCACAAATGACACAATGGAATGTAAACATGTCGTCACACATGACTTATGAAACACTGTGGGTCATTTGTGGTAACTAAAACAATGGATGGCAGGCTGTGATTTCAGCTGAAGCTTGATGCAATGGGAAGTTGACTTTAATGAGTTGCATTTTATCACCAGTTTTAGAGAAGCAAAGTCATCCACATCATCTTCACCAGTGAAATGAAAAAGCTGTCAGCAGCACAGATATAAGCAGCTGGCACAGAGGTACGTTTTGATTTTGCCCAGTCAAGCAAATGCAGCGTAGACTTTCAGCTTGGAGTAGTTCAACAACAGGAGTGCTGTTTAAAATCACTCAACAGTCAATATGAGACGGCGTGGCATAGGCACTCCTGGCTGAAAAGTGTAGGCTTTTTTCATGCATTTGCTGTTTATTTTTTTCTTTTCCGGACAAAGATTGAATCCAAAAGCACTTTTGACTTTGGACTCTCCTCCCTTTGCACTTACAGCATTACAAACAGCTCATCCTGACTCCTGAGCAATGTGGAGGGAGGAGAAGAACAAAGAACAGTTAAGAAAAACACACAATTTGCCCGCACAATATACTCAGTTGTCCCATATAATGGATAAAATGGTCCAAGTGAGTGGCCTTGCATGTTAGTGAGTGACAGCAGAGTTAGTAAAGATTTGAGAGATATCAGTTTGATGATTTGTTAGCCTCACACCCAAAATTAGAAACATGAGACCCATGCATGAAAAAAAATCGTTAAAGGCGTAGAAAATCCCATGTCAGGCTGACAAACACTGATCTTAGGACAGTCACAAGTTAGACATGATTTCTTTCTGAGGCTTACAATTAGGATGCTCTGTTAACATGGTTAGCTGCTTAAACCCCTGGAGCAAAGAAGAAGCTAGTCCAGCACAGACCCGTACAATGAAAGAGTTTCATCATTTAGGAGGTTCCATCGAATGAAGCTTTTTAAAACTCAGCAAAAAGTGAAAAAAGCTCAACAGCACAGACTCAGTCTGCAGCCAGTAGAACCTCAGTACAGCCAAATGATGAACTCTTCCCCCAATAAGCTAGCCTCCTAGCTTAGCTGGCAGAGAGTGATGCTGCAGTAGGCTAGTGGTGGGTATTTGGTTGGACTAACGTCTTGAGGGGCAGAATGAAGGAGGTGAGTTTATTGCCCAGCTCACTGAGACTGGACCTCCTCCTCTCTGCCACCGGCTCCTCCTTCTGCTCTTCTTCTGACTGGCAGTCGGTGTTGTCGGAGGCCGTCCTGTTGGCACGCGTGGGTCAGGCATTCACAAACACACTGTTCAGTTGCACATTCAAATGCAGGCGTGGCTTTATGGCCACACTGATTCTGTATGTGCACATGCAAACATGCACATTTCACGCATGCAGAAAGAAACTCACTGACTGATGTTTACCTGCTCGTCTCAGAGAAAGACATTTTCTTTGACTTGAAAAACAGTGCATGAACTTAATAAATTAACAAAAATGCATTCCCAGTAATGAAATTTACATGCTTCAATATCTTAAAATGATTCCACAAAGCAAATTACTTAACTTTCAAATATTTGGGGATCACAGAAATAATTTGTTTAAGTTTCATTTTTGCATAAATAATCATCATAATCAGCGTCACCCAAACATTTGAAAGCTTTATTAGTCCAGAATAACAAAATCCACTCTGCCCCTTGCTTAACATTTACAACCATAAATGTGTGTGAGGTTGTGAAAGTTTCAAATCAAGGTGTGGTCCAGTGAACACTTCCCTATGCCAGGAGGGGCCAGATGCAGGAAAGATGGCTGCTTCGTTGTTGGATGTAATCAACACATACTGGCTGCTTTAGAATATTTGCAGGAATTTGATTTGTTTTTACTTCTTTATTTTGTCACTCATTGCAAATTCTTGTTCCTACAGCTGATCCTGACATGGTCTGTTTTTCTGTAATTTATCTGACACTCCTAGAAGATATGAAGTTGTGTTTTCATTATTTCCTCTCTTGTTGGGCACAAAATCCATGAGCAGGGGAAAACAGTTACCTCCTGTGTGTTATCAGAAACACTTATCACTTAAAATGTTGAATTACTTCCACAAAAAAAAGCCACTGCTCAGGAGGAATGCTGACTTTAGACCACGTGTTCCCCATCGTTACCTCAGCAGTAGTGATGTCACATCATTAGTGCCACAGCTGCCATCTTTATGTATCTGACTCGACTGTCAAAGGACTTGTGGCAGGCAGCTTGGCAGCCCATCTCCTCAACATGTCTTACCCCTTCATCATGAGAGAGGGCTCTTCAGTGTCAACCCAGGCCGCAGAGCTAACATAGCGTTTTAGCGGCGGGCGCGCCGGGTTCTTCCCTGCCATATTCCTGGAAACCATTGTTATCACACAGGAGCAGAACAACAGAGAGACCCTCACTTCATGGCACCGCAAGCCTCACAGACTTGAGGACAATTCAGAGGAAACATCTCCACACACCAGAAAATAAGGGTGCAAGAGGGAGAAATTACTCTATCCTCAGATTTTAATACATACACTTTGCACTTCACATTGAGACTCACTCGTCTTTCACCTCCCTTAACACATCACAAAATGCAAATTTCACACAAAACACACACAAATACTTACCACGGGGATCTCCTGGTCAGTCTCTCTGCTTCAGCCTCTGAGCCATCTTGAGTTTTTGACTATAGCGGGAAAACAGAACCGTTCTCATTATTAGAAAAAGAACATAAAAAAGTTATTCATGTTTCATCATCCATCTATAATCTTAACTGCTGGTGCCTATCCCAGCTGCCATTAGGCCGACACGCCCTGAACAGGTCTCCGGTCTATCACAGAGCTAACATGTGGAGACAGACAACCATGAATCCATGGACTCACATCCACAGGAAATGTAGAGTGACTAATCAAACTGATTTGCATTGTTGGGACAGTGGGAGGAAGCTGGAGAGCCCAGAGAGACTACAAGCATGCAAGGATCCTGCCCAGCTGCAGAATCAGACCAGGAACACACTTGCAGTGATGTGCAGCCTTATATTTTGATCATGATTGGTTATTTGAACTTCACAGGATGCATTCTGTGCAGCTCTCACAGCTCTCTAACCTCTCCTTTCTCCTTGTATTTCAGCTCATAGTGATATGATCTTTTTAGTCAAGTATGAGGTGATATTACTCTAGCTTGAATGCTGCGTACTTTACAGGCACAAATTCTTAAGACTGGTCACTTGTAAAAATGGAAGCTGGATTAACTTCTGTGATCTTACAGAGTAAAAAGATCACACACTGACTTCATAAAAACTAGTTGTCTGCCACAGGATCTCATTAGATCTTCTTTGTTGGCCAAAAGCAATAACAGCATCCTCCTCACCATGTCAAAGTGCATGTTGCCTCCACCTGAGCGGGGGATCGCTGCTATGCTGACTCGCCTGGCTGATGACTGTTTGTGGTGGGAGAAAGAAACAAATTAACACCGATTTTGAAACACACATGGACATGGCTGTACATATCTTTGTGAAAGGGCATGAGATCATACGGGGTATAAAAATTACAAACACTGAACACTGCTAACCTTGTAGTACTGAGATGTTGGCTGCTTCTTAACACGGAAGTCATCTGTAAGAACAAAAAGAGATCAGTATCTTTGGTTTGTCTTTGTAATCACTGAACTTGCTATGCTACATGCTACATGCTATGAGCACAATCAGATTCTATTTGTTGGTATAATTAGCGAGCTATTTTCAATGTTTAAAACTAATCCCAGCAGAAGGAAATTTTACATCCCCATTCCCCAAACCTTATTACTGGATGGTCTGCTTTGAGTAATAGTTGTGAGAAACTGTCTTATAATAGATCTTTAACTATTAGCAGGAGTGTCTTGTTGAATTCAAGGTACCAAATGTCCAAACATTGTTCACCTCTGTCAGATGAGGACCCAAATGATCTCTCATTCTGCATTAGTGTCTCTCTTAGCTCGAGCAGCTCGGCGTGCTCCTTGGTGTACACTCTCCTCAAGTTCTCCACATGCTGGATCATCACCTCCACAGCTTTTCCGATGCGACTTTCCTAAGACACATTTACAAAACACTCCATTAAATCTACAGAATACAAGTCACGATAAAACATAATCAATTTTTCGATCATGATGTAAAACGATCCAAGCTGTGGGTGGAAATGGTAAGACCAGCTTTTCATCTGTGATGGCAGTTGAAGGCTTCAAAGATGTGTCAACTATTTTTCTTATAAGACATCTTTGAATTATGCATGTGCTGCACCATCCCCTTACTGTTTGGATGATCTGTTTCAGATTCATCCACTCTCCAACAGAGTAGGTGGCAGAGCACTACATTCAAATGTGTTGTAACAATAAATATGGCACATTCTAAATGTCAGTTATTTGACATGTTCACACAAAATTACTTGGGAAGTACTAGCACATCTGAAATTTACAAAATTCAAAACATATGTTGATATCACAATCTGCAACAGAATCTGACCTGGTGAATAGCTCCGAGCATTTCAGAGCGACTAGACACCCTGTTCATGGACTGGATGAGGATATCCAGGTTCTTCTGGAGCCTCTGGATGATCTCCATGGACTGATTGTCGTCCTCACACAGAGGCGTCAGAGCCTTGGGACAAAAAGGAGAAAGTTGGAAAGATATATGGACCAAGAAAAACAAAACATAGAATTTGCATGTTGGAATTTTTTTTCCCCAAATACAAATTCTTTTACATTTACAACAATGAACTTTTTTCATATATATTTTATATCAAATGCAGACAGATGGTCAAGATACAACTTATCTTCTCTCCCACATTCTAACAACATTCAAATTCAGACAGCTGTCACCTCATTTATCTGGGAAAATGCACTTTTACCATCTATCCAAGTCTCAGCTACCTTTAGGGACATTATAATCATCTTTACACGCAGACATATTTACACAGAAGTTATGGATATGTGGTGTGATTGAAAATATGAAATGAAACAAAAAACAGACAAAAACATAAACATGAATTCTGACCTGCAGTAAACCCTGGCAGCTGGACACTTCTCTGCGCACATTCTCTTCAGCCAGGTCACGTGACCGCTCCTCCAATCGGAGTCTCTTCTCCAGGGTAAACATATCACACTTGAAGCCCAACGCCAGACGCTGGAACTCTGTCTGAAAAAATTAAAAAACCTTGGCTTAAAATTAAAGCCTCTGTTAGAAGTTTTGATCTGGTAATCAGACAGATCTAGATTTTATAGTAATGTTTCTACATGAGCTACAGAAGCAGAAAAGACCCTCAGGTGGAAGATTTTCTTCTCTCACTGTTTACAGTTATCTTTAATGCTTGTACTACTGCTTCCAGGATGGCGTCACGCGATTAAGAGCTCACAAATCACAGGTTGCTTAGTTTATAATTTTCATGGCAAGTGCACAGATAGTGATAAGTTTGGGGAAGAAGGAAGCAGGAAGGGATTTATTTTTTCAGAAAACCCTGATTATGCAAAAACAAGAAGATTTGCGATGAGATGTGATGCTTTCTCAGAAAAAAAAAAAAAAAAAGCCCTTGAGAGTTTTTAATGGTAGCTTTAGATTTGTTTGTAAGTGTTGCTTGAAACATCCTGTATGTTGTTTTAACTGATGCAAACAAATGCTCCTTTTTCTCATACAACAGTTTTTAAAGAAAGTATTATTACCTAGAAACAGAAGCTAAACAAAGTAGAAAAGCACTCAGACAGTACAGTCCTCTGTCAAACAGCGTGATCCTCACCAACACTTTAGTCCTACTTTAATGTTATACTCCCTTTCAGCAGACTGTCTGCTACAATTTGGTGTTAGTTGCAGGTTTGTACCATAATTTGTTACCTGACAGTGTTGAAAATTATGATGACCCAGTTCATATTTCATGTTCTGAATCTTAGTATCCAGAATATTGCCAGATTCTGGATCATGCTTTTAAATCTGTCAGGAATTATGGTGACCTTGTCTTGTATTGTTTTGCAAAGTAATCCGACCATTTATGGTGGAGTTAAATACACATATAGTGAAAACGGCCCAATCTCACAATGATAAAGAATCCTTTGAAAAAAAATCCTTGATCCAGACAGTGATCAGGATCACCTCCAAAATTTATTCACTTCTTCCTTATCCCATTTTGAACATTTCCTGAACATTTAATCAAAATTTGTTCCTAACTTTTTGAGTTATGTTGCTCACAGACAAACAAACTCTCACAAAAACATAACCTCCTTAGCGGAGGTAATAATGACTTTAAAAAAGCAAATCTGCTTCACAAAAAACTCAGATTTCAAGTATGTTATGCATTTGCATTTAAAAAGTGATGGATTAACCTGGGATGCATTCAGAAAGGGACACATATCTACCTTTTCTATGTCACTAACATTAATAATATGCAGCTCTAAGATCAATCTAATACATACCTCAATCTCCTTATCACTTGGTGACAGGCTGCAGTGAAGGAGACAACAATTAGGACTCTGTATCTTATTAATATGTCATAATTTAGGATTCAATTGTTAACATCGGTGTCATTCTTTGCCCTTACCTGTTCTTGTCCTCTTTGTCACTTGTTTCAGGGATCAGCGGCGTCTCAGCTAGAAATGAAATGATGATTAGGTCTACATGTATGACAAATACCAGACAAAAATGTGAGATAAAAGTTTAGATTTACAATCAGTAAGCGCACACATTTGCAAAAGAAGACAAGTTTATTTCAAAAGACAGGTGGTAAACGGTAGAAGTGATATGTAGAGTAGAGTTAACTACAAATGAACTGCACTTACCTTCCTTCTCAGTGGCCACGCTGGTCTCACTTTGGTCCTCCTGAACCTTGTTTTCCTCGATGGTCTCCATACTGCGTGTAAGCTCCTGCAGGGTTTGGACAAAGACTGGATCATCTATCTGCTCCTTCTCCCCCTCCAGCTCTGCGTTTAATTCTGAGCCCTCAACATCCATAATGCTCTCTTCACTCACTCACTCTCCACTTTCCCTCTGCTCAACAGTCTCTGCATGATAAGAGTGAAGATAAAAGCAGCTGGCAGAGTAGCTGGAGCTAGATTCTGAAAAACCTGATTTTGAGTAAGAGAGAAAAAAAAAAAGACCTTTGCACTCAAGCTTCCTTCTCCTCCACACAGATGCACGCATGCACAAACACACACTTGCATAGCTGGAAAGACAGCATTTCATGATGGGTGAATGGCATCTCATTGACAAAGACATTGAATCCTGATGAAAACGGCTCCGTTAGCATGACCCTGAACACAACTGAACCAAGGCTGAACCATGTAAAGAGTGACCAATATTTTCTCTGTATGTTTTATACTCATGGCTGTTTCATTAATTCAAAAACAAAACGACTGCTGTGACTTTATCTTCCACTCCATAAACACTATATCAACATCTAGAAGAGTCTTCGTACATAAAATCTGCTATTTAACATTAAAGCCAGATTCTATGACATTAACACATTAAAGCAAAAGATTAAAGTATGACTGACCTCAACATGGGTCAGGCAAAAATCAAATTGTCTCATCAATAAAATTCAAAGAAATCAAACCGGGTGAAAGTTAAAAAAAAAAAGGGAGCAAAGCAGGTCTTACCAGTTCCCTCTTATTTTTGCCACCTTGGGGGAGGGAGTCCTTTTTGGCTGAACTCTCCTCTGATAGGCTGGGGTCAGGGGTCAAGCTGCCCATGCCACTCCCTGATTGGCTGGCATTTGAAGACGGTGACTGAGGAGTGTTGCTTTCCGGGAAGGTGGTCGCTCCACTGCTGGTGAGTTGGTCTGCTGCTGGAAGGAGGAGTTGGTGTGTGTGGGTGGATGAACTTACACTCAGATGTACGAAGGCGTAAACAAACAGTCAGCTCAGAAATTTCCTCTCCTCTCTTTCTCTTCTTCAAACACAGATTTGAGAGCTTGTCTCCCTACCTTCCATGCTGCCTGTTACTGCTGGTGCCTCGGCCGTACTGTCCAGTGCACTCTCCTCTTCCTCCACTAACACTGGCAGAAGACAGGTGCTGAAACACACATCGAGTGCGACATTACAGGATAATAGAGACAGAAAAACAGCTCCAAACCTTTTTTAAAAAATGTGTACAGTTGGTGCAGAAAAGAGCAGTTCTCAGGAAACAGTTATTGCTGCTTTTGTCAAGTGCAAAAGAATAAAAATACTGATTCATTGTGTTCCCAGAGCCTACAGTTTACAGTGAGTCACTTACCTGTCCTCCGTTGCTGATCTTTCTAGCGATTGGTCCAGGCTCAAGCTCAGGCTCTGGCTCTAAGACAGAAGAAAAGGAAAATAATGAAGGAGAAAGTGAGAAAAAGACACTTTTTTCAAGTGCAGCCTCATTTGCTGCCCTGCATTACAATAAAATGGTCAATGGTTAAAAGAACATACATTCATTACATGAAGCGTACCTGTCCCATAGCAGTGAAATGCTTTCTAAGCTGTAAAGAGTGTTGAACAGAAAGATTGGGCTGATTTCTTATATAATATGGAGCTTCATGGAGAGCCCTGCAGCTCTGTGTGAGAGTGTGTATGTGTGTGTGTGTGTGTGTGTGTGTGTGTGTGTGTGTGTGTGTGTGTGTGTGTGTGTGTGTGTGTGGCTGAGAGGGGTGCTAAGAGAACACATTAACACTGGCATAGTGCAAAGTAGTGGAGGCGGACTGTGTGCATACACAGTGGTGTGGACACACACAGAGGCACACACACACACACACAATGGAACAAGGTGAGTGCTCTGAGCAATGCAATGGGATATTGTGTAATGAGTGTGCATAATATCCGCTTGGGCGCTGCTTGAAATAGGAAGGAGCTGCTTTACCAGTAAACTCAACACAAAATCCAAGGAGACTTCGATGTCATCTGACATCAGTGCCAACAGCCAATCAGTCACGTTCAGCAACGCCACAGTGTTTGTTGTTCTGAGTGAACAGCTGTTTTGGGTGGGTTGGGTTTGTTATCTCATGAGAGCATCTTTATCAATCAAAACAGCAAATGTTAAGACTTAAATACCGAATGTAAAATTTCATTACACCTCACTGTTTTTTTCAACTGCGGCAAATATTCATTTACGTAGTCTTGACTTGAACGATGCTCAATCAAAGTGTCTTAAAAAGGATGGTGTTATCAAGAATATATGTAAACATGTTTTTTTGTTTTGTTTATGCTTTCTACCAAAAGCTTTTCCATGTGCAAGTAAAGCACATTATTTGATAAGAATCTTGTGTCTTTAGACAGATTTTTGTGGGTGTGAAACAGCACCGTTTATGAGCACTCACAAAAGCATCGAGCTCTTTTTGTTGGCCGACTGAATGACTTTCTCTGAGCAGAGGCTGCCCTGTGTGCCAGTTAGACCACATAAACCTTGCTGAATCGATCTGACAGCAGACCAGCACAACAAACAGTCGTTAAACAAAATCAAACAACACAGGTGAGCCTTGGCTGTAACATGAAATGATAGAACTCAATCTGTGGTTGACGATGAGCACAATGACCTTGATGTATGTAAGTTTAAGTGCCATACATCTTAACAGCTCATTGTTTGCACTAAATGGTTCAGAGAGAGAAAATACAGTGACAGCAAATTCTGTCCAGGCTTTAGCTAATGGTGTTTGGAAAAGGAGACATTTTTTTAATTATTTTTTTTCTTTTTTTAATAACTTGAAAAAGTTAGAGGCTGTGAGGACCATCTGGAAAAGCTAGTGTTTTTCTGGGGTAAAGACTGTTTCTCATGAGCACTTGCGCCTACTGTTGAGTAGACATGTCTCTTGCAAAGGCGAATCTTTGTTTGAAGCAAATGAAAGGAGAGCAGATCTTCTTAATAATGTATCAATGTATTAATAATGTATTCACTAATGGTTACGCAGTGCTATTGTTTGATAAGTGACAAGTTAACAGTTTGTTGCTTAGTTTAGTAGCCTGCTATATCTTGTAGGGCTGGGAGGATATGCTATTCTCCTGATTTGATTTCATTAAGATTTTTGGGGTGCCAATTCGATTTAAATTGCTTTTCTTTGATATGTACCATTTTTGCCATTTTTAGTTTGCTTTTTTAACACCAGAACATGTGACAGTGTTGAATGATGATGATAATGTCTCCATGCTATATCAGGAGTCATATTTTCCCATAAAATGCACATCCCGTGAGTCAGAGAGAAACATTTCAACCTCTGCTGGAGAAAAGTTGTTATTTTTTGACAAAGAATCCTGATTTTGATATTATCACAAAAAAAATTCCAATGTATCGTTTTCTGATTTTTTTTCTCCCACCCCTAATATCTAGCACTTCTCACAACCTGATGCACTGAGACGTGTCAGTAACTTTTAACGTTAGTAGATCCTGGTTATGTCCAACCACTGCTCATCTACCAACTCCAACCTCAGCAAGCAGAGCTAACATAACCTCACTCTTCATTTTATTGATAGACTCTCAAGTTTGAACAGACCACTGCAGAATAACTGCTCACTGTGGGTTGGAATTGACATAATCACTAACAGCTGAACCTGCATTTTAACCCGTGCTCTATCACTCCCTTCAGTTTTTTCTGCTCTTCTGTCCTTTTTCTTTTAGAAAGTCCAGCCCCAGTGTCCACTATTACTACAAAACAAATCCAAGAAATTGTTTTCAAATGAGAAAAACACTCTCCTTTCAGACTACTAAACTTTGCCAGCCTCTCCTTCATTATGATGACGATTCAGAATATCTTTCAACTTTTTCCAACACTTAACAAACAAAACTAGTGAAAACACAACAAAAAATTGAGTATAAACTACTTTTGTAATGGAATAGTTACAACATTATCACATTTCTCCATTTCAGCCACAACTTGAGAGTTTTCTCTGAATTAACTCTATCAATGTTTACTCTCTTTTCCAATCACTTGATGTATTCTACCCAAAAATAAAGAATTAATAGTTACATCTCAGTTTGCCCCAACAGCTCTCTTGTACTTGCTTTCTTCGGCGGCAGAACTCAGACAGACACAAACCAATGTAGCAGTAGGTGAAAAGTAATGCTTATTTGAGTCACTCATGTTTTCCATGAATTTACATCCTCGCTCAGGATGAGGCACCGGCCCTCCCCACGGCCCGTCCATCCTGAAAACATAGCTACTCAAACTCAGCTTTGACGCCCGTGAAGCGGCAGAAGGAGAGAGACAGTCAGGGTCAAAAAGAGGAAAGGGAAGCGGTGGCGAGCCTGTGTTGGAGAGAATAAAGAAGTTGCATCCTCTGATGCACCACAATACTTCCCCCTCTGCTACTAACCTTGGTGCGGCTCATGGCTTCAGCACTTGTGTTCGCTTCACCTTCTTTCCCTTCTTCCCGTCTCTCCTCGCTGGTCGGCTGGGAGCTAACCGTAGGTACAAGGTCAAAGGTCAACAGTCAAGAAATTTTCATTTTTAAAAAAATCTTGATTCATCCATTGAAACCTTGAGTTCTTCTTCTGTCTGGTTACAGGGTGCTGTTTGAAGTAAAGAGACAAGGAACAGCCTTTGTCTCTCTGTATGTTGACTATGCTATGCAAAGGGATGCTTACCAGGCTGAACACTCCTCCCACAGAGGGGACGACACCCATTTGACTAGCAAATGTGGACTGAGTCACAGGGAAATGGCATAGCTAAGTGAAATATTGACTTCATCTGTGACTTCCATGACTATTGATAAAGGCTATCAAGCACAAGTAGGTGGAGTGTGTTGATTTTTAGATCAACTCTACCAGGAAGTTGGTGAGGCTGAAGGTTAGCGGCCATTTGTTTTCTCTATAATCAGTTTGCTCATTTGAATGCTCTCTTTTTGAGAGGGTGTGTGGATAAAGTTGGCTGCAATAGAAAGCAATATCCCTTAACCATTTTATAAACATGCATGACTGTTTTGGACTTGGGTGCCCTTAGAAGTAATACCATCCCAAAAAGCAGACATCTAACTGTACTCTGCATGACTTTCTATGAAAATATATTACCATTAAAGGAAGTGGTCTAATACTCTAATTATTCTCCTTATCCATTATATGTAAATAACCCTCACCTTGTTCCCTGGGTGATAGTTTCATCTACTTCTGGTGCTGCACTGTTTAGGGGAACCATCTCAGCCTCAGTGGAAGACGTGCAGTTAAGTGTGACTGTTTGCTCCTTTTCATGTGAGCTGCTTATGTCCTGGGCTGAGGGCTGGGATTCTGCAGTCTCAAGAACCTCTGCATCTTCTGAAACAAAGAAAAAAAAAGCAGTTTAACTCTCAAACTAAATATCAGTGGTATGTGTTTTTAATGTGTAATGAGTGATAATCACAGTATTCCAGTATTATGTATTGCATATATATGTTTTATTCTACTCTATACAAAGCTTTTTATTTAATATAATTATTATTTTTTTCTCATACTTTATTTCTACTTCTGCAATATTTAGTGTATTTTTAATTCACAATAATTGTACTGAGAGAGTGTGGTTTAAACCAGAGTCAAAATCCTAGTATTCTTGACGATACTTGGTGAATAAATGTGACTCTAATTCTAAAATATAAAGCTATCTGGTGTATTTAAATGATAAAGTTATACCTGTGCAATTTTTTTAATGATATAATTCAAGAATCCAACATAAGCAAAAAAAAATCCAGTTTATAGAAACACAAATAAATGCTATCAGTAAACAAAGCAGCAATTAACACAAGGCTTGTCTACTTTGGTGAATTTTTGTCTGCCCCACCAGCATAATCATCATTTTACAGACCTGTTAAGGTCTTTTGGATTATATTAAAACATGTAGACAAAGGCCTCTCTCTCCATCAATATACAGAAAATATATCATGCGAGTCAGGAAATGACTCACTTTAGTGAAATGATGTGAACACTTATTGTAGAGCCTCCAGCTAACACTGAGGTTTGTGTTATCATATTGATATATTATTGAAGCAGGAAGCTGATGGGAATCTTTGTAAAAGATCATTAATAAAAAGCCAGGTAGAGCTCTTACTGTTCTTCTCTGAGTGGGACAGTTCAGAGAGAGCGTCTGTCTCTGGGTTTTGAACGCTGACAGCTTGTGAGTGGGTGCTTGATGACACTGCTGCCTCTTCCTGCAAAGCACACACAACCGCACAAAATGATAAATTATTCAGACAGAAAAGGGGTGAAAAGATCAAACGGGCAAAACACTCTAATCATGAACCAAACAGAAGGCCAACATTCAGTCAATGGAAACAAGTCTTTATAAAATAAGAAACTGCAGAGGCAGTCAAAAAAATAATCAAATAGCTGACAGAAAACACAAAGCATCTGTTCCATCAGAGATGAAGTGCTGCAAAGACCGCCAATTACTGTCATCTTCAAAGGAATTCAAAACCTGGTATCCTTTTATAATGACTGCAGTATTGATGAAGCATTTTAATTAGCTTTAAAAACCTCACAGGCACAAATTCATGATAAACTGAGGAAAGTAACAACATATAGATTAAAGGTGCACTTTACGTGGTGCATAGCAAGTACATTAATGATAAAGTATCATTTGGAGATTTTTTTTTTCTGCATACAGGTAAATTTTTCCTTTTTGAGCCAATGATTGTGAGACTTTTCCCTTTTGACCTACGTATATATATCAGGTTATTTACCGTCTATTTAAAGTGATACTCCGGGATGGATCAAGTTGGGTCCTATCACAAGGTTTAGGGCAGAAATTACCCCTACAGCAGTGTTTTTGTGCAGCAGAAGCCCAGGGCACCCGCACCAAACACCCCCTCCCTGCTCCTCAGCGAGTTTCCTCTGCACTCAGACAGGGCCAATTTTTACTTGACCAAAAACACAAATAAATGGACTCCCACCAAAAAAGTGTGATATCGGTCTGCATTCACGCTTTGTTCAGAGAATTTTCAGCACGTTACTTTCACACAAAAACACCGCTAAGTAAGGCTCTAGTTCTCATCGTGGCGTAAAACAGCGCTACCTCCACTGCAGAGCCACAGCTGGCTACGAGGCGCTCGCCGCTTAGTGTATCAGTCCGCGCGCATGGTGTGCCAGATATAAACAAACGCAGGTAGTCTGCCAGGACAAAGAGACACGATGAGAACTAGAGCCTTATTTAGCGTTGTTTTTGTGTGAAAGTAATGCGCTGAAAATTCTCTGAATAAAGCCTGAATGCAGATGGATATCAGAGTTTTTTGGTGGGAGTCCGTTTATTTGTGTTTTTGGTCAAGTAAAATATGGCCCCGTCTGAGTGCAGAGGAAACTGGCAGAGGAGCAGGAAGGGGGTGTTTGGTGTGAGCGCTCTGGGCTTCTGCTGCACAAAAACACTGCTGTAGGGATAATTTCTGCCCTAAACCTTGTGATAGGACCCAACTTGTTCCATCCCGGAGTATCACTTTAATGCCCTGACAGTGGCAATAAGCTTTAATTTTGTATTTAAATTTTGTAAATTTGATTTGCCCTAAATATGTGATCTAACTATTACTGTATAACAAATACTGATTTAGTGTTTGCATGACAGATGTTATGGCACTTTCACAATGCGATTAATTATGATTAATCAGGGAAATCATGTGATTAATTACAATTAAAATTTTAATCGTTGCCCAGCCCTAGTTACAATATGTATAAAAACTAGTGTATGTACGCAAAACTAGTGTCAGTTAAAAGACAGGAGGAATGTCAAGTCTCAGCATAACAAACACAGGCCCCTTATAGACACAAGTCTAGATATGGTTGGCATCTTGAAAAGGACAAGTTCTCAAATCAAATGCAGGAAAATTTCTATCAATTTTACCTGTGAAGATTGACGGTTCACCTCTGGCTGAGACTCAGTGCAGGCGTCAGAGTCTGCAGCAGATACAGAAAAGATAAAACATTCAGATCAGGGAAAATAACAGGAGGATATAACTGAGCAGAGAAATGAGCGACAGAAAAGCTTTTCTTTGAAAACCTAAACCTTAACAGTTCAAAAGCCAACCAAAAACAACCATCTCACCACCTCGACCATAAAAGGGTCAGGCTGTATATTATGCAAGGCGCTGCACTGGAGGAGGGGCAGAGAGGTTAAAATACCATGCATGGCTAAGGTGGCATTAATGACCACATTCTCACTCTAGTTTTCTGTCTCTCTTCCTGCCAGCTGTTCATGCAGGCAGAGGAATGAGGGATTACTGGGCTCACTTCTGCCTCAGACTAGTCGTTCACCTGGCCATACAAGGACCTTAAGGAAGAGAGGATTTCAGATACTGTGTAGAAACCCCAAACACACTCACTCTCACACACAACCTTTATAAGACCATGGACACAACAACCATAGAAGGCAGGGGTCTACATCCAGGGCCTAAATGTGTGTGTGTATCCTGACACTGAGGGAGTGTGTGCAGTGGACTGGTGCTTCAAGGGTGGCTAAGTGCCCTGTGCCTCCCGTGGATTACAAAGTGATAATCCGCATACATCCTTTTCTCTGTGCCACACACTCATCAAGAGTCACAGACAATGAGTCTGTTTCTAATGAACATGGCTGAAAGACAATAATAATTTAGATAAAAATGAAGCACGTCTTGTTTTTGCATTGACTGTAACTAAAACATTAATAGAATTCAATATTGAAACTCATTGAAATAATTAAAAAAAAAATTGCTTGTGTTTATTCTGCACTGCCAGCATCTACCTGCCCAGGAACTGTCAATGAATGAGATCTGGTGCAATGCATTTCAACTCATTAACTGGTAGTAATGACTGTTGCTCCTTGATAAATGAAACAATAAACTATGATTTCAATATCCCCATGCTTAGAGGAGAAAGTATATGCCAGTTCTTATTCTTGTTGCCATCTTAAGACTAGCCTAAGACTTGTATCCACTGTTAATCCTTCTGGGTTGACTCCAGAGCTGAAAACAGATGGAGTGGTGATTAAATAAGGCGCCAAAAATATTACATCTAGCCCTATTTGGTTGGCTTTTATGAAGTCTCGTCTAAACGTAGGCTAGTTCTGGTACATTGAAGATTTAAAAGGCTCAGAGAAGAGTTGAACTTTGCAGAGATAACGTCACAGATTTAATCTGTAGAAAGCCTCTTCAAATATATCAGTATTTTCACTTTTTATGAAATTAAATGTAGAAAAACGTTAGAATGGGGTCGTATCAGTTGAGATGTTGAATGTGTGTCGACTCTGGTCCCCTACTCACCTCGACCATTTCCTGCCACACTGTGGTCAGGCTGCGCCTCTTCAGGACGTGCAGACAGAGGAGTGGATGTTTCCCTCACTTCCCCCTCTCCTGCAGTGTCCACCACTGTCCACTTCTCTTCCCCCTCCTCCTCCACTTCAGCTCTCTCTGTCAATTTATCTGCTGTGTCCTCTGGTCTGCTGTTCGGTAGCCCGCTTTGTTCTTTACAATTCCTTTCTGCCAACTCGTTCTTTAGGAAGTCCTGAAGGGCAAACTCCTCATCCCAGTCCAAGTCATCTCCCTGCTAAAGTAAGAGAATTCGGCAAGGTCAATTTCTCACTGAAAAGAGTTTAAAAGGTATGAATCACAAAAATCCTCCTAAACCTTGACATATCAAATCACTCTGTGGCAAGAAACTACTAAAGGGTTTATGTGCATTGAGACTGAACACAACCATCATAGAAAGAATTTGAACTTTTATAAATTATACAGCAGTTGAAAAATGAGAATGCTGGACAAACGGAGAGCAGATCTATTAACAACACACACCACCTCTTTCTGTGGAACACATCAGAAGGAAAATGATTTCAGACCTGAACCCTGGCTAAAAGCTTCACTGATTTACTGACTTTACTGAATCATTTTACAAAAAGGGAACAGTGATATTTCAAGGCACAGACTTGTAACTGTATGCAAATCTGCCAGAGACAGAGACATTAAAACAATGGTGCTGTAAGGGAAATGTTCAAGCATGCATGAGTGCATTTATGTACTAGGAGCAGTGCGTAGGTGTATGGTCGCATCTGATTCTGTGTGTGTGTGTGTGTGTGTGTGTGTGTGTGTGTATGTGTGTGCTTGTGCTTGTGTGTGGGTGCACATGTCCACTTCAGCCGCCAACTCGCACTTAGCTCTCTCCTCCCAGATACTCCATCTGTCTGAATACAGTACGAACACTGGCACTACTTTCCAGGCAAATCCTCCAATATCTTTCTACTGTAGCAACTAATCATTAATACTTATAAGACACGCTTTACTAAATATCTAAACTGATTGTTCCCCTGACCAAATCCTATGTTATGCTAGTGAATCACTTAAGGAGAAACAGACTGAAAGCAGAATATGCAGACCATAAACTGAGATGTAAAGAGAACTTTCTGAGAGCCGTGAAAGGCTGAGGCTTCCCCGATTATTAATTATAAAGTGCTTCGATTAAAGCCTACGTCTCTGACCTCTTCCTCTGGTACAGGTGTCTGGCATGAGGCCTCTCTGCTGTCCTGAGGTGTCTTTAGCTGCTCCAGCTCCTCAGACAGCTGGCGCTTCTGGTTCTCCTGCTCCTGCACCCTGCATGCAAAAATGCAAAATCTTGTTTTAAGAACCAGCTTGGGGATAATAAGTTCTTGAAAAACCTGGAAGAACCTCATAAGTAGGAAATTAACTTTCTAAACTTGGGGAAATTAAAAGTATAGACACAAACATCCTAGAAGAGAGTACAGTGGACATACTGTACCCAATCCGCAGGCCCATGCAGTGTCCCATTCTGTTGCCCAGGGTGACCAGCGCCAGTTCTCCGACTGGCCCGGTAACAGCTTCTTCACTTCACTGTTTTGGAGCCGAGACCCAACCCAGCCTTCTAGTTTCAGACTCCACACAGACCATCGAATGTGTGACCTACAACCCTGTTCCTGTCTAAAGATCCAGTCTTACTCTGAGCAGCCTGTTATCCCACTCCAGTGTGAGTGGTAAAACTTAAGCTTCAACAAGCCTCCTTCAGTTTTCTGACTTCCCTAAAGCGTTCAAAGTTTGTGAGTTCACCCTCAACTGAGCACCATTAAATCCACGCTGGACAGCCGGACCAGTTCTCCTTCTCTGGTCTGATTCGGTATCCCATTAGCTCTGTTATATATCTGAAGGGGATGTCCGTCTCCATGAACACACAGACAAATACACACACACACACACAGCACAAGGCAAACTCATCCAGAGGGAAAGAATGAAGTCCATTTCTTGGCTCAGATCCAGACCTGAAGGGGCGGGTCCTCTGGGGTCACTGAGGTCAGCTGATTGACAGGACTTCCCCCTCCAACTCTCTGACTGCCCAAATGAGACTGGAGGATAGAGACACCCACATGTGCAGGGCTCTGACTCCAGTAGGAGGAACTTTTTATACAGTTTCAGAAAGTTTTACAATGTAGATTTCCTTTTACAGAAAGATGTCATAACAGCAGGGGGAACAGCAGGCACCCTCATAACAAGCAACTTCTTTGACCATTTCGAGCCAAAGGTCATTTAAGATGCAGAAAACACTGTAAGTTCCTTAACAGCCTTTGTGGGACTGCCATAGGCTTGGAAAGTTGACTAAGCTAACAAGCCTGCCTTAATAGCTCATTACACTTTGACTGCTCCTCTGAGTTGGTAGGCATACAGCTGGATTTAATGGGCTTGTACCTCTCTAACTATTCCCCTCTCAGTGGGATCAGTATTACCTTACTTAGCCAGAAATGAACTTCTGAGCTCTGCCTACCAGGCTTCAATTCAGCCAATGAGATCACTGCTGCACAAAAGCAATTCAGCTCTATAGAAATATAGTCTTACCTTACATTCAAGTCGCTACTAAATCAGCAAGCACAAGATTCACTGCAAACATATCCTCGTCCATCTTCCCCTGGTATTTCCTCTGAGCCTCCTCTTCTTCCAGACATAACTCAGCTCAGCAATTCGCAGACCGCACATTTCTGACTGCCCACTAATTTTCACACACCCACAGTGGCTGCAGGAAACAGAGCTTCACTTACCTGACGGAAAGGTGCAGGATCTCAGTGCGGGACCTCCTCATGTTACTGGCCATTTTAATCAGCTCCTTCTCCAGCGAGTCTGTATACTGGGCTAGCTGGTCCAGGCTGAGGGCCCAGTCTGCCCTCTTTGCATCCAGCTCGGCCTGCGCTGTCTGTAGGGAGATGAGGCCGAGGGGTTGATGTCTTGTTCAGAAGGAGTGCAGGCTGCTGCACAGCCTAAAAAGTGTTTTTAAATCCTGCAAAAAGTTCTGAAACCCAAGTGAAACTAAGTCTTTCCTTTGAGCAGCACGCAGAACACAGAGGAACAGTGGGACAGCTCTGCTCCGCTAATGATTTCTGTCTCATTTGGTTTGTTTACTGCTATTTGCCAGTACGTGGTTAATGAATGCAGAGTGGCAACAATGCAAGAGGAGGGGGAGAGAGAAAGAGACAGAGAGAGATACAGAAAGTTGACGTGAGGGAGGAGGGAAGTGGGTTGTGTTCGTGGTACGACACACTGACTAAACAGCACAGCTTGGATGGGGCCTGCTGGAGAGTTATATAAGTGTGAGATCTCCAGAGATGAGGAGCGATAGTGGGTGGGAGGGAGAGAAAGAGCAGAGGCAGTGGTGGAAAAAAGAGTGCAACAGGTAGAAAGAGAGAAATCACATTGCATAATTTAATGAGTCATAGAAAAGAAATGGCCTTTTCCAGCCTGAAATCGACTCGGACATACTGAACACATGAAAAACACACAGGGAGACACAATGATACTTCTGCAACACACTGAACCTGCAGCTGTCTTCTGCCAAGTTTTAGTGCTTGAGACAGACTCCCCTGCACGCAAAAAGAAACATTTCACAGGAAGAGTTATCTGACCTGGAGATCTGTGTGAGTGTTGCCTCCTGCCTGTGTGTGGTCATCCAGCTGGATTCTTGCAAAAGACAAGATGGATTTGCTTTCTTGTTTGAAATCGCTTTTCTGAAAGGCACAGAGAAACACTTTTATACCTTATGTAATACTTTATAGAGAGCCATGGAAAGGATTTGCCATGTGCAAAACTAGAAGCCCCTTGTTTAACTGTCAAAAAGCTTGGGCGCATTTCTAAACGGGTTTATGAGCCAAAATTAGACAAATTATGTAAGACTGACTAATAAATTAAAAGTTAACTGAAGGCTGATGTACTTCATCTTTTTGAGCTGAACTGCAACAGAACGTATTACAAGGTTTTTTTAAACAGAAACAACAGTTGATTTTTGTTTTGTGTTGGATATAATTGGGATAAAAAAAATTATGAAGTATCTCAAAAGTTTGACAGCCAATTTGCAGTAAAATCCCATTTTTCTTTCACACTTTCGATCGTGATCACTCTTGGTTACCAGTTTGTTGAGGAGGTTCCTGAAGTCTTGAGCCATGTGTTCAGGGGTGGGTCCTTGCAACATAAACAGCACCTCCCTGTCCAGAGTCTCATCCAGCGGAGAGGCAAAGCTCGTGGTGGTGGACAGAAGATCAACTCCAAGGGGGGCTTGCTGTAGATAGTGAGGAAAATTGCTAAATGAGTCTATTTCTCAAAGTGACCTGTGGATAACTGCATCTCATGTGTGTTAGATTGTGTGTGAAATACATGAACATCTATGCAGATTGTTTAGGAAGTATGTCAGTTTAAAACTTCCCTTTGGAAAAATACTGCTCAGGACTTTAGCTTTTAATACAAAAATGAATTTTTTCTTCTTATTCTGTATCAGTTTTTACACTAAACGAGAAAAGGAAGAGAGAGTGAAGAAGAGATATGAGGAAAATATGCCCGCAAGTAAGAAAGACAGATGTAGTAAGGGGATGCTGACCTCCAGTGGTGACTGTGCGAGTGCCAGCTCTGTTTGAAGGGATCCTGAACTGCTCTGGTTCAACCTGTAGGCCATGGATAGGGACAGACCAGCCCTTTAAGAGAAAGGAAGGCAGGGTGGGAGGAGGGGTGCAAAAAAGTAGATAGACATGAAAGTTAGATAAAAGTCTTCTACAGGAGACAAGAACACTGAAGGTACAGTGTGTAATCTCCTGTGTTTGTATGACATTTAGCAGACAATGAGAAAATTGCAATCATATAACCAATACTAACCAATAATCTATACCCCAAATTACTCTGAGGTTTTCAGTTAGCTGGTTCACTCACCCTGCTAGTTCTGGATGTAGCATCTGAATCTGGTTCTCCAGCTTGCTTTTGTCTGCCCTCAGCAACTGAAATGAAAATCAGAGGAACAAACATGACAGTGAAAACCCATTTCTAAGCCTGCCTCTCCTTGGCTTGAACAAACTAAAGGACTCGAGCATTGAAGGAAAGCAGGTGGTTAACTTCCCACACTCAGCCTCAACATTTAAAATGTCAGTGACTCACAGACTGATAAGTGTTCCCACTGTACTTCAGTAAGGATTTTCTGAGTTCTAAAACTCACATTTGAAAATAAAAACAATTACTCCACAGGGATTAAATGCAGCACCTTAAAAAACATGTCACAGATGGAATAGGCATTAAAAACATTTGGCATCTGATTCTAAATTACCATATTAACTTGAGCCTCATAACTTCACAGCAAAAGACATTTAGATTATACAATCAACTTTGGATACAGAGTGAATCTGAGTCATTTTGAGTTGAGGTCAACACACTAACCTCTGTGATGGACAAATATTCCTCCACTGTGGCTTTGAGCTCATTAATCTGTCTGCTCTTCTACAAACAAAAGCAAGAGATAAAAGACAAGGCTGAGTTTCAGAAGTCTTAAAAACAGGATGCATAGAATGATCAAAACTAGTGAAAGCTCTGTAGGAGCAGTTTAAATGATTGTATAACATAACAAGGCACTCACCTCTTGGATCACAGCTTCTTTATCACTGGTAACAGCATCAAATGATTGAATCTGCACCTATGAAAAGTGAAAGGGAGTGTCACTGAATTTCTTCTGCGTCTGAGACAGATTTAAAGTGTGGTCATTTTGCAGATACAGAAGGCTTTTATACATAAAGACAGAGTGCACAGAGGACCAAACTTCTTATTGGAGAAATACATCTAATGGTTTACATAAAACACATGTTTGATCAAAGACAACATACCAAATGTTGTTACTTTAAAATTGTATAGTTTTGTTTGAGATAGACACTTGTAATTTTATTATCGTCAATACATTTCACAAACATGAGGACGGGGCCTGATTATTAATGTGTTGCATCATCTCTTCTTCAACAAGTAAAAAAAGTTTGGGTGACATAAAGAACAGTTGGTGAATGACCTTTAGCTGCTAAACAATTGGAGATTTTTTTTTCATAACTTTTAATGAATGATGTGCTAAGTGTTTGCAATGAGTGATAATAAACTGGGACTGCAGGCAGGCTGGATCACCCCCTAAACTCTACAACTACTGAGCCATGCTTTTGTAATATGAGCAGGAGGTAGTTTGGGCTTTGTCTATCTAGAATACTCAAGGTCCCACATGAAAAAGGCACTGTCAGGATGGCTTTACATGTTGCTCCAAAACTTGCATACATTGCTCATTACTAATGGTAACTTCCCAGATGTGCAAGTTACCCATGCTATAGACACCAATGCATCCCTTAACCTAGACCATGTTTAATATGGCTTTCTCTCTTCATTGTAGAGTCTTTACCAGGCGGATGCATTTACAACAAACAGTGTACACAGCCATTAGATTGTGGATGGGATATATAGCCCATGCAGTGATTTACACTTCAGAGTCCTGTCTGTCTTTAAAGCAGTGTCACCTGAGGGCCAACAAACAAAACATGCTTAGATATTGTTGTTTTCTTTAGTCGGGAGGTTTTCCTCTTTGTGTTTTTCAAGTATTAAATAATTCTTTCACCATTTTGTTGTTCCCGTCCCAACCTTTCTGAAAGATGTTTCCTTTTTTAATCAATCAAATGTGTCTTTTTCAGAATTGTGTTTTGTCTTTGCACTTCTTTGACATAATACAGGGCTTAAATTACTTGCAAACCATCAAAATCTATCCTATCTCCTTTTGCCATCCAAACCTTTTTTTGGAATTAAGGTTGTAAAATCTACTACTGACAGAAAGGCTGCAAAGGTACCTGAAGGTCAGCGTTAATGCCACACAGCTCCGAAATTCTCCTCTGAAGCTCGTCCATCTCCATGGTGACCTTAAAGTTCTGGGGAGCCATCAAAAGAGTCAGGGCCACTAGTGAGCGCTTGTTACAGAAAAACTTGTGATATCTCTCTGCAAGCTATTTCAGAAAGGAACAACTGACCCCCTTTAAAGTCAAATCTCAAAATGACATTTCAGTGAAGTACCTCTTCCTGAAGAGAAGCAATCTTGCCAATGAGACCCTGGTTTTCCCTCTCCTAAAAAGAGACAATGAATATAGAAAGCATGAAAGCACAATCAAAATACCAAAACATCTGCCTTTCAACAAATCTGTTCTGCATCAATAAGAGAACACTTGAGTAGATGTAAAAAGATAATGTTGAATATTAATTTGAATTAAAGAATGAATAAAATCCAGACAGTGTAATTCCCTTCTTGAATTAATCAAATTTAAATTAAAAAAAAAACAAACTCAGATAAAGATAAAAAATGAGAACATTTTGAAGCCACATGTTTTTAAAGTCTGGTATTCTTGATTGTTAGGGTTGAATAGAAATGATGGTGAATCATCGTTTAGTGCTGATCTAAACTGAAACTGTTTACATACTCCACACTTTAAAAGAATCAACAGAAAATGTTATAAGAATGCTCCAGATCAGAAGCACAGTGCCTTTCTGTTTTCCCAGAGTGAGTATTTATTGATTTTTTGGTTTGTTGGACTAACCACATGTTTGCTGTGTGCAGAGGCACGAGCTTTGCCTTCCTCTGTGCAGCTCAGAGTAGCTTTCATCTCCTCCACCTCTTCCTTTAGCATCTTCTCCTTCTGGACAAGTTGCTGGACACTGTGAGATGAAAATCAGAGATGGAATTCAACAAACAGCTTGATTCTTTAAATCTGTGTGTATGTTGTTTTTTTATTGTAAAGTGTTTCCTACACTTTGGCCTGGTAGCGGAGCTCTTCATTCTCCTCTGCTAGCTTCTGGTTGCTGTCCTCCATGCCCTCCACCACCTGCTTTAGCCTCCTCACCTCTTCCTGAAACTTTTGGTTGTTCATCTGAAGGTCGGCAACACAAGACACCAGTTCTGATGTTTCACTGTTGAGTAAAACACACAGATATGGGATTAATCTGATGCCTCTTTAAGAGCAACAGGAGCAAATCCTACAGAGTTATATTTGTATTAACAGCATGCTCAGCTTGTAAATTCCTGCTGGTACTGTGGTTGCTGCAGTGCAACGATATGTCACTCTTTGGACAGAGGCTGGAATTTTGGTGGTTAACAAACTGCAAGAGCAGGCGTGGGTGGTTATGTAAGGAAATAAAAGACATGGTATTCAGAATTCCCACATGCATGGATGAGATCTCACCAAATCACACACATCACTCACAATTCTACTTTGGAAGCCTCGCCACCAAAGCCCTCCAAGCTTCCTGAAGTCATATTAAGCAGCATGGACCTCCGAGCTGAAAAACAGACGTTTCGTCAGGATGAGATTTGCGTTCTATAAAAAGAAATGTAAAGCAAACTTGAGAACTAAAGCCTCTCACCAGACAGGCTGTCTCTGACTTTCACCGACTCCTGAGTGGTATCATCCCCCGGCTCCTCCCTAAGGTACAGCAGAAAAAAGTAAACATTATAGTTGTTGGATGAATTCATTTCAAGATCATTTTTAGATTTCAGTAGATCTACACTATAATGTTGTTTTTGGACTCCTGTAAACACATTTGGAATTCATCGTTGAAGTGTTTGTTGGTACCCAGCATGTTTGGCATATGAATCAGCTTTCTGCTTAGTCTGGATTTCATCTGCTACATGATAAATAAAAGACATGTAAAACTAGTTTTAGTAGTTCTCATTTGGCAGTTTTAAGGAATTAAGCACCTTTGGATCTTTATTTGTGAGCAAACTCCCTTAAAGCATGAATCTTTTTCGTTTGCTACTGAAAAAAATCAGGAAATCTGTGAAACGTTTTAAAGAAATGTCCCAAATGATGTTGAACTTGCTAGTTTGTCAAAATCCAATCAACGTAAACCCTCCTCTGAGTTGGAAACAGATCAGAGTTATCAAATGAACATTTGACCCGGACCTAGTGGAATTCACCCGATGATGATGCACAAAAACACTTTGCAGCTAAATGGAGATGTGCATGGCTGAAACTGTGGGGGAGAATATTTTCAGCAGTGATCTATCATCTGATGCACTGCTCGCCTACACAGCATCTACTTTCATAACTCAGACACAATAGATGAGTCGCTCTTCTCTGTGAGGCACAGGACTGATAAGGAAAAGACAGTCATTTATTTAAAGGTTAAATTGCCTAAAAAATTTGGCAAATCATTGTGTCACCATGCAGAGCTGGATTAGACAGTTAGAGCCATCACCCCATTAAAAACCCATTAAAAACAAAGGGGATCATTTGAACATTTCTGTCTCTCCCTCTAAATCAAATCTTTAATTCCCATGAACGTATCCCTCGGAGTATAAAGTTGTTTTCTGTACCTGTTGTTGCGGCAGTCATCAATCCACTCCCTCATGACAGCGTGGTAGGTGTCCAGGTCAATAGAGACGTCTTTCTGTTCTGGATCCAGCATGTTGCACAGTTCTTCCAGTCCGCTGTCCTCTGAGCTGCGACTGGTGGTGTGCCGCAGATAGTCCACTATGTGAGACACGTAAACTTTACCTGGAAGAGGTCAGAACGAAGAAAACTCTTATCTCCTCTGGTTTTTTTTTAGAAGTCACATAGGCGTAGACTCTTCACTCAAAGAGATAGGTTGAATTTACAGCAGTTAGGTACTCAAAAGTATTTCTGTTGGTGCTCCTTTCATCAAACTCCTCATCTTTTTGCTGGTTAACAGCAGTTGTTAGGTGTAGTTTGTAACTAATCTCTGAGACATCTCCTGACGGATCCCATTCTTCTTTGGCAAATCTTTAAAATTCTCCAGACCCGATGGTCTTGTGGCACAGACGCTGGTCTTCACTTACAGATTTTCTGTGGGATCCAAGTCAAGGTTTGGTGAGGGCCAGCCAATAAGGTTCACCGGTTTTCTGGAGCTAGTTCTTCACCAGCTATATTTGCTAAGAGCTATTTTCTTATCAAAGACAAAACCACGACCCAACCCCAGTTTTGCTGCTGACTGCTTTAGGATTTATTTCAGAATCTTCACAAACTCTTCATGATTCTACCTTCAACCTTGAAGAGATTTGTGCTGAAGAATCATTAATCTTTTTAACAGCAATTAGGAAATTTTTGCATCAAACTTAAAAGTTCATGGAGGGGCTACTGGTCTTGACCACAACTGTATCTTCCCATCATCATTGATTCTAATCAGAGCTGAATATCCAATCAGGTTTTTTGTCCCTTTTCCAATTTGAGTACTATTAAAAGATATTTTTATTGTTTTGGGAACTACTTTATCATCAACATAAACTTCTAAAAAAGTCCAACAATTAAATGTTTAGACTGAAAAAAACAACAATAAGCTACCCATGAAGTGAACAACACAGTTAAGTAAGACTTAAGTCAGACTCTAAGATGAAAAGAAAAGACCAAAACTGATTTATGTCTCAAATGCCGGGATGTGAATGATAACACTTCATGATCTCCTGTATGTCATATTCAGGTTATCATACTCTGTTTGTTTAAACACTAAGATGCACAAACCAACTAGGACTAACAACATAACTATTAGAGAATGTGTGTTTGTGAGATTTACCTCGGCGCTGGGTGTCACAAGCATGAAAGATAGTATCCAGCAGATTCTCTTCACAGATGAGGCTGATTTCTGCCATAGTCTCCTTTCTGTGTTCAGAGGTCAAAGTCGGTCCTGATCACAGATACAACAGAGAAAAAAAAACACAGTGTTGAGCAGCAAAGCAAATCGAGCACATGATAAAATTTCCCTCAGGCAGAGCAATGGCCAGACACTAAAAATAACACTCATATCAGGCATGTTACTTTGGGGCTATACTTTATCAGTGGACCGTTATTTACCCTCCGTCATTTACTGGTCTTTCCTTTCTTTCAAATGTGAAACATTAGTTTTTTTCCCTTTTAAAAAAAATCTGGATTAAAAATGTATCACTGGTTTAGTAAGAAGAAGTTAAATGAAAATGTTTATTGAGGGAAATCATTTTAATGTAATCTCCGAACAGGAAAACTGTAAGTTTTAAATTAGATTCTGAAGCTTAAAGTGATACTCCGGGATGGAACAAGCTGGGTCCTATCACAAGGTTTAGGGCAGAAATTACCCCTACAGCAGTGTTTTTGTGCAGCAGAAGCCCAGAGCGCACACACCAAACACCCCCTCCCTGCTCCTCTGCCGGTTTCCTCTGCACTCAGGCGGGGCCATATTTTACTTGACCAAAAACACAAATAAACGGACTCCCACAGAAAAAGTCTGATATCGGTCTGCATTAACGCTTTATTTAGAGAATTTTCAGCGCGTAACGTTTACACCAAAAACACCACTAAATAAGGCTCTAGTTCTCATGTGGCTCTGCAGCGGAGCACCGTTTTACGCCACGATGAGAACTAGAGCCTTATTTAGCGGTGTTTTTCTGTGAAAGTAACACACTGAAAATTATCTAAATAAAGTGTGAATGCAGACAGACATCAGACTTTTTCGATGGGAGTCCGTTTATTTGTGTTTTTGGTCAAGTAAAATATGGCCCCGTCTGAGTGCAGAGGAAACCGGCAGAGGAGCAGGGAGGGGTGTTTGGTGCGAGCGCTCTGGGCTTCTGCCGCACAAAAACACCGCTGTAGGGGTAATTTCTGCCCTAAACCTTGTCATAGGACCCAACTTGTTCCATCCCGAAGTATCACTTAAAGAAAAAACGGCAGAACTCACCCAAAACCCATCTAAAAAAATCCTGAATTTAACAAAAGGCCACCAAGGCTCTGAAGCCTTTGGCATTTTGTGTAATCTTCAAGAGGGGTCAACTTGAATTTGAGAGTAGCTTTTGTATTTTTTTAACTTGTGCTAACATAATAAATCAAAAGAAAATTCAATTTTAGACCCAACATTCTCTTACAATAGAGAAAATTTAGCTCAAGGCCTATGTGTGATCTTTATAAGAAGCTTACTGATAAGAGTTCGACATGTGGATGAAAGCCCTGGCACAAATAAAACATGAAATCTCAGGCTAATTTTTTAAAGATTTGTTTGACTTCATCTCTAAATGATTTTACAACTTCTACTTTTGTGTGACAGCTGCTCCTCCCTACCTCCGTCTCCCATGGACAGTCTTTTCACCACCAAGGCCGGGTAGGGTAGTTCGCACTCAGTGTTGTTCCCGGTGTCCCCTGAGCAAAAGTTCAGGTTGTAGGTAACTGTGCTGTGGTTTGGGGTGAAGGTGCGAGACAGAGGGGGGCTCCTGCTTGGCCTCTCCGGCTGCACAGTCTGGGGTCCCTGTGTGAAGGTAAAGTAAGGGGAGTCTTTTGACTGGCCTGCAGGTGTTGAACAATACCTCTGCCATGTCTTCACTTTGTTTAAATCACTCCCATCAGCACCTCTCCTCTCTCCCAGGGTGCTTGTGATGGTGTACGTGACATTCGCCGGCGTCGGGGGGTTGCATGCTGGGGTGGAGTGACTCAACATGGGGATGGAGGAACCCCTGCTGCTCCTTCTGGAAGCTGCAGAGCCCTGCATACCCATGCCTTTCCCCTTCTCCGTCACTCTCTCCTTCCCCCTCTCCCCCTCGTCTCTGTGGAAGGTCCCTCTTTTCAGGATGGCCTCCAGGTTGTTCCTGAGGCCACACTGCGGGCTGTCGTAATTGCTCGAGGAAAGTTTGGGGATCTGGAAGGGTGAATTTGGCTCCCGGTCACCTTGCCACTGAATGGTCTGCAGCTTACGGCAAATGCTGTCCACAGGGTTGTGGCGACGGTTTGACTGGGGCGTGTAATAGTCCATGCTGCTGACGGCAGGGCTGCAGTGCTGGCTTCCTGGCTAGAGGCGAGGCTGGAGTCTGCGTTGGGTGAAGAAGAAAATATTAGCAGTTGTTAAATGATTCTGATCAAAGATACTAAAATCCAAAAAAAACAGGAGAACAAAAACAGCAATACTTGATGAGATTCTACTATCAGATTCAAGTTGTGTTTGCTTTCATGTGCTTTTGTTCATGGGACAAAGACAGACAAAGAAATAAAAAAAGTGAAGAGAAAGCAAAATGAGTTTTGAGGGGCTTTAGCCTAATTTGGGAGCACCAGATCTATGAAGAATGCTGAAAATGGCTTCTGTTAATTTGAGTTGAAGGTGCCCAAATTTACAGAATGGTATTTTTTGGCACCAGGTGTGCAAAGGAGCTCATTAATTTCAGTTTGCTTGCGGGTTTAAAGCAAAAATGTATCTCTACACAGTGCAACTCCATGCAAGAGAACTATAATAAAAATTTAGAGCTAAATTTGATTTAATTTTCTGATAAGAATTTGTAACGAGGTATTTTTTCCAACAAGGTCCACGGGAAACAAATGTGTTCAAGGTAGACACGACTTACACGCAATAACAGCTGCAATATAAGCAACACAAGTAAAATTTGGCCTTTTTTCGAACACTATGACAATGTCTCACCAACAAATTAAAAAATATAGCAACGGTACATCTTTTAACTATCATTTTTGCTCATAAAAATGAATGTAAGTTACCTTTTACCGCTTGTTTGTACGAATATCCACGACGAAATGTTTGGCTACAGTCCACTCGAATTCAGAGAGCACGCGCACAGGTAGTTTCAACAAGCTCAGCGCTCGAGGCAGAAAGAGTTAAAAGTTAAGTGGGTGTGAACGACACCAAAAATGAGCTAGCAACTCCTCCGTGTGGCAAGAAGAGCACATAGCTTTTAATGTAAAGTTAAATTTGGATTAAAACAATGTTTCACCGTGCGTCCTCACGTGTCGTATCCCCATTTTCTCCTATACGGGGATAGTGATAGGCCTGTGACACACGTCACAGCAGATTAGCACCTGTGTTAAAATATTAATTGGGTTCCTTTAGATGTTTGGTGTCATGACAACCTATGGAGCTTGTTTCTGCCCTAGCACTCAGTAAGCGGTTTAACGGAGGAGCTGAAGGTGCTCAGCCGGTGATAGACTTCCATCACAGCGACGAACAGGTCAGACCTTCCTGCTGCCCTGAAGGTAACTTATCCTACAATATCTACTAGCCCACTATTTACAGGCGTGACAAAAAGAAGGATAATAGCTGGCAAAGTAGGATTTGTTCTAAGCTGTAACTAAGGGACCACTTAGATAAGAGACAAATTACGTATAGCCCCATGCATTGAGACCCCTTGCAGTATCACCTGTAAGCTTGTAAAGCCTTATGTTGTATGTGCAGGTGATATAGAGTAATTCCATCACGTGATGTGTTCCAGTTAGGACATACATTCAAAAGGACAGGCCTGTTCAATGAAATGTTCTTTAGGATGATAAACAATAGGATTAATGTGTTTTATCATTAAAAACTAGTTACAGGATATTGTTAATTAAACAAAAGCACTTCCATATCTGAAACTTCAAAACTGTTGTGTTTTGGAAAAAAGTACTACACAAAAATTATGTGGATTGCTGCAATAAATAAAATTTAAATCTATATTTATGACCTTCCTAATGCAATGTTAAGAGTTTATTTGTATGCACTTAATTGTACACATCAGTTGTGCCCTTGTTTTTGATGAGTGTGAATTTGAAATATTTTTTTCCTCAAAATTGTTTTAGGGAGTTTGCTTCATTTCCACCAAACAATGGCTGGCAACATAATTCCAAGCTTTAAGGTATTGAACGTGTGTTGTGGTCATTAGCCATGTAGAATATATCTGATACTTATCTGTACCATGGTTTGATAAATACAGCCGTATAGATATGATTTTAGTTCAAGAGTACGTACCCTCAGTAGCTGCTCCAGCTGCAGCATCTTGATCATTCCTTGGCTTCCCGACACTTTAAGAATCCTCCATTTTCCTGGGCGTAGAAGATATCCCAGTGCTGCTGCTTGTCCTCATGCTGCCAAATGTGGCACTGAAGAACCTGAGGAGCCGAGTCATTCAATTGTTTGTATACTGTGACAGCACTCTAGAAAATCCACAAGGTGTGCACAAACTTCTAAGGCACTTCATCTAGCTCTTGACTCATCTTTAGAGTGTAAAAAAAAAGTTGCTGTTGCATTTCTTATTTGTTGACATGACACAACCAGTGTCCACTCCTGTGCTTGTGCTCAGCACAATCCACTTTTCCCAGCTCACGCTAAGTAGCTGAAGCTTTGCTTGTTTTCTGACCCTGAATGCCTGACCAGTAGACAGCAGGCTCAGTTAAGAGATTAGCGTGGACATGTGTAGACGCACACACCCACACACAGACGTACACAGTGGCACGAGTGTTGGCTTCAGTTTGAAGATGATACTTTCCCTGTCATAGTTCACTTAAGCCATACTGATGGCTGCCAAAACATTTACCTACAGATGACACTGAAGAAGGATTAATGACCAATGTGAGGACAGAGTTCAATGGTAATAAAAAAAGATAGGAGAAACTAGACCTATATGTTTTTTTTTAGTTATGTGCAGTGTAAAAATATTATTAGTTATTTTTTGAATATGGTACAAAAGATTATTCATTGCTTTTCAGCAAAAAAGAAACATGCAAACAAAATAAATGTGAAGTAGAAAAGTTAAGGAAAAATATCCCATTATAGATGAAGGCTCTTGGTATCAATCATATAAACAATCAGAGACATGAAAACAGTGGATGATATGTATTACACCTTCCACTTTCACATGGTCATGGACTGTTTTCACTTACCACTCTCCAGCCCTGTAATCTGGGATTATGGCACAAGCAGCCTTCTGTAGCCTGAAGAAGAGGATGAAGAGCCAGTCTAATCCCAGACAACTGGAGCAGATAGCTAACTAAATGTCAGACCTTAAAGAGGTGTCTGTGTGGAAGAAGGAGCTCATTACTGACTCACAGAACAGCAGGAAAGTCAGTGGACATGTTTCTCAGCCTGCTGTTTCTTTAAGACCCAACACAAAGGCAGGGGTGGACAAAATAAATGTAGAGACTGGGATGCTAGTTCAGTACAAACTCAAATAAGATGCATAGAGTTGTAGATGTTTTACTTCCCAGCTCAGTTTTGAGGCTGCTTCTTCTTCTTTCTTTGGATCACTACCTGTGTAAAAACAACTTTTAAACCATAAACCATGCTTTGAAACAGGCAGCTGATCTGGTTATCCAGTTGTCCTCCACCCCGAAGATCAAACCTGAAGTCTCCACCTTTGGGACTGTCTTCACTGACCACATGCTGACCGTAGAGTGGAGTGTGACTGAGGGCTGGCAGGCTCCACTCATCAAGCCTTTTGGGAATATGTCACTCCACCCAGCGTGTTCATCACTTCACTATGGGGTTCAGGTACGATGACCAAGAAGTACTCTAACTTTCAGGTTAAAATATGGTGAGATCTGAAGATGGCTAGAAACTTTCTGACTGACTGACTGAGTGATGGATCAAAATAACATCACAAATATTCAAAATTTTGATCATCTTTTTATTTATTTTTTTGTATCATAAACTAGCCTCACAATCTCAAAACACAAGGTAACACACGCCTCGGAGTTCAACTTCTTGCTGCTTAGCTCTGAAAGAGACTCACACTATTTTACCTTTAGCTTGCACTTGAGGAAGTGATGAGGAAAAAATTCTCTTGAGCTGTCAGAAAGCACAGCCTGACTCTTTGTGGACATCAACCTGCAGAATATCTGCTGAAAAGCCAAAAATGTCAGACAAAGAGAAGAAAGATTGAAATTAAACAATGGATTTAGACAAACAAATATATGAATAAACCCTGATGAAAAGGTTTGCTTTTTTTAAATGAAAAGACCAAATTGTGTTCCCATTAATGTTATTAAGATGTAGCATTTAGTTTTGCGGTTTCCAGTGTTTATCACTGTTCTACACTACTCATTTTTTAACACCACTGAAGCTGATTTTTTTCTCCTTCCCTTCCTCTTTAACCAGCTTTTTGAGGGCTTGAAGGCCTATCGAGGAGATGACAACCGTCTACGTCTTTTCAGACCCATGCTCAACATGAACCGAATGTCCAAGTCTGCCAAGAGAGCTTGTCTCCCCGTAAGGATGATGAGTTTACATTGATGAACAGTTGACTGTTTTTACTTTGGTATTTTTTACAATTACAACACAAGTTTCTTTCACTTTTACCTCACTGTCAGTTAACCTCCATTTTTCTCTTCCACCCTACTTCCCCTCTTCCAGGCTTTTGATCAGTCTGAGCTGCTGGAGTGCATCAGGCGACTAGTAGAAATCGATCAGGATTGGGTTCCTCACTCAGACTCTGCAAGTCTATACATCAGACCAACATTTATCAGCACTGAGGTAAGGGAAACTGTTAAATGTTGCTATAATTTCCCAGTTTCTTTTTTAAATAAAGTGCTATAAGCTCATGTACCTATGGTAGCCCTCCCTAGGTGTGAAGAAGCCAGGCCACGCCTTGCTGTATGTCATCTTGTGTCAAGCGGGATCTTACTTCAACAATGAGGCCGAGGCCCTGTCTTTGTGGGCTGATCCAAAGTACACCCGGGCTTGGAAAGGAGGAACTGGAGACTGCAAGATGGGAGGGTGAGTATGCACATGCTGTATGAACGCTTTTTGACCATTTAATAACGAGGGACATCACGGTTGCTAGGCGCTACCCGGGTAGCTGCCTGTTGCAGCAGCTCTCTCGTCTTTGTCCGTTTCTTGTGTTTTTTTTGTCTCTTTTTCGTCGTCTTTGTGTTTGGAGTGGATCATCACGTTCGTTGTCGGTCACAGACACCAAACTTTTTGTGGCTTCGGCGGTATTTTTTACTACTTTACTCCTGTGTTTGTCTGGAGATCCTACATGTAACCATGGCTGCATTGTTTACATGCGAAATTAACTGTTAGCAGCCTGTAGCATGTAAATGCTAACTAGTGTAGGGCTTGATGATTTCCCTCGAGCTGAGGAGAAGGAGGTGAGGACGACGTGCTGGTTCTCGGATGTGAGCTGGGAGGTGACGACGTGGACCTGTCCTTCCATTCATCCATGTTGGGAACGTGGGATCTAGTTCCGGGGGATGGATGAGCTAGCTGTGCTAACCCAGCGGCATCGTGCTGTTCACGGACGTGGCTGACGGAGCTGACATCGGATGCCGCGACACATCGGAGGAGCTTCGCCTGCTGTGAGCAGACAGGATCCAGGAGACAGAGACTGAACAGACTGCTGGGGAGGCTCAGTCCTGGACCCTGTGGAGGTGGAGGCTGGCTGGGCTGGAGAGTGGTGGACGAGTGGTGGACGGGATTTCGTCATCTAATTTCTTATGGACATTTTTGCACTTTCTATACTCTTTCTTACTTTTGTTTTCTTAAATGCTGCGGTGACTCCTGAATTTCCCCTTGGGGATAAATAAAGTATTTTCTATTTCTATTTCTATTTCTATTTCTATTTGGAATTGTTGGCTCTAAAGTTACCATTACAGCCATGATTGTTTTGCACTTTTTGCAGGAATTACGGCTGTTCTTTGTTTGCCCAGTATGAAGCAGTGGATTATGGGTGCCAGCAGGTGCTGTGGCTGTATGGGGATGACCACCAGATCACTGAGGCAGGGACTATGAACATCTTTCTTCACTGGATCAATGAGGATGGAGGTTAGAGTCAACACTACAGTCCTAGAAAATAACAGCTGATGCACTGTGGGAAAGGATGAGGACAGATATAAATGTTGAACAAACCTGACCTCTTCTGGCTGAACAATCATACTGCAACACATACCCCCACTGTATGAACTGGAGATACTTGTCTTCAATGTACACCTTTTATATAGTTGGAGTTATGTTGTATTGATTTTTTTCCATTTCAGAGGAGGAACTAGCAACTCCACCACTGGATGGTATCATACTACCAGGTGTGACCCGACAAAGCATCTTGGAACTCACCAGCAAATGGGTGCGTAAACAAGATTAACAGTCAACATGCATGGAGAAATAGTCCATCTAATGCATATCTTTACTCAGTTATTTTTTTTAATTATTTATTATTTTCTAATTGTTTCCTTTATGCTGTGACCAGGGTGAGTTCAAGGTGACTGAGCGCTACCTGACAATGAGTCAGCTGTGCACGGCTCTGAAGCAGCAGCGGGTTAGAGAGATGTTTGGCTCTGGCACTGCCTGCATGATCTGCCCTATAGGACACATTGTCTACCAGGGAGAGGTAAGAGACATAATCCCATGTCGATTGATCACTTAGGCCTAAAGACATTTTCCTGGATATTATTGGTTTAACAAGTAGTATTTTAGACCTGGTGAACCTTAATTTATCCTCCATGAATTTCATTGCTTTGTATGTGAAAACAATAACAAACAGATTACATAAATTTACTTTATAATGTATTACCATGGTATATCAAGGTAAACACTGCCATATCCCCAGCTGTCTAGGGAGTATTGACTGTACATAAGTATATTATTATGTTGCATGAAAGGACATGCAAAAGTTTTGGCATGTGATCTTGTTCACTTCTTTTCTTTAGAATGAGAAGAGGTCATAAAAAACACTTAATGAGCTATAACACTCCAAGAGTGTGGTAAACATAAGGCTGCAGATAGCCACCATTGAGTTGGTCTGGCTCTAGTCAAAGCTGGATATTTCTTTATTATTACCGTCAGGCTACCTTTCAACCTTAAGTGACCTCTACCGCAGCAAAGAATCTGTTTTTTTTTATTTATACATATTTTCAGGTTGTCCATCCTTTTTAAACCACGGTGAACGTTTGACATACAGTTGCTGAAATGCAAATAAGGAAAATCTTGTGAGATCTTGGTTAAAGGGATATTTCAAAATTTTAAAAGGGGCTGAATTAGTTACATGTCACTTGTACTCTATTAGTGTCAATTGATTTCAGTCAGTTACACCCCCTGCATGTGAGCCGTGCCACAGCATTCTGAAGACAGAGCAGAGTCTGTGACGTAATTTAGCTAATTCTTAGAGACCGACCTAAACACTCATCTCATTTTAAGTTTTCTCTTAGAAAATCCATTTGTTTTAGGACTATTTGGAGACAAAATACACGCTCTTCAGTACTGTTAATGCTTTCAGTTATGATGTGCTGAAGTTACCATTGCTATCCATATTTATAGTCAGGAACTGAGTTAACTTTTGTCTAAAGATTAAGAAATTGTTTCAGTAAAGATTGGTTAAAGACAATAAAGGTCAAAAGCCAGTGGTGAGAAGTAGATTGCTAATATTTGTAGCTTCTCTTAGACAACATTAGCCTCTGGTGCAGGACTCCCTGAAGTCAATTCTGGCAAAACTTGAAGCCCCTCTACCTGAGTATAAAATATTACAACACTGAACACAGACAAAACAATACGCACATGCATTTATTAAGCAAATGCAATGTAATATGATAGGCTATTCTATGTAGCTAGTTGTTTTAGCCCTATAGTTTCATGTCCTGCCTTCTGATCTGTTACATACTAACTTTGAAGCTCAGCGTTATGTCTTAAAGCCTCTTTCATTTCAAATCCAAAGTGGATACACACAGATTTACAGTTATTTTGTCTTTATTTGATAAACTTTTACCTTCTAAAAGAAATGCATTATAATTCAAAGTAGTTAACTGTGAATCGTGATAAAACTTTCAGAATCCTATTTTTTGATTAATGAGACTCATGGTCTCTTGCGAAAACATAAACAGTTTTCATCTCGAGAAGGCCGTTAAAACCCTGTGGCTGCTTTTCTTAATACCATTATCTGTTTACTTAATATTCTCTATGTTTTTGTAATTTCATTTGATCAAGTGCATTTGCAGAGCCAATTAAATTATTAAAATTGTGTGGTGTTGTGTTTTTTAGAGCTTGCATATCCCCTGTCAGGAAAAAAACACACAGCTGACTTCACGGATCGCAAAAGAACTCACCGATATACAGGTTGGTGGATGCACTGGCACACACTATGCAGACATACTGACGTCCCACAGATGTTTCCCCGAGCGTGGTAACAGCTGGCTGAACATCTGTGTTCTCTGCTCTCCTGTCACCCTCATATCTGTTTTCATACAGTTACGGGTTACTTTGAATAAAGCATTCAGTGATATGATTGTTGCTGCAAATTAGAGTTATTTAAGAAATTAGGTAACATGTCCTTATGAGACTTACTGTTATGCATGTAAGGATTTATATTTGAGCTAACACATGTATAACAGAACAATACTGAGCTTGTACTGAAAATGTTTAAAAGTTATCTAAACTGAACAAGTGCTACATAAACAATATCTAACCTATATTATAAATTGCGTCTCTGTAATTGCATTTCAGGCCCATTATCTCACTGGTTATGTAACCAAATGAGATAAAAGCATAATGTTGTTACCTTTATTAACATGCCCCTGTTAATCCTTAAACATTGAACACCTACTGTATGCCTGTAAGTAGACAATAAGTGAACCTCATTAGCTTATGAGTAATGACTTTGTAATATTGTGTAATGCCTACAAACACACTGCCTCTACTGTCTGAAGCACTGCAGGTTAAAACAGCTTCATAAAGATTTTATCTTCACTTGAATAATTATGCGTGTTATGTACCGCTGGCTTTTTGTTCATTTGTTGGTTGTGAGTGGGAGTATGAGCTCAAATTTGGCCTTTAGTTTTTTTTACTTGAACTGGAAAATAACCTGTCTAGGTTGTGTTTCTATCAGACTAAAAGTTGCCAATAACACATGTAAATTCCTTGCAAACTTCACACACTGTTTAAACAGACAAGAAAAAAAAGCCTTCTTTTTCAGTATTTTGACATGTATGCATGTATACCCAGAGGAGCCAGTGACTCACAGATAAACCCTCAATACAGATAATCCCACTACCTGGTAGGGTAAAACCTTCACTTTATGAGCCACATCTTTAGAGCTAACCTTTTGCATTTTGCCACTTCCCTTGACTGAAATAGACTGAGACTATAGACTGTGTAATATATGAACGTAGAGTCCATGATGTCACCCATTTGTTTTAGTACAGACTTTTGAAGCCCAAGATGGCAGTTCCCATACCGAATATGATGCCTTGAGATCTACATGCTCCTTTCTACAAAAGTAAACCCTTATGTGGTAGTGCTGAAACAGGGCATCAGAAAAACAGTTTTTCATAACTCATTACTGTAGAGTTAATCAAAATACAAGGTTTTCACATTTAAGAGCATGGCTGATGGGAGTTACATGGCCAAAGGCCCAGCACTGAATCCAAACTTGAGGTTGTGTTCAGCATATCCAGTATGGGACCTGTTGTCTATTGGCTTCAAAACTCAGTACTACAACAAATGGGTGACATCATGGACCCCTAATTTTCACTGAGGGACGCATCAGTATCATGGTTTCCCTCAAAGGGCTAGACGTAACTGTAAGATAGTGTGAAAATATTGCTAAATGTAATATGAAATAAATGCAACTACTTCTTCAAAAATGTACCCTCTGAAAAAGACTTAGCAGTGCGGGAAATTTCTTTGGCCATAATAAAGCTAGCCTTCACTGCTGCGTTGTTTTTGGTTGTGGCTCACTTTGGCGTACTTAGTGTTTGGTGTCAAAATGCCGATGTAGACTGCGCTCTTTGACAACCGCCACGGTCTCATAACACAAAGACTTACCTGTTTTTCTCCTTAAAGCACAAACATACAGTATAGCCGCCTTCCCATGTTTCCTGAAACAGCCTTTATCTGCATCAACTTTTCTCCTCCTGGACATTTTGGGATCACGGTTTTATTTCTCAATTCCACTAGTTTGGGAAATGGCACTGATATAAAAACACTGCAGTCTAGTAGCCGGATGCCGTCACTTTGAGGGTAACGTAATCAGTAGGTATTATGGGAAATGTAGTTTATGGTCAATGCATTCTCCTTAATTGCCTGTTATAAGACAATCGTTTTAAGCTCTTGTGGGCCACATCAAATGGCGTGGCGGGCCACATTTGGCCCACGGGCCCTGAGTTTGACACATGTGGTCTATAGTCTCAGTCTAATTTTCAATCAACCCGACAAAGGCAAAGAAGTGGAGTCAAGACCTGCCTTGAGCCTCATGTCTAACATGATCCCACCTGCCAGTCAAGTCAATCATGCCTCTGATTAACTTAGACAAATAACCATGAAACATATAACCTCAATACCTTCAAATGGACAAGTTATTGGTAAATATGTAATATGTGTTCAGTGTGTGAAAAGAGAACTTAGCTATTTACAGCAAAACTGTTTTTTCAAACAAGCTTTTGAGCGACAAGGTTCATTTCGCAAGACTGGAGGTTGTCGTTGGTTTGAAAGCTATAGACACAAAGCTGTTCTGTGTCTTAGAGGTCCAGCAACCTTGATAGATGTGGCATATAGAACTCACAAATGCATTAGAGTTGGTGTAAAAAACACCTGAGCACCCTTTGTTATTGTTTATTTACAAACATAAAGAGCAGGTGTCCTTCCATGGCGGCTGCTGTTTTTCAAGGGTGCATTTCACCCTGGAATCAGTCCGCTTGATATCGCTCCCTATCTACACGCTGTACCTTTTACCGTGTAGCATATCTGCCCTCTCAATCATTGAGGCCTTGTATGCATGCATGATGGGTGTGGTTGGTTGATACTTCAAATCTTTATAGCAGATAATATCTTCCTAAGTCGACAAAGCCTCAGAGAGAAACACTTTCCGACCTAATGCTGGAGTGTGGTGAGTTGGAGATAGGGGCAAGACAAACTCCTGAATTCTCTCATTAAGCTCGCTGTAATTGCACAAACCCAATTATTGCCTCAGCCTTTTGTGATCTTCAAAGCCAAGATGCTGCAAATGAAGCCTCGAACAAGTGGGTGAGGAGGAGGAGGAAGATTCGAGGGGGGAAGCGGCGGCAGAGAAGCTTAATGAACAATAAAATCGACAAAACGCTGGAAAACGCTGCGCTTCTTCCGCAGCGCTGTTAAATCTGTTGACATTTCATTTGGAGGGAAGCAGTGCAGTGTTATCCCCCCTCCCATTGAAAACAACATTGTGCAACAAACAAATGAGTGGTCTGAGGCAGCAGATGAAAGATGGGTTTACTAAGTCGCCCTGCTGGTCTTCTTTCAAGTTAATTAGAAATCACATTCTTTTGTTTCCCCTTCGCAGGCGTTTATTTACTTTCTCACTTCGAACCATTAGAACAAATTTGCAACATGAGACACAAATAATTGGATTTGTCTCTGCGGCTGTCACGGATTGGGGAACATTTTGTTTTGATTTTTATTATAGTTCCTTTCCTCTGTTGTGTTGTGTTCTGTTGGCGGCTGAGTTTGCAGATTTGCTCACGGATATTTGATTTCATTTCTTGATTTGTGTTTTGCTCATAATTAAGCCGCACCAAGCAAGTTTAGAGCTCAGTGATATGAAATTTTCTCAACTCCTAAAGATCAGACACTCTCTTGTAACCTTTCCATGACTTTTGTTCTCTTACAGTATGGACGCGTATCCAGTGACTGGGCCTTCCTTGTTTAGCCGTGATGATGAGGCCTGGGACATGAGCAAAACAAGTGTTTGCTCAAGAAGGACAAAGTTTTACGCAACAACCAAAGACCTGAAACACATTATTCATAAGAAAACAATGCATGTGCAATATTTGTACTCCAACTGCAATACACTAGAAAACTACTGTGGCACTGATGCCTCAACACTGCAGCTCCTGTTAACTTAGACTAATAACAAATACACATCTGTCAAGAATAATTATCATAAGTAGGCTAATGTCTCATGCAATACTTCACAATACCTTGCAGCTTATCCTGCAGCCTCTTATCTCTGTTTTCACCAACATCCAGGATACAGCTGTGGCTTTGATAGAAGTTAAACTCTAACATGTCTGAGTTCCAGAGAATTTTGTAACACTTGTGTTAGAGTTGCTAACCAGGCACAGGCAGACTTTGATCTAAGTTTTAAGTGAGGTATTATTTGAAATACTTGTTTTACGTGGCTTGAAGTTGTACTGTTTAGAAAGATGGATTAAAGAAAGAAAATTATTCATTTCTTATTTTTTTGCATGTTAATACTATTGTTTTTTTATGTTGCTTCTAAAACATGTTGATGCTATGAGTTATTAGAGGTTTCACACATAAAAACATGTGAGATTTTTTTCAAAATTTTGCCAGGAAAAGTTATGCTTGCCAAGCTATGTGTCATAAAGTTCAGTGATAAGTTAGACCAATGTGTCACAAGTAAACTGACTGAGCTACTGGGCTAAATTAACCAAAAGTCAAGCTGCTGGAATGATAGCTAAATAGTTACTGAAGCAAAGCAGGGAAATCATATTTTGCCACCACTTCCTTCATAGAATACACTCCATGGCCCTCTTTGGCTGATCAGACAGGAGATGTGTTAGAGACTGAAGATTGCTGCCTCTTAGTCAGGGATTCAGTAGTTTTATTTGTAGCGTAGCGTCACCCATTTGGGTTTTGAAGCGTATCGATGGTGGTTCCCATACTGGATATCATGCCTCAAATAATCCACAAGCTCCTTTCTACGAAAGTGAACGCTTATGTAGTACTGCTAATAGAGGGCTTCAGAAACACAGTTTTTTATTACTCATTACTATAGCGTTAATCAAAATACGAGGTTTTCCCATTTATGAGCAAACTGACTGAGCTAACAAGCTAATTTAACTGAAAATCAAGCTACTACAATATTAGTCTTATAGTTACTGAGGCAAAGAGCAAGCAAAGCAGGAGATCCTGTCGCAGTGAGGCTAAATTCAGGGGATTAAAAACCATCACCTCTCATGAGTTTTTTTTGTTTTGTTTTGTTTTGTTTTTCCTATTTTTTCTTCTTGTGGGTCCCACACAAAGGGCAACATCCAGTTTTTAAAAATGAAGCCTGTGCAGAAGTGCTTAAAGTTGTAGTTCATTGACGGTTAGCTTGAAGCTAGCTGCTGAGTGACTGGCACGCTAAGACAAAAAAACATTTAAAAAAAATTACAAAAATAAAAACAACCAAACAAAAAACACCAAAACAGACGTTTACATCATTCATTTAGAAAAATTATGTTGTGATGTTAATGATGTAAGAAAAGTACCCTAACACATAGTGTTTCAATACGAGGATACCTACTAGAGATCCCTGAACTCTCTAAAAGGAAAAGTGGAATGAAAGCTAGATTTGAGTTCAGTGCCTGTACAATCCTAAAAAAGTTCCCACTGATACTATTCAAAGGTTCAGAACCTTTTAATACTATGCCAGTCTGCAGATACTCTCCTAAACCCTTACACCTGTAATCCATAACGATGCTAAGGACTGTGAGTGTTGTCTTCTCAGACACACACACACACACACACACACACACACACACACACACACACACACACACACACACACACACACACACACACACACACACACACACACACACACACACACTCTGTGATAGAGACCTGGAACAGAACCAAAGCCATCAGCATAATGGAGTCATAACAGAAAGCCATCAAACCGGAGAGCCCTTGGCTGTTTGGCTTTGTAGACACATGTGAGTGTGTAGGGGAGTGCGTGCGTGCACACACACGCACACACGCACAAAATGCATGCACACATACACAGGACATAATTCAGGTTACGCTGTTTAAAACTGGAAACTTGGAAGGTAAGCTTTGTCCCCGACTTAGTTCATACCTCATTGACCAGGATCTTGTTTATGTGCCGTCTTCATCTGTGCCTGGACATAAACGTATGCCTCTGTGTGTGGGTGTGTGTGCTTGCATGTATGTGTGAAGGTTGTGTGTAAAAGGGGGGTGCCCAGTGGCACGCTGGATGATTTCTGGCTCTTTGCAGGGACAGCTCATTTTGGCAGCAGCTTGCTCCTTGTGTGTAGTGGCACAGCTGGTCTATAGCCCAGCTAAAGTACACACCGATTTTCACACACTCATGCACACACACTCACACAAATTCAAAATGCCAAATACGATCTAGCCTGCCTGATCTAGGCCACTGTGGAAGTGACCACAACAAGTAACCTGATGTTTCAGCCTCCAATCTGGATCCTTGTCCTATCTATTGTTCCCCTGTAATTGAATGCCCCAACAGTTGGTCAATTATCATTAAATGAGTTACTCCAGCCTCCACTCCATTATTCACCCACAGGGATCATTAAAATTACACCCAATCTGATCTAAATGACATCTCGACAGGTGAGGACATGTTGCGTGATTGTAGAAGGGAATGTTTGATGTTGGTTTCATTGAAACTGTTCCAGAAACACAGAGCAGCACATTGAGGTTGTGATTCCATTGATATTCACTTTGAGTTGACAGAGTTGATTGGACACTGCTTGTCGACACACAAAGCGCTGATGAGCCTCTGAGGCAAAAAATAGTTTCTCGGTGTTAAAGAAACTTATGATGTGAAGTGATGGCAACACTGGCTCCGTGCTGACAGTTAAAAGTTTAAAGGGATAGTTTGCAGTTTCTTTGAAAGTAGAGTTGTACGAGGTACTTGTCAATGGAGAATATGGTAGCAGAGGATCCTGATCAGCCTCGTTCACTCGATTTCAGTTTTATTTCTTAGCTTTTCTGAAAGCCCATTGGTAATTATATTATATTATATACATACATGTATTATATGTACATATTATATGTATGTATTCTTGTGTTCTATGTATTGTGGTGTTTCCACTGACTAATCCCAGGACAGGCCCCCAAATTACTGCCAACCGTGCCACTTTTTGGTACCCTTCTGTTGGGGTGCCAATCCAACTACAGAAACACAGCAGTGATTGGTCGCTAAAATTGTGACTTACCGTGTGACAGCGTCTTTTTTTTTTCCTCTGCACACAGCCTTCTCTGAAACAAAGCTATCGGCATCCTTCTTACACACTTCCCACCAAGAGGGGGCACCATTGGCTGTAGAAACCAAGCAGCAACTTCCAGTGTAAAACTATAAGACAATGTGGAAGAGCTAAAATCTGCTGTTTCTCCGGTGTCCACTCAAGGCCAGAAGTCACATTCGCACTAAGCCAAAAAAAAGCTGTTTTTACAGCAGAAATTAACCTATTTACAGCCTGGTTAAAAAAAAGTCTTCTGTCTGGATAGTTTATTTTACCATTGACACACACTGTACGGGGATGAATTTTCTTCTTACTTGGCAGTTTAGGGGATGTTGAGACCATGAGCTCACCCAATCAGAGGCACACCTCAGGGTCATGTGACTGATGTGTGCCCTATAGTTGTACTCGAAGCCCCCTGTCACTTCCAATATGGCCGGGATAGCTAATATGCTTCAAAGGTCAGTTTCAGAAACAGACGGGTGACGTCGGGAGACTACGTCTATTAATTACACAGTCTATGGTAGAAATGCAATAACACCTAGTCCAGCCTGTACCAAACTGGACTGATTCAAATCAGACTGCTTGGTGGAAATGTTGCTTATGGTGTAGAGCTCAGTTCAAACCGGCTTAAGCCAGACACAGTGGTGTGCACAGAGAGGGGCAGGAGTTACCCCCTCTCGTGGCCCAATTGTAGAAAAAGACGTGCTAAAGTGGTCTCTTGGGAGCCCCATCATGTGTTAGAGTGCCCTTTTGGTTTGGCAAAACCCAATGAAGTCCCCCCCTTGAGTGGATAAAGCATATCAAACTGCCTTCTTGGGAGGCAAAATTGTGTGCTAGAGGGCAGTGGAAAACATGCAGGACTTAGTGCCCTCTTCGGTGGTGACAATGTGCTTTTCTAAAAATTTCACTCCTGTCTTCACTTTTCACGAAGGTCTTCAGTGTAAATATGTGAAAGGGGCCAATTGGATTAATAATGATAACAATAACTCCAAGAGGGGCTAAAGAAATGTGTTTTTATATGTTTTTTGTTAAAGAATGCACAAAAAGTTGCTTATCCAATGTAAGTTTTGTTTTGTTGATTTTTTTCATGCCTTTTCTTGGTTTAATTTATCCAGCATGATTGACATAAAAGCTAAGTATTATTTGTCAAAGTATCTTGCTCTCTATTTCTCCCAGCACTTGGTGTTTTCCCTCTAGCCCCGACATTTTTTCCATTTAATCTCTCTGCTCTCCCGTCTCCCCCACCCTTACAGACACCACGGACCCCGGCAGGCCGCTTCCATTCAGCCTGGAGGAGCCGATGATGTTTTAATTGTCACTTCTTGTTAAGACGGCCATGACATTCACGTGGGGACAGAGGGGAAGCGTTTCACGTAATCAGAGGAAATGGAGGGGGAGAGAGGGAGATGGCACCCATTCAGCTCCTAAGAGTGGTGTTTGGCTCTGAGCAGTGTGCCTCCCCCCCCTACCCTCCCTCTCACCCCGCCGGGGCTTGATCTGATTTGACAAGCGCAACGCTGTCATCTTGAGTTTGTCCAATTTGAAATTCTAATTAATGAACTCGGCGCCACTTTGTGTTTTGTCGTTGTTGTTGCCTTCCTCCTCTTCTTCTCCTTCCTTCCAAGGCCAGTTTGTCTTTTACTTGTCTTTTCTTTACCCTTCCCTCCTTCCTTTCTCCTCTGGTTTTCTTTGGAGGCGCTGTGACTGCAGAGGCCGCCGGCCGCACCGGGTGGGATTGTGGTCTCACACCATAGCAGATGATATCAGTGGCTTTAGGTCACCCAATTAGATTCAAGCTGTGTGTTTGTGTGTGTCCTTGTGGTTATTATGAGAAATGCACTGCATTTTTTCATATGTGTGTGCCTTGTTGTCTCTGCTGAGTTTTTCTCAGAATCCTAATGAGGAAGCAGAGATCAGTGATGGCTGAGGGTTGCTGATGCTGAAGGGCAGAGAAGTGGTCAGTTTCTCTTTCCAAAAATTCACACATTCAGAGTCGGCTTAGAGGGAGACTCAGTCCTAATGATCTTTAACACTTTTCATCTTGCATTGGTCCACAACTAATCAGATTATGCCCATAACAGCTATAATCTCATGGCTTAATCAAGTTATTCATAACGCAGGTGTTGATGGACCCAAGACTTTTCTCCAAAGATACTAAATGATGTGCATTGAACAAGTTTAGGAATTGAGGTAAGCCAGTGCTGTTGATAGACATAGAAGGTTTGTATCTTAGTTACCTGAATCAAAGTACTGCTTCCTGGATTGATTTTTAGAGAACATAAAGACCTAACACTTCAATAAAGTAAGAATAACGTTTGTTTGGTGGGCCACAAAGTCAAGCTCAGCCCACAGCCCACTCAACTGATCTCAATCCCAGCTCTGCCGATCTGCTTCAAAATGTTGAAACTGCCGAAGCTTTTCTGCGTCCTCTGCAACCCAGCTCCTCCTTGCTTGCTTTGTTCTGGGGTTCTTTGCTGCTGCTCACCCCGCCTTGCCTCTTCATGTATATACATGGAAGTGAGGGAAGATGTGCTCTCCCTGCATCATGCTTTGGCATCAGTAGGTGAAGGGCAGAAAGCTTTAACAACAGCCACATAACCAAACTTAACTTTTTGCAGGAAGTAAAAGTTGTCTTTGTCAGTGGTCCTGACTGAAATGCATGAACTGACCAAATGCTTCCACTGAAAATATATGATGGGTGAAAGACGTGGCTAGTTGTCCTGACCGATAAACAATACCATGAATATGATTTCATCAGTCTACTACACAGTAAAAATGAAATTCAAAGTGATTTTAAACCAAATGACCCCAAAAATATGTTCATGACATACTGACTTGCTCAGTACAACAAAATCCCATTTTAAATCATTTCAAATATACTTAATAATGACATTCCATGACAAATTATGTCATTAATACACTTGCATAACTTCGGAGGCTGGATTATTAGATACTTGTTGTGCTTTTGTGGTCACACCATTTGACAGTTTAATTGGACTGGTTCTTTATTGGTTAAGAATGGTAGAAATGTCATATAAAATACTAAGAAAGAAGAAATACTAAGAAATACCCAAAGATTTGCAAACTTTAAGAAAAATCTCTGTTGTTTTAACAAGTTTTAAGCTTATTTTTGATTTGGAAATCATACCAACTCTAATTTTTCACTGTCCAAATTAGTGTTAGGGTTGCTAATATATCAAAAGCATTGCATGCCCTTTATGTGTAAATCAATCTCATAAAGTTAAAGTAAGCATGATTGAACTTTTCATGAAGGTAGTCTTCATTCTTGATTAATATCAGACAAGACAGCCACATTTCAAGTCATACGCTGCTTTATTTTGTCTTTGACTTTTGGATGTAGCAACTGTTATACTTTCTTATGTGAATTTCTTATTTTAGGAAGAAAACAAGAAACAGATTCATCTTTAGGACAATTGGAGTTGTCACATGCAGCTGCAGACCATTTTACTGAAAGCAGATCTAAAGCTTAAATTCTCAAGAATGCAAAATGATTTCACCACTTTTCCATCATTTCTTAATTTAACAACAGAGCGTGCATTTTCTGGAGAATGTTTTTTAACAAATAAACTGTAATCCAAGCAGCAATCACCTTTATAATTTGAATAAGTTTAAAAAAAGAAAAAGAAAATGAATGGATCTTGGGACACAGGGATGCAAGAACTAAAATGGCCTAAAGTGTCTGGATCTTTGGGGGACTGAGCTCAACTCTTCTGGAAGACATTCCCTCATTGGTTGTTTAAATAATGATATTTTCATACTTGTAATACCTTGTACTCATTTTCATGCGTTGTCTCTTCTCACATGTTTATCTGTCTTCAGTCCAGCCTCACTGAAAGATTTTTCTACCAATGCCTTTGTTCACCAGTGGATGGAGCTAGCAGCCAACAAACCGTCAGCCTCAGCGCGGCTCGGGTGCACAGACAGAGAAATGAAAATAGGGAAAATGAAGAGGGAGTATGTGGAGTGAGTGAGTTTTGGAGGCCTGCCAATCACGATGAAAAGCCACTGCAGAACTAATCTATTTCCATGCCTATCCTAATCCACCACCACAACTATGGCATCATTTAATCACAAAATCATCATCACCATCACCACCATCATCCTCCTCTCCCTCCCTCCATCCCCTCCCCCTTGCGCTGCATTAATAAAAAATGTATTTTTTGTAAATAAGAGCTTGTGATTAAGAGCAGATTAGCGCGCGCCTTCAGACGGACAGACAGACCGTGATGGGTTTTGTTAACATGGGAGTAACACTGGGTGTCAGTTGTGTGTGTCTGACATTACATCAACGTTATCCTTCTGCCGCTCATGTTATTGCTCTTGGCTTAGAGTTTTAGGGGACTTTTTAACAGCAGTGTTGCTTAAGAGCTTAGAGTAAATGGATGGATAGATAGATGGATGGATGAAGATCAGGAACACACACACACACTTACACATGCAGAGATCAGTGTCACTCACACAGCTTCATCACCAAAGCCTGATTTGCTTTGTGGTAAAAGCTGTTTTATTTCTCCTCAGTGTTGTAATGGAGATGCTTTGCTGTCATACTACTGTTGAAGTCTCACTTTGTACCAGGGAAAGGAAAGTCAGCCATTTTGCTCTTTTAAAACATAATTTCTTGCACATATTTTCCAAAAGCCATTTTTTTCTGGGGGTGGAATAAAGATTTAAAAATTGTGACCTTGAGTTTAAACTTTAGATTCATTTTCTAAGACCAATGCCCCGCTCATTTTCTCAGATTACTTCCTCACTAAAAAGCTAATGTTGACATTTTTGGTTACTGATTTTGTCCTTACTGATAAAAGATAACATTCCTTTAAATATCATCTTAGCCTTTCACCACTCTAAAAAATTTAAAACTTACTCATCTGACTTTACAACTGGCTTTAGAAAGTGTAAAGAGGTGTGAAATCTTTCTTTTTTAAAGAAATACACAAATTATTGGTATGTGTTTGAAAAAAAAGAAGGTAAGGTTGTTAGCTGATTTCCAAAAATTTGGAAAGAGTTTGACTTCGTTTTGCATAATTTAACAAAAAGCAGAATTATATTGCAGCAAAGTGTTTTGCAACATAATGTCTCAAACAAGAAGATGTTGGCTGAATTCGGTACATTTGGTCAACAGAATGCACCATTTCACAATGCTTGCCATAATTTTGCTGCTACTTCATCTGTGTATGCCATATGTGAAAAATGTTCCAACATTTAAAGGTTTTAATTATGCCAACTGTCATGAAAGGTCTGGAGCTTGTGTTTTTTTATTTTTTTTATTTCAGCATGCATGCTACTAACAGTGAAGTGAGGCTTTAAAAAGTGAGCATAAGCTTTGATCCAAACCCCTCCCCACCCAAATACTTTCAAACAATCCCTCCATTACTGAAAAAGATCAGCACCGGCGTCTTCCTCTCTTGTGCCACAAACCAAGCGAGCAGATTCTTTGTAAAATTAGACAAGATGACTCACATTACAAAACGCAGAGCTGCCAATCCTCCTGCCAATGGTGTAGTTAATTCGTAATCATTGTAGCAATGTCTCAGATTTGATATGGTGATGATTTATTTTTAAATTGCCAATACAGAAAACAGTCGATTATAAAATCTGTATTTGCTGTTGCTTTCAGTCCGTGTGGAAGCAGCACGTACTTTATTCACAGGTGGGCGCATTTTGTCTTGGAATGCAGGACACCTACTTATTATTCAGTGAGGTACTGAATACTTTTGTGTGTGTGTGTGTGTGTGTGTGTGTGTGTGTGTGTGTGTGTATCAGAAAGAGACGTTGGTCCTGACGGTGAGTAATGTTCTCCAGGCCTGGCGGCTGGCACTGCTCGGTCTCCCCGCAGGTGGGAGTGAGTCACACACACACACACACACATGCGCGCACACACTGTTACGCACACGCATATGCAGTGCCACCCATTTCATGCTGACCACCTCAACGTGCCAGCCCAGTGACCATAGCAGCCAACTGGCCAATGAACAACTGTCTGTCTGTCTGTAAAGTAACAGCACATACCGGCACAGCAGCTCGAGTGAGGCTCCCTCTGAATCAGTTTCTCTCTCTGTCTCTAACACACAAACACACACACACAGTCATTCTCTCTTATTACTCACACAAGTCTGACACATTCCTGTCAAATGCCAGCTCACATTAAGGTGGAGAGAAGGTACCTTTCTCTCTCCTCTGTTTATTTTGTGTGCCTCGGTGTTTCTCTTAAAATCCAAGTTTGAGCTTCTTTGGGATTATTAAAGTTAGCAGCTTTAAATTGAGGCATTATTTGATTGCTCTGCTGCAATAACTAAAGCATATTTCATTCAACAAATACATTCCTGATCATAAAATCTGCATCTGAGGTCTTGTATGGATTCAAACTGGGGTCTTCACTTTCTGTTTTTATCCGACCTGTCAAAAACTGTCAGCATTATTGATTCAAAAATGTTGCTTTTCAACATTTGTAACTCTTAAATGCTCTGACCCATCACTTGCACTTTAAATGTCTGTTAATTTTCCCTTCTCCCAGTGCAATATGTGCAAACAAGCATGATACATGGTGCAGCAGTTAACTGTGTTAAAATGATCTGCCATGCATTGCACTTTTTCACTGTGCAGTATATTTTGTCTACTGTGCAAAATTCAAAATTTTCTGTGCAATAAATGAAAAGTCATAAAATGTTATGGACGGTATGTGACTGATATCACACGTTCCAGTTGAATCTAATGTGTCTTTCTTTAGTTTTTTTTTTTTTTTGCAAAGGATGTAATAGCTCTTACTTTTTAACTGATCCTAATGCAAGACTTTGCTTTATTTCACAAAATAGTTACAGTGAATAAACTGGTGGCTCTATTCATCACCTGTGAGCTCTGGGTTTATAAAGAGCTCTGCAAATGTGTGAGTGTCTTAGAAACTGTGTGTGTGTGAGTGTGCGTGTGTGTGTGTGTGAAAGAGAGACGTCCTTTTCCATCATTTGTTAATCAGATCTCATAATTTGCTCCGGCAGAATATTGAAATATGTCTGCAGGTATTTGTATCACTCCATCACCGTGGAGTAAATGATGATGTGACAGGCATGGATAACCCAGCAGACGTGACGTGACAGTGACTGTATGTGTGCATGTGTGTGTGTCTAAGTGTGTTTTAATGATGTTCTGAGAAACAGGCGATGTATGGTCGCCTCTGAGCGCGGATAAAACAGTTAAACACAGTAATTGCCATTTACTCTCAGCTGTGCTCGTGCTCTCGTGGGAGAGCTCAGCACTAAGTGTGCACTGCACACCAACACACACTAACACACACCCACACATGAACATACGTACACGTCTTATTTAAGAGGGACTGATTTTCTGAGGCAGCTGTGTGTCCTGGTTTTGAAAGGTTTGTTCCTGAACATGTATGCAGCCGCCTCTCCACCATGTGTCCACATGAGATGCTCTTGCAGTCATCATGAATATTACACTCTGGCCCCGGGCAGCTGAAAGTTTCTGGGTTACTTCATGGCTTCCTCCACATCTCTTGAAATAAAGGTCACAGTAACTAACATTTTTCATCTAACACTATCCTTTTCTCTAATTTTATTTAATCAATTTCTTTACAAAAAAATGTTTTCTCTTCATTTAACATTAATTTCTATGAAAGAGTTTTTGTGTAATTCTGCATGAGTAGAGGTGTGTTGTCTGATGTATAAATTAAGAGCACACAACTTCTCCTTCAGGTTCCTGAAACAACAGAGCAGTTACCCGCCTGCCAAGAATGAATGTGGGGTGCAGGGAGGGACATAAATGACCCATTGTGAGTGAGCCACTGTGTGTGTGTGCTCTAAATGTGTGTCTCTAAACCTACACATATTAACGTGGCTATGCTTCTTCATGCACACAGAGAAAGTATTTTGGTCGTGTTTAAACGTATGTATTTTTTGTCAAGCATGTGTCTGTATGTGTTCTGTGATTAAGTGATCTTTAAATTCCCCACAGAGAAATATAGAGAGCACTTCCTCTGAAAAACCCCCACAAAGGGGCCTTTGAAAAACCAATGTGCAAGTATGTGTGTGTTTTTGAGGCTGAGGGGGGTTGGTGGTGCTGATCTTGGACCCCGTGAACTCCTCTCAGCTGTGACCCACTGCCTTAGACACACATGTACATTGTATGTGTGTGTAAAGACATCATTATATGTGCTATTTAAAAGAAGTTTACTTTCATTTCAGCTTGTTCTTTCAGCTTTGAATCCCCAAAGCTCCAGAGGTATGCTTCTGTTGCCAGTTCTCACTTGTGACGGCAAGTATTTTCTTGGTTTGTGAGCATTAGTTCACTTTTACACAGCTGAACTAGCAGGAGACTTCAGATCTCTGCTGCTCGCTAATCTGCATAGAAGTTTCTACGCATTTTCCCTTGGTGCATTGAGTCACAATTTCCTCTGTAAACACAAGTTTATAAAGATGACCACGTGTGTGGAAGTCAAAACTGTTTGATAGTTGTGGTATACGCATGTCTTCTTGTGTCAGCATTAATTCCACTTCACATTTCTTTAGGTCCAAAACACAAAAACTCTTTATTTTAAGAAGTGTCACAATATTATCCAGAAGCTTCAGTAAATCAAATCTCATGTATGCTACAATACACGGACACGGTATAAAAACTGTGTGACTCCACTGCTGGCTATTGTTAAACTTACCCTTACGAAAGCAAAATATATTCCAGCATATTGGAAAATATCATGTTATATATTAGGTAATATATTCCCATATATGAGATTTAGTATTTATATTTTCCAATATATTGCAATATATGGAAAGCAGCAATCATTTGTATATTTTTCAATATACTGAAATATATTTCATGAATATATAATATATTGTATATATGCCCTCAATATATTATTCTATGTATATCATAATATATCAATAATTTATTACAATACATTTCAAAAATATATATTGATACATATATTTTTCTTTCATAAGGGTAACTGTGCAACTCTGCAACTGCGCACAAGCCACACCCCCATTGGTTCCCTCCCAATGCCACGGTAACTCACGTAAGCCCCAAAATCTACAGCCAAGCACCACACCAAGAAAAAGCTCAATCTGCATCAACAAAACCCACTCCTCATACGGAAAAACAACAATTACAAATCTATACTGAGAACAATATCAACATATTCATTATTTAACCACACTTAAATAACCAGAACTTGTCTCATACAACGTGTGTCTGCCACAAAAAGCCTGTCGTAGCTACTGAAGAATCACTCATTATTTAGTCAAGTTGTGTTAATGTCTCTTTAACCCTTTAAGTCCTGGCCTCTTTTTGGGGCCTCTGCTAGAGAAATGATGTAATTGAAAAGAGTGAAAAGGGAACACTAGTGAAATTTGTTCAGAGGTGTCAGTACTGGTATTTATGTCACGGGCTCAGAATAATAACTCAAGTATTCCGGAAAGTTTGGTTGAAGTGCGACCTGACGGTGTTTGTAGCCAAGTTTCTCTTGTTAAATGTGATGTGTCGCTGCAGAGTGACCTCAAAGTCACCCAATCGAGGGTTAAAGGGTTAAAGTCTAGAGACATAAACTGTGGAAGGACACCTGTGTGTTGCATCCACGAATCTTGCAAAAAAAAAAAGAAAAAAAAAGAAAAAAAAGTGTTGAGACCAACCAGAGCTAAAAATAGAAAAGAAAAAAAGATAATGCAGGAATTATGTGTCCAAGCATGACTCAAGCTTTCTGTGAAACCTGTCTCTTTTTAAATGGACCCCATGTTTTGCATTTGTCCAGGACTTTTAAGTCTTCTTGTCTATCTTCATTGCAAGTGGAGTCATGGGCATATTTATACAGAGCAGTCTAAACTGAATTGCTTTGAATATTATTGCACCAGAATCCTCATCTTCAAAACATACTACCATGTTGTTGACACAAACTTCAATATCTCTTTCTCCTGCCCTTCTCCACCCTATGTTCATCTGTATCTTCCTTCAGCTTCTCACATGAAAGGTTACAGCGGCTCCGTCCGTTTCCATAAAGCCAATGATAAGTAAAAGGTAGCCAGACAGACTGACAGACGGTTCCATAGATAGATGCTTTCCATTTTTTCCCCCGCAGATCAACACAGTACCACACACAGACAGACACACAGGGGGATTATTTGGGAAAATTCCAGGGCATTTGTTCCAGAGTGGCACCATGGGCCTCTGAACACCAGCGATTCAGCTAATGTCAATGTGTGAAAGCATCAATCTATCAACAAAACCCTACTTTGTAGGTCAAAAGGCTTTCAGCATGGTTGCAAAAGACAGAGGGGGGAAAAAAAGACAACGACTCTACATTTTACAGGCAAGTGAGAAAAAGAGCTGTGGAATGAGAGTGGAAGGAGAAAATTGTCATGGAAAGGCAAAGAAAAAGTGTAGAATAGAAAAATAATTCCCCATACAAGAGAATAATCAAGATGGTTATTTTCTGCTGGATGCCGCTGCTCCCTTGCATTATCAAAATTGATCATGACTGTAATTTTACAAGAGAAGAAACGGAGAAATGCGGAGGTACAGAAGGCCCTATTGTCAGACTGACACACATCAACGCGATGATATTGTAGCAGATAAGTGGCAATTTTGATGTTTACAAGAAGATTATTTTTTTCTCACTACGGGATGATGCCATTTTGTATCTTTTCAGGGACATTACCTGAAGAGAAGAGGATCTCAATGGTATAAATTTTCTTGGATATTGTTATTATAATGCTGATTCAATCCAAATACATACAAAGAAAAGCAGGAATTGTGAAAAAAATAATAATAATAGAAGGCAGAAGGAGTTCAAGACAAAAACTGTAGGAAGCAGCAATGAAATCTACAAATCTGACAATGACACAGTAAATACACGCTCAACAAAAGACAGATAAATAAAAGCGAACATTCATCAGACTCCAAAAGTGACGAGGCAGAAAAAGCTAAACTGGGATATTTCTGATTCATGCTGTCCTGCTCAGCTTGTTTTAGCTCACCATCTGCAAAAACATTCAGTTCAGTGTGACTAATTAATGACAGCCATGTTAGCAAACTCTGAGGCATGTTTATTCTAGCACAAGTTGTCACAGCGAAGTTAGCCTTTGTTAATGCTCACTCAGTTTACTGTGATTAACAACAGCTAGCTTTGCTAATTTGAAGGGATGTTAAGATTATTGTGAATAATATCAGCTAGCTTTGCCAATGTGTAGGGATAGTAACATTAATGTAATAAAAGCTAATTTAGCTAATATGTAGGATGGTAAGATTAATGTAATAACTGCTACCTTTGCAAATGTGTAGGGATGGTAAGATTAATGTAATAAAAGCGAGCTTAGCTAATGTGTAGAGATAGTAACATTCATGTAATAAAAGCTAATTTAGCTAATATGTAGGATGGTAAGATTAATGTAATAACTGCTACCTTTGCAAATGTGTAGGAAGGTAAGAATAATGAAGTAACAGAGAGCATTGCTATGGTGTAGGGATAGTAACATTAATGTAATAAAAGCTAACTTAGCTAATATGTAGGATGGTAAGATTAATGTAATAACTGCTAGCTTTGCAAATGTGTAGGGAAAGAAAGATAATCGTAATAACAGCTAGCTTTGCTAATGTGTGGGGATAGTAAGATTAATGTAATAACAGCTACCTTTGCAAATGTGTAGGATGGTAAGATTAATGTAATAACAGCGAGCTTAGCTAATGTGTAGAGATAGTAACATTAATGTAATCACAGCTAGCTTTGCTAATGTGTAGGGATAGTAAGATTAATGTAATAACAGCTAGCTTTGCTAATGTGTAGGATGGTAAGATTAATGTAATTACAGCTAGCTTTGCTAATGTTATGGAATGCTCAGTTTTTTGTTACCAATAGCAGCTAACTTTGCTAATTTTATCTAACACTGAGTGTGTGAAAAGTAACAACAGTTAGCTTTTTAAAGATAACAATGCTGGCTTTGAACAAAAAAAGGTTTTTTTGAGAACTAGCATTGCTAAGGTTAAGGGATGCTCAGTTTAATATGAGAAAAGAACCCCTTAGCTCATTTTAGGAGGAGCTGAGTTTATTGCTGCAAGTACTCTTTGTAATGGAAATACTATTACAGTTTTTAACCAGTAAAATTTTGATGATTTTGATGTCAAATTACAGTTTTCTTAAATGGTAAACATCACTTTGACACTCAAATGAACCCACGTGAAAACACAAACCTCTTTGCCCTCCAGAGGTGCACTATCTGCAGCAGGAAGTCCAACGCAGACACTTCCGTTTGGTCACAGGAACAATGACTATTGTCACAGTCTGCACCACTGATATGCCGTGACCTCACCTCCACGTCTGAGCTGACAATAAATCCTCCACCTTTAAATGGAACATGTGATGACAGATTAACAGGTGCCGGCGCCACAACCATAGAAAGAAAAAAGTGGCGACAGGGTAAAAACGGTAGAATACGTAAGATTTCTGAAAAGAATGCCAGCGTGAGGAACTGTATGGTTAAATGTTCTCACATTCTGATTCATAGTTTTATAACTCTCAGTGTTGCTTCCAATTTAGCAACTAACTCCAGGCACCAGGCTTGTGGTCAAAAAATGTAAGAAAACAATGTAGTCACTGTAACTTTCAAACACTGAGTTGTTTCAGATGACTCACATAACAACCAGGAGCTTCACAAGTACCTTTTGGAGCTGACGCACATTCCAGACTGCAAGAGTGAAAAGTCCTAACAGTCTTTACATTGTGACACTTATTTAAAAACAAAAACAACTGTTTCTCTCCTTTTAAGCAATTAACCAACAGAAAAGATTTTAAGGTGCTGAGAATTTGTCATTGGACGGACAAATTCTCTACTTTGTTAAACATCTAGCAAGCAAACTTTATATTTAATCTCTTTCTGGCTTTAATAATTTTACAAAAAGGAAAATCTGTGCTCACTTTTATGATATTAAACTCACACAGTATGCCCGCCTGTTGGACAAGTCAGCCATACGTCTTATTTAGTAGAACTTATAAAGGGTGATCCAGACTCAGTTTCAAGTGGGCACTGAGGATCAGATTCATCTCTATCATCTTGGCTGATCCAACCTTAGTTTTCCTTTGTAATTTGAAGGATACCATTGTTTTCACTTGTCCACAAATATCACAATAACGTCATCAGTGGGAGTTTAAATCATGACATAAAAATCTCACACAAGAAAACAACTTAGATGATCAACCAGAAACTACACATTTATTTTACAAAACAACCTAAAGATTCTGATGTGCTTTGTATGAAACAGATCGAGAAACTGTAGGTAGCATACTGAGAGGACATAAGAAAGAATGAGTGTTGTGTTCATTAATCAGCTGATGACACAGCTCGAGTGGCCGTAGTGAAGTGGGGAATAATGGAGCGCAACCAAACTCCCTTACCTTATGTTAAGCACGATCCTCGAGGGTGTTCGGAAAAGCTTCCAACATTAGACAGTGTTTTTTTTCTCTGTGACACAGTGTGTGTATGAGCTTGTGCGCTTGTGTGCTTGTGTATTTCAGCATCCCTTCGTCCCCATCTGTACGGAGCAGCTGCTGTCAGGACGCTTCTGGGGATTAGACGCCTCTCTAAAACACAATCTGCCTTTACCCCAGCACCATCCATTCAAGTCTTCTCCACCTTTCTACCTACTTCTCTCTGTCTTCCTGGTTTATATTTTGCTCCTCCTGCTGGTCTTTTATTTGCCTCCATGTTTGTATCCCTTCAACCTCCATGCCGCTGAGTAGGTATAAAGTATGTATTTGAAACCACAACACTCTAAAATAGGCTCATGGGCGACTTGGGCTGCATTAATGGGGGGACTCACACCAAACCTATCACTTTTATCCACTGTAAAGAATAAATCATATTGCCATGCATAATGGGAAAGTTATTGCTTTATGAAACAACAAACAACTGATTCTCCATGTTGTATTAATCTTACTGATATCATAAATTATATCAGTTAGCCTTAAATTAAATCAATACAACTCCAAAAAGTTTGGTACAGAGCTGCATAAATGTAACATTTAAGAATTCCTTGCAACTTTTGAACACCTAAAAAAAAAATAAAAACGAGGTGGACTGCCAGACTCCAGCTGCTGAAACTATTGTTGTCTTATCATCATCATCACCGCTGCGTCACCAGTGTTGTTACAGAACAGTCCGACTCCAACTGCTATGACTGACGCTTTCATCGCTACCCCTTTATTATCAACGTCATATGACTATGAATGGGCTGCATGGTGGTGCAGTGGTTGTAGCTGTGAGTGTGAGTGTGTGTTGGCCCTGTGATTGACTGGCGGTGACTAGTCCAGGGTGTACCCTGCCTCCCGCTGCAGCCACCTGTGACCCTGAACAAGGTAAGCAGTAGCAAATGGATGGATGAAAAATTATGAATACGAATATAAGACCTAAGTATTCAGATCAGCCTGTTAGCATTAATTGGAAGTTTCTACGAAGAGTATGCATACTTCCCCCTCCACTCTCTGTGTTGTATTCATACTTTTGTTGTCATTCATCCCTGCTCATCATCTCTCTCCAACCCAAACACTGTCTCAGCAGATATCATTCCAACGCGAGTCTGGTTCTGCTCAAGCTCTCTGCCTTTGAAATAAAGTATTTCTTTGCCACTACTAACTATCTAGATGCTACACATAGTGGGAAAAGATGAGATAAGTCTCCTGTTCCTGTCTTGTTGATAGGTTTATGTTGATGATTTATAACATTACCCAAGTGTAGACCAAGCAGCTGCTCCCATTCTTAAAAATGGAGCCCATGCAGAAGCACTAAAAACTGCAGCTATTCAAGTTACTGCTGTTACTGCTGTTTCTCAAGTGTGTTGAGATAATATTTGTTGTAATTTGGCACTATATAAATAAGGACTCATTGAATGATTGATTGATTGATTGATTGATTGATTGATTGATTGATTGATTGATTGATTGATTGGTAGGTAAGTTGGTTGGTTGGTTGGCTGATTGATCTTGATTGGTTGGTAGGTTGGTTGGTTAGTGGATTGATCTTGATTGGTTGGTAGGTTGGTAGGTTGGTTGATTGGTTGATTGATCTTAATTGGTTGGTAGGTTGGTTGGTTGGTTGATTGATCTTAATTGGTTGGTAGGTTGGTTGGTTGGTTGATTGATCTTGATTGGTTGGTAGGTTGGTATGGTTGATTGATGTTGATTGGTTGGTTGGTTGGTAAGTTAGTTGGTTGGTTGATTGATCTGATTGGTTGGTTGGTTGGTTGGTTGGTTGGTTGGTTGATCTTGATTGGTTCGTAGGTTGGTTGATTGAGCTTGATTGGTTGGTAGGTTGGTAAGTTAGTTGATTGATCTGATTGGTTGGTTGGTTGGTTGGTTGGTTGGTTGGTTGGTTGATTGATCTTAATTGGTTGGTAGGTTGGTTGATTGATCTTGGTAGGTTGGTTGATTGATCTTGATTGGTTGGTTGGTTGGTTGGTTGGTTGATTGAGCTTGATTGGTTGGCAGGTTGGTAAGTTAGTTGGTTGGTTGATTGATCTGATTGGTTGGTTGGTTGATTGGTAAGTTGGTTGGTCCAAATAAAAAAAACAGCTCTAGGCAAGTGGTCCACAAAAGTCACAACAGAACTGTACTCAGAATTAACAGATACACACCAATCAATACTCAAATTGTAAACAGACAAAATGAAATTTGAAATGTTTGTGTCATTTCCTGTTTGAATTTAACAGATGATAAAAAGCTACTGTACATTTGTTCTTTGAATGCAGAAATTATGTCATCAATTTGGAAAGAAGTAGATTTTCATTAGGACTGTTGGAAAGCTGGGCTCTGTGTGTGTAAGATGCACATTCACCGACAAAGAGTGCAATCTAAAACTACCTTTTGATTCCACCTTGAGAGTGGATTTGAAGGTTAAAGGCTGAGTTTATAGGAGAGTATTCATTATTTAAGCCTAATATTTTTGTTTTTTTTACATCTTGTTATATTTATCGAAAGTTGAATGTTTTTTGATCCCAAACAGCATGTTTAACAGGTAGTGACAAACTTATCTTTGCAACAAGGAAATGACGCTCAGTGCAACTTCAAGCAGAAATTTTAGGTAACATTTTTTCTCATTCCTTCTCATTCAACTAGATTTGGCTTCAACCTCTGTGGACCAATCATCTTGTCGCTGCCAAACAAAACTAAATCTATTCTCTTCTGTTCCACTTGCAGAATAAGTTTTAGCCACCCAAACCACCTTAAAAAATATCTCAACAGAATCCAGCTCCATCGCCAGAGACAAAGCACATTTCACGTACTCGGAATTTGTAAGTTAATTAAACATTCCCACATATTTCAACCGCCTGTAAAGTACAAAATTGTTGACTCATGGCTAAGTGTTTCCTGGCTAGCCAGCAAAAGAGTCAAATATTTCCCAGAGGTGTTGATTGAGGCTAAACTAGTGCTAAATGAGAATGCCTGGATGGACCCCTAAAAGGATTTTTAATTGTTGAAAAAAAAAAGGAAGAAAAAAAATTGAGACCAAAACTTGATTTTCTATTTTTATTTTTTTATTCTATTTTGTATTTATTTATTCATTTATTTATTTTCATTTATTTTATTTATTAATCTATGTATGTATGTAAGTATTTATTTTTGATACAGAAACTGTTTTCTTAATAATTCTTTAACCAACACATTGAGTGTTTATCTGTTTAAAAGCACTTAAGCATGCAATGTCTCTATTGCCCTATCAATAATTATCTCAAATTAGCCTCATATTCTGCCTGAGTTGATGGATGAATTGGCCAACTTAGAGTTGAATCCCTGTCTGGGCAGTTGCATTCCTGCAGTGTTCTCCCTACAGCGTTGGCACTCTCCAGGTACCCAGGATTCCTCCCACAATGTAAGAACCAGCTCCTCAGGCTGAGTGGTCACTCTAAGACTGCGCCCAATGACGGTTAGGATAGGCTCCGGTAACCCACAACCCCAAACGGGACAAGCTGTAAAGATATCGGATGGATGTTTGCAGTGTGCTGCCTCAAATGGCAAAAAAAGCAGGTGATGCTGCTTTAAAGTTTGCAAGTAAATACTCCCTCGAGACTGTTTTCTACTTTCATTCTGAATTGTGAGTGACAGTAAGTATGTAACTGAGTAAGAATTGGGTTTATGGGAAACTTCCTTGGATCCAAACCTGCTTAGAAAAAAAAAAAAAAAACATTTTAAACTGTTTATGTTTAGCTTCACACAAAACTAAGCTTGCTGAAACGTAGACAGCTAAACTGGAGCTGTTTAAGATCAAACAAATCCATGAATTCAAAGTCTATTCACATTTTTCTGACAAATTGAACTGCATTAGCTATTGAGTCACACACCTTAAAGTCTAGTGCATTGTTTGAACAAGAACAGGCCAATCAAAGACTATTCGAGTGAATCATGAGGATCCAGTTATATTCCTGTAACGGCTTTATGTAACAGTTCATTACACCTTCCAACAGCCTTTGGATCCATCTACTATGATTTGTATACTTAAGGATTTCTGATGTTTTATCTTAGCTATTTTTGTAGGACAAAAAAAAAGTAAAAGTAAAAACACTTCATGTGAAGATATGAGGTTTGTGTGGCCATGTCTGCTATGTGTGCGCAGAAATAATGTGCATGTTTATGAGGAAAAACTCTGCGTGACAGATAAAGAAGTAAATTGTGTGCATGCATGTGCATATGTGTGTGTGTAGTGTGTACGCGAATGGCTCGAGGGGTGAGTGAGTTTTATCCTACTGTCAGAGAGAATGTGTCAGATTTCTACTCCTTTGTTCCTTGTCGCCGAGTCTTGTCGTTACGTCTATCCATGTGTGTGTGTGTGTGTGTGTGTGTGTATGTGTGTTTGCCTGCCATCCCTGTCGGCTTTAGTTATTAGTCACTGGCTCTGTCGAGAGGCGCCTTTTTTCCAAATAGTTTTGAAGTCATAAATCCATAAGCAGACAGATGTAAGCTGGCGACCAAATACAGATATATATTAGGCATTCCCCTGGATCTAGCAAGCTGCTTGATGGGACATAAATGCAATCATATCCTTTCTCCCAAATCCCTCAGAGCTTTCACATTCTCCCTCCACCACTGCTCACTATTAAGATACAGATGCTCTTCCTGTATATGCTACACTAAGTCAGCTGAGATAATTCTCATGTATACCATATGTCTTCTCTTTAATTTTGATACACTGCATCTTCTCTGAATTGCTGATAAGACATTTGAGAGGAAAACAGCGAGCATTGTGGTCCAAAGCACCGTGTGGGCTGCAGCGCTGGATCGGATGCAAAGAAAAAAAAAGCAGACTGAAAGAGAAACTGAGTGATCACATTTTGAAATAGGTTATTTAGAGAAGCATATAACAATCAAAATGCAAACTGAGTTGATGCCTTTTTGTTTGTTTGTTTGGTTTTTTTTTGGAGGTAATCTGTCTGTGTGGGAGAATGGGAACAAGATGGGTTACATCCTGTCTGTCACCCAATATGTAAACCCTTTGAAATCATTATACTCCTATTACTGTAATTGAGTTTGAGAATAATACCAAATGCCTCAATAATACCAGATTATGAATTCATTATGATATGCTATAATAATGCTGGCCAGATGCTCTGTTTTGTCTGGCTTGCAAATGAAACTAATCCAAACTGGACATCTGACAATGGAGGTTTTCATTCAACCCCCAAATGACTTTGAACAGGTTTGGTTGCATTCATTTGCAAAAATGATAATTAAACTGGGGGGAAAAAAGCATGGGAAATCAAAGCTGGATGCAGTATTAATGCTACAGGTGGAAAAGAAATGAATAATTTTAGATCTGTGTTTCTGTGGTTGCATTTCAGGGCAGTATAATTTTATAGTTCAGTATTAAAACCAGAAAATGCTCATGTTAGTTTTTGAAAATGTCGCAATTGAAAGTGAAATTTAAAGTAACCTTATAGTTGTTATTCAAATCTACTTCTTTCTTTTTTTAATTATCCAAAACATCATGTTTTCATTTAACAACTGCAAAATCATCATATGCATCAAAGTACTTGTACCTCTCAAAGATTGTTTTTTATTTGTCTTACATTATGTAGGATTAACACAATGCAACATAAAAAAGCAGCATTATTATTACATGTGTATCAACTCATTAAAATATACTGATATTAGTTCAAGACTTTAAAAACTGCACAATTTCCCCAACTTTAGCAGTTCAGCTTTCTGGACCAAGATGGACATTAATGTGTAACAAAGAGCCTGATAATAATGACAGTACCAGAGTGTCTGCTTGCAGGCACACAGAGGTGCTTTTGGAACAGGAAGCACCGCCTTGACCCTTGCTTCCTCCATTGCGCCTTGTTTATGTTCCAACGACTTCCTGCATTTCTCTGTCATTTCTCAGGCTTGGAAAAGAGAGGCCAGCGGATGGATACATCATGATATATTTGTCTTGCAGAGCTTGTAACGTGTAGAAATAGCTACGTAAACCAAAGGGGGGAAGCTGCTTCCTAATAACCACAGCAGACTGCTGCGGTGGAACTGTAATGTGAGTTTGCAGTCACTAGAGGGTGGTTAAGCCTGAGCTTTGTGAGAAAGATTCATCTGAGGAGATACAGCGCACGACAAGAGGTAAGATTACAAACACTCTTGACAAAATGATCTCTGTGTGAAATATTCAGCTTGAGAAAACTATTTCTGATCATTTCTTTATATTTGCATCTTGAACCAAGAATATTCTCACTTGTGTTTGTTTCTTTTTTGATTCTCTACAACTTCTTTTATGCTTTGTATGACATTCATTTTCTGACAGATTGCTGTCAATGTGATTTTGTTTACATGTTAGATATTCATATTGCTACTATTTACACTGTGGACAGCAGCACAGCAAGGTCTATAACAATAATCCACAAAATTTGCACAAGTTCATCAATAAGCATCCTGTAATGGAAGCCTTTAAACAAGAGAAAGGCTGGAGTATCTCTGCAGACAGCTGACGTAAAGCTACTTGATCCCTGAGAGGTTCAAATTGCACTTTTATTAAAGATTAGTGAATTTATGCTCTGTTGGATTGATCTGACTTATCTTCTCATAGTTAAGCTTCAGTTTTAATCTTGAAGGACAAATTAATAGACATAAGTTGGATGGTTTTGCAATGGATTGATTGGCTGCAGTTTCAGCAGCTATTAGCGAACAGAGTCTGGTACATGCGTATGAGGGCTACACAATGTCATGGTTTGATCATTGGCGCTACTGTTCTAGGAAGATGGGGGGAGGACCCTGCCTTGTAGCCCCAGCAGGGTGTCATTTGGCCAGGCTCTTAAGCTTCAGGCCCCAGGGGTCTAGCACAGACTGCCAAATCCTGGGAAGGTGGCTGTACAACAAGCTAATCAAGAGTAAAACATGAGGTTCATTGTGTGTTTGTGTGTGTGTGTATGCGCCTTTTGTTCTTGATAATATCTAAAAAAACAGGCAGAAAATCATGAATCAGGCAACACTGACCATAGAAGATGCACGGCATTATCGAAATAAAACCCCTTTAACGTCATAAGAACCCGTGGTAACAGAGAGGTCAGAGACAGATTTGTGCTCAGAGAAAAAGAGGAAATTGACAAAAAGTCCTTTCTTTGAACAAGAAGTTTGCAAGTTATACTCGCAATGTGGCTGAGGCTTCATGGTTTCCTTCTCTTTTCTTTTCCCACTCACAACACAAACCCACAGCAACATCCATCAAACTGCACCGAGACACAGAGGGCTGCACATGATCTTGATTTGGAGCAACTTGAAACAAATTAGGGCATTTCTGATGCCTGGTTTTGAAGTAAAAAGACCAACACTGATTTTGGAAATGTTCCCAAACAAGCCCAAACCCTAAATCTCTCATGACTTAATTGCTCTATGTTGGAAAAAAAAGAGACAAGCATGTCATATAAGCATGAAGAGATGTAGGTCTGTGCTGCAGAATTAGACAAAGAGACGGGCTTGATGCCTGGATGGACACAAAGTCTCTGCTTTTGATTTCATTTCCATATTTCACTGAATCGACAAACTTTTCATGTGTAGTTTATAAATTTTCAAATAAAGTTGTTTTTAAACCAAACATAGTTAAACTCTAAATTTCAGAGCTGTCTCAAAACGATAACATCCTGTCCTCGATGATAGTAAATAACACACCAGTAAAGATGTGCTTTAATGACTTTGTTCCCAAAATATGACACCAAGCTCCATGCAGGCTGTTAGAAATAAAATTTTATATGAAAGTTGCGAATTTGTACCTCCTTGTTTGCTTGTTACTCAGCATAACATGAATTTGACGTTATATGAATCCACAAATTCATTCATAAGACTTGTAAGTTCTTGACCTGAGAATTCTCAGTTATTGCTGTCACTCAGCTTAAAGGAAAACAACTCACAACTTCTTTTTCTATGGGTTATTTTCATGATTTTCTTTTCTCAATTTGTATATAAATTTTCCATTTTAATAAACATAAATTCTTGAACACAACAACACAAATAACAACAAAGACCCCTTTTATCCCTCCCTCCTCCCACTCTTAATAAGATCTATGGTAAATAAAATAGATAATTAGTAAAATCAGTATGTTCTGATTAAGGTTATAATAGTTAACTAAAACAAAACTAAAAATGAAAACTAAAATTTAAAATACATTGCAGTTAACTCAAACTAATAAAAACTAAAAAGGAAAAAAAAACTGTATCCTGTGTTCACAAAACTAAAACTAACCAAAATTAAAGACAAAATGTCCTTAGTTATCGTTTTTCACAATGTTAATAGCCTAAAGGATTTGAATTAATCCGACACATTTTCCCAACCAATTTTACCGACAGTTTTCGACAGTTGTCAGTGCCCTACAGCACCATCATAGAAACGTACTGGGACGTGCTTGTTTACTGCACTGACTGGCTGTGCGCTGTGCTGCGACGAAACGTAGAGGAGCAATGAATCAGAGCATCTCTAACAGTTTAATTTCATGTGAGTCTGACTTAAATGTTACAGAGTCCAAGTTTCTTATTATTAAAGTTCATATTATATTGTTTTATACAATTTGTGTTCATATTTTTTGTTTGATTTATGTTAACATTATTTTTATATAATTTATGTTTATATTTTTTATATTAAGTTTATATTATTTTTAGGGATGCACAATATTGGATTTTTGCCGATATGCCGATATATGGAAACCCCTTTTGGCCAATAACGATACCGATAATCATAAGTTTGTTGTTTTTTCTACTGTAAAGAAAGCTAAGTCTATCCTGTACTGGCATTTATATGTTACTCTAATTGTGATAGTCTTATTTTTTTTAAGAAACACACATAAAACAAGACAAAAAACATTTGATTTTACCTTAAATGAGAAATGTATTATTTTTTCAAACTCAAGAAATTCAGTATTGAAATACAGAAAAATAATTTCTTTAGATCACATGAACTTTAAATGTACAATGCATTTTTAAACATAACCAAGTTGCATTTGATTATTTTAGAGCTACTGTAACAACCTGGTGACAGACACAGAGCTCTGCAGTGCAAATAAATGAAGTGCTACATTTTATTTAAGGAGCTTATTTTTCAGATGGAAAATAATAATAATCCTAACTGAATAGCACCTTATCGGCTGTGCATATCGGCAGAAATTTTCATATCTGCCGATACCGATAAACGTGTTTTTAAGCTTAAATCAGCCGATACCGATATTGTGCCGATAATATCGTGCATCCCTAATTATTTTCTTGTGTTTAAGGCAGTAGCCAACAGTTCAGTAACAGCATTGACTGAGCAGTGAGCACTATGTTGGACTTGAAAATAAACAGTATTACAAAATATTCACTCTGACCTTTTTGAATCCTGCACCTGGCTGATAAAAAAACAAAACAAAACAAAACTGAAACTTAACTGAAACTAAACTAAACTAAGCCTTGTTGCAAAAATCAAAATTAAATAAAAACTTGAATGCCCGCTCTAGCATACATACTCATAAATCGAGCATACATACCTTTCAAAGAATGTTAAAATGTTTATAGAAACATAAGTCCATATTTCGGTCACACTCTTCATTTTCATTTCTACTTCACAGTATTACTCTACCCTCAAAACTCATAGTAAATCCTTTGTGGTCATAAAGGCGGTGGCAACAGTCCCAGTTCTATGTGTTCGCACATTTAAGTTACTCATGAAGGTTAAGAAAGACGACCACATTGTGTAGAACTCCTCAACCTTTCCTCTTGCCATGTAAGTCAGTTTTTCCAGTGCCAGACTAGATGACAGCTCTGTAATCCATTGGCCAGTGGTAGGTCTCTGAATCTCCCTCCACTTCAAGGCAATTACACGTTTAGCTAACAAACAAAAATTAATTCGTTTACGTTCCTTTACAGTTGCTGGAAAATCCTCAGGGTACATGTACAACAAACATATCTTAGCTTCCAATGGAACAATCTTTTCCGTCAACTTTAAGATTAAGTCAAGAACCTCTTTCCAGAACGTCTGCTTCTACAGGTTAATTGAGCTTTTCCTGCAGTTGCAACTCTTTTGGGCATGGTTCTTCATGACTTAGAGATTATTTAAGGTAGATCACTATGAAAAAAAAAAAAAGCTCTTTTCTCACAGTGTAGCTGAGAACAATTCAAGTGGAAATTTCAACATTTTGAAAGTGCAGTAAACAGCAGGAGAGTCATACAGCAAAAGGAATACCCGAACAATTTCCCTCTAATAGTCAATGCATGCTGTCGGCTTAGGAGGGAAATGAACTCTTTTGGCAGAAAGTAAGAAACACGGTGCGGTAAAATAAAAGGGAGAAATGTGCCAATTGATGACATTTCCCATGGGACATTGTAAGATATAGCTCATGCTGTGGCTACAGTGAAGACTTTGATCAATCTTTATGAGAAATATTCCTGAATGTGCTCAACAAACTGGCAAAGATAAGGACCCTGACCCTTTATATTAAAGGTGCAAGTGTCTATAAAGGATAGCAGAAGCCAGTCTGTGCTCTTTATTTCACTTTATCATCACAACTGACCATAATACTCAGTTAGGACAGATATATTTCAATCACACACAAACATACTCATACACACACACACACACACACACACACACACACACACACACACACACATAGGGAGGGGTTGAGAGTAAGGGAAGCTTGGAGAGAAAGAGTGGCACAAGGCAGAGAGCAGCGAGTGCTCCCTGTGCTACCTAGCTGCTAAACTCTGAAGAGAGGATAGTGAATTTGGAGTGACATCCCAGTTATTGCTCATGACATTTGTGCATCGTCCAGGCGCATATGCGCAGCAAAAGCCGCACCTTAGGGAGGTTGTGTGTGTGTGTGTGTGTGTGTGTGTGTGTGTGTGTGTGTGTGTGTGTGTGTGTGTGTGTGTGTGATTGTGCACTGATGAGCTAAGCGCAGCTGAGGACAGTGAGTGAATGAATAATAAAGTGTGTCAAACCTGACCTATGCGGTCATTTTATTTAGACATTCTCTCATCTGACCACCACCCTCCTCTTCATCTCCACACACACACACACACACACACACACACACACACACGCACAAACACGCCTCTTGTGTGACCTAACTTTAGAATGACAAGATGCCAATGAGTGCCTTTGTTTCCCCTCTCCAGCTTTAGCCTACAGTAACTATTGAACTGTGAAAGTGAGTTGGACAGGGATCAGCCATATAATATAGTTTTGACAGCCATTGAAGCACATCCGCTCTGCCCCCACGCTCGTGCTGATTGCCCCTGAGCCCTTTTTCTCCTCTGCACAGCCATACTATGGCATTTACAAGGTACAGTGGGCAGCAAAATGCTCATTAGAAACGAGTAAACACACATGGATGGAGAGAGAGGTACAGTGAGCGAAGCTGAAGGAGAATTATTTCATACGGTTGAGTGAAACAGTGATGTGCTGGTAAATAAAAGCTTGGTAAACAATCATTTGTAGCTGGTGAGCATTACAAGGCAAACACTGTGTATGCAACTAAACGATCAACCATCTTGCCTTGCTATAATGCAATATGTATTCCATCACTTTAGACTAAAATAAGAGTTTAACCTTAGAGAAAATTTATTCTTATAAACATTCTTATGTGGAATATAGTTCAATGGCATAAGAAAAGTCGTTCTGCGCAAAAAACACCTCTGTATGTTATTTTTCTTTCTTTCAAGAAAATTCATGTTGCTAATTTTTTCAATAGTTTTCTCCAAAATATCTCATGTCATATTTAACCATGGCATGAAGAGACCTTTTTGTTAGTCTTGAGGACCTATGTGTACAAAACATGATCTGTCTTGTTGCGACTTTTTTCAAGAAACTTGGCCATTTACCCTAAATTCATTAATTTTTTTTGCTTATGTCTAAAACACAGACTGTATAAAACATAGACGTAGTCTCCCCAACGTCACCCGTCTGTTTCTGAAATGGAAAATGAAGCACATCGGCTATAGAGACCATATTGGTAGTACCAAGGGCTTCACGTACAACTCAAGGGGCAACATCTGGTTAGTAAGAATGAAGCCTATGTGGAAGTGCAAAAAGTTGCTGTTCATTGAGAATCTGCTTGAAAGACTGGAAGTCACGTACACACCCACCCATAAAAACAGACTTTTACGACATTAAAAAGTATATTTACAGCCTGGTTCAAAAAACCTCTTGGGTCTAAAATGCTGATTTCACCATCGGCACACTGTATGGTGAGTTAATTTTTTCTACCTATGTGGTTTTAGAAGTTAGGTCGTTTGATTGTCCAATCAGAGGCACAGCTCAGGTTACGTGACTGATGGGCGCCCTGTAGCTGTCAGAAGAAAAACTCACAGCTGGTGTCATTGCGAATGTGGCTGCGTCTGTGGATTGGCTTCATTTCATAGTTTCGGGTGACATTGCGGAGGCTACGTCCATGTTTTATACAGTCTGTGGTACAACTATAGGGCGCCTGTCAGTCATGTGACCTGAGCTGTGCCTCTGATTTGGCTAGCTAGCAATCTTAATATCCTCTGAACTGCAGAATTAGAAATAGATTTCCCTCCCATACAGTGTGCCGATAGTTAAATTAGTGACCTCAGGCAGGAGGCGTTTTTATTTTTCTGTAAATAGGTTAATTTTTGACGTGAAAACAGCTTTTTTTTGGCTTGGTGTGTATGTGACTTTTGGTACTTCCGGAGCCAGCCTCAAGCGAACACTTGAGAAACAGCAGATTTCAGCACTTCTGCATTGTCTCATATTCTTAGACCGGAGGTATCTGCTTGGTCTAAAACCATTGATTCTTTTATTATTATTTTTTTTAACAGGTAGGATATTTTTTATTTATTTATTTTTATTTTTTAACAATTTATGGGGCATATTAAGACATATTTGAAATTTGGGCAAAGATGCAAAGTAAGAACATTTTAAATCCTTTAAAATATATACCTCTTATACCCCTGTGTGCATAAAACAGAGAAAAATGGAAGAAAATTTTAGAGATCAGATACACTGATTAAGTCGGATAATTTTGAATGTTAACTGGAATTATAAAATTTGGAAAACTCAAGTTTTATGTAGGTAAACTGAAGATATTTTTAAAACAAATGTGTATTCAATAAGTACTATAATACCATAACTCAATCCTACTTACACTACTCTAACACTAAATATCTATCAGAACATGTATAAAAACCTTAAGTGTAAAATATATGTTATGTTGATACATTCTCTATGGTTTCACCTGTCTGTTGATCAATACAAAGTTTTGAAGCTGAAATTAGAAGGAGGCGGGCTTTGTGTGACTGACAGCAATCAGCCCAATGAGGTAAAGGGCGGACACCGCACCAGACGTTAGCAAGCAGGACTGTACAGCACGTATAGCATGAAAGTTTCAGGATTTGAGAAAGCACGTGTCTCTCGGAGTTATGACTTCACACACACAGAGGTAAGTAAATCATACAGAAAAGAAAGAAAAGAAGAGGCTTACCTAACTCTGCATGTGGGATCAAAGCTGTGGGTGGGTAACAGCAAAGACTAGCCTGTAAGTCTGGAATATGTTGCTCCACTAGGTTTCGTTTTCATTTTTTCAAACAGGAACACATGCTAGGCCACATGGCTTCGGTGGTAGACAGCAAAAGTTGAGTTTACAGCAAATTGTGCACAAGCTACTGCAGATACCACTTCCATCCTCTTGACTCATGGCCTGGCTGCGCTCATTACGTTAGTTTGTTGTCATCGTCAACCTGCATGTGATCTGGTTTTGACACGGTTTGTTTTATTTTGAAAGCCATCGGCCATTTTTACGTGGTTTTTCATCGGACTTCCTGTCTCCACAGACGCATCATCAGACACATCTGGGGTACTTTGGCTGTCACACATGTGAGATTCATACGATAACACTGCAATGAGTACAACAGTGAAACTGGTTGTCAGTTTTTAAAGTTAAGCATGAGAAGACACATTTGTTGTGCCTAGAAATCAGCTGAAATCTCGCACTGCTCAACTTAGCTGCAAAACCAGTGAATTCAACAGGGATTAGCAGAGATAAAGGAAATTGTAAAAATAATTTTAAGAATATGTCTACGCTTATCCTGCTCAGCTCTGGTTTGAAACTTAAATAGACATACTGAGACTTGTCATGGGATTTGAGTGAAACCCTATGCCCATGGCCAGATCAATTAATGACAACTGTGTGTGTACATCCCTTTTCCAACCTTATCCATGTTTGATAAATGAGGGCTAACTATGTGGCACCAAGTTCCCTTCAAAAGTTAATATCTTTACCTTTTGTTAGTATGAATTGTTATTTGTTTTATATGTAAATATTAACAAATACTAGGGCTGGGAGTGAAATGCATTAATTAAAATTAATTAATTGCAGAAAAGAATTGCATTTAAAGACTGACACATTATAGGGCAGTTAATTGTTAAACTCCAGACAAAACATAATGTTTCGGTACCGGTACTCAGCGGTACCGATTTTCAGTACTTTTTTGTGTTTTTGTGGTAAAAAATACTAATTTGTTTAGAAATAAAATACTTATATATTTTTTTTTGACTACACATATTTATTCTTCATTAAATAACCTTGTAATGCTGTGTTCATGTCCAGCATGGAAAACTGGCTACCCTTCCACTCCCTCACAGTCACATGTATGCATTTAGGTACCTAAACATGGTACCTTTTGATTTTACATGAACCAGTACCCGGTACTTTTGACAGAATTCGGTCGGTACCTATAAAAGTACCTGATTCGGTACCCATCCCTAATTTGGATATTACAGCGCATCGCGGCACAGTGGAAGGAAAAGTTAAGCTAAAAAAAAAAATGTATCAAATTTTGCGAAGAGCATTGTTGGTATCAGTATTGATTAATTCTTGTGTGATGAGATTGGAAGTTAAGTTTCAGTTTCTCTTCTCCATGTGCGCTCCCCTCACTCACTTCACTCATGCGCACGCCTCCTCCCCTCTACTGTGAGTGTTGCTGTGAGGATGGCACAGAAGAGCGCTGTTTGGGGTTATTCTGCAGTAGCTAGATGAAATACTGAGGCTTCTGTTTGTTGCAGAAAACAAAAAAAGGCAAAAGAGGGGAGGAAGAGAATCCTCAACGTACAACAAGACTCCAGGCCGAGTTCTTTTCAGCTTGGCCAACAGTATCCAGGTAGCTGATTAACAACATACTTATTATTTTTTCATGCATTCCAATGGTTTCTCACAGTTTTGAGGTATTTCTGTAAGAGCAGGTGTCGCTGATGAAAGTTGGATCAATTTTCAGATGTTTGAAGATGGTGACCTTAGCTGTTTGTGGCAGTTTGTGGCTCTTTGGTGGTTCCTGTCTTGTAGAACAGACAAGTAGTCGTCTTTTTTCCAAATTACCTTAGCTTTGTGTATTGTCCCCAAACCTTTGTGTGTGTGTTTGTGTGTGTGTGTGTTTGTGTGTGCATCCATGTGTGTGTTATATGAAGTGAAGTGAAGAGAGAGAGCAGGAAAGAGGTGGAGTGGCAAGAGAGACACAGAGAAGTGACACAAATCAATGTGAGCACCCAAACCTCAATCAGCGGCAGCAGCAGCAGTAGGAGCAGCCTCCCCGACCTTCATCACCTCTCTGGCTTTACCTGGAAGATGGAGGCAGAGTTATAAGAAACCTGGCATCCGGTAAGTCTGAGCAGAAACAGAAATGCCTTTCACCATTCATGTTTCTGGGGAAGCGATGGCAACGAGGGTGCAATAGTTGTGTGACTCGGCTCTCCAGTGTGCGGGGCACACAGAGCAGGGCAGACAGTTGTGGCTGAGCACCTATTTCTGTTTTTTTTCTAGTGTGTGTGTGTGTGTGTGTGTGTGTGTGTGTGTTTCGACTTCGCTCCGCTTACCCTTCCAATGCTGCTGCTTCTGCAAGAGTAAGAATAATGCCACTGCTGGTGCTCCTCCATTCATATGTTTAAAACCTGCTGGGGATTAGGGATTGGGTTGAAGGAAGCTATTTTTTTCCGCCTATCACCACCTTCCTTTCTGAAAGCAGAGAGAGCAGCTGAATGAGTAGGGGAGAGAAAGTGGGAGCGGACTGATGTAGTAGAGATGTTGTCACTTTAATATTTGTGTTAAGTAAGTGGGTTTTTCTCTGATAATCATTGGTTTTTGCGGAGTATCCCTTTTCATTCCTGAGTTCACAGAAACTTTCAGGAGTTTAGGAAATGTCAGTGTTGTGAGGTGTCCACATGTATCTTCTAATTTCAACACTCGTCACATTTTGAGTTTTGAAAAACTTGAGGTCTTTACTGGACTTTAAGGATGAACCAAAAAGTTTGAATGAAGATTGATTTTTCAAGCTGAAGTTAAACAAAGGTAACTGTCCTTATGTTGATATTTCAGCAGGATTTCGCATCAGCAAAGTTTTTTTTTGTTTGTATCAATTTCAGAAAAGCCCCTGGTTTCTGTTTCCATTCCATGTGAAGTACTTTGCATTCTCTTTTTGGTCTAATTGTGCGTGATATGTATCAGGTAGAGAAAAGAAACCTGTCTAAGCTGTCCTTGAATTTTGTGCTCTACTTTTACATCATTACAATTGTTCATTTGCAAAGCTGAGACAAAGCAGGAGTGCAGATTTCTTATTGAAAAACTAAAAAACTAAAAACCAACATTAACAGCTAAAGTTATGTTTTTTAAGTTTTAACTTTCCAAAAGTTGCTTTAAGTTCTTTTCTTAAAGGATGTCTCTGGTCACTTTTTTAAAATTCAGTGATCTTTGCTTCAGTTATCATAACTTTTGCACAGATAAAACCATTTTCTTCATATAGACCATCAACAAGTTCAATCTTTGAAATGTTCATTATCTTTAGGTCTGCAAATTTGTCAACCAAAGATTTTCTTTACTTTGTCTTTTTACATCAATATATAATCATGTAAGCAGAGCAGTTATGGATATGTATGCCTACATGTGTCACATTTCAGTTTGAGATTTTTCCAGCAATTCAAGCAACACAGCATTTTTTTTTATGCAAATGCTAACACCAGTTTCTCACTTTCTGTGACACTAGTCTTATTTTACATTAGTGCTGCCCTTTATTCAAGCACTTAGCAAACGACTGCTGTGCATACAGAGTCTGTGAGTAACCTACCTGTAAACATGCATGCCAGGCTGCCCCTGTGCACACTCTGGCATGTCGCTAGCAGCTTAATGCTCAGTTGCGCAAGCTAGCTTTTAGTTCCCTGTCATTAACTGCGCATGGTTTCAATCCTGCTGGTCAGTGTGATCACAGCAGATTTTTAAAGCAGTGAATGTGCCAGAAAGGTGGTGTTGAGTAAATTAATGAATGGCTGCCTCTCTTAAGGCTGACAAATACTAAACAAAACTGTTCACCACAGCTTTAGTTAAGCTCTTCTATGAACTGCATACAACATTAGCATTGAAAGCACATTAGACTGCCGTCAGTCTTTTAAACAAATGTCTTATTTTGTCATCGGTATAATTGGTTACTGCATACCAAAACTTTGTATGAGTGGCTTATAACCTTTAATGAAGGTTCATAGACTGTATAATTAATGGATGTAGTCTCCCCAATGTCACCCGTCTGTTTCTGAAATGGAAAATGAAGCAGATCGGCTATTGCGGCCATATTGAGAGTGGCAAGGGTTTTGCATACAGCTTTAGGTCGCCTGTCAGTCATGTGACCTGAGCTGTGCCTCTGATTAGGCGAGCTTGCGATCTTAATATCCTCTGAACAGCCGAGTTAAAAAAAAAAAAAAACACTTCTTGCACTTCCACATTGTCTCATAGTCTTTCAAGGACCCACTTTCGAAAAAGAAAGCATTATTTTCATAATAATGAGGTTAGTATTGAAATCACCCAGGACACATCCTTTAAGCATCAGGCTCTCCTCTGGCCCTTCCTCTCTAACAAGTCTGGTGTCCTGCCAGCTCATACCTGCCTTTGTTACTGGAGAACTGTGTGTATAGATGTGTGACTTTGTAACTTCAGATGTAGGGAGCTACTTCAACTGTGTCCTACTCATTAAGAGTTTCAATGCAAACCTGCTTCCTTTGTTCAGTGACCACTGGAGGAGTCGTAGAGGCCTGACACTGAATAGTCAAAGAATCTAAAGAGACTTCATTGTAAAGCTGTGAACTGTTGGTGCAGAAACTCTGCCCCTGTGTGACTCTGATCCACTCTGTTAAAACAAACTACTGGAGTGTTTCATTTGTTGAGCAGTGTTGTCTCTGATCATTAATAAGGACTGACCTACAGGAATCAATTGCGCTGAATCCATTTCCCCTCATAAGACGGATTTTTCTTCCATTTATGACACAGTGGACACCTCAGTTAACCTTACCACCTTAAACTTCTTTTGGTTGGCACGACACTGTAAACTATTAACTTCATATATAATCTTTTGGATAGTTTTAGTGCTTTTGGTTGATAAAATAAGTCGTTATGAAAAGCTACCGGGGGGATTATGTCCAATGCTTATGGCCCATGTTCTGTCAGCTTTAATCAAAGCATCGAGTTACATAATTCTTATCCGTAATTTTTCTGAATTGATTTTCTCCAGTAATTATTTCTACTTCGATGCGCAAGGTGTTTGTGTATACCTGCATCACGGCAAATAAAAAAAATGTGCGATACAGAGAGTAGAGGAGGATTGTAAACACACGGCTATGTAGAGACAGAGTTGGCATGCAGGAAAGCAAAGGAGATAAGTAAAATAAGATTATTGAGTTTGTAGAAGAATAAGGTTTAGACCTGTTGTATTGGAAATGTAAACTTAAATGACTTTGTTTTGATTTGGGGCAGCACAGAAAGTAAAATGAAAATATAGCTGCATGCAGCAATGACGGGCCCTCGCCCCGCGGAAAATGGTCCGTATTGGGGTAATTCCCAAGCGGGCTAAGTGCAGCAAAATGTGCCTCAAGCAAGAGCTCTGTGTTTGGATGAGGTTGTCGCCCCGCAAGCAAGCATACATGGTACATTGAAAGCATAGTTGATATGATGAGTGTACTATAGGGGGAGCAGCATTATCACTGTAATTCATGTCAACAGCAGTCAGGAGTGGGAGTGACTTCAGTGAGTAAAATTTGGAGCAAACGTTAAAATGAATGTAATAATATGATCAAGCATTTCCAGTGGGTGGCGCTATTGCAGTAGCAGAGATTTGAGGTTATAGAAGAGTTGGGGGATGGACTTTCATGGTGTGTGTGAAGTTTGGAAGAAATTAGACCTTAAATGACTGAGTTAGTACTACTTCCTGCTGTGTTTTGACATTAGCGAGGTGAAGCTAGTGGCATAGACACACCCTTGACCTTCAGGACATGAGCCGATTTGTAATGCTTTATGAAGGCGTGACAGACATTTGCAAGTTAAATGAAAAAGAAAATGGCCAAAAATGAAGAGGCTATAAATCAGAGAGTAAAAGACATGAGTTCCTGTTAACAGTAAGGGGCGCTGTAGTGTTAGATGAAAAGAAGTATATGGATGTGTTGGAGATGGGAGAGTTAACATATGTGTGCATTTTGGGCCTGATCCGACATTGTACAAGAGAGCTATTAAGATTTTCATGAAGTAGCAAAATGGTGAACTTTGGCGGCCATTTGTGGCCGAGCCATACAAGATGATAAGAATTGTATTGTAAGTGTTCATCTTCAATGTGTGTAGTTTCCACAAGGCAAGTTTGGAGTTCATCTAAGTCCAAACCTGGGAGTAGTTCATTGAAATACACAGCCTATAAACGTAATTTGGGCAATTTCAGGCCATTGCCATCAGGAGGCGTTGTAATTTCTGGGAGGAATAGGGACATGGCTGTGTCCAGGGCTTAACACTGAGCATGTGTGTAAATTTTGGTGCAGATTGGACAAAGTTGAAAAATGCCGAACTTTGAGCCCGTGTCCTAGCCAAACGGAAAAATATTCTGTAAATTTAGCTATGATTATTAATGTTCAATGTGTGTAGTATACACATGCCAAGTTTGGAGTTGCTGTGACAAAAGCCCTAGGACTAGTTCGTTCAAATGCGTAGGCTACAAATCGTGAAAATCCCATGTTTACGTGCTAATAGCGAAGTTCGTGTTGAGAATTCACGATAGTCATAAGAGACTTTTTTGTTCATGTGGGCATGCTTGTTATACCCACCAAATTTCAAGGCTGTAGCTGAAAGCAGACCAAGGGGCTGCAGTTTTAAGCCCCTAGGGGGCGCGAGGGGGGATGAATTTTTGCAGAGACAGTGGAATCATAAATTTTTCGCCGAGTTTGAATTTTGTGGCTAGGTCATTTCGCCTTTTTTTCAAGCCAAAGGCACGCAAAATGGCATTGTATTGGCAGAAACAAAGAAGAAGAAGAAGAAGAAGAATTAAAGCTGCAAGCAGCGATGAACGGGCCCTCGCCCTGTGCGCGCCAGTCGGAGTGTGTGCTAGCCGCCGCATGCGCTCGTTCAAGGCTTGCCAAGTGGAGCATGTCCCAGCTGCCGCATGAGCAGCAAAATGTGGCTCAGCCAAAAGCCTTAGGTCAAGGCACGAGGGCTTAGCCCAAAACTTTTGATGCCCGTACCTCAAAGTAGCTGGACAGGCTGCAGATATGAGCCCCCCGGTGGTGCTGTGGTGCATAAATGTTAGTGCAACCAGTGATAGAAATGCACTGAGGCTGTGAAACTGAACCTCTGTGTTAATTTTGGCCCTGATCCAACACTGCACCAGAGAGAAATGAAGATTTTAATGAAGCAGCCAAAATGGTCAACTTTGACTGTCATTTGTGGCCACGCCCATGGACGTAGCAAAAATCCGTTCGGAATATATCATTGTCAGTGTGTGTAGATTACACAAGCCAAGTTTGGAGTGGATCTGATGAAAAACCAAGGAATTGTTGCATTTTGTCTGAGGCGAAAAATCGTCAAAATCCGATGTTTACGGGCAAATTGCGAACTTCCTGTTCGGAATTGACTATGGTCATAATACAATTTTTTGTAGGTCTTGGCATTCTTGTTATTCCTGCCAAATTTCAGGCCTGTAGCTTAAAGTAGCCGGGGAGGCAAAAATTTTGAGCCCCTGGATGGCGCTATGGAGCATTTCTATTAATGCAACTAATGTTAGAAATGGAATCAGGCTGTGACAGTGAACTTGTGTGTGAACATTGGTCTTGATCCAACATTGTACAGGAGAGCTATTAAGATTTGAAAAAAGTGGAAAAATGGTAAACTTTGACGGTCATTTATGGCCCCGCCCAAAAAAATTATAACAATCTTTTAATAACTTTTTGTCTTTAATATGTGTTGTTTACACTGGCCAAGTTTGGAGTTGATCTGTGAAAAAACCTAGGACTAGTTCGTTCATATACGTACCCTATGAACGCATTTTTTGCCAATTTCAGGCCATTGCCACTAGGGGGCGCTGTACTTTCTGGTGAAAATAATTACATGGCTGCGTCCGGGACTCAACACTGAGTATGTGTGTCAGTTTTCGTGCATATAGGAAAAAGTTGAAAAAATGCCGAACTTTGAGCACATGTCATAGCCACGCCCATCAAGATAGAAACAATCTTTTAATAACTTTTAATCTTCACTGTGGATTGTATACATATGCCAAGTTTGGAGTTGATGCGTCAAAAACCCTAGGACAAGTTCGTTCAAATACGTTTCCCCAAAACCACTAAATCACGATGTTTAGGTGCAATTAGCGAAGTTTGTGTTCGGAATTCTCAAAAGTCGTAAGAGACTTTTTTGTTTGGCTGGGCATGCTTGGTATGTGTGCAAAATTTCAGGGCTGTAGCTCAATGTCGGCCCAGGGGCTGCAGTTTTAAGCCACTAGGGGGCGCTATGGAGCGTTCATTTTTGTGCAAGCACTGGAATCACGCAATTTTCGCACATTCAGAATTTTGGGTATATGCGCGTTCGCGTTTTCGCCAAGCGAAAGGCACGCAATTTGGGGTTAAAGAGGCACAGAGAAAGAATAATAATAATCGCAAGGGTTTCAAGAGGGCTTTCGCCCCCGGTTCCCGGGGCTCGGGCCCTAATAATCCTAACAGTTACAATAGGGCTTCGCCCCCCGATTCTCGGGGGCTCGGGCCCTAATAAAACTAACTTGACCTTCAAAGGGGTCAGGGAGTGTTGTTGAGGACACTGCGCCCTCCTAATGTAATGATTGAGGAAACACTGATTAAACCATCAGACATGAGCGCATAGATCGAGTTCTGCTTTGTTTTAGGCAGATTGATAAACAGACATGCACCGTACACAGAAGTACACACACTTTTACTGTACTTGAGTGTGTTTGTGTGTGGCTGTGAGTCTGCACCAGTCCTGAGGCTCTCAGAGCGAGACACATTGTTAGATGCAGGTAAGAGTCAGACAGAGGAAGACATCTGTCAGTCTCTGAATAGTCTTTTCCCAATGCAACTGATGAGTGCACACACACACAGACACACACACACAGGCTCACACACAGACGCACTCATACACATGTATAAATAAAAACTACTTGGAGAGGGCTCAGGTGAGAAGCTGTGCGTCTTTGAGTGTCAGCACTTTAACAGAGTGTTGATGTTGTACATGACAGGAAGCAGTAAAGCACCTCCCAACATGTGGCAGCTTGCTGGAGCATATCCCTCTATTCTTCACTCGGGTTCCCGGCGCGTTTGTGTGACTTATGGTGTAGTGAAATATCACACGCTGAGTGGAAATAGGAACAGTTTGTCAGTACTTAAGCTTTGTCTGACAGATTGAAAAGATGTTTGAGAGAAATGTTTAATAAACAACAATCAAATGAACCATTGTTTCATTTTTTTATCACATTTAATTTCAACTTGAAAACAGTGTGCCTAGAGCATACTTTAACATACCTGATTTTGACTCTGTTTAACCCTGTTCATGTTGATAGAAGTGTGCAGCTTTTGTGTGATGGAATAGAATAGAATAGAATAGAATAGAATGGAATAGAATAGAATAGAATAGAAAATACTTTATTTATCCCAGAGGGGAAATTCAGGAGTCACAGCAGCAATCACGAAAACAAAAGTAAGGAAGTGAATAGAAAGTGCAAAAATGTCCACAAGAAAATAGAAAACGACATCCCGTCCACCACTATCCAGTTCATCCAGCCTCCACCTCCACAGGGTCCAGGACTGAGCCTCCCCAGCAGTCTGTTCAGTCTCTGTCTCCTGGATCCTGTCTGCCCACAGCAGGCGAAGCTCCTCCAATGTGGCGCCGGCCGATGTCAGCTCCGTCAGCCACGTCTGTGAACAGCACGATGCCACTCTGCCCCTCCGGCAGCCCCTCTCGGGACACCTTGAGGAGCTGGTAGCACCAACTTTCAAGGCTTGATCAATCTCCATTGCTGTAGAACATCTTTTAGTTGTTAAAGGGCCATTTTGCAAATTTATAAAATGTCCATAATTTCTAGTTTTGGGTAACTGTACCTTTCTCTCTTAACCTCTAGCAGTTCACCACTTACCTCTATACCACTTCAGGCTATTCATTGGACTTGAACTGCTCTAATTTCAATGGAAAATCTGGAAAAATTAAACAGCAGCAGTGCCCAGGATACCTTGTCGATAGCTGTGGTGTTGATTGGAATTTAGTATTTGTCTTATCAAAGTACTTCTGGCTCTAATCAATAATCTGATGCAAAAAAAACAAGATAAAATACAGTGAACTGCTCCTTTATGCTAAAATAGATTCAGAATGCTACACACATTCTGGAAATGCAACCTCACAAACTTATGAGAAAATGATGAGTAAGAAATTAAGAGGCTGGAACAAAGAGCTGGATTAACATCACTCCAGGCCTCTTCCTGGTGATCATAATTTAACTTCATCTATTAACTGATTAATTGAATAGAGATGGATTGATAGTCTTGATATTGAGTTCCAGCTCTTTTATATTCCACCTCTCATTTGTTAAGGTTTGCCTGAGTTCACCTCATCACTGTGCTTCATAAAAGCTTAAGTGCACCAGTAAAAGTGCACACTTTGTGCATTGAGTCTGCTTGTCTTTCTCTCTCTTTTGTAGGCTCTCCCTACTTTTTTTAACCCCCTCTCCATCCATCTATCTAATTATCTATTTTTTTTTCTTCCCTTTGCATCTCTGCTGACTTTGGAAGGGGCTGAGGAGTGTGCTGCCAAGATGTATGAATTATTAGACTAATGGGCTTAAGTGCCTTGTCCTGATATTGTCCGCCTCTAACACATTGTCAAGCAGGGGCTTAGAAGAATACACAAAGCAAGAATGAAAAATTTAGATTAAAACCAAAATACCAACCCCCTCTCCTCTGTCTTTTTATCGAGGTCAGGATTAAAATTCATAATAAGGATACACCAAGTCTCCCCTCTCCCTAAACCTGTGTCTTTTTGGTCTGTGATCTATTGTTCTTCAAATGGGAGCATTTTGTGTTTCCTGGGACAGCTTTCAGCTTGCTGTTACATTATTTGTGTCATGCAGTCAGTTAACCTCCTATAAGAAAGGAAAGATTTTGATAAATTTTGATAACTTTTTTCATAAAAGAATTGTATTAAATCTTGATCTCTTTATTTTTCATCTTTTACCTCTTGAGGCGGAAAATGGTAACCTCTGAAGCAACAGATTTGATCGTTGATGCAACGTGAGCATTTGTGATAATCACTATCTGAATTTATACCATTTAATGAAAAATACTGGTTAATGAAAGTTTGCTCTCACAGCATGTCACACGTTCAGTATGAAGGCTTACTTGCTTTGTATTACATTTGTGTACCAGGAGTTAAAGCAGTGCTTTGAAGTCCATGTAAAGGAGTTAAACGTGTGTTCAGAAATCAGTGTGTTACATTTAAATTTACAACAATTACAACTCGTAGGGACGCCCTCACCTGAAATACAAACAAGATGCTCTCAGAAGAACTTTCACTTTTCTTTTCACAGTTTCTACCATCATATTGTTTTAATGTAAATGTAAGTGTAGTTAAAAACAAAATCCTCACCAAGTGCTGCTGTTAGTACAAAAAAAACCCTCCATTACTAATGAACCATCATTCATAGGTTTAGTAGTGGTGGAATTAAAATAATCCAGCCTAATTAATAACAGGTTTTTGAATTAATAAAAAATATCTGACAAGAGAAGAAACATTATTTTTTTTTTACTGGATTTTGGTATATAAATGAATCAGTGGATAGATATATACATAAGCTTAAACAACAAAATTGTGTTTATTTTCCATCAAATATACTTTTTAAATGTAAATTTCTGTTTAATGAATATTACTGCATTTTGAACGGACACTGTTCACAAGCCTCAACATATATATTAAAGTTTTTAAGGACACACTGCAAGCTTATATAAGGCCTGGTGTCTTGCGTTGCAGCCATACAGTCTTTAGCCGCTACATGTTGAGCATTGAGGCGAGTGGTAACTTATCTGACACCTTCTGCTTAAAACCCATAAAGTCAGAAGCATCTTAAGGTCCCTCTTTCATGGTCCGTATTCATACTCAAAATCAAGATCAAGCGAGCTTTTGCCCTTCTGCTCCACGGGGGCTAGGATTACTTCAGAGGTAAACACACTTATTGTTGCACAATTTACACACAACAATGCTCTTATGCACACTCTCATTCAAGCATAACTTAAATTTTCGATCCACTGGACAGAGCAACGTCTTCTTCGGGGCCATCTACATAACAACAGTTTTAGACTGAAACGCAAAAGTTTTGTTGCGTTTCAGCCTTGTGTTAACACGGAAACGCCGTTTCAGCCGACCTAAAACGCCAACGTTTGAAAACAGCCTCTAGAGTGGAATTTTTCTGAAACGCTACTTGCACTGTTGCTGTGTAAAGAGTAAGCCTGTGTTTTCAGAGGAAATGCTGACGCCACGCCCCACTTTGCGCAAGCACATACAATAGTGCAGCAGTACTGTGGTGACGATCGTCATGGACTACCATGTCGTGCTTGTGTTGCTCAATCTGCTCAATCTGCTGAATCTGCTGACTGTCTTTTAACAAAATGCGCATCTTTTGCTCCACTTCTGATCTTAGCATTCACCAATACATCAGATGATCAGCATTACTCTACTGAGGATGGAGATCTACTAAAAGCTGCTTCTATGCATGACAGTTATAGCGCCACCAACAGGCCTGGCATGCTTACTGCAGCGTTTTCAATCCCTCAGTGCTTCCGTGTAAATGCAGATTTTTTCACTGCGTTTTAGCATTTTTGGATGAAACATTGTTGTGTAAACATGGCCTCACTAATTGACTTCACTTGACCCTGGGAAACCAATATTTGCTGAACCTGAAAAAGATTGCACTACAGCAGTTTCCTCCTTTCTAAAGAGTGTCTGAAATCACAGTATAAAGTCCCATTAGCTAAAAAAATTATGGCTGTTTAAACTGAAATCTTTGACTTGTTAGGTGTTACAGGTGATGCCTTTTACCATTTTCTTGAAACATCTCGAGGGCAGCATTTTGCCCCTTAACTGTAAAGCTGTTTTATGTTTTCAGTGAGTAAATCCTTTAAGGTGTTCAGACTCTATCCTGTCCAATCAGACTTTCTAAAACACACTCCCATACATATTTTGAGGGCACACAAATTCAATTTCAGGAGCATGTGTGACAGAATGAAATGAAGTAAATCCCTGCACACATCATTGGTGGAAAGAACAGACGCTTTTAAGGTTTTTATCTTAGTCTGCAACCTTTAACTTCACTCCTGAACAAGGTTGTGCTCCTTCCCTTCCCTTTCCAATACGGCAGATTAATTTGTTTAGGTAAATATACACACCAATGAGTGGGTCAAGCAGGTCCCTCCCCTTTTAATAAGCAAAGATTCAAACAAACAAAACAAACCTTAAACAACTGACAACAAGAAGGGAACCCCTTGGGAGCATCGTATCAAACCAAAGTCCAAGTTGGACGAAGGCAGCCTATTTCCAAACTTTCTTTCCTCCTTTTTCTTTGTGCATCAAACTCTTCAAAAAAACATAACAAGCTTCTTTCATGGATCAAACGAGAGCGGCAGTGCTCATTGTGCCAAAGTGGGGTAAAAAAAAGGAGACAGGCAGAGAGACAGAGCGCGAGGGAGAGAGAACTACCTTATTATTGTTATCAAAGTAAAGCCAGCGCTACTCCTGCTGCTCTTATGGGACCTCCCTGACTCTCTGCGCTCATAGACCCGAGGGGAATCCAAACATGACCCGCATACACCCCTCCCTCTTCCTGAAACACGCACACACACGTGGGTCTGTGTAAGTGCACGTTGTTTCATTTGTGAAATTAGTCCATTCTCTCTGACCCTGTCTTTTCATCAGGCGCGGCGGTGCATATTTTAGTCCCTTTCCTGCGCTTGTTTTACTAATTGGTGGCTATACTTTGCCCAACGCTGATATCCTTTGATCATCTCAGATCATTACGTTTACCTCATTAATTTGCTCAATGTGATACCCCCCCACCTACACCCCCCATCCCGAAATAAAAAAAAGAACTGGAAGGGTCCTCACAAAATTGGATTAATAATAGATCATATGAGCCAAGAGAAAGTGTAATTCCTTTGTGATTTCTCCTTGTGCTCTTTCCCTTTTTTGTCTTTTTGTCCTTTGTCAGGCTAGTTAGCTCTGATAGAGAAGGTCAGCCAGAAGAAATGACCAGTTTTTCCCTTTTGAGCAGAGACCTGGAACTTGGGTTTTGTTGGATGGTCAGTACATGCTCAGAGAAGCTAAGCACTTCGGGCAACGGGAATCATCAGGCCCAAATATCTTTAGGTTCTTTATTTCTTTTAATATGTTTAATTTCCAGCTTTATGCCTTTATTCAGATATAGGACCAGGGTAAGTAAACACAGTGGGGAAAGAAATCCAGTGGGCAGAATAAGCCCAGAGCTATCTGTCTCTGCAGCCTCTGTCCATGAGGTGTGCAAATCAACTGCAAAGCAGAACCGCCGCCCCTTTCACCATTTTTTAAACTCAAAGTATTTTCCTGTCTCCATAATATCAGCCTGATGACAGCCAAACTTAAGGGCTAAAAAATAATTTTGAGGGGACAACTTCGTTAGTATATCCTGGTTATGTCCTACCAGTGCTCATCTACCAACTCCAACCTCACCAAGCAGAGCTAACGTAACCTCACTCTTCATTTTATTGATAGACTCTCAAGTTTGAACAGACCACTGCAGAATAACTGCTGACTGTGGGTTGAAATGAACATTATTACAAACAGCTTAATCCATATTTTAGCCTTTAGCCTGTGCTCTGTCACTTTCTTATTTAACTAACTTCTTACTACAACACTTAACTTTTACAGGCTATTACATTTTGGGCTCAACATTGTTAGATTTTAGGTTTTTTTTTTAATACATCTTGGTTCGTTGTTACATTTCGGGCTCTGACATGCCTTAGATGGGTTTGTGTTCTCTGAGGAAAATGTAATCCAACTATGGATGCTAAGATATAGCACTTACAAATAAGTAATTTTGGTGCTAACGTTAAATATTTCAGTTAGGGATGCACTGATACTGATCAGTGGTATTAATTCTCAGTGTAATTGTGCCCCTCAAGGCTTGATCGGTATTGGTGGGAAGAGATCCATGTTGCCGATCTAGGCAAACAGCTCTATGCCTTCTTTTTTTTAACCAGCGCTCTTTGCTACTTGACTACCAGTCAACAGGGTATAAAAGTTTACAATTGAAAAGAACTTGTTTACATTCTGAAGCCTTTTTTTTTGCTGGTAAACATTTAGATATTTCATCATTTGAATATATATTAACTTCAGTAATTCCATTTACTCATTTTTTTTGCCTTTTACCAAAAACATTACCAGTCTTATCCCACAGTTGGGCACGCAGGTAACTATTTAACAATGGTATCTGATTGGTATCAGCCGATACCAAAGCCTAAGTCTCAGTATAGAAACCAGAAAAGTTGGATCGGTGCATCCCTAATTTCAATATCACTTATAAAGTCCTAACAGTGCCTTTAAGTTGTAATCTAATGGTAGGTTTTTTGTGTCAAAACAAAAAGATATGCAGAAAAAGTAAAATGTGCCTCTTGTTGATCAGCTTTACAGAAATCTTGATGGACATGTCAGTCTCAGTGGAAAGCAGCAGAGTAGCATTTTTGGATGTTGTTCTCATTGTTTCTCTCCATCATGCAAAGGCATAAGATTATTATTAGAAGATGCACATTTATATGAGTCAAACATTTTCACTGGCTGCAGTTGCCCTTGCTGCTTGGCCACGCCCAAATAACCAATGTATTGTGTGCACAGACTGTAAAAAAAATGGACGTCATCTTGCTGAGCTCAAAGTGAGGTCGCCAGGAAAACTGCTCCCCCTGGAGGCTGGCTGCAGTATAGGTCAAAAAATTTGGCTCTCCAGTCATTCCAGATGGGCTGTGGTCAAACTTTAAAAAAATTAATACTCCTCATAGAAATGTTTCTCACGTCCGATTGTTGTGGTGATTTGAGGATGTTATTTGGCTGCCCTGTATTCAGGTCCTCTTTTTTCGGAAAAGTTTTGTTTTCAGTAGCTATGAGAGCTTAAAAACAAGGTTTTAGTCACTCTTAATGATGATTGACAGTTGCTGTTCTTGTGTATTTTTTTCAAGCATTGTAAAATATGTTGGGAGGTAGAGTCAGGAAGCGATAAGACTCTCGAAAAAAAAAATATATATATATTACTTCTGTCACCCAGCTCCACTCAGATTCTCCCAGAATCTCAGTCTTTAATGCACAGACTCTGGCTGCACAACTGCTACAATGGCTGCGCCTGTGACAGGGGTATTTTGGCTTCAAAACCGTACAATGGTAAATGGTGGAGCCACGCTGTTCACTCTATATACAGTCTATGATTGTGTGTCAGAAGCCAATTTTCATCACTATCAATAAGCATCAAATTGTTTTTTTAAAGATATATTTTTTTGGCTTTTTCATGCCTTTAAGGCCTCACAACCTTTTGTACCTTACTAATGACTCAGAAATGTTTTTTTTCCAAAGTAGGAGTTGGGCACCCTCTAATTTGTTTTCCCGGTCAAACATGAACAAAAATATGTGACCATGGTGAAGAAAGAGTTATACAGAAATATAAGGGAACTGCAGCTAGGCAGACATGTTCCAGTGACATTTTAGGAGGGACTTCTAGCTTCTTTTCAAACACATCAGATCTCATAGCTCATTAAGAAAACAGACACAAAGATTTACAAAAAAATCAATGCTAAAAAAAAACTTCACCGGTACCACAATAGCATACCAACTGAATTGTTATTTTAAACTCCACTCTAATTTCCACAGCGGAATCATCACTATTATTATTGATCGTTCTTTTTAACCTAAAGAAAGAAGCAGTTATTGGTAAACTCCAGCAACGTTCACACATTCAAGCTTAGTCACACATAAAACCCCCAACACAGCAGATGCAAACACAGATGTTCACACCATTTCTCGACTTCTTCTTCTTCTTCTCTCGGCTGAATGTCCTCTCTTTGTTCCAACATACATTAAACAGTGGAGAGAACATTGTGATCGTTTCAGTCAATAATCACACTCCACTCATGCTCACCAGCTGTGGTTGTAAAGGCCTTCAGTTCTTCCTCTTTACACTTTTTGTTGCATTTCATGCACTTGTTATCATCAGTGTCTGGAGATATCTCTGCTAAGAATAGGTTGTTGTCTGTGCTGTATTGTTGACAGCTCTATTGTCAATCGATTCAACACCAAATTGTGTTGCTCATAAAGACATGCATCTCTCTCTTCCCTCTCTGCTTCTCTCCTTCTTACTTTCAATGGAGCAGATTACATTTCAGATCACTCTGTCTGCCAGCAGAGCTTTATATTGTGCTGTTTCTCTTCCTTGTTTTTCATGTTGAGCTCTATGCCCTCTTATTATCATATAGATAAGTGAGCGTTTGGTTGTGACAAGACAGAGAAGCATGGCTCTGATAAAGTGTATTGTGTGTGGTGTTAAAATTGGCCCCTGCCACTTTTCCTCTGTTGCTTTTGTTGTCGTCAACACAACCACTTGGGATTAAACCAGGTCGTGTGTTTGTGCGTTCTCTCTGAAACTTGGGATTGTGTTACAAAGTGGGACATTTTGCATGAGTTTTCAGGGTGTAAAGGTAATTGTGTTTGCACTAGGGGTGGGCGATATAGCCTCAAAATTATATCACAATATTTTAAGAAAATTTGCAATAACGATATGTATGATGATATGAGGGGAAAAAACTGAACAACTTATCAGTGGTTGCTGATTCTGAATTAGTGCTGCACGATTATCGCAATCGCAATGTCAGCACATGCAATTACGTAATCGCAAAAGAGGTGCACTTGTGCAATTATTTAAAAAAGTGTAAAAACAATGAGCGTGTTTGTGTCAGTTAATACGCAGCTGTAATGTGTCCTACCACAGCTATGATGATGACACTCAGATCTACGTGTCAATGACAGCAGGCGAACATGGGCCTGTAGATTCACTCTGTTGCTGTGTTGGAACAGATCAGTATGTGGATGCAGAACAATTTTCTCCAGCTGAACTCAGACAAAACGGAAACCATTGTCTGTGGCCCACAGAAACAAAGAGAAAGGGTTATCAGTCACCTTCAGACTCTCTCTCTGAATGTGAGTAACCAGGTTAGAAATCTAGGGGTGATATTGGACTCAGACCTGAACTTTAACAGCCACATCAAATCAATAACATCAGCCACTTTTTACCATCTCAAAAACATTGCCAGGATTAAAGGAATAGTGTCTTAACCTGACTTAGAGAGACTGATCCACGCATCTGTCTCCAGCAGGTTAGATTACTGTAACGGCCTGCTCACTGGACTCTCAAAAGGATCTGTAAGACAGCTGCAGTACATCCAGAACGCTGCTGCTCGGGTCCTGACCAGAACCAGGAAATACAACCATATTAGTCCAGTTCTCAGGTCTCTGCACTGGCTTCCTGTGGCTCAGAGAATAGACTTTAAAACAGCTCTGCTTGTTTACAAGTCCCTTCATGGTCTAGCACCAAAGTATCCTCTGGTAGAAATTTGCTTGCGGTTAAGGCTAAGACATACCAAGCCCTGCTGAACCCATATGCAGTCTGACTGCAATCACATCATCTATGTGTCAACCAAGCTACACTCAGTCTGATCTTGGTCTGACTACGCTGTTAACATGCTTTCTAATAGTCTGATCTCTTGCTGACTAAGGTTTAAGTCTGATTTCTTTTGCTGCATGTAAACGTACATGAGGGCCAGTTGCTTTCGTAAAATAAATAAAACTAAAACTGTATTTTAGATTATTGTTTGATTTATTAAAATCTCAAAATTGATACTACCTTTTTAGTATTTGTCAGTGTAAACAGACTTATATCACCTGTACAGCAGCAAGCCACCAGGGGGCTTTTACTTTAGGTTTTGTATTTGTGAGGCTGTCAAGCTTTCCACCACCAAAAAAACATACCTCCCGTACAGTGTGTGCATATAGAGAAATAAACTATTCAGATTGTTGTCACATCTTATACCAGACCGTAAACGTGTTTAATCATGTTGTGAAAAACTTATTTTTTGTCTTGGTATGTACGGGAGGCCCTCGACTTATGTTGTTTAGACTGTATGATGCCAGTAAATATATGTAAGTAAGAAAATAGAGAAGGTTTCAAAGTTACACCGCTCTGTTTGTAAGCTCCTGCGACGCTTACTAGTTTGTGATGCGCAGTGCATATGAATACACAGCTATGCGGTGCTTCGCGGTCATCAGCATCGTCCACTTTGTCTATTTTATTACATTATATATTTGTTTTATTTGAATTGAAATGTCTATTTTAATTGTCAGGAATACTCTTTACTCCCTAAATTCAAGCCACAAAGCTGCTTCTACTGGTGTAACAGATTTTTGTGTTTGGGGCTTTCACCTTTCTGAACCATGTGTCCCTGAGGAGGTGCTGTAGGGTGCTGTCAAGTGGTTGTTGATGCTTTAATGTGTTTGGCTGTGCACATGTGAGCAATTAAGTCTTCACAATCAGGTGAACTCAGAATGCGCGGTCAAACCGAGTGAGTGGTGGGTTTGCATTCCACTAATGTTTCCAGTTTCATGCAGGTGTTTCAGGTGAGATGACTGGCCCAAACGCTGATCACTGATCAGTTAAAATAAAGCCCAGATCAGCTCAAGAAAACAAGCTTGTGTGTGCTCACAGACACACGTTTGTGTGCGTCTCTGGCGTTGTGTGTGCCAGGCTGAGCACAGCTTCTGTCTGATCCACCACCACCTCACAGACAGACACACACACACTTCCTCCCTCCTCCATGCGTTCTTCCACTTTCAACATCCTTCCTTTCTTATGGAAAAGAGCCAATTAGACTTGTGTCTGTTTGTTTTAGACAAAATGGCTTTTAATTAGTGCGATCAAACAGGCTTCTTTTTGCAGGCCCCAGGATCCACTTTGTAGTTCCCCTTCCAGATCGCACATGGTTTTGATGCCACCTGATAGGACGCCAAGACAATCAGAACACTTTTATAATGAATACACACACACTTTATCACTTTGTCTCAATCAAACGCTTGTTCTCTCTTAGAGTCTTTTGGTCCTTTGTTGTATTGTCATCATTACCCTTCTTTTTTGTTGTCCACGTCCTCTTATTTCTTCCTGTGATGCCCCTTTTTTCCTCTCTTGTCCCTTCTGTCTCTGTTGTTTGTTATTCCAGAGATGCACAGGGCTCACTGATGGACATGAACGTGCCTTTTGTCTTCTGTTCAAAGCTTTCAAAACACTTGATGTCTATGCTTCGATGCCCCTTAATCAAGACACTTCAGCCATGTCCATGTAGTCTGCTTTTAAAGCCAAAAAGTCATGTAAGGCTAACCAAATCAGGACTTACTAACTAATAGAGGAAATGTGTTCAATTCCTCATTCATTTATTTACAGCAAATTAAGGATTTAACAAAAGTCTTTATTTGCTCTACAAACGTATTAGAGATGGTCGAAGTTCAATCCAGTTAGGCGCAGCTCAGCTGCTCACACCATAATGAAAGGTGACATAGATTTAAGGAGCATCTACATGTCATACTTTAGATAACAATAGGGATGTTTGATACCACTTTCTTTTTGGCCCGATACAGAATGAGTACTCCCACCTGAGTCCTCACCGATATGAGGTACTAGCAATGCACCAACCCAATTTTTCTGGTTCAGATAGCGATACCTGGGCTTTGGGTATCGACCGATACCGATACCAACCTGATACCAGAGTTAAATAATGCCCTACTTTGGAATAAGACTGGTAATGTTTTGAGTAAAAGGTAAAAAAACGAGTATATGGAATAATTGAAGTTGATATTTCTTTAAACTGTAAAATATCTAAATTTGTACCAGCAAAACAAAGCTTCATAATGTACACAAAGTGTTTTCAAATGTAAACTTTTATACCCAGTTGACTGGCAATGCAGCAAAAAACAAAGAAAGCATTAGAGGTAACATTTCAAATCAAGTAGCCGAGAACGCCAGTAAGAAAAAAAATCATAGATATGGTTGCCTAGATCAGCACCATGGATCTGCTCCTTCCTACCGATCCAGATTTGAGAGGCAACAATACACAATACTCGATACCCGGATCGGTATCGTTGCATCCCTACTGAGTACTGATACCACTAGTACTTTCAATTTAAGGAAATTCAGTTAACATTGACAGTTTTTGAACAAAGACAGCACAGTCACTCTGCCATTAAGTATAAAATAAAACACAAACAACTCTCTCTGGGTTCATGATTCATTTTTAATAAATTAACAAAAGTGCAAAATAAAACTAACAACTGATTTTTATTAATTTGTTTAGTTAACTGAAATACAAAATAAAACTTTTTGTCAACTCTTCCTGGTTTATTCATACTGTTTGAGGACCTGACACTCATTTGCTGTGGAGTCAAACTGCAGCAATGTAGCGCCAACGACTGGCAAGGAGGGCTTACTTGACAGACGCTTTTTTTGCCTTGACTATTAGCTGCTGGTATCGTCAGTACTTGCCCATCCCTAGACAACAGTCTGATAAACTTTGAGTAGTAATATTCTAAAACAGGCATTGGGTCCATTTGCTGGTGGCTTTATCAGTTTTAGACTCATTGAAGTTAGATTCATGCTCCTTCGACGGTCCAACAAGTGGCATCGTAATAAAGCTAAGTTGCTCTGTACTCTGATTAATAACCTCAAATTAACCAAACTCGTAAAATCTTTAAATGTTATCGATTCATTTTTGGTAACTGTTTATTTCCAAAGTTTTAAGCATTCTGGCAAGATGACATTTTCTTTTGTTTCAAACTATTGCAAGAACAACCACAACAACTGGTACAAATGTGGTGTGTGGGGCTCGGCATTTTTAACATGGTGACATGTTTGTGACATGTAGTGCCAGTATGTCCTTAACTCAACCTGGAAGGATTCCTAATTTTAAGTTTATTCATATCACCTCTGTGCATTTCTAGGATTAGATACACTGTTTGTTTACAAGATTCACTCCTGGCTGCCTATTGTGAGTGAGTATGTGTGTGTGTGTGTGTGTTCATGGTAAATGTATGTGTGTCTGTGCATATCTGTTTTCTTTGTCTGTGTGTCAGGTAAATGTCGGCTGTTTTGTTGGTCTGTTGCTGACAGTGGCTGCAGGGAGTAAACATGTGACCCAATCAGCTCACTGCTGCTCAGCTCACCATGAGTCTTAATTGACATGTGTGTGTTTTTGTGTGTGTGTGTGTGTGTGTGTGTTTGTCTGTCTGTCTGTCTAGGCTGAAATAGGTTTTACTGACAGCTGTCGGGTTGCTTGACTCAATCATGATCTTCTGTGTCTTGCCATTTTTTTTTCTTCTTTTTTTTTTTTTTACATAATTTGACAAACACACATACATACGCACTCACTTAATTTTAGAATGCACCTTTATCTGTGGAGTTCATAAGGCTTCAGTCCATTTACTGCTATGTCTGAACAGTGATCACTGTGATAAACACTGGACTGCAGGTCATAATGTCAAAATTTTAAGTGGAATATGGTGTAAGACTGTGATGGTAGCACATTTTTGAGTTCTTTCGGGGACTGGGATTATATTTTACACCGGGTCTGTTTTTTTTTCACTTCAAAACAACCACTTAAGGGGAACTTTGGTCCACCTAAAAATGGGGGTTTCAATTTGCTTCAAAGCCTAACCTGGTGTGGTTCATTTTAGGTGCAATACAAGTGAAATATCTAAACTGTACAATCCGAGCAAGGTTTTTTTTAAACGGCCTGTGATGACTTCAGAAGTGATCTTGACACGGCCTCACCTTTTATGTATCTGCCTGTTCATTATCCTCTGTTAAATCTGAGATTATCTGCGCCAAAATAAGTTTTATTTTTAAGTTTTAAAGTTATATTTCTAATTATCAGCAGTTGACCTGACCAATTCATTCACGGCACACAGATGACACTACACTGGCCACCAAAGTTTAGACCAAAGTACACTAGATGCTTCTCCCGACCATACTCGCGCTACATCTGCTCTATTTTGGTGTGACTGTGTCCCTGCTCTGGCAGGTTGCAGCAGATACCCAAGCCTCTTAGTTTTGCCAGTTGCTGGAGCTGTGACTTGACAAAAATCACATCAAGTGGAACAGGAAGCTGTGCACAGAATTTGTCTTAAAACAGCAAGTGACTTTCAAATCGTGTCAAAAACAGATCATTTTTTACCTTGATTTTAACAAAAAACTGACATATGAGCCAGGAGTCAACAGGTTTGAGGTTTTACAGGCCAACATGGATGACGAGAGGATCATTAATGGAGTGGGAAGAAGAGGAACTCCTCTTCCTCGGGATTCCAGATGTCTGGCAATCTTGCAAGGTGTAGGACTCAACTCGCAGCTAGACCAGAGACACATCTGGTGTATTCCTGGTTTTTGCTGTTAGAAGTGAGTTTTGGCCATTTCTAAATGAAAAATATTTCTTGTATTTCTCTGTGGTAAAGGTGAACACTAGTACTGGACGATATGTGGTGGTGTTATGTTGTATTTTTTTGATTTTTTAAACTCATGACTGGTATTGGTGTTTTATTGAAGAGTTACGTATGGTAAAAGCTAAAAGTTCCAGTTTTCATGTATCATCTCTTAGTCTATTAATAATTCACTTTACACTGTGGTGTTACTTGCCGCTAAAACTTTATAACACACAGGAAACTGCAGCTGCACCACTATCAGACAACACAGATGGTTTGGAGGATTATCGTTGAGATATGGCAGTGTATGGCAGAGTATGAGTGTCATATACAAAAGGATTAAAACTTTGCTGGTTTCAGTAGTTACCAACATGGAGCCATGGGCCTTTCTTTTCCTGGCCCAGCTTTTTATCTTTTTGTCAGATTGAGATTGTGCTGCATTTCTCTGTTCTTATTGAGCAATGTCCTCATTTTTTTTTTTTTTTTTTTTTGTAACTGTGTATGTTTGTGTGTGTGTGTGTGTGTGTGTGTGTGTGTGTGTGTGTGCAAATGTGTAAGTGGACTTCCCTTATAGCCCTCCTGGTTTCCCCTCATTTCCATATAATTAGATTTTGGCTGAAAGGCTACTCCCAGAGCATTGATTAAGCGTCAGAGGACAGGAGAGAAAACAGACAAGCATCTTTGGGCAGAAGAGCAACAGGAGGGAACACGGCGCTACACCAATCTGTCACGTGGTCCAGTCCACTTCAAAAAACATTACATCAAAGTACATTCAGTTTCTTAACCACTCAACTTTAACCACTCAACTGTTGTTGCCCTTGCTCAGATTAATCACTGGCTAACTTTTTACATTCAAAGCCAGTGGGAACATGTCTTAGATAATTAAAAACAAGTATCATTAATCATTAAGCACCAAAAGAATCTGAGTAAAATCAAACGTAAACAACTGCAAAAAAAATTGTGTTTAGCAGCAGCTAGTGAAGACTCCAGGGCTAGCCTCATGGGGCAAGACCTGACCTCCACTTCTACTACTTACAACTTTAATTACTGTGCCATGATGTCATTCAAGCCAAAGACTGAAGTGCAAGAAGCAAGAGCCAAATGAAGCCATTTGGCTTTGGGACGCACTGATTATACGCTATTAAAGTCCAAATAGCAACACTGATATCTGGGCTTTGGTATCTGCCTATACTGATCTGATCTAATACCAGTATAAATTTGACGCTCTCAATCCCTTCATACAAAATTGAAACTGAGAATGATGCCAACTTCCAGCTATTGTAACTCTGTAAACCAAAATAAAACAAAAATGTAATGTAACGGACTGTATTATTATTTTATGGGACTTTAAATGTGTAAATGTGTGGTGAGTAAATCTTCAACACCAACAGGAATAACAATTTAACCGTACACCTTAGGACTGGGAAAGTGAGGGATTAAAGTTGCACATTTTGCAGAGCTGTTGACATATTCCTTCATAGCACAAATGCACAGCTCTACCAGTGTTAATGACAAAATTTTACACCAAAGAGCATAGAACTGAGTTAAATAGACCCGCCGCATTGAATGGCCCTTTGTCGCTGATATCCGATCTGACTTTCTGAGTCTGTCTTGGACTTTAGGGCTGAGCCCAGAACTTACCTGGAAGAATCGGTGATCATATCCTGAGAGAGGCATTTTCAGGACTGTTTTAGAGCAACTCTACCTCTACTCACTAAAAATACAGCCCATTGTTTTTCTGCTGTTGGGGAAATAGAAGAATGACAAGCTGTCATCTTCAGGAGTGGCTGTGCAGCCAGGGATGGACGAATACTTACCCAAAGAGCAGAAAGAAACAGATAGCTCGGACAGAAAGATGGATCACAGGCCGTGTGCGGTTAGAGAGTTAACGGCCAGCGTACTGCTCAAGGACACTTCAGCATGTGGACAGCTGAAGTGGATGAAACCCCAGCCTCTTGATTGAGACTTGACCACTGAGCTACAGCTGCCACATGTATGTCCAAATGGAAATGAAACTCAAGATCAAAAGTTTCTGTTGACCATGAGAACTCTTAAAACAGGACAAAACAATTTTTTTTTTGTCTTCCTGAAATCGGTAAAACACAGGCACAAATCATCCTTCCTCTTTTCTGACATCGAGAGTGACATCCTGCCATTTGACGAATGCTGTAACAACTGGAAATGAAAGTTTGTTTGTTATAATGACCCATATTGTGTACTGAAGAACAGCCCTGCTTGCTCTCCTCTGTCTTTGTGTTTTTCCTGACAGAATTGGGACAGACAGTCTTTGCCTTGTGTTTTCTCCAACTAGCCGCTGTTGTGTCTATATCAATTTATGTTTTTATGTGGCTGTGTCTGACCTTGGTGTTATATGACTCCAACCTCCCAGCTTGCCCTATATAAGGACAAAACTACTGGACTGTGCTGTGTTGGGCTCATAATTTACTGTATATCCCCAACTGTATGCCCATAATCCTCAGCCTAAACTACATGTCAGAGGACCATTGAGGACCTTATCCCCACACTCTCACTGGTTCAAAATAACGATTAATGTTTGACTTGTTAATTTTTCCTTTCAAGGGGCTGTGAGGAGTTTGAAAGTGATCTTTAAAAAGTCTCTCTTCTAGTTATATGCCTGATCGTAATCCACACTTCAAAATGAGATTATCAGCACCAATATTGCTGGTTACAGGTTATTTTAAATTGCTACTTCTTAGCTTCCAGGTGGGGTCGACCAGGACTGGATTGATTCACTAGGTCTAGGTCTCTATGACAACACCACGGCGGCTGACAAAGTTTAGCAGTGAGAAGAGATAAAACATAGAGATCTGTGTTTTTCTCTGCTAAAAATGATTTCTGTGATTAATTTTGTAGCGATGCTGGACACAGGAGCCTAACTGTCAGACAGAGAAAGGACAGAAGAAAGCTAAAGGGGAGAGTGATACAGCCCCAGCTAAAGGCTAATTAGCTTAAAATGAAGAGTGAGGTTACGTTAGCTCTGCTTGGTAGATGACTGGCAGGACATAACCAGGATCTTCTGTTACACATTATAGACATGTCTTAGAGCACCAGACAGCTAGCTGTGGTAAATATAAATTACTTGTTGTCACATTAGCCTACAGACACCACGGCGCACCGGGCTAACATATAGCCAGCTGCTAAGTTCGCTTGATGTCATGTTTGAAACCGTAGCGCTATGTAACTGTACTGATAAATACCTTACCTCAGCGCGTTGTATCCAGTGAAAAGTTGTATTTAACAAAGAAATTTGTTTCGATCCGATCTCCATTTAATTCCACAACAAACACATGCCTCACTGTTGTAAAGTAATTTAAGTGTGCGGAGACTCTGGGCCACAAAGTGGGGAGGGAGTGTGATCAAAACAGATCCTTCTCATTGCATCTTTAAGGAAGAGAACTTGTATGGCCATCGTTTGAGTGGACTTATCTGAAGGCCCAACCAACAGACACAAATGCCTCTGAATGCACAATATTTTAGGAAAATTGTTAGGCATGGAAACTTGACTCCCACTCTTAATGATGATCATCTAAAAGTTGAGTACAGTTTCATGGTAAGCAGAGCCAAAGTTCAGGGAGATGGGTGTTGTAACAAACCTCATCATGCTACAAACAGCCACACAAGAAATGTAGATGCAGCAATCTGTCTGAAGCAGTCAGTTGAGTTAAAACTGGTGTTTTCAGGAAAAAAAAATCAGATTCTTTGACACATTTGAATTTTTTTTTTAAAAAGAAACACATTAATTACTTTCCCTGCTTACTAACTAACTACATTTATGAAAGACCAATTGTTCCTTGATTGTTTTAACCAACCAATAGTCTGCAGTGTTGTAGCTCCACCTTCAGAGATTGGATTAGTTTAGTATGGTACCCCTAAGTAAGGGTTACAAAAAGTGGGACGGCTCGTCTCGGTTATTTGGGGATCTGTCCCGGAATTAGTCAGAAGAAACTAGGGATGGCACCGATCCGATCCTGGTACCAGGTATCGGCCCCTCAAAGCTGGATCGGGCATTAGTGGGATCGGTCCAAACTTAACATTAAGGCTCAACTATGATTTAGTCTACAGGGTGTAAATTTACAATTGAATAGTCATTTCTGTAAATTCGAAAGCATTGTTTTAACCAAACTGCTGTTAAACATTTCAACACTTCTTGTCTAAATATCAACCTCAGTAATTCTATATGTACTCATTTTTGTCTTTTACTCAAACCATTACCAGTCTTATCCCACAGTAGAGCATGCAGGTTATTATTTAACACTGGTATCGGATCAGGATCGGTATCGGTCAATACCCAAAGCCCAGATATCAGTATCAGTATTGGGACTACAAAAGCTGGATCGGTGAATCCCTAGTGGAAACACTGTGTGTACCCTGCCAAGATGAACCAAACTGAACCGCTTGGTGGAAACGGGGCTGAAGTTTACCTGTCTTATAAAGGAGAGCTGCGGGTTTTTATCAGAATGTATTGGATATCACAAATTAAAGAGATCTATCAAACCAAAATGTTTAATGTACTGCTGAAAAGCCCAGTTAGCTGTTTGAACTCTGGTCAAGTCACCATCTTGAGATACAGCCAGTCTGTGCCTCATCAGATTGACATTTGCTGGGATTTTCAACTGGTCTGGGGTGTTTTTCTTTTCACTAACCAACTTTTGTGTGGTTATAAACCTGCTTTTAACACCAGGTTTGGAACAGAAATCATCTTCACAAGTCAGTTGGGCTGCTTTAAGCTCCAGCTGAGTTTGGAAAACAATCCATCCACGTGCACACAACTGTGCTGTGGCTGCTCTCTGTGCTAAGTGCTAATTAGCAGAACAAAGCATCTGTTGTTCTTCCACACACACGACAGTTAAATATTTCATCTATCTGCCTGTCTCCACCGATCCTCAGCTCCGCTGGAGGAGCTCGAGGAGGCAAGCTGACAGCACACACACACACGCACACACTTTAAAAGTACATCTACACAGATTGTTGTACAGGCCTGCTTACATGAAAATAGGTATGCTGAGACATACACGCTGACTTTGTGTGCTCTCATGTGAACTGGCAGCAACATCAGCATAATGTGTCACATTAAAGTGAACAGGACCTTTACGATAAACACCATTTCCCTCAGAGAGAAGGCTCGAGGCAGAGAGCTGGAGGTTTGGTCTGAGAGAGACAGGGCCAGTGGCTAAGTGCTTATTACCCTGCCTCCCCTGATACTCTCAAATATACACTTTGTGCTTTCACTGTCTGAGGTAGGAGAGAGAAAAGGAGATCGCATCCTGGAGAGAAAGAAAAGGTTAAGTGAGTCAAATGATTTGAGATCGGAAAAAGACATATCTGATGCTTTGTCTGTCTCATCTTTTTCCTCTCCATCTCCCCTGCTTTTCCTCCCTCCATCTCTGTCTCTCATGGCTTGGAAGAAGGAGTGTGGGGGCAGAGCGCTCTCATCTTGTTAAACGGCTGGCAGATGACAAAAAAATTAGAGGCATTTCGCTCTTGACAGGTTGTTGTGTGTGTGTTTTTTTCCCCATTTTTTTCTGCTTCAAATGTTTTTTGTCAGTTTGTTTTCAGTCAAGCTGTCTCGGCAGCACAATAAGTGCAACCTGTGCATACACACACACACACACACACACACACACATACACACACACACATTGCTAGGGCTCACACACATACAAAAACACGTGCAGGTTTTTTGTGTTCTTGGAGGAGACAGATCTGATTTTGTGTTCTCAGATTGGTGGCAATGGGAGGAGGGAGAAGAGCGGTTTGCTCACAAAGACGTCTACCCCTCCGCTAATTATCGAGACAGGCTTTGATTGCCTGTTTGGAAACAGGTTTTCAAACAGCTGTAATGACGATGATTAGGCAGCGCTAAAAATTCTGTGCAGGCGGGGGAGGAGTGCGCAGTTGGTGCGTCAAAACATCTCGGCACTTTGTGTTTACGTGGAGGTGTGTACTTTTCGCAGCCGTGTTTGTATGTCATTTTATAAAATTATTTTTACATTACAGTGCAGGCATCCTCCTTGTGCCTTTCTTGTCTGTTTCTAAGATGTGGTGACAAAGGTGCCTTCAGATTCTAACCACCACCTTTGGAAACAGTGGCTGTGGTTAAATTATTGTTGCTTTTAAAGGGAAATGTTGCACAGCCTCTGCAGTTAACAGGTGGTCTGAGGCCTCCCTGTGTGTTGCAGTCATGCTATAGTTTGTTGATGAATATGACCAGGTAATTTAAAGCCAAAAAAGGTGTTATTAATTGTTATTCCTCAAACACAAATATCCAACATTCTCCTAATTCAGTGTCTTGTTTTAGCAGAATTGCTGTTTTTACGACTATTTTTAATCTGTGAAGTTTTCTGAGCCAGAAAAAAATAAAGTCACAAACTTTTGTGCAACTTTTTTTCAAGTTGGCAGGTTACTGTAAAACAAAGCACTTGACATTTCGCCTGGCTTTGCCATGTGTATTGGCGAATCGAAGTGCAGTTCATCAACAATGGAGGTTTTAAAACGCAAATATGTCAAACTGCGTGCATTCTGTACTTATTAGTGCAGTGCACAAAATCTTACAGGGTAGTGTCAAATCAATCACTGCTGCTTCTCACTGACCAAAAGTGATGATGGCATTTCGTAGCTGTTCACTGGTGATCTTTTGCTTTTCATTATCGCCACGTTCATCCATCGTTTGATCTGTTCCCCACATTTTCATTACGTAGTCACGATTGCGACCACTGAGAGTAAGAAGTCTCCATTGTTCCACACTCAGCTTTTTGACCGTTTTTTGGGTGTACCAGCTCAGAAATCAAAGTGCTCAAAATCCAAATTGTAAATGTACAGAAGTATGCTATTTGAGACAACATAAGTTGCAAGGTTGGTCATCCATTGGGTCTGTACTGGAAATTTTAAACTCAGTCTCCATTCCTACAAGTTTGGATGAGGCAGAGAGGCGAGTCTTTTCCCTCTTAGTGGACAGCTACAGAGTGCCTGTCTGTCAGACAGATCAGTTGTGTTCTTGCATGGGCAAAACTTGATCATTTTAGAAATTACACAATACCACTTTTGAGAAAACTCAACCTCATGAGGAATGACTGACTCAGACCCAAGTTGTCTTCTGAACTGGGTTGTGAACATGTTGATTTTTACTTTTTAAAAAAGAAAAAAAAGATAAATCATGAATTTTTGGGAAGCAAATTCTCAAAGAACTGCAGTTTTTTCACTTCCACATGGGCTTCATCTTTTAAGACTAGTGGTTGCCACTTAGGTGTTTCAGAACCTGCTGTCGAAGGAAAACTTTGTCTTCAAAACATCTGAAAATAGAACAAAGAACAAACTGATCCCTCTGTGAAACAAATCAGAGCTATTCTCTTTTAAGTAGAACATACTTTTAAAAATTGTGCCACAACCATCTGTAAAGGAATAAGGAGCTGTTTATACAACAACAGTTTTAGGGTGCAAGGCAAAATAATTGGTGTGTTCACGGCGTTTCAGCCGACCTAAAACCCAAACTTTTGAAAACGGCCTCCAGAGTGGATTTTTTCTAAAACGGTGCCGCCACCGTTGCCGTGTAGACAGTGAGCAGGCGTTTTCAGTGGAAATGCTGATGTCACACTCCGCTTCGTGCAAGCGCATAAAACAGTAAAACAGTACCGTTGTTACGATTGTTGCCGACTACCTTGTTGTGCTTGTGCTGCCTGATCTGCTGAATCTGCTGAATCTCCTGACTGTTCAACAGAATGTGCTTCTGTTGCACCACTCCTGCTCTTAACATTCCCGAGCACACCAGATGATCGGCTCAACTCTACTTCAGTGGAGATCTAGCAAAAGCGGCTTCTGCACAAGACAGTTATAGCGCCAGCTACAGGCCTGGCATGCTTACTACAGTGTTTTCAGATAGGCCATATCATTTATATAATTCACACGACTTTTTAAGCTTTTTATTAATTTATAACAATTGTACAACAGACAACTTAATACAGACAGGGGTCATTATGAGCAAGTGGCTGTTTGTTTTTTTCATGATATCATACCATACTGTAAAAAAGGAAGCTAGAGCTTAAAGGGATAGTTCAGTTTTTTTGAAGTGGGGTTGTATGAGCTCTATGTGACCACTAAGGACATTAGATACAGTAGAAAGTTGTCTCCTCTCCACGAGGAAATAGGCGCTAACAGGGAGAGAACGTACCAAATTCAAAGGCTATTTTCTCTGCCTACAAGAACTAAAATCAAAAAGTAATACCACAGTTTAAGAGTAAGCTACATAAAATATTTTTTAAGTGCATTAAGCCTTCGGAAATATTAACATTTATCCGGACCTAACTAACTGGTCATGTATCCTTCCGTGCTAGCGCTCCGTCCCCCTTCCTCCTTTCAGCTGTAGGGAATGTAAACAAGCTATGCTTCGGGCGCCTGTTGTAGCCTCGTGTAAGTTTGATCAAGTATCGTAACTCTTTTGTTTGTACTCTAAGGATTGTGAGGCAGCGTAGGAAATTCAAAATGAGTGACTATGACAGCGACGATGAAGTTCCATTCACTTTGGAACCAAAAGGATACCTGTATGAACCGGAGTACACAGAAGAGGAGCTGCTACAGATGGCGACTGAAAGGAAACATCCGCAGATGTCGCCATCTCCAGCAGCTCCTCCTTCTCCTGTAGGCAGAGAAAATAGCCTTTGAATTTGGTACGGTCTCTCCCTGTAAGCGCCTATTTCCTCGTCACCAGGGATTACAGTTTGTGTCTTACTGAGGGAGAGGAGACAACTTTCTACTGTATCTAATGTCCTTAGTGGTCACATAGAGCTCATACAACCCCACTTCAAAAAAACTGAACTGTCCCTTTAACCAAAATGATACATGTATACATACCCAAAGTCATGCACACACATGCATTCGTACAAGTAATGATGATTGTCAGAAGGTAGAGTACAAGTGAATTTCTTGGACAATTTCTTTCCATTCAGTGAGAGTTGGGGGTTCTTCATTCATTCACTTTTACACAGGACTTTTTAATCCCAATAATAAAATCATCCTCACAAAACCAAAAACAAATGTTCATCCATTCATTAAAAGTTTGCTGTTCTATGCAAAAACAAATTTCTGTCTTAATCGAACTTTGACAATTTCAAGCAGACATATTTCAGAATAATTAATTGGACAGGTACTTAATAGTCATAAACAAAGATAAAAACGCTTAGACTCAACAGCCATTTTCGGTGTAAGAATTTGGATTGAATTGTTGTAGCGGTATTCCAAAACAAGACTGAATCTGAACTGTGGGCTCTCTTATATTGCAGATCTCCACAAACATCTCACACAAACATGGACGTTTGTCTTTTAAGGCATTATATGTACAGGACATAGTCAATTTCATCCAATCCAAAGTAGTTTCAATATATCCCAACTCCTTATTAACAGCACATTTAGTTTGGATTGTGGTGACTGTGCTTTTTTCCTTCTTTGCTCTTTGATGATCACCTGTCATTCAAAAGTTGAGTTGGGACTGCTGCCTCCTCTTGATTGGATATTTTGTGAAACTTTTTTGGAGTTTAACCCATTTTCATTACGCAGGCATCTACAGCTCTATCATCTTTTGCCGTTCCTATTACCTTCTTTGTCTTTCAACTCAAAACAAGTCACTCTGGCCTTTATCAGATCTGTCACGCAATCACACAGCATGTTTAAAAAGGCAAACACACGCTCTTTCATGAACTCGATATGTCAGTCAACAATAAAGAGTTGCAAATGTGACATCAATGTTATCACTGTAAGGGGAAGGCCAGAGGGCACAGCTGCTGTTTTGGCCTGTGGGGATGTATCAGTATCCACACACTTCCTGCAAACACACATTTAAGTGGAGCAGGTAAGAAAACCACATGTTAAAATCATAGGTGAGGTACTGCACATCCTCTGAACACCAACATGTGTTCCACCTGGGATTAGCTAGATGTTTGTAAGATCAAGTGTCTACCATCCCCCTGTTCCCTGCCTATTATCTTTAATGCAGAGAATAATCCTCTTGTGAAATTAATCTCCTCTGAATAGCGTTTGTTACCATGCTATGATAGAATTAAAGCTCTTGTTCCACTTCTTGGTGCGATGAACATATTGCTTTATACTCTATCTATGTGTGTGTTGGGGGTGTGTGTGTGAGAGAGAAACACTGAGCCAAAGATAGATATTCTGCTTTACATGTTTCTATTTCAGATTCAACAAATGCTAAAAGGTCAAAAACAGATCCTAAAATCAGGTTGCTATCTTGGGAAAGACAATCCTGTTTAATTCCAGATATCGGTTTATGATGGATTTAATCTTAACTGGCAAAATCTGCTGTGGGATGCAACACAAACACCCCATCTTTAATGTGAAAAGGGTATTTTAGATAGTTTTTTCTTCTCCTTTTTATTTTTTTTTTTAGTTGGGTTTTACAAGTTGAAGTCACTTATGGTTAAATTGGCTGCAATGGATGCTGGTCAGCTTGGCCCCCTTACTTTGTCATCAGGATGTCTATGTTTTTATTTATCTATTTATTTTAATTTGCCAATGCAACACTGACATGCTCCTCCACCTGCAGCAAACTGATCAGTTGTTTTGATTTGTAGGCTTCAAAGAGACAAAAACGCGAACAAACTAAGTAATGAGTGATTTGGACTGTACCACTGTTGGGCGGTTTGTTGTGGACGCTTCTTAGAGCCAAAGTGTTCAGAGGTAAAGGCAACTTAGTGCACCAAAGAAGGGGGCGATGAAACATCCATGCTAACTGGAGAGGAGGGGGATCCAAGTAGGGATGGGTACCAAATTAGGTTTTTTTATAGGTACCATCCGAAGTCTGTCAAAAGCACCGGGTACCGATTCACGTAAAATCAAAAGGTGCCATGTTTAGGTACCTAAATGCATCCTTGTGACTGTGAGGGAGTGGAAGAGCAGGTGATTTTCCATGCTGGACATAAATACAGCATTACAAGGTTATATATTGAAAAATAAACATGTTAAATTAAAAAAAATATATTAATTTTATTATTTAAAAAATTGCTATTTCTTACCACATAAACACAAAAAAGTACTGAAAATTGGTACTGTTGGGTACCAATACCAAATACCAGTACCGTATCGTTTCAAATGTGAAAGGTACCCATCCCTAAATCCAAGTAGGGTTGCAAAATTCTGGGAATTTTCAAAGTCGGACACAGGAATTTATGGGAAGTATGTTGCAGCAGGATTTTGGCCAAAAGAGCCACATTTAATACAAATTCACTAAGAGCTTGTAACAACATGACCCATCTTGAATTGTCTTTATAACACTCAAAGGGGAAACTTGCAGGAAACTTCGAAACCCTGTTGACAAAGCTAATATTAGTAGACAAAAATAACAATATTTATTGAATGAAACCAATAGACTCCTGGGATACAATATTTAAATAAAGAAAAGTTTACCACTTGATCAAAATAAATACAATGGTCCCCTGCGCTCCTGGTGCATACTGACAGTCTAACATAAAAATCAGCCTGAATAATGCCCCCAAACACAGTCTTTTCTACTGCTAAATAATGTTCAAATCTAAACCTAATGAAAATTAACCCGCTTGTCCCTTTTGAGTCGGTTTAAAATGTCTTTTGCACAGTTTTTGTCCATGTTGCCCACAACGGAAGAGACAATGAACTGGGATCTGCTGGGTTGTTGGATTGGCACCTTAAAGTAACCACCCTCCGTTTCGTTATTTTTAAGTTTATTGCTCCTTATTCCAGACAGCTTGTTACTTTTTCTTTCCTTTCTCTTTTTTTTTCAGGCCCTTACTCCAGGCATGCCTTTTCCATTGTCTCTTTTCCCTCGTGGTTCTCCTTTCCGCCTCTTTCCTGACGTCACATCCTCCCTTTATAATTTCGCCCTTATTTTAATTTTTTACTCGTACACAAACTCAGACATAGCGACAATAGTTACCCCAACCTATATTTCCATTTTTCTTACATGGATTCATTTTTCAACACACTGCAAACCCCCCCTTCATTTCGTTGATTCATAAATTTTACTCACTGTAATGTTTCTCTTATTTGATTAAATTTTCTTTTTTGGTGATGCTGTCACAAGCTGCCATTTCAAGACGGCATTAGAGGACACACCCCCTCACATATGTCATGTGAAGACTGTAGAGCAGAGGTACCAAACTCAAACATGACATTCGTGTGCACCTATTAGTGTTACTGTTTTATTTAGTAACATAGCAAGCATAGTTTAACAGAGCTTGATCACCCACAGACCATAGACTGTATAATTAATTGACGTAGTCTCCCCAACTTCACTCGTCTGTTTCTGAGACTTCCTGTACTTCCCGAGCCAGCATCAAAGAGACACTTGAGAAACAGCAGGTTTTGCTACTTCTGCATTGTCTCGTATTCTCAGACTAGAGGTTGCTGCTTGGCAGAGACATGTCAATAGCGTTAATAGTGGCTTGAAAACTTTGGTTAGCCCTTAGCATCCATTAGCACACACGTGTATGAAAATTTTGCCTCCATACTTGGACAAAAAAATTAAAGTAACTACATTTTGCGATAAGTGTGTTGGTGTGTTGGTGCTGTTTTGGATATTGTTTTACGGACAGCCTCTTTGGTCCTGGTGTTGATGCAACGATGCATTTAGTGTAGTCAACAGAATGAGACAGCAAATCAAAACAGCCTGTTGGTACAGGGCAGACCCTGGACAGAGGCCCACATACATGGATTTTCTCACATCAGTGTTGTTTTGCTTTTACCATTTAATCACATTAAAACATAAAGCAGCACATCTAGCCCTTAAACCCTCTCAGACTTCCTCAGACTCTGGTTTGATTTTAGAACCACACAGATGGTTAGAGACCGACGACTTGTCAAATGTCTTTGTTGCAGTGTGTCTCTCAGACAGAGGTGAAGGAGAGAGAAAGAAAGGAAGGGAAAGAGAGATAGACAGGAAGAAGGAGAGCTGTAATTTAGCTGGCTGACAGAGGAAGTGAGATCTCTTGGGGGTGTGTGAGTGTGACAGTCCAAATGAATAGAGACATCAGTGAGTGTGTGTGTTTGTGTGGACATGAGGAGGGATCTGTGCGTGGTGTTTTACTCACCCTGTCAAATCCAAGACAGCCTTAAGTGTTTTTATCAACCTTCCTCCTCCTTCTTGTCTCTGTCACAGCTCTGGTGGGTAAAGTGTGTGTCTTTGTGGATCTAGTGACTGCCAAAAGGGAAAATGCAACAGGTAGGTGGTGGTAGCGGCGTCTGCACAATCACACGATAAGACAGTGGAAAGCCCGTACAGGCACTTCCAACACACATACTTATTCAGTACAGTTACAGGCCTACTTTATCTACCAACAGATTCAAAAAGTTGATATCAGCCATTTTTAAGTGAGCCAAGTACAGAAAACCACATGATAAATGGAAACCTATCTCAAGTTTTAAAATAAGTGGTTCTGTTTATATTTCTGTGCGATGGTCAGTGCAAAAAAAACCCTCAAATTCACTTTAATAAAAAAAATTATACAGGCACTCTGCATAAGATTATTGGACTCAGCGGACATTTCTCTGCAACATACAATCTCTCCATGGTTGTTTCTGTGGCTTTTGTGGTCTTTTAATAGACTTCAAATGAGGAAGTAGCAAAGTGTGTGTCACAGCTTCAATGACAACAATGGCAGCTGTTACCAGTAAGAGGATGTTCAATCTCTAAGCTGTTGATGTCATCGGGTTTCAACAAAGCTTCATTATTTGCTTCAAGGCTTTTTAAAATCCAGTCACTGTGAAAAAAAAAAAATCAATTTAAAAAATGTAGATACTTTTGGGAAGTTTTCTTGTTGGGGATGTCCTGATCCTGATCTCAAGCACCGTCTTTAAGCACATAAGCAGCAGAATGCACACATGTGAGTGGCTTAGTGTAACCATATGTTTAGGTTCACTGTACTTACTTACCATGAAGATAAAGACAGGAACATGGATGTAAAACTCAAGCTACTGCATAATCTTTATTACAGGAACAACATGTGTACAGCCAGACCGATTACAAAAACCACCACTTTACAGCAGCCTATATTATCCCTTCAGGGACATGTTGATCCAAAAGGCAAAAACATACAGAAACAGTCTGTTACATTAGCATTAGCTTAGCAACATCATGGCTATAACATCACTTGCGGGGAAATGTTTTAAAAGTCCCATATTATGCAACAATCACTTTATTAGGTCTTTAAGTGAAATTTGTGGGTCTTTGGCTTTCCTCCTAGCCCACAAAATGTGATATTTAATGACAAAACCTGTATTTAGTAGTGCTTGTGAATATAATGTCCTGACCTGAAACAAGCTGTTTGGATTTTGGGGATTTGCCGACGTCCGTGATTCCCTTTTTTGACCAATCAGGAGCAAGTCTGACCTGATTGGTCCACTGGAGCAGATACCCCCGAACCCCTCCCCATCCACTCCCCTCCCCAAGAGCCATCACTGCTTTGTTTTGGTTGTTAACAGCCATATAGTTCCATGCTCAATCTTCCCATCTTGGAAGATGACAAGACTAAATTGCTAGAGTTAAATTATCAAGGAAATATGCAGCTACACTCAGTTAAACTTTGCATGTATGTGCTAGTTACTTCACGGCCGACTGCTTTTCCAACTTTGGACAGTACAACAGAGGGCTAGCAGATAGACTGGTCTTGAATCCAGGCGCATTACCAACCATCCGCCAACAAACCTGATTTCAAATTTGAGTATTTTAGATGCTGTGTGCTGTGGAGCAGATGTAAGAGCTTTTCCTCAGTGTCCCTCTGTCTCTGTGTTAGCTTCAGGATGCTAACTTTAGCTGCGGTTAACTTGTTGTTTTAGCCTGTAATGTTACGGTAAACGAGCTTCACTGTTTTCTAAACATTGTGCACTCGGAGCTCGTGGCGCCACTCTCAGTGACGCTGAGGAGCGGAGCGGTATCAACGGTGGCTCATTTACATATGAAGGTCACGCCCACTAAATCAGACCGTTCTGAACAGAGGGGCTATGAGAGCCTGGAAACAATGCTGCTGTGCTTGATTTATTGGCTTTTTGGACCAAAACATGTTACTACCATTTCATGAAGACATCAATGATTCATATTAAACGGCAGAAAAGAAGCATGATATGGGACCTTTAATCAAGAAATTGAAGAAAGTTGATCTGATATACGATATTTAGCAACTTTTCAGACCCTTCTAGGTGCTCTTTAAAAAAAAAAAAAAAAGTTTGGAAACTGTGACGTGAAAGCACGTATCAATCTTCGGCCTTGTTTACAGTTTTTATACAAAACGCTGAAACGCAGTGTAAAAAATCTTTTTGTACAGAAACACTGAGAGACTGAAAACGCTGTAGTAAGCCTGCCAGGCATGTAGTTGGCGCTACAACTGTCTTGTCCAGAAGCTGCTTTAGTAGAGTTGGGCCGATCACCTGGTGTATTGGTGAATGCTAAGTGAAGAAGTGGAGCAACAGATGCAAATTTTGTTAAGACAGTCAATAGATTCAGCCGATTGAACAGCACAAGCACAACACGGTAGACCATGACGATTGTAACAACAGTACTGTTGTTCTGTTATATGCGCTCGCGCAGAGCATGGTGTGACATCAGCTTTTCCACTGAAAAGGCCAGCTTACTGTTTACACGGCAACGGTGGATGAATGTAACAATATGACTGGAACTTTTTCTTCTCTCCCCTTTTCTGTCCTATCCTAGAACTCCTCCTTGGAGTAGAAGTTTTGTGAAGTATCATATTTCCTTCAGTGTCAGGGTTGGAAGTTATAACCTGCCAGACTTTTGGCCTCAGCCTATGCTTTGTAGTCTCACTGTACGTCAGAAAGTTTGTGTGAGCTCTTCACACTCACAAGCAAACAGAATGAACATTACATTTCACATACTGTCCTTTTTCACCAGAAATTATACTGTATACACAGCCTTACCAACCAAACACATAAAGTCATCAAATTATAATGTTGTTTTTGAATGTGGCTAAGTTTAAAATTAAGTTATAGTTGTTTTTGTTCATTGTAGTTGCTTCATGCTGTGAACTCTGTTTATTATACCGAGCATCAGGAAACTCTTAGTATGTCTTACTCTCTGTCACGTTATGTGCCGTTTCTCAGAAGTGTAACTTTATTAGAATAACTTTTTTTTGTCTTGTCTTTAATTCCTTCCTCTTTTTTAAAGGCTTTTCTTTGTACGCAGTTCCCTCTTGCTTCCTCTTTCTTCAGAAATCTTGTCATTTTACCATCATTTATTTCAGGACAGGGCAGCAGAGAGTGATAATGAAGGGTGGGTGGTGTGACCTGATGGTGCTGTTAACTACTGCTTTTACATTGTTCTTGAAAAAGCACTCTTTAACAAGTTGAAAAACAAAATGTTTTGCTGCGCATTTCCCCCATTTTATTTGCCTATTAATGTTTTTACATACTAAAATTAAGCACCATAAACAATAAGCTAACCCCTGGGTGACAAAAATCTTTTGTGAAATGAAAAATCAGGATCAACTGTACTTTGAGATGATGAACCTAATGACTTCATTTATTTATTGCCCAGAACATAAGTTAAATTCTAAAAGAGCTCATAATTTCTGTCTGACATTATTTCTGCAGTGATCTGTACGTTTTCTACTTATTAGAACTGCAACAAAGGCTCACATACCATGTGACCTGTGGCTGTCTTAGTCATATAAATGTTTCTTCTGTCTCCTTCAGTGATGATCTTCATGAATGAACTGTTTACTTTATTGTTGTCTCAGAGTGGCTACAGGCTTTTGTCTGTTCTAAGAGATTTGTTTGGTCTGGACATCGAGGTTTACAGGAGGGTTTCATCAGAGGGTGGCCAAAATGATACACGATATATGTTCTTGTTGGTGGTAAACATTGACTGTATACACTGGACTGCGTGGATCCAGCATTTACCATTGTACGGTTTAAGGGTCAAATACCCCTGTCACAGGCGCCGCCATTGGCAGCTGTTGTGCATCCAGAGTCTGTGCAGTAGAGGCTATGAGGGACTTGTACAGAATCTGAGTGGAGCCAGGTGAGGAAAGTAGTTTTTTTTTCTTTTGAGAGGCTTGGCTCTCCCTCCCAAGATATTTTACAACCCCCCCCCCCCCCCCCCCCCCCCCCCCGCAAAAAAAAAAAAATACACGAGAACAGCAGCTGTTAATCATTATTAAAAATGACGTTAAGCCTTGTTTTAAACTCCTGTAACTTCTGAAATCGAAAACTTTTCAGAAAAAAAAAAGAGGACTTGAATACGAGGTAGCTTAATAATATCTTCAAATCACCGTAACAATCGCACGTAAGAAACATTTCTACGAGGTGTATTAATTTTTTACAGTTTGACCACAGCCCGTCTGGAATGACTGGAGAGATGGATTTTTTTTACCTGTACTGCTGCCAGTCACCAGGGGGAGCAGTTTTTGTGGTGACGTCACTTTGAGCCGAGCAAGATGACGTCCATTTTTTTTTTAACAGTCTATGGTGGTAGCACTTATGTTTTATGACAAAGATAGAACTAATCCTTTTTGGTTGCTTTTTAAGCACAAGAGGGAGTGCTGTTGTGCTGAATATCAGCATTGGTGTGATTTGGTCGTGGACACAAGTGCCACAGACAAAATAGTATATCAGGGTCCAGTCATAGACTGTATATAGAGTGGACAGCGTGGCTCCGCTATTTATCATTGTACAGTTTTGAAGCCGAAATACCCATTGGCGCCATTGTCTGCGCTGAAGAGACTGAGAGGGATTCTGAAAGAATCCGAGTGGAGCCCGGTGACAAAAAAAAAACAATATTTTTTTGAGAGTCTAATCACTTCTTGACTCTACCTCCCGACATATTTTACAATCCCCGAAAAAAAAATACACAAGAATTGCAGCTGTCAATCATCACTAAACATGACGTAAAGCCTTGTTTTTAACCTCTTATAACTAATAAAATCGAAAACTTTTCAGAAGAAAAGAGAACTTGAATACAAGGCAGCCTAAAAATATCTTCAAGTCACCACAACAATTGGACGTGAGAAACATTTCTACCAGGTGTAAACAATTTTTAAGGTTTGACCACAGCCCGTCTGGAATGACTGGAGAGATGGATTTTTTTTACCTGTACTGCTGCCAGTCACCAGGGGGAGCAGTTTTTGTGGTGACGTCACTTTGAGCCGAGCAAGAGGACCCCCTTTTTTTTTGACAGTCTATAGTGGTAGCACTCATGTTTTATGGCAAAGATACAACTAATCCTTTTTGGTTGCTAATCAAGCATTGGTGTGATTTGGTTGTATGCACAAGTGCCTCAGACAACATCATATATAAGGGTCCAGTATGGGTGTTCGTTGTTAAGATACTGAGCTGGAACCCAATAACACAAAAAAAATACAAAAAACATTCAATGTATAAATTGGTGAGGCATTTTAATGACCTCCCCAATCGGTTACCATAGTTACACTTCTCTTGTGAGAGTAAATCACCATGGGCTACGAAAAAAAATCAAAAATCAAACAAAAAGTGAATGAAACCTTGTAATGTATCCAGTCCTTAGCTAATGGTGACCACACAACGAAGTAAATCAGAATAGTGCTGAACATCTGCTTTACTTCCCTAAACACTCTAAGAATAACTTCTGAATGAATGAAAGAACAGAGAGTAATACTGCCTTGTTAGCAAAATGCTTATAATGTGCATATAAGGTTGCTTTCCTTTCATACCAGCCTCAAAAAACACGTACAGAGAGCCACACACACCTGAAACCTGGGTGTTGACAGGTTTAGTAAGAAGTTGTTCCATGAATGTGTTGAAAATAGTTAAGAGTCCAAGCCAACACCGAACCGAGAAAGAAAAAATCACCACTGTTCGCTTTTTGGAATGATCCCTCATCCCTGAAAACTAAACAAATCCCAAACAGTCTGTGCCTGCACACCTCCACTCAGCGAGCATGCTTCCATTAGCTGGATGATGCAGGCAGTGGGGATGAATGAGCCATTCTACAGGCTGATCTGATCTCAGACTAGTTATCAAGCCTCCTACATGTGGTCCAAACGAATCTGCCTGATGAAGGCTGATCCCAGATCTGAGCCAGGAGGGGGTCATAGTGCTCCTAAACAGGAAGTGGATGAGATCAAACGCACCAATCAGATTGCGGTGTGGGGAGACTAAACATCATCACCCCACAGGAAGGAAGTAGCTATGTCTGAATTACACAGGTTAGCATGAGTGTGTGTGTATGTGAGTGAGTGTGTCTGATTTACACAGACCAGCGTTTACAACCCACAGCCAAATATTTACTCCTATACAACTGCCACCCTCTAACACAAAGCTATGATTAAGGTGAGTGGGTATCTTTTGTGTGTCTGGAGTTCCAGAGGCTGTGTGTATGTTTGAAATGTTAGTGCACTGCATAAGGATATATGTATGTGTGTGTGTGTGTGTGTGTGTGTGTGTGTGTGTGAGAGAGAGAGGGAGAGACTGGTGGTCCTACAGGGACCACCTTGGTGAACAATAGCTTCTTTATTCCACTGGAACGTTTGAGTGGACCCTGTGTCTCAGAGCAGCCACAGGATCACACACAGCCAGACAGGAAACTCTCATATCCACACACACACACATGCACTAACTTACTCACACACACAGTTTTACACAACCATGCATGGCATGCGTTTATTCAGTAACTCTTTCCAGGTATCCAGGGGAAAGTTTTGTGTCATTTGTGTGTGTTTTTGTGTTTTGTGGTTCGTCAGGTAATTTGGGCCACTGGGCTGCAGCTTCAGACACTGTGGAATGTGGTAGTAGTTGGTTACACTTTTAGTGAAAGGGTGCAGGGAGGAGGAAACCAAACCAGACACCTCTTTGGAAAGACCAAATTCATCTTGAAACCATGGCTTGATACCTTCATGTCACTTAAATTGTGACAAAATATGGATATGACAACAACTTTTCCCTTTTCAGTGAGGTAAAATGATCAAAATGCTGGCGCCCATGTTGATATTTTAATTGAAAAGAAAAAAACAACAAAAAAAGGAAAAAAAATACATTTTAAGGGGCTTTGTGGATTTTCTGAAATAACATTTTCATTTCCCATGGGTGCAGCACTCACTGTAGTGAGGGCTTGACTCTCAACAAGGCGTGTGTTTGTTTCGAAACAAATGCATGAAAAGCAGATTTTCTATTCAACACTTTTCTTCATTCAAGACAAATTTGTACAGGATAAAAAGTGACTAGATATTAGTGTGGTCTTCTAGAATTATTGAGTGTGCGATCCAAGGATTGTCAAGAATCTGAAAAAGTCTGAAAAGTTTTATAAACAGTTCAGTTCTGAGGCCGGCAGAGTCTGGCTAGAGATTTGGAGCCGTGCAGGGCTGGGAGCACCAGGCGTCTTTCACAAGCAGAGCGTATTGGGCAAGAAGGAGTGTAGACCTGGATGAGGGACCCTTACGTAGGCAGGAGCCGTTCTTGTCAATGTTTTGTAAGCCAGAAGAAGAGCTTTGAATTTGATTCGAGCTGCTACTGGGTGCCAGTAAAGAGAGCTCAACAGCTGGGTGATGTGTGCTTTTTTGGGCTGGTTAAAGACCAGACGTGCTGCTGCATTCTGGATTATCTGCAGAGGTTTAAATGTACATGTAGGGAGGCCTGCTAGGAGGGAATTGCTATGCGTGATATCACAAGGGCCTGTACCAGAAGCTGCGTGGCCTGTTGTGTCAGGTATGGTCTGATCCTCCTGATATTATAGAGGGCATATCGACAAGACCAAGCGATCAAGGCTGCATGAGCTTAAAGCTTATTACCAAACTGCTGTTAAACAGTTAAAAACTTCTAGTTTGAATAAATATCAACCTCAGTCATTGCATATGTACACATTTTATATCTTTTGTTCAAAACATTACCAGTCTTATCCCATAGTAGGTCATGCAGTTTATTATTTAGCACTGGTATCGGATCAGTATTGGGATCGGTTGATACCAAAAGCCCAGGTATCTGTATCTGTTTCTATGTCGGGACCAGAAAAGCTGGATGGGTGCATCTCTATCTACCAAGCCTTTGCAATGTGTTTCCATTTGATTCCAAGACTGTCTGATTAAAAGTTCAGCAAGGGACCTTAACCAATTTGAATCAGATTCATTCTCTTTTTGGGTCCACTGTGGCTCATTGTTTGTAAAGCAGGGTGGCCTGTGAACCTCAGTGTGGTTCTGATCCCTCTGTCTGCCTCTCTCTTGCCTGAAACAGATAATTACTATAGGTTTGCCATCTGTAACTGTCCCAATTCCTCTTCTTGATTGCATTGAGCTCCAAATGACCAGATGTTTCATCACTATTATGGCATTAGAGCTGAGCTCAATAGGCAGATGTGTGTCTCTCTGGGCTGATTGTTGTCATGGAAGAGAATGTTCTGATTACCTCCTCTGATTAGGCCAATGGACCGCTAATCCTTCTGTTAGCTGCTCCAGATCCAGGAGGGCAGCCTTACCCCGCACCTCTGAGAAATGAAGCAGGTTGGAGAACTTGTGAATTCACAATCACACAAAAAACAATCAGTGAAAGGACAAACTGTTACAACAGCTAACAACAGCTGTTGTAAATAGTAAATCAAGTTATTAACGGCGTCTGCTGCTTTTTCTGACTGATAATAATCAAAAAACACACATGAACAGCATACACACACACAAACACACACTCTCACACACAGTAGTTGACAGAGGTCTGATGTCATGGTTTATAATGTGAGCTTGGCCACTCATCCCAAATGTCATGTTTATCTGATCCGTATTAAAGACTTTGTGACAATGGAACAGATGGGGCTGCCTTTTGTCCTGCAAGTACACACAGGACACACACACACAGGACACACACACACAGGACACACACACACACACACACACACACACACACACACACACACACACTAACACACACACACACACATATATCCTTTCTCTATCTCTCTCTTACCCTCTGAGTCATTTGAGTTGGGTTAAGGTTATGTGATTGTGTGCCGCCAATGCAACGGGGCCTGCATGCTCTCAGCTTGTCAAAAGGTCAGGGTAACACTTGTACTGGACCATTTGGCAAAACCCTAACCACGCCATGCATGGATTTACAGTATTCAGATTTTAAGTAAATACATTTTATTTTTGAAAATACAAAAACGAATGCTTTAAGGGAGATTTTCTAAATATGAAACAAGTGCTCATTGGAAATACAGCTGCAAAGATATTCAACCTCCATTTGAAACTACGTTCGTAGGAAACATTTCCAAAATTTCTCGTCAACAATAAATGAAACAAAATCAGGGCTTGAAGACCTCCGGCATAGTGCCGGAAATCCGGCGTAGACAAACCTGCCAGATTGTGAAATCCTGCAGGTCGGTCTGGCTGCCCTCCGTTGATTTCACTCGATCGAGTTCCGACTGAACCAGTCAGGAAAGAGAGGCGGGAGCTGCAGAGTGCAGCTCCCGCCTCTCTTTCACAAACAAGCAGCAGCGGCCCAAATCCGCTACGTCATACCGTGGCTTGATGCGTATTGGTCTATGATGAGTGTGACTGGCAGAACGATCGTCCAATATGGCACTGTCCGTCTAATTTGTCAGATAAATGTGCTTCGTGAAGAGAGTAATTAATGACGGAGGCGGAGAGCAGAAGCGGAGTAGCAACCCCTTATAATGAAGCAGTGATATTGAGAGATGTTTTTGGACAACAAAGAAGCTTGGCTTCAGAGAGCAAGTTTACCACGTAATCGGGATACCCGCTCGAAAACTGCGCCGCCAGCGAGTCTGTAATCACGCAATCGGGCGCGCATGGATGTATTTTTCATCCATGCGAATTTCAGTAAAACCGTCACTCCTACTAGCGACTTCGGCGGGTTGAATTATTTAATTGTAGTTTTCTGAAACGGCATCTAAAATACTAAACCCATTGCAGTATGAGACTACGACACCACAACTCCCACGAGCACTGCCTGCACACAGTGTTTGCTCATTGGTCCATTCGCAAAGTCTTCTACTGAGAGGCGCCCCAGACGCGCTGGTCTTCAGCCTTCGTCTCGGACACTGTGACAGCTCCCGGTGTTTAGCGCCTGATAACGTGTTTTAAAACTTCCTCGCGTCTTGTTTGCTCTCTATGGTAAACGGATTCCGGGATTTAAGTCACAATCTAGCGCCAAATATTCCGTAACTTGTTAAAAGTGAGGACATTTATCAGATGGAGCTCATTTAAGCTCACAGTGCACCGTTCTCACCAGTAACACTCACCTAGAGCAGGGGAGGAGGAGAAGACAGGAGGACACATAGAGAAGTGAAACTGATCATAGATATGAGAAGCCGTAGGAACAGTATTTAAACCTCCTAATAAACAAACATTTTAAAAGTTATATGTAAAAAGTTCACTCTGGAAATACTGTAAACAAACCAAATCATTCTAAATAAATGAAACTTGTGGTCCAGTGTGACTTATGTAGGCCTACGTTATTTTCGTCTTCATGACGCATTTTTTTGACTGATACGACCTCAAAAAATGTATGATAGTACTACGAAGTGACTTGTAGTCCAGAAAGTATGGTACTAGTTTATTAGTGAAAAATTGCTGTTGTAAATAAATATTAAAGTAGACAGTGTTTCTAGAAAGCTTTTTTCAGTTTAGTTTTTATTTTTTCAATTAATCTTCAACCTTCACAACTTTCATTGAATGCAATATTATGCTCCTCTTTTAATTACTTTGTTTCAATAGTCTGCATATTTTCATATTTAAGGAGCACAACCATTTCAGAGCTGAATACCTGATTTAGGTAGTCTTTATTTGAGTGTGCACAGGGGTCATTTATATTTAAAAAGGTTTTAAATCTATTTCAGGTAAACTTTAGCATTTCATCATCCGCCTTGATCATATCAAACATAATTATCCAACAACAAAATTGTGGACCCTACCAGAAGCGATGGCCACAGGTACTTATGCTGTATGCTGACTGACCGTTTGTGTGAACAAAAAATTAGTGTTACTGTGTTTAATGTTGTTTTTATTATTATTATAATTATTATTATTATTAATAAAAACAATATTAAACGCAGTAAACACCCCCCCCCTGCTTTCAGGCACAGGATTTTTTCCTGCTTCAAGCCCTGCAAAATTCAATAGCTAGACTCAATCAATAATTGCATGTTTTGTCTTCAAATTTACAAAAAATTAGGGCTCGACTGACTATCAGCTGGGCCGATTATCAGGGCCGATATTAGGCATTTTAAGGCATATCGGCTTCTGCCTTTTTTTAATTTGATAAGACAATTTAAAACTGTGTTGTTGCCACTTCTCTGTCTGCAGTCACTACTCAGTCCCCAGCACTGTCCCACCCACAGTACCATCTGATTGGTTACAAGCAGAGCCATGGCTTGGGAAAGAGACAATCAGCAGTGCAGTTATTACAGTTATTGCAGTGACACTGAAATTTTGGAAATCTTTATTTACTGTAGAAAACTTTAGCTATTTATCTTTTTAAAGTTTCATTTAACTTTATAAAAAATGCTGCTAAGCCTGGGAGCTGTTTAATTAATTCATGCTTAAAGGATAAGTTCGGTTTATACAGTTTTTACATTGTTTATAGAATGAAGTAGAACAAAATACTCACCCAGAAGGCTTTCCTGATCCAAGCAGTGCTTGGGGAGATAATTAGATCCAAAATAGACAGCGCCGCTCCTAAAACTGCATTAATCGTCCAAAAACTCATGTTTTTCATCAATATTCCATCATGGTCCACTCCGGGTTAGTCCTCTGTTGCAGTCTGTGTCACTCCAGACAGCGCTGTGTGGCTGTACTGACCTCTGAACTGACGAAGACTTTGTTTATGTTTGCCCCTCAAAGAATAGAGTCAGCTCTCCAGAAAGTACTGGGCATGCCTGGAGAAGACCATGATGGAATATTGATGAAAAACACAAGTTTTTGGACGATTAATGCAGTTTTAGGAGCGGCGCTGTCTATGCCACGATGGATCCCATTATACGGACGTCCGCTGCACGATTTTGGATCTAAATATCTCCCTAAGCACTGCTTGGATCAGGAAAGCCTTCAGGGTGAATATTTTGTTCTTCTTCATTCTATAAACAATGTAAAAGCTGTATGAACCGAACTTATCCTTTAAAGGTATTTGAATAAAGTTAAGTGTTGGAGATTATATTGTTCAGAATTTTGACACTAATATTTTCACCTTGACTGCAAATTAATATCGGCTTCAAATATCAGTTATCAGCCTCCTTGACTACAAATAATTGGTATCAGCCTGGAAAAATCCATATCAGTCTATCTCTACAAAAAATGTTGCTTTTAATAATTATTTTAGTCTCAAAATGCTTCAAACCCCTTCAGTAATTAGCCCCTTTTGCTGATACTGTGTCCAGCAAACGTAATACATAGACAGACACCATCTACTGGCAGAAATCCTCAGGAGCTTAACCCATCCTTCATGGGCAATCACCTCCAGTTTATTAATATTTTCACGTTTGTGTTCTGCATCCCCTTTCTTCATATCCCACCTCAGATCTTCTGTAATTTTAAAGTCAGGGGACTACGATGGCCTCTTAAAAATCTTGCAGGACTTCTGAGTGAAAGCAAAGAAACCTACAAATGCCAAACACTCATGAGAACTTCTGCAAAGTGTCAGGAAAAACTTTGTGAAGAGTATTTAATTTCCATTGCTGAAATAAAAGCTCTGTGTCCCTCTGTTATGTCCGCCAATATCAATATTGTTGTAATATAAATTGATTCAATGACTTATTTTTTTTACTTCAGTTGTTTTTGTTCTATACCTTTATTACAGAGAACAATGTGACTTTAAACTGCATGATTTTTAGTAAACTAGAAACTAGAAAAACTGGCATTTCATGTTAATGCAGTATGTGCACTTGCACTTAAAGCTAGCTGCATATGCTCTGATCATTCAGGAGGCATGTAAAAATGATTTGTTGCCAAGGAATCCTTCCCATCACCAGCTGTTTAATAGCCGACAGTGTCTCTTTCTCTGAGTTATACTTGAGTTAATCAATACATACTGACAAATCTATAAACCTCTGTTTTTTTTTTTACTATACCGAGGCTTTAGCTACTCTGTGTGTTCTCTGCGTTAGCATTGTAAGTGTATGCCTTTGTGTGTATCTGTTTACATTTACATTAAACCTGTTTGCATGTGTGCTCCTATTACTCTCTATGTGTTTATTTTTTGCTGTTGAATGCCATTGTGCAGACACAGTGGATAAGAGGGAGACCAGCTAGCTGCATAAAGCCACCAGACCAGCTCACCAGCAGCCAGCAGGCCCCACTCGGCATGCACCTGGCGTCCCCTCACACACAACACCATTATTAATTGCTAATACATATTTATGTGGCACAAATTTGCCATTTGTTTATGCATAAAATTATCAATAGCACAGGGCGCTTAGCCAGAGAAAATGGTGACCTTTTTAAAGAGTAATAAATGAAACCGTGTGTGTATGTTTGTGTACTTGTGTGTGTGTGTTTGCGTGTTACCTAATGGCTAATGTTTTAAGAGGGAGGTGTTGGGATGGAACAAGGGGGAGAGGGTGGCTTTTTTTGGGCTGGACGTGGCAGTGAGGCAGCTGAGGACTGCCAAGAGTAGATCCACTGATCTGGATGTTTACCCACAGTTTGTATTTCACACAGGCAATGTTCTTTGTCCTCAGCTTGATTAGCTGTGTCCATGTTCAGGGTCTGCACTGGATGTGCCCAAGAGGATCACATTTGTGTACATACATTTGTGAATTATCAGGTTGTTCCATCTTACGTGTGCACCCCTTTACTCCTTTGGAAGGTTAAGTGTACTAATAATTATCTTTCTACTGTACACCACCTGTTTTATACTTAAGACATGTTGAAAGAATAGTCAAACTTTACCCTCTACTGCATTATAGGATGACGGAGAACTGGTGGTGGTCAGGCTGGCAGTATAATTTTTAAGAAATACACAACATTGCCTAGAAACATGTTTTTAAACTTAAGATTATTTGATTTTTTTTGGTTTGCTTCCAGCAAAACCTGATGACCATTCAACATTCAGATTGGTGCTGTTTGATGCGGGTCTGTGAGAACTATCCATTCGGCATTGATTGCCCCGGTGGTCTTGGTTCTGTTTTTCTGAAAAAAATGTTACAATGTCCTGAGAGCACCATCTCCCACTGCTGTAGAGATATGACCCTTGCTCAGGTGTTTGTTTTGTAGCAAATGAATGAGGAAGAGGATGCAGAGTGACGAGGCATTGCATTTATATCTAGGGGGCATTTACATAACAATGGTTTAGGATTAAACACGAAGGTGTTGTTGTGTTTTGACCTTTAGCTGGCCTGCGTTGTAGCCAACCTGAAACTGAAACATTTAAAAACAGCCTTCAGAGTAAAAGGTTTTCTAACAACATTCTTAGTGAAAACCCTGGCAACACATTTTGAACATCGAACAGTTTTATTGTGGTAACTTAAATTGCCAGACAACAGCAACAGTAACAGTGGCTTGTGCTGGCGAATCTTTTGACTACCTGTCAATAAAATGTGCATCTGTTGCACCACTTCTGCAACAAGTGAAGACACATTCAATATATACACCAGATGTTCAGCCCACCTCTACTTTGGAGGGAGGTTGCCAAAATACACTTCTGTCTATCATCAACTACAGGCCTGGCATGCATACTACAGCATTTTCCATCCGTCAGTGTTTCCAGTTTAAATACAGATTTTTTCACGTTCTTTTTGGTGTTTCCAAGTGGAACATTGTTGTATAAATGACCTCATAGCAGCATGACACTATAGTTTAAAAGTGACAATGAGTAATCGTGTAATGTCAAATTGAACCGTAGTTTAAAGGTCCCATATTCTGCTCCTTTTCTGCAGTTTAATATGGATCATTGATGTCTTCATGAAATGGTAGTAACATGTTTTGGTCCAAAAAGACAATAAATCAAGCACAGCAGCATTGTTTCCAGGCTCTCATAGCCCCTCTGTTCAGAACGCTCTGATTTAGTGGGCGTGGCCTTCATATGCAAATGAGCCACCGCTGATACCGCCCCGCTTTTCCACATCACTGAGAGCGGCGCCACGAGCTCCAAGTGCACAATGTTTAGAAAACAGCAAAGCTCGTTTACCATAACATTACAGGTTAAAATAACAGGCTAACCGCAGCTAAAGTTAGCATCCTGAAGCTAACACAGAGACAGGGGGGACACTGAGGAAAAGCTCTTCCATCTGCTCCACAGCACACAGCATTTAAAATACTCACATTTCCAGGGTCGGAGGTTTGTTGGCGGATGGTTGGTAATGCGCCTGGATTCAGGTCTAGTCTATTCGCTAGCCCTCTGTTGTACTGTCCAAAGTTGGAAAAGCAGTCGGCCATGAAGTGACTAGCACACACATGCACAGCTTTACTGAGTGTAGCTGGCACATTTCCTTTATAAATGAACTCTAGCCACTTAGACTCGTCTTCCTCCGAGATGGGAAGCTTGTGCATGGAACTATGTGGCTGTTTACAGCCAAAAACAGAGCAGTGATGGCTCTTCAACTTTGGCATTCTCCTCCTGGAGAGGAGGTGGGGAGGGGGTTTGGGGGTATTTGCTCTGGTAGACCAATCAGGTCAGACTTGCTCCTGATTGGTCAAAAAAAGGGAATTGCTGACGTCGGCCAATCCCCAAAATCCAAACGGCCCGTTTTAGGTCAGAATTTTACACTCACAAACACTACTAAGTACAGGTTTTTGTCATTAAATATCACATTTTGTGGGCTGGGAGGAAAGCCAAAGACCCACAAAATTCACTTTTTATTTCATTGATGCTCTATCAGTCTCTGGTTTTGCATTCATCTGCTCTTCCGACTGCTTCCTTTTTGTACATGAACAAATGACAGAGCTTGCCCCTTACGTAGTCAACTCACTTCTTGCTGCTAAACTTTACTAGCTGGCGTTCTGTCATGAAAAGGAACTTTAAATCTGTCTAAAGTAAATGGATTCATGTTTTCCAAAATCTAACCCAACCACAGATATTGAGTACAAACATTTAGAAATAACCACTTTTGATTAAAACCTCATTTTAAATCCTGGACTATAAACAGGCAAGTAGGAGACTATTTCAAAATCACTTACCAAGTCTTCACAGTGTCTTTCAGTATGAGTATTTTTTCTGCCCCAACCACTGCTTGTCTGCACCATTTTATTACAACAACCAGACCTACTTGAGAAAACTTGACTTGGTTAAACCTGGCAGCACTGGACTCTACATCAGCTGGTTTTTGATTGGTTAGAAAGGTCTCGACAACTCTTCCCTTGTTACAGATAATAACCACTTTTTTGTGGTTGCAGTACACATGTAGCTCCTCTTGTCAGGTTTCTGAGCCTCCACGTGGTTTAGCATGAAAATCAGACATGGAAGGAAATAGACGTCTGTATGCATATGTCTGTCTCTGTCAGGTGTGCCCCAAAAATGGTAATCATGGCAAAGTAAAGAAAGGAACTGAAGTAGAGGCAGACCAGGAGGGTGACCTATGGGGACCACCTGCCTGAAAGGGATGCAGGGTTCAAAACAGGAGCAGTTTAGACAGTGTGTTTGATGAGTAAGCAGCTAAGAAGAGCACCAGAAAGTGCTGCCATTCAGCTTGAAAAATTCTTATATTCTTCCATGGAAGATAAACCATAGCAGCACTGTAGGGTTTACAAAGTGGAGTTTCCTGCTGTAACTGAGATACCTCTTAGCTAGGGCTGCACGATTATCGCTATCGCAATCGCAATGTCAGCACATGCAATTCAGATTTTTCTCCATGATAACCAAGCAAGTAGACTCATCATGACACAATTTTTTTTATTAAATCGCAAGCACAATCTCAATCGCAATATTGTCCACCTAATAGCAAATCGCACCTTTTCCCCAAATCGTGCAGCACTACTCTTAGCGCTGTGGGGCAGTGTAGAAAGTGAAAGCCTGTCAGGCCCATTGTCACATATTCTTGTTGAAAACAGAGACAGACCCGCAGCTTGTTGTGTAGAAAAGCTTTTTTATTCAGAAGATAAAAGAGGTCACTTAAAAGAGGTTTAGGGTAACCATACACAACATCAAAAACCTTGCATGATCCCATAAGACCTCAAAAACACATGCTAGACAACTTTTAGATCCACAGACAAAAGCTTGCATGATCAAACTTGACTTTCAAAGTCAAACAAACATGGAGAGTTATCAAAGTTGTCAGCCGGCCGTCCTGTCGTGTGTTCTGTCATGCAGCAGCAATAAACGGGGAGAAGAATATACATAAATAATGCCACAAGCTTCTCTTCTTTTTCTATTTTCCACTTGGCTTTGGGTGCAGCCTTGTTTACATGCTCATGAGCTGCAAACATCAGGCCTACGTCGCTTCCCAGTCTGCTTCTCGCATTGCTCATTGCAGGCATTCCTCAAAAACAATAAATGTAAAGCATGGAGACAGTTATAGCCCATCTAAAAGTATAACTTATGATTTCAAAATATTAAAAAACAAACAAGAATGTATTGAGAGGCACAACATCTTGACAATTTTCAAACCACAGCTAGAGACAAAGTGCAGCAAACAAGAAATGAATCAAAATGGTTAAACAAGCACAATAAGTGTTCCTCGTTGGTGTGCTTTAAAAAACAAAGGCAGCATCTTGTTTCCTCAGTGTTTTATTTTCCTTTGTTTGACTTCTTTGTGCAATAACAGAGACAGCAAGCAAAACAACAAGGAAAAACAACATTAACCTGTGTAATTTCCAACCTGGAAGACAAGGACAAGTGTCTTGAGAAGCTTTTTGAAAAAGGCAAGATTCTTGAAGCTGTGCGTACCTTGCATAAAAGACGTTACAGGGAATCACTTTGTCTTCAAATCTGAGTATTCAGTTATTGTCTGTGGCTTTTTACATTGATCTCCCTCTTTACTCTTTGCTTCCACCTTTTGTCTCTTCGTATAGTCATTGATTTATGCCTCTCTGCTTTGCTCTCCCCTGTCCTTCAGTCTGTCTGACATTTTTGTCTGATCCATGCTTTATGTTCTCTGTTCTGTTCTCATCACTCTGATATGTCTGTCGTGGTGTCATATCTGTTCAACATCTGAGGATGTTTTCATGAACCTGTTTATGAGCCTGGAATGATAAATTAAATTTCCCCTTGGGATTAATCAAGTGTATATGTAAATACAAAAAAAGAACTGCTAAACCTCTGTCTGCTTCTCTTTTCCAGGGTCGGTCGTCTGTCTGATGGGTACCCAGTCTGCAGCGGAGCCACCTCTCTCGGGACCTTTGTAGGTCAGCTGCTATTTTCATACCACTCACACACAAAAACATGCACATGCACACACCGCGGATATACTTGCTTTATTTAAGTATATAAGCGCTCAAGGGACCCTGCTTGTAGACAATGGCAAACACAAACACATTGAAATGGTTTGATGAACAGGCTCTGTCATGCTTTGCTCTCTTTTCTCTTTCTAAAACAATGCTCTGTTACCTCCCTCGCTCTGTAACCCAGCTTTTATGTGGCCTTCATGAGGTCACACATAGGGCTTGAGTCAGTTTCCATGACTACACAGTCAGCATCCAGCCAATCAGCATTCTCAGCTGGCCTCTCAGGGGCCAGTTGGCAGCTAGTAAGCATCATATCTGTATATCTGACATGGGGTGTATAGGGGTAGAGGGCTGTTTGTGTATGTGTTTTGGAGTGTGAAGGATTGTGCCGGCTCTTCAAATGTATCTCCTGTGGCACACTGATTACCCTAAGTACGAAGATGCAGGCCTCACAAAACAGGCCTTGTTACAGGTTATTTACACAGGAATGAATTTTTTGAGCCAGAATACAATTTGACAGTTATTTGGAAATACTTACTTTTCACAATATCACAAAAAAGATGCATATTTAAAAAATGACAGCAGCTTATCGTTTTTTTCCCTGATGCCTGTCTTTTTACTCCTTTTTCAAAGAACTGATTCTTATGTCTGACTGACTTGAGCGGTATCATCACCTTTGGAATAGGTTGTAATATTAGTATTTACAGCATATTTATTGTATTAGAGCACAATAAATAGCGCAGAGTTTACCTGTGAGCTTAATGTCTTCTCCTGATGAAAAAATGACGCCCCTCCACCATAGCTATTCCACAAACAGGACAGACTGGGTGAATAAATCAAACGTGTGTGTGTTTAGGTAACAGCTGACAGTTCTCATTGGATCGAGTCTGGAAGCAAACAGTGAAGTCAGTCTCATATTCAGCCCCTCAGAATTAAACTGAACACCAAACAACGAAGCAAACAACCACCTGTAGAAGAACATTAGCACTTAATACGATGGAGCTAATAGTTTAGGATAACTAGCTTAGCCAGTGCTGTTGCTCATGCTAATGCCAGCTGATGGGAAGTAGGATGATTAACAGTTAGCGTTTTCTTAACCTCAGACACAGGAAAATCATATTGAAGTAGGGCAGAGCACACTGAAACTGGTGGTTTAAAGCACCAGAGAACAGAGAAGCGCTGATCCAGATTGATGCATCTCTAGCCATTCTGCACTGCACATGAATGCAAAAAACAATCTTGTACAGAGCTACTATATGAATATGTACCCAATGGACTAGGGATGGGTACCTTTCACATTTGAAACGATAAGGTACCAATGCCCGATACCTGGCAATCGGTACTGGCACTCAACAGTACCAATTGTTGGTACTTTTTTGTGTTTATGTGGGAATAAATATCAATTTGTTTAATAAAAAAACTTTTTTTTCTTTTTTTTTTTAATGAAACATTTATTCTTCAATATATAACCTTGCAGTGCTATGTTCACGTCCACCATGGTAAATCGCCTGCTCTTCCATTCTCTCACAATCCCAAGGATGCATTTCGGAACCTTAACATGGTACCTTTTGATTTTATGTGAATCGGTACCCGGTACTTTTGACAGAATTTGGTCGGTACCAATAAAAGTACCTAATTCGGTACCAATCCCTACCATGGACTGTATAAAACATGTACGTAGTCACTGTGATGTCACCCATCTGTTCATGGTACTGTGAAATTAAGCTAATCTGCAGTTGCAGCCACATTAGATGTGACGCTGGCTGTTAGCTTCCTTTTGAAAAGCTACGTCTGTCTGTCACGTGACCTGAGCTGTGTCTCTGATGATCCTTAAAACTTCTAAAAGAGTGAGAAAGTATTCACTCATCGTGCAGTGTGTGCCAATAGTGAAATTGGTGTTTTAGACCTAAGCCGTTTTTTTTAACCAGGCTGTAAATTTGCTTTTTGATGCAGTAAAAGTCATTTTTTATGGCTGGGTGTGTAAATGACCTCTGGTCTCTTTGCAACCAGCCTCAAGCGGATACTTGATGAACAGAAGCTTTAGCACTTCCACATAGGCTTCATTTTTCTTAACTGGATGTTGCCCCTTGTATATAACCCACATTACTAGCGCCAGACTTGCAGAAACTTTCTTCCTTCTGCCGCTCAGTGTGGTGTTAATTTCTCGTAACATTCAGGGATCTGTATTCTTCAAAAAAAGTGTGCAGATCTGTCGCCATGTCAGCGATGTAAATCTTGAAACAAGCTTTCTTTTCTGCGTTCCTTTTCTGTCTTTATTCCAACTCTGAAGAGACCATGGTCAAATTCGGCATCACGATTTACGAGACACAAACCCACTGCTGCTTGAACACAACACACAAAACAGCAGGACCCAGTGGCAGGCAAAAACACAGAATTCTTCAAACAAAAACAAATTGAACCCCTTAATGAGAACTAAGAATTGCATCAGAAGTTCAGGAGTGAATGATAAAATAATAAAAATGAATGAAATCAAGGAGCACAGACCACATATTGAGTCACATTTTGCAGAAAGGATCGAAACTCCAAACAGGATTTGACTTTACTTTATAAAGATACATTTCAGGTGTTTCCAACAAGAGCTATTTGGTAAGGAAAATGCCAAGTCCATTGTAAAATACTGTATCTTTGCCTTGATAACCTAGAGAGCACAGTTGTGCGTGTTGCATCTTTGTAAGAATCCTGTATCTACTGCTGTATTGCTTAGCTGCTAAGAGGACTCTTCTATAGCCCCTTGTTTTCCCACTCAGGGGGTTGAACTTGTGTATGAGCTGGGACTCTGGGAGCAGGAGGGGTGAAAAAGGTAAATGGTTGGAGAACAGCATATGGAGGGTAGGGAGAGTGGGATTGTTTGTTTGGGAAATTAAAGCTGTGGGAGATAGGGACAGCAAAGGGCAGCTGAGACAAAAGAGACATATGGGATTCTGAAAACACTCTTTATGTTTTGGGCCTGAATGGTCAAATTGTCCCTCCATGATTATTTCTATGTACAACACATTAGAGGCACCGAGAGATAGGAGCGAGCTGAAGGGGTGTGTTGATGTGCCATATGTAGAAAGACTGAGGTGTGAGTTAGGGAGGTGGACATATGGCTACTGCCAGCTCAGAGACTCAGGACTGAAAGACCAGGAGACAATGAGGAGAGGTTGACCACGACAGTCTATGTTTGGTTGTGTGTGTGTGTGTTTACGAGAAGGCACAAGGGCAGGCCTGTTAGAAACACATGCATGCACAAACTTTTAGATACAAATGAATAACTGTACACAGCACACACTCATTAGCACATGTACACACAATCACCCAAACAGAGACACTTTGACAGAAACAGACTCTCAGTCACTGCTGTCTCTTCATCTGCCAGGGGGGCCATCCAGAAAGCCCTGTCCTCAGATCAGATCGTGTGGCTGTCTGTGCGCGCATGTGTTCTTTTTGTGCCTATCTGTCAGATACCACTGGGGCGCTATGCTTCACAGGGCATTATATTGTCTGACATATGGGTTTAGCTCCTCTGCCCTGTCCAGGAAACAAGGCCAAGCAGGCAGCCTCAGAGCACAGCCTTTGGTTTTGATGCCGTTTCCATCAAGTCCAGTTTTTTATGTTAGCAGAGAGAAACTGGGGTGCCCATAAAGATCGGCGAACAGGGTCACCGGCCCCAGTTCTCAGTCACTGTGTTGCCTCCCTGTTCAACATCTGGGCCAGTTGCAGATGTTGGGGACAGACTGTTTCCATGAGGCAAACTTACTGTGAACACTTCACCTAAATGATAAAACTTCTTCTTTAACCGTGCATTCTTTGAACAGCCGTCGCCCAGGACTCAACTTGTGAATGAAATACGTTAAAACCTCTTTGACTCTCTGAATGAGTTGAGGATGTTCTCGAAACCATTTCCTATCCCTTGACACATCTTTTTTGAAACTTTGTGTATGGTTTTTCCATGGGATCTGACTGGTCCTCTAAAGCCATGCCAAGAAGCGATGAAAGGCATTTTCCTCCGCAGCTTCACAGCAGGGGCTTGCCATTCCTGGTGCGCTGCTATTTTGCTCTGCAGCACAACAGGTCATGGCCAAATTGAGATGTTGCCCTCCTTGCAGTAAAAAGAATGTTATCAACCTTTAAATTTCAGAGTAAATTTATCGCCAGGGCTCTTATGTAGTTTGGTGACACAGTAATATCCAGCTCTGCTTTGATTGACCTCAGTAGTCTTCATCGTGCAGATCATAATCACACCAGTTTTAAATATTTTGCTTTGTCAAAACATATTCATTAATGTGATTGTACAATGTTCACATGTTTTCATGATGTTTGACATTTTTTTGTATTCAGGCACCAGTTAAATTTTACAGAGGTGTACACAACGTGGTGTACTTTTTCCTTTAAGTAGTAAAACTTTTTTTGGAACTTGCAGAAATCTTCATCAAGAAACAACTATGTCTAAAATGTTCAGTGAACTTGCTTTTTTGTAACTTAAATACAACTCAAAGCACTTTTACCATGTTCAAACTTGTGTATAGCTATAACAGGAGTAGGAATAGCATCTGTATTTATGAGTCTTTTTCTACTCTGGCAATACTTAAGGGTATCGATCTGTCAACCCTCTGATTGAAAAGTAACTGACAGCTTAGTTCTGCCTGATCCATGTCGAGTCTGTCTCCGCCCTCTCATTTCACCTGGAGTCATCACTGGTCTCAGTTGTGACCTGCCTGCGTGTTAGATCTGCCAAGCCAGAGCGCTCCTGTACACAAGACCATAACTTTTGCTGGATGTCAAGCACTGAACCAGGATTAAAACATCTGGTTGATTTTCAAAACAAAACCCTGTGTGGTGACCATAGACTATAGAAAACATGGATGTAGTCTCCCATGATGTCACCCAACTGTTTCTGAAACAGAAAATGACGCAAATTGGATATTGCTGCCATTTGCGGCGCCTGTCAGTCACATGACCTGAGCTCTGCCTCTGATTGGGTGAGCTCGCAATCTTAATATCCTCTGAACTGCCGAGTTAGAAAAAAATTCACCCCCCGTATAGTGTATGCCGATAGTAAAACCAGTGATTCAGACAGGGTACGTTTTCGGAACCAGGCTGTAAATAGGTTTATTTCTGCTTCTTTTGGCTTGGTGTGTTTGTGAGTTCCGGTACTTCCGGAGCCAGCCTCAAGCGGACACTCGAGAAACAGCAGATTTTAGAGCTTTTGCATTGTCTCATATTCTTAGATCGCAGGTTGCTGCTTGGTGGTGAAGCCAATTTGTATTCAACTAAACTACAACAACAAACTGTCATGAGTGGAGCCGGGCTTGGAGTTGTCAAGCACGTCAAGGATAAGATACAGCTTGCTGAGCAAGCATACAGCTGATGCAGAAAGCCAAACCAGGCTGGCTATTGGGCTGGACAATTTTGAAAAATAATCTAATTGCGAATTTTTTTGACCAATATTGGGAATGCCAGGCCTACATGTCATGTGTCCAATAACATATACCTTTATTTAATTATTACAATCACAGTAGAATATTGACTGATTGATATAACTTCAGGCCTTATAGACTTGTAATAAAATAATCACTAGTTACCTTAGATAAAATCAGAGAAAGGAACAAAGCACTGCAGAACGACAGGCCTGTTATGAAAAATAAAATAAAATATAAATATGAATCCTCTCATCTATGAGTATCACACTAAAGTGCAGAAATGTTAGTAAGACCAAATTTCTGGCTCAACCACTGAAATAAATCAACATGTGGAATGCACTTTTTTATAAAATGAAAAAGAAACACTGTGTGAACATAAATTTAAATATTAATTGTATAAAACTCTTACTGATCTCTTATCAGTAACAAAACACAAACTAAAGTAAATGCACTTTAAAATGATTTTTGTTTGTTTTTTAAATTGCAGCCTTTGTGATTCGAAAATTGCATTCTATTACATTTCAATGTTGGTCTCAATTCGATTAATTGTTCAGCCCTACTAGCTATTTGCGATGAAAAAGTCTGGACAACCCATGGAGTGACAAGCCTTCAGCAGTGATAGATAAATGGATGGCTCCAACATGCAGGCTGAGAAGCATTGTGGAGGTGAAGGCTCTGTTCGAAATAATTTTCTTTACATCAAACAACTCAACCACCATGTAACCAATTAGATTTCTTCATCAAAACATTGGAATTGTTGCATTATATTTTTGATGAAGACTGTTTTTAATTTAACAGCGTCATGACTTTGTTTCTAAGTTGGTTTGTACATCATGGACTTATCTGAGTCAAAGACTCAGGGCATTGACCCCCACATTAGCCCTTGCTTTTTAACGTATTGAGTTTGTGTGACAGAGTGTGTGGGTTGCTGTGTTTACAGGCATGTGGGTGCTGAGCAGCTGATGGCATAAACAGATAAAACTGTGATGGAGGATGTACACTCTTTTGTTTGAGTTCAAAAGACAAACGGCTGTCTGAAACACATACACAAGCATTGATGCAGACATACCCACACCGCTGTGTGTATACACAACATGTCAAGTCTAAAGTGCTTGGTAACAAAGGATGACTTTATGCGTCGGTCTCATTGTAAATACAAATGTGAGTAATGCTAAGAACACAGGCCTGTGGTCAATGCAGCTATACACAACCAAGAAACAGCGAAGAAGGCGCTGGAGTGTGGCTTTAACAGGCTTAAACCTATGGCCTGCTATTTGTCTTTCCTAGCTCACAGCGGATATGTGCAGTGAAAAAGAAAGAAGTAGTCATCTGTCGCTGCTTTAGCACTTATTATTATTTATATGCAATATGTTATATAAGCCAGTATGGCTCTGCTCTGGAAGCTCCCTGTCCTTCCACATGCCTGTTTGGGATGCCAAAACCTGAGGAGGGGAGAGCACAACCCCCTTCTCTTTTATGTATGTACATAAAATGCGGGGCAGGAAGAGCAGCTGTATGATCCCAGGGTGCAGAACAGAGCAGACATCAGTGACAGTTAATATGAGACGCTGGGTTGGTGGTAGGGATAGACTGATTATCGGCCAGGTCAATTATCGGGGACGATATTTGGCATTTTGGGGCATATCGGCATCTGCTTTTTTTTTAATCTGACGGACAATATGACACCCATTCAAAACTGTGTTGTTTTGGCTCTGATGCTTCTTTGCACAGAATTTCTCCCTGTCTACTCTATGGAAGCCCTAGATGGTCATTTAAAATCAGTCATGTAAAACCAAACAGAAAATTAATTCAACTGCATAACATACCTGTAAAAGGCAACACAAACTGAATTCTGTCCAGTTTTATTAGTTACATAGAAATTTTGGAAAACTTTATTTACTGTAGAAAACTTTAGCTATTTATTTTTTTAAGTTTTCATTTAACTTTATAAAACATGCTTCTAAGTGTGGGCCCTGTTTAATAAACATTTGCTTGAAGGCATTAAATGCAGTTCAGTGTTTGGGTTTGTATTGTTCAACATGTTTTACGCCAATATTTTCACTTTGACTGCAAATGAATATCGGCTTCAAATATCGGTTATCAGCCTCCTTGCCTTCTGAAAAGCAGTATTGGCAGAAAATCCATACAGGTCTATCTCTAGTTGGTGGTGGGTTACACATTGGCTGAGGCAGTTTAAATGGAACGCCTATTTTTCTATCTACCAATCCGACAGGTATCATCCACTGAACAGTCAGCTGATAGGGGCTTGACTTTGTGGCCTGCCTGAATAATTTTGATTTTAATCTAGAAAACAAATAAAAACTTAAGATGAGCTAGCTAGCTAGATTTTAAATTTAAACAACCAGGAAATTGGTTGCTTCGTAATTTGCCTATTTCCAGTGCATGTCCATTTTCATGTAGCAAACGTAGTAAAACAGAGATGAGAACAAAAGAACTTGAATATCGCTTTGTACCTCACTTAGGGTTCACGATTGCTCTTTTGAAATACATACAGCATAAAAATCAGTGATCGGTATTGCATAATAAACTCAATTTTCGTGTTCTGTTGCAGTGTGTAAAGGGACAGGTAGATGAAATGTGATGCTATCACATCAGTGGTTTAGAAGAAAAATAAAACATCTCCTTATTGCTTTGATCCCTTTTTTGTTATCTCTGTCTCTCTTTGCTTTGCTTGTCAAAAAATTTTTGCAAACATCTTTTTTTTCATTTTTAGACGACTTGCCAATCTTACTATTTGTAGACGATACTTACACATGGGGCTGTTTGAGGAGATGTCTTGATTGATAAGATTACATGTCACAAAGAGAAACACAGTTACTATCAGCTTCTCTTGATGGGTGTACAGTAGTTGGTTAAATCGTACCAACATGTATTGTTTTCATAGTTATTTTTTTCTCTAGCTAGATGACGCAGGAAAAGAACTTTATTTGTAATAAAACATTTGAGATCTCTGAGAGTTTGGCTGGAATTAAGCTATTGTTATCATTCGTGCTGTTTCCATACGGTCAACACCCCCCCCCCCAAAACACACACACACACACACACACACACACACACACACACACACACACACACACACACACACACACACACACACACACACACACACACACACACACACACACACACACACACACACACACACACACACACAGCTCAGCAGTGGGAGCACATCATCTGTCACCCAGGGCCCAGGCGGAGGAGCGACAGATTGTCCTCGCGGTGTTCCTTCAGGTCCCATTGCTCCAAAGACACACACTCACAGACACACACATATACAGACAATCTGCCCACTGATACACTGTTCTCGTATTCCCTCAGAGAGGAGGCAGGCAAGTTTCAGTGCTTTGGCCTCAGAGGAGTACTAAAACAACAAATAGTGATTCACAACATATCTACAAAGGGTAACAGAGGTGTATAACCGTTGTGTGGTGATCATCGACTGTATAATACATGAACATAGTCTTTGTGATGTCATCCATCTGTTTCTGAAGCTGAATTTTGAAGCCCAATGTCAGTGGATCGTATCTTCGGCCTTTGACTTTTTTGAATAGGTGTGTGTGTGTGTTGTTTCAGGTGCTTCAGGTGCTTCAACCAGTCTCAGCAGACACTCATTGATAATTTTCAACACTTTCACTCTGGCTTTATATTATACCATTTGGTTGTGACTTGCATGGATCACAATAAAAGAGCAGGAACACACACCCTGAGTGCTTATTTCACACAAATTTATCACAGTTTTCGCAGCTTTTATCCCTTTGACTTTGTTCCTGAAAGTAGAGTTTACACGCTGATGTGCGTGAAGTACAACACATGCTCACAATGAGCGATGCTACTGTTAAAGAACAAAAAAAATCTCACATCAATAGCTTTCCTGCTGATATATGATATGGCATAGTGGGGAGATCAAAACACCAGCCTGATGTCTTTTACTGTCACAAAACAGCCACATCAATTAAACATCAAGAGCAGGCATTCTATAGCCTGACCCAGTGATAATCAAGGGTGTTTGAGTATCAAAGTGCTACTCACTAAACGGCCTGCCTTTAAAGATCGTCATCCATAAACATAACCTAGCTTTGTTCTTTGCTCTCGGGGAAACCTCACAGACATGCGTGTGTACCTTTCTCCATTTCCCGTTGCCCGCTCAATCTACTCATTTCCTCTTCGTCTTCACATTATTTCCTTCCCTTTACCTTGGTTTGTGAGTGTGTGCACAAACAGCTACAGGCCTCTCAGATTGTCTTAGCTTACACTCTTCCTTAATACGCTAACCGTTCCTCCATGGAATTCTCTCTCCTTGAAGAAAAAGAAAAGAAAAAGTGAGATAAAGAACCAAGGCAAAGGAGAGGGAGATAAAGAGCAGGTAATTTCTTTACCCCCCTCCTTCTCTGGGTGCCTGGGTTATGGCCAATTAGGCCTATTAGCAACAACAAAACAGAGGAAAACACAACAAAACCCAGTCGGCAGGCAGGCAGGCAGGTAGTTAACGGTGGGAGGAATTGTTATCTCTCCCACTGACAGGAACAAAGAAAACGCTCTCCTGAGTGCTGGAGGGAGAATTTATACCTCCCAGTGTTCTCAATTCTACAATTAAACTCTTTCCTGCAATTTCCTGTTGGTTGAAGTCTCCAGAGGGACTTCTCAATGCACTGCAGTAATTTTTACACCTGCAAAGTGGTGTTATGTAATTAAGCAAGTTTGAGACAATTGCTAAGAAGCATAGGGAGGCCACAACTTTGTAGCTCTTAAACAAGGAAAGAAGGATCCAGATCAGGGATCTGATCGTTGATGTGGTAAGGAAAGTTTGAAATTATTAAATAGCGTCTTGAGCATAAATTAGCAGCAGTAAAGCTTGCTGCCTTGCCTTGATATTGAGCATTTAACCTTACTGTCACTCAAGCAATTGCAAATTTTGACTTTTTTGTATTTTCATTTTTACTTCACTTACATTAGGACAGTTGTCTTTCTACTTCTGTTTTTAAAAACAGCACTCAACTCAACAAGACATACATCCTTTTTTCTTCTTTTTTTGACCAAACCCAAGTTTGCTTTCCTGGTCACATTTTGTCTTTTGATATACATTGCTCTTTTCATGTTTTTTATCAGTTGTCTTATTTTATGGTCTTTCTGATTTTGATCAGTCCATTTACCACAGCCGAACATCTCTGTAAGTTGGGAACGTTGGGTTTTGACTAAGATAATACATGATCAGATACTCTTTTTTTTTGTCCCACAATAGGGCAATTTACAGAATTAAAGCAGAAAAAATAAAGTGTATAGTGCAAACAGTACAATAAGAATATATTAAATAGACTAATGTAAGAAGTGTAACCTAGAAAAAAATGCACAGGACTAACCACAAGAAATATGTAAAAACCAATTCAAGAGTTTGCACAGACTGATAACATAAAGGTAAAAGTCTTCTGAAAGGGGTGGGACATGTGAACATGTGGACATTCAGTCTTGCTCTCCTTTGAGAAGGTAAAATCCTTCCAATATGGTGTTTTTTTCAAGTCTTAGCTCTGTTAGCTATGTCTCTGTGAACACTATGATGATGCTCTGCTGGTTTTCCCTCTGGTGTTGGATTAGCTCTGCTAGCTCTTCCATCTTATTGAAAGTAGATTTTACATTCCTCTTAACAATGGATGGAAGGACTGGTCGATATTGTCTTTTCTTATCATGCAGTGCCAGCACGTCTTCCTCACCTCATTCTCCTCATGTTGCGGGGAACATTGGGCCTAGCACCAGTTAGCATCAAAATAAATGAGCTTCTAACAGCTGATCTCCTTTGTAAACACTGCAACGTAGTAAGCCTGGACACAGGGGCACAAAAAAGTAAAACCACCACAAACATACAGGCACTAAATAAGAAGATAGCCAAAAAAAGGAAAGAATAAAGAAAAAAGTGCCACCGCAATGAGCGACCACTCAGGTGGTGCCTGGTTGTAGCCATTTACTCAAGATCAAGATCTTTAGTCTGTCTCGTCTCACCTTTTCTCCCTTGCCCTGGGGATAAGGTTTCAGTTTTGGGTGACTCTTACAGTGGCTTAAATTTCCAGCCTACTTTTTAAGTTTTTGACAGCCCACACCGAGTGTAAAGTTTAAACAAGGTAGTGTCTTAAAAATCAGTGTAGTTTTCCAATCGTATCTAACTTTTGAAGGTGTCCACAAAACCCACTTCTCAAAGAACTGAGAAGTTGTCAGACATCACTGAAAGTCAGTGACAGCCAAAAAGATTAGTGGAAATGATAATCACAGCAAAAGTGTTAGTGAAATTTCACAAGTACGTGGCTGAATCTGGCTCTTGCTGATGTGGCGTTTTGGTGGCCAGGTGTGATAAAACTGCCTGTTTTTTTTTTTTCCAAAAAAAGAGCGATACTCCACTGATGTGACGAGGGAAACAAATGAGTAGGCCAATATGGCAATCACCAACTCTGTCTCTGTCTTACTTTCTTGTCCGCCTCTTCCTTTGTCGATTTCTTAAGATCTGTCTGCGCCACTCTCAGGCTAAACTCCACATGCTCTACATAAAATCTGTTAGCGCAGGGCATCGATACCAAACCATGCCCAGATGGGAGCTGAGAGTGTATTGTGTGAGCTGAGCATCATGCTAAGGCAGAGGGAGATGCAATCAAATAGAGATGTACTGAAAAAAAAAAACAGGCGAAGAATGAAGAGAGAGGTGGGGGAGGGAGAGATAAAGGGAGTAGGCAGGGAGGTAAACTAAATGTGACATCTCATATTTGACTTTTCACTTCCCATTTAGCTGACACGTCCAAGATAAGTGGAGGAAAGATTACTGGTCTCATTCTGTTAGACAAAGGCCTGTGTGTGCGAGTACATTTGTTGTCTCAGGCATGTAAATTTTGTACTTAGGCCCTTTAGCTCATCCTTTTCTGTGACTGATGAAAAATAAACAGGTCAGAGTTTGGTGTGTGCTTGAGTGAGCAGAGAACAGCATTATCAAGTCTCTGAGTATTCATCACTTTGAATGTAGCATTTTTCGAGTGATGTCAAAACCCTTTCATAAGCTTTTGTAAAAGATGAATATACCTGAATATGTAATAAGGTAACAGATCTTGTTAAAGTATCACTATCTGCACCGGTTTCCAAAATGAGCTAACATGCCACCATTGCTGGGTCGTCAACCTTGATGCAGTTCAGTAATGCTTGATTAGGGAAGAGTTTAACAGTTGAGGCTTTAACCTGTTTAAAAGTAAAAAATAAATAAAAAAGATAAAATATGTGAAACATTTCTTAAAAATATTAAAGGTACCAAGAAAACAATCAAGGCTAATGAAAGGGCTGGGGTCATGCTCTTACATTCTTCACAAAACATTTGGTCGTCTCTGCTAACTATTTCCCAGTTAGACATTAATTTAATGACTGTGCAGTGTTGTTGTACACTTGTTCAATTTAACTTATATTAACAGATATGATTGAGGAGTAAATTCTAGTTTTATGTGACGGTGTTTGCACTTCACCTTATTTTTTGTTTAATGTACAGGATGGCTCTATTTGTGATCCTAAAGCTTCAAATAATTAAAAATCAAGGAATCCATTGCTTGTATTTTGACCAATCAGAGACATGGTGAGGGAAATTGTATGGATTTTGAATGCACTTGTGTTTCAACAGTGTTCACCCTTACTTTAACTAAAGCTTTATCGATGTGTGTTTTAATACGTGTGTGTGTGCGTGTGTAGAGGTTGTACAATAGGAATGCCCATTAAGCAAACGAGATACAGCAGCTATCTCCACCTCTACCTCTGCTCTCTGCATATGTGTGTCTACACACTCACATTTTTTAACCTTTGTGTGACTGTTTGACTATGTTTGCATGTGTGTACAGACTCTATGTAAGTGTGTGTGTCTGTGCAACCCCCGCAAGGCCCTGGGGTTACAGGCAGCTTGGTGACAGTGCAGATGGGATAACATATGACATATGAGTGACTGAGTGAGTGTGAGTGTGTGCGTGTGCTTGTGTGTGTATGTGTTTGTACGTGTGTGTGTGCCTCTCAGTCCATCTGGGCTCCCCTCTGATCGGCCGGGGCTCCTCTGCTCTCTGTTGCCCACTGGGGAGCCAACGGGACGAGGAAGACTGGGAGCAGCGAGGGCTGCTTACCTTTCGCCTTTCTCACCTCCACTGACTCCTCTACCGCACCAAAACGTGACTCAAATGTCGCGATGAGCATTGAAATTACATATTTTCTCTGTGGGCTAATCAGAGACACTCAATAGAAAGAAGAATTTATTCCCTGCTCGATTTTTTTTGTAAGAAAGTAGGGTGTCTATGTCCTTAAATAAAGCAAGATGTGAAATGATTTGTTTCACTCAAAGTAGCACAGCCGCCTCACTGCCATGACCTAAAGGGATAAAAGAGAGCATAATTATGTGTTTCATTTTATTTTTTTTTATATATTTATAGAAAACTTGAAGCCACATTAGCATTGAAAATCAGATAGAAAACAACGATTGATTGCTTATTTATTAGATTCAGTTGACCTCTGCTCCTACCACCCAAGTTGTAATGGTACATTTTAGAGATGGGAATTTCAGGCGAAAGAGCTGTTCGACATTTGCTCGTAACTATACAAGAATTATTTGAAGAAACCCTGGCAAGCAGCCGCTGCCCACCCACATACACGTACCCGCCAACATTACACTTACACATTACACCTGCCTACCGTTGACTGTGGATCTGCAGACAGCGCCCCACTTTCTGCAGCATGCCTTGCTGTCACATGGCTGTGCATGGTTGTTGACGACTTGTGATATGCCAGATTAACCTTGCAGAGTTTGCACTGTACCCTATTTTTGTTTAGTCTTTAAAAAGAGTTCCAGCGATCCCCAATCCACTCTTGTTTTGGCTGTAAATCCTCCAACCTATGGACTCCTGGTCTGTTATTATGCCAGTTTCTTGCTGTAGTGAAGGGAAATAAGATCTGCTTTGGACATGGTTTGTGTTATTTTGAAAGTCACTGGGCGTTTTAGGTGGCTTCCATGCATGACTTCCTGTCTCTACTTTTATGTGAAATTGACACAAAACAGCTCCATAATCTGGCACAAAACTGCGACCTGCCGCAAATAGGAAGAAGCCATTTTAGACTTGAAAATCATTGCTATCCTTTGTATGTTAGTTTTTCAGTTCAGTTATTTTTTATTATTATTGTTACACCAATTTTGGGTTAATATTCATACAGGAAAGTGTTGTCAAGTGTTAATTTTTGGCCCCAAAGCCAGATATGTCATTACTTGGCCTTAGGGATGCACGATATTGGATTTTTGCCGATATCCGATATGCCGATATATGGAAACCCCTTTTGTCCGATACCGATAATCACAAGTTTGTTTGTTTTTTTCACTGTAAAGAAAGCTATGTCTATCCTGTACTGGAATTTATATGTTACACTAATTGTGACAGTCTTATTTGTTTAAGAAACACACATAAAACAAGACAAAAAAACATTTGATTTTACCAGAAATAAGAAATGTATTATTTTTTTCAAACTCAAGACATTCAGTATTGAAATACAGAAAAATAATTTCTTTGGATCACATGAACTTTAAATGTACATTGCATTTTTAAACACAACCAAGTTGCATTTGATTATTTTAGAGCTACTGTAACAACCTGGTGACAGACACAGAGCTCTGCAGTGCAAATAAATGAAGTGCTACATTTTATTTAAGGAGCTTATTTTTCAGATGGAAAATAATAATAATCCTAACTGAATAGCACCTTATCGGCTTTGCCTATCGGCAGAAATTTTCATATCTGCCAATACCGATAAACATGTTTTTAAGCTTTTATCAGCCAATACCGATATTGTGCCGATAATATCGTGCATCCCTACTTGGCCTGCTGTTATCTATGGCTGTAGGCTTTGCCAAAACATGCCAACTTAGCACTTTTGGGTCCTCAAACAAAAAAAGTAATCCAAAAACTCAAACTTTTCATTGAAGAAGAGTCTAGACAGTATCAGAAAATTCTGCACCTTTGCAGAATTAGCAACTTTCACATTTCTGACTGACCTTTAGGTTGAATACATTCAGAATGTTGGGTAGATTAATAATAACCTACAGTAACATCTTATGTAATGGGTGCAGTGGGTAAATTAGTAGATCAGCAAGTAGCAGTCACTTTTATTAATATATGGCACAGTAAGTATCAACTTTCACTGCTACTTTTTCCTAACATATTAACAGTTAGTTGAAAACAACATCTCCTATTGCTGCAGGCACACAGGGCTTTTAGAATAACTCAACTGGTTATATTCTGCAAAGGGAAAATGTGCTGTTTTTAACTGGGAAGCTCAGGTTCACACCATTACATGCTGTGTATACTGTATCTTTTTTGATGTTTAATTGGGTCATTTTTTGTGTTGAATCCAAGTTTTGCTTTAGATGGCAAGGGCTTCATGTTGCAGAGCCAAAGTATTTTTTTTGTTGTTTTTCTCCCACTTCATAGGCATGACGCTGAACACACAGGACACTGTGTACAGCTGACATTGTGCATTGTGTCCCCATGAGACTTGTCATTCTCTGTTATCCATGGGATCCAGGTCCATGGCTATTTTGTGCGCTTGGCCAGAACCACGTGGTGCTGAGGGGAAAGGCGGCTGGATTTGGACTGATGGAGGCATTGGAGGGATGGTGTGTGTAGTTGGGATGAGAGGGAGACAGCAGGGAGCTGGACAGTTGGTTTGTTCCCGTTCCATCCATGGGCTGGAGGCCAGAGCCTGGACGCAGAGGATGGGAGATGATGGAGGGAAAGGGAGCAGGAGTCAGAAAAGAGGATGGAGTAGAAAGAGACGGAGGAAGAAATGGGGGTGCTGGCAAGTTGGGGAATGGGCTCTTTATGACCGAGGCAAGGATGGGACGGGAGAATGGAGAGGATGAAGTGAAAGGGACAGAGTGGAAGGAGGAAATGTCAGGAGAACAATGCCAGACACAGGGGTTGGTGGTGGTGGGGTCGCTTGTCTGTTCAGACTAACACTGAGATTCCAAGAAGGACATAACGTAACCTGACAAGTGCAATTAATAATTAAAGCAGGAGGTGATGGTCTGGCAGCTAGTATGTGACAATTACTAACAATACACTCCCTTCACAAGCCCTTCTGTCTGCATTTCCACCTCCTGCACTCTATAGTTACAGATATGTCATCTTTTCACTTCCTTCTCTTCTTATGGCTGCTCTCTTTCTCACCCCCTCTTCTTTAAGCCCGCTTTACTTTGTCACTTTTGCCCATCCCACACCCCTGGTCACACCCCTGCACTTTGTCACCATCAACCATCCGCTCCGTCGTCCCCCTCGATCACTCTTGCACTCTCACCCTTTCCATCACCCTCGAGCATCTCACGCAAAACTGCAGCCATCACTATCAGGTGTTGACGAGTTGCCCTACTTGATATTCATGGGTGAGATTATTTGGAAGTGTGTGTGTCGAGGTTGGGGGGGTTTACAGGCAAGGGAGGTGATTGGACGGGTGTGTATGTGTGTGTGTTGTGTGCTGGTTAGGGATTGGGGGGTGTACAGGGTGTACATGAAGCATCATTACCATATCAAAGACATGCTAGGCTTTCTGTCCTAATGGTAATTACACTGCCCACAATTGGCGCTCACTGCTCGGATCACAACAACAAGGAAAAAAAATCAAAAAAATGGATGGAGGGATGAGGAGGAGGGGTATTAGAGGGAAGTGGAGGGGGGGGGGTGCAATTGGCTGGGGCTTTCAGGTTATGTTAATACCGCTCATCTATTTAATTAGTGCCTGGCGTTGGGCTTTGTTTACATCTGACGTGCCCCTTCTAGGAAAGACAGATGAGGGAGAGGGAAACAGAGGGAGAATGGATGAGACAGGACAAACCACAATCAGAAAACAGAACAAGAGAGACAGAGAAGGAGAGGTGAGTGGTTTAAAGGGCCTAGGTGGTGGGATGGCTCGAGCAAGGTGAGACCAAACCTCTTGATAGAGTGGTCAGATTGCTTGTAGATTAACATTAGAAAGACCTCCTGGCTTTACATCTTCATTGTCCCTTGAGTTAGGTGTGCCAGGCCTGGGCCCTCTCTGTTTACCTGCCTGCTAACTGACTAATGGATTATCTGTTAGACTTAAGGGTCAAGAATCACCATGTTTACTCTAACAGCCAAAGCACACCAGGTCAATCTCTGCTCTGTCATGGTACCACACCTGACTGGTTGGCTGAGTTCATAGCAATGAAGCATCAGTTTGCACAGAGCACAGGAAGTTGGGCACTGCAACAAGGTTTGCTTTGAGGGCAGTGTCTATTGCTCTCTGCCCTCATCATTTTTTATGACTTGAAATGATAAAACTAGTGACTTTTGCCCATTCAAGGGTGTTGGTTATGGTGCATCCCATTTGCACTTGGAAGTCGGAATTTCAGAGTTCCGAGTGGAACGCAACCTAAGCACCAACACCACCCTCTAGTCAGAAAATCCAAGCTCAGTGGTAAACCATAATTAAGCTCCTGTTATATTGTTTTTATTTTAGAATTTCTGACTAGTGTTTGTTGCAATAAATCGACCATCTACATAGTATTATTCAATGTTTATATACAGAAATGCTGCTGTTTTGGCAAGCTTTTCCGACTTGGCAATTGGAACATTTAACTCAGAGTTGACATCATTCCCACTCCCGACTCCCCCAGTTTTGAGTACAAATGGATCGCAGCATTAATAGGTCGTTGGAAGAGAGGCTCAAGACCTGCCTCTTTGTCTCATCCAGACTTGTAAGGACAGGGGTCACACTGGCCATCCAAACCGTGCCGTATCCAAGCGTGATTGTCACCCTGCAGTGCTGGCCAGTACGACCCACCTTCACGCTACTTCAATATTAGGTTCATCGGTTGCTAGGCGCTACCCAAGTAACTGCCTGTTGCAGCAGCTCTCTCGTCTTTGTCCGTTTCTTGTAATTTTTTTCGTCTCTTTTTTGTCATCTTTGTATTTGGAGTGGATCATCACTTTGTATGGTTCATTGTCGGTCACGGACACCAAACTTTTTGTGGCTTCGGCGGTATTTTTTACTACTTTTCTCCTGTGTTTGTCTGGAGATCCTACATGTAACCATGGCTGCATTGTTTACATGCGAAATTAGCTGTTAGCAGCCTGTAGCATGTCAATGCTAACTAGTGTAGGGCTTGATGTTTCCCTCGAGCTGAGGAGGAGGTGGTGAGGACGACTTGCTGGTTCTCGGATGTGAGCTGGGAGTTGACGACGTGGACCTGTCCTTCCATCCATCGTTGTTGGGAACGTGGGATCTCGCCCCGGGGGATGGATGAGCTAGCTGTGCTAATCCAGTGGCATCATGCTGTTCACGGACGTGGCTGACGGAGCAGACATCGGACGCCGCAACACATCGGAGGAGCTTCGCCTGCTGTAAGCAGACAGGATCCAGGAGACAGAGACTGAACAGACTGCTGGGGAGGCTCAGTCCTGGACCCTGTGGAGGTGGAGACTGGCTGGGCTGGAGAGTGGTGGACGAGTGGTGGACGGGATGTCGTCATCTAATTTCTTATGGACATTTTTGCACTTTCTATACTCTTTCTTACTTTTGTTTTCTTAAATGCTGCGGTGACTCCTGAATTTCCCCTCGGGGATAAATAAAGTATTTTCTATTCTATTCTATTCTATTCTATATGAACCAGACTTAAGGCACACAAATGGCCCGCCAATGTCATGGTGAAGCGTCTGGTACACAATGCATTGTGTCATCAGAGTCAGCACAATGAGAGACTAAGAACACTTTTACAACTTTAATGGCGGTTTTGGCTAATGTCAAGTTGTTTTGGTGTGACACAGCCCTCTGTCACCCCGTCATTCGTGAAAATGATTGTTGAGAGGAGCGGTGGCAGTGAGAATTCTGCCAATCATACTGAGTCACAGGTGTTACGCCATGTCATGTGCTTGTGCTTGTGCATGAAGTGTACTAAGAGGTCTCACTGGCCAAACAAATGGGACTTTAGGGTTGATGCGTGCTTGGACGCAGTTCAGATGGTCAGTGTGACCATGCCCTAAGAAGCTAAGTTGAGTTCAGCATGACCAATATGACTTCTGCTGATGATGAGCTTCAAAACTATGTATCAGAAAGAAGTGGGTGATGTCACAGACATAACTTCCTTGTCTTAAACAGTACATAGGTTTAACCACACCTGTGCAAGTCTCTCAACATTTTTAAGGCATGCTAATACCTTAGCCAAACAAAAACAAACACAATATCTCTATAGATTTGTACATTGTTACATACATACATCAGTAAATACATAAATGTATACTAGCATTACAAACACTCATATTAGCCTGAATACAACAAATATAGCATTATAATTTTTGAGAGCATTCCATGTTTTGGTTTGCCTTTTTCTCCAGGTTAACTATTGCCTAAATAAACTTTCAGGATTTGGGTTAAGTACAAGCACAGAGACAACTTCTTACTCCGGTTAAAGTTCACCACAACTGCAGTACCACTGAACACTGAATAACTGAGACTTTCAATTCATTGTTTTGTCTGAAACTGTGAAAAACAGTAACTCAAACTCAACTATAAACCATCTTGAATGGAAGACATGCTTCTTATTGGTGTAATGGCATGATGTTTTCAAAAAGCTTACAGTATTTAATCCTGGTTACAAGCTCATCCACTGTCTGGTTTCTTCATTTTTCCCTGTAGTTGAAAGAAACAACTTGATACTTATCGTGATGATGAGGGGTGTTGACTGCTATGAATAATTTGCCAGTTTTAACATGTTTTACCGACTGATTGACTGACAGGCCTCACTGACCCATGCCCAGCTAGCCGGCTTTCTTGTATTTGTATCTTTGTTCCTGCCTACATTTGCTTTGAGAGTCTGAGTTTTTGCATGCACTTTGCCTATGCATATGAGTCTTTATGCCTGAGCGCCCACATTTCTGTCAAGTCTTTGTAATGTGAATATTTTGGCTCCTGAATGCCTGTGTTTGCATCTGTATCCACTTTTTAAAAAGGGACTTGTGATGGGTATTGTAATAGAACCCATTTTATGGCGCTCTCACAGCAAACTGAACAGGGAAATGAGAGGAAAATGAGAGGGAAATGAGGATTTTTGCTTCTGTTTGAGTAAACCATCATATCTTTTCTGCTGATCGCTGATTGCTGTTCAAAATGTCCCTGAGGTGCAAGGTAGTCGAGACCTTGGTCAGCCTCACACAGCGTTCACGCAAACAAGGAGAAATCGATAGGTGCTTCAAAATCAGTGCTGTCTTACACACAGATGTTGCATTAATGTACACAAATACATATTCATCAACAGGATGAGTTAATGTCACATGCAAAATGAAATGACTGACACTTCAAAAGGTCCAAAACATCCTCAACGTCATCTTTTCTAAAAAGCTTTACTTCAGACAGACAGATCGATATAGAAAAAAAGAGAATGGTATCAAATGTTTGTCATTTCACTTAGCAGCTCTGAATGATGGGATGTGTTTCTTTACCCACTGTTTACTTGAAAGCTGATTGTTGTCATCTTCAAGGACCTTCAGAAAACCACTTGTCTCCCAATTGGGGATGGGCTGGTGCTTGAGTCAGCTGAGGAAGACTCTTAGAAACGCTGCATTGTTTTTTTTTCTTTTCAACTTAAGATGTTTGAGAGCAGAGCAAAGTTTAGGAATAAAAAATGGGCAAGGAAAAGATGATAGGAGATGTATGTGAAATAACAGCAAGAGGAAATGTAGTCCTCGGAGAGAGGGCCATTTCAAATACCATGAGCTGGGCGGCTGTGCCTCACTTGTAAACACACAGAAAAACGGAAAAACAAAGGACGACACTATTTCTGTGACTGAAAAAGGGGCAAAAAGAGGAGCCAATGATTGTGCTCGAAGGCAGGAAAGAAAGAGAAGAAACAGGCAGAGAGGAGGGAACAGCCCACATGCTATCACACTGTTTTTAATAACAGTGTAGCGGCGACCCGAGGCCTCCACGTCCACGCAACGGCTGTGCAATGTCTGCTCGGCGTCTGTGCCACACACAAAAGGGCTCCAATCCAAAAGTCAAGGCTTCCTGCTCTGTCAGCTGCAGGCGTCAGAGAGGCAGAAGCAGTCAAAGACCTCTGCCTCTCAATGCACGAACATTTACCCAGAGATCCTGCTCTGCTCTCGGAGGTCGTGTCAAGTCCGTACTGGCTCTCAGATCGTTTCATGAAGAGGTCATCATGGAAATAGACTCAAAACAAAGTTGCTCAGTCTTCCTGCTGCCTCATACCAGTCGACCATACATCAACACATGTCTATATTTAAAACCAATGTTCTTCAAATATGCTTCACAGAAAATTAAAAAAAAATCCTGCATAAGAAAAGTGGCTCCAACTGTATTAATATATTCTTTTTAATCTTTTATTTTATTGCATTATCACAAAATGCATTAATATGTTCTCATATTTAGACTTTTAAACCTACTTGCTCCAACCAAAGCTTTCCAAGTCTGGAAAAACTTCTGCCCTTTCCATCTTTTGTCAACACGAGAGAAAAGTATTAAAGCAGGGACCACACAAAAACAATTTGTGATATATTAAAAAAATAGGAATATACTAATATGATGTCACAAAGTATTAAAATATGCTGCAAGATAAATGTTAAAATTGATTCAATTTATTATGAGAAAACAGTTACGTGTATAAGTCCTCACTTTTTGTAACAAGAAGTGATTAAATTTGCTGTAGTTGTGAAGTTTGTTACGAGACATAAAACTTAGTTCCTTGAGACTCAGTTTTAAATTGCTGTCAAGTTTTTAAAGAAGATTATTTCCTCAAAGACAGTTTTGAAAAATTCAGAATAAGAAATTCCTCAAACATTGGAAGGATGATTTAGGAAACACCCAGAACCTCTCAGCGTCTGGCTACACCAAGATCCAGTAGGAGGCGTACTCAGCGCAAGCAGTTTAATCCTGGCCTCCGCTTCCCTCCCGTCCTCCCTTTGGAAGTCTCTCCCTCCACTCCTTCCCCTCACTTCTTCCTCCTCTTCTCACAGTGTATCAAGTGCATCATCCTCTCACACCTCACTTTGCCCTCGAGAACAGCGCCCCGCTCGCACACACACACACACACACACGCACATGTACACACACTCAGTTCACATGCACGGCAGCACCTCGTAAGTGAGATAAGGAACTTGCAACACCAAAGGGTCCGGCTTCTGTCACCCTGCTACCTCGCCTAGACCACATGGCCGCGGGTGCAGAGAGGAGTGCGAAGAACAGAGACGAAAGTAAGAAGGGAGGAAAAGAGAGTTCCTGAGCAAGAAAAAAATGAAATGTGACAGAGATGGAGAGTATGAAGAGATGGAGGAGGAAGAGAGACAGATGGGGACAGAGAAAGGGAGGGAAAGAGGCTGGGAGAGACAGAGAGCTCAGAAAAAAAGAAACAAGCGAGTGGTAGCAGTGCCAGCACAGAGGGAATGTTGTTTTCGGTGCATGTTGTTGGTTGGCTTGCCACCAGTTAGCATGAGGCAGATGCAACCGGGAGCACTTGGTAATTATCGTGGTGAACCTCCCTCGGTGCACATGTGCTTTCTGCTCGCTGATCTTAACAAAGATTCAGCACGGCCAGTCTGCTTTTCTACATTCCACCTCTGTTAAAACAATACACACAGAAAGAGAAAGAACAGCGGTAAATTACATTTCAGAATTGAGCTGATTTTTGTGTTTCTGAAAACGTTTCAGATGACAACTTCCACCTTCTTGTTCTGCTTGTTTGTTTTGCGATCAACATCTTCCTCCTAACGTCGCGCTCTTCACTGAGGCTGATGTGATCGCTGCCGTCTCTTATCATTTTGAGCTCAGAAGCTCCGGCGCTCCTTTCCAACAGGTGCTCGTGGATCCCACCACAGGAAAGCCGGCTCCTGCAAACTCCTGATAAGCCTCTGTGCTCACGACTCACCCGTTCTGTGATAGAATCTGCATATACCTACAATCATATGCTCCAGCCAAGTGACAGAAGTATTCCCAGGCCGACAGGCAGAGATAAGTTATCTCTATCAGCTGTGCCTCTCCACACTTTGAACAGAGTATTCAGATACACTTGGACTCACTTAACATAAACTGTAGTCACACTGGTCAAACTCTTAACCTGCTTAAGCGCCGTAACAGTGGATTCAAGATCCAACTACACTTAATAAAACGCTTGTTGCGGCATTATCAGATTAACTTGCACAAACGTCAGAACTAATATCACCAAGTACAACAGATTAACATACGAATTACACGCTAAAACGTCTTGGCAATTTATCCAGTCAAGAGATATAAAACAGGCACATGACAAAAAGAAGGGCCACAAAATCAAAAAAGGCCAGAGGAAACTTTTTCTTGGGAAAAGCTGCTGCAGGACACGTGAGGCAGCATGTCTTTCAGTCACATGTCCTCGTCACTATGGTTTCACAGTTCTCATGAACAATAAAACAACAACAACAACGAAAACAACTATTGTCCAGCTGGGAAAGTAAATAACCACTCTAACATTTATCAGGACACTTCTTTATAAAAGTTTTTAGAGAAGCTTTATAATCAAAGGATACTGAAACAATTATTAGAGCTACACAAGTGAATCAGTTTTAAAAAGCATCAATGCTAACTATTAAAATGGATTTAAACAGAATTTCTGGGCACTGTTTTCACAGCACAAGTATTTTCAGTCACAAGCAATCACCTGACATACTTCTTTAATAGCTTTGCATGTTTGATAACCTTAATTTATCAGCCATGAAATACTACCCAACAAATTTAATGTAATTGTCACAGAATGTTTTATATGTTGTATTCCTTTTCCTTTTTGTATTCTACCATAAATGACCTGTGGGTTTCTTAAAAAGTTTGTTTTAATCTCTGCTTCTATGGTTATGTTCATAAGACCAACAGAGGCACCAGAGTCCTCTCTGTCACTCACTGTCGTTAACCCTTCAACACCTGAGCCTCAAAATGCCTGCATAGAGTTTTTCATTTATTTATTTTTGCTTATAAAAAAGTTCAAGAAGTGCTCTGTGAGTGAATGCTTTGGCCTGTTCTTCTGGAATACTTTAAACGTTAAATATCTGAGTTTTCTACCAGTTGCTGAGTGTTATATGAGAGTGAAACAGTTTAAAATGATAAAGACACAAAAATGGCTTTTGAGGTTTAATGAAGGAAAAAACACAGCGATCAAACCAACCTACAGATTTTAAACTAAGGTCTGTGTTTTAAGCAGATAACTTCACATCCTCAACCTTTAATTTCCCACATATTGTTCAAATAAGAATTGGCACACTGTTCTTTAAAAAATAAATAAATAAATAAACAAATAAATATAAATGTCATCTAATGTCCTTTGGTCTCAGAATCTTGTGGAAACCTCAGTGGAGATTTATAACCTGGGACAATCTTCTTTTTGGCATTTTCGGACAAACTCAGCTCTGCCTCATCTGTGCTCTACTTGTAACTATCTGCTCCGCATTTGTAGGCTTACTTAGATACTTGAGTGAAATTACCACAACAACCTCATATTAGCTGTAAGAGCAAGATCTTAACATTCAAAAAACCGTTGGGATTTTCAGATTGTGCAAACCGTGTAGGAACAACAATCCTTCAAAGTGTGGTTGTGCAAATGTGTCAGTGTCAACACTTCTAGAGATAATAAACTTCACCCTGATCAATTATTGGGAGACTGTAATTCGCCATTGGTGTGAGCTGTAAACTCACTTGTGTATATGATGCTTCAGCTTACCTTTGATCCCCCTTTCACCACTTAAGAAATTAAAGTGCAGCTTTGTTTCCTCTCAGTCTTACAAAAGAAAAACAACAACAGAGAAGTGTTTTGGACCTAACACCTGACAGCCTGTAAGCATAATTTGACATTGGGGTTCACTTGAGCTATCTTAAACATCAAAAGTACATCTAACTTCTGCGTTTTATTGCCTTTCTTGCATGACATAAAGTTTAGCCCTAGTTGAATCTTGAAACCCCAAAAAAGTTTTCATTAAGTGCTGGGTTGGTCTGTGCTCACCTGCACACCAAAAACTTTTTATGAGCATGGGTTGGTATCTGGTGCATGAGGAACCTAGTTTTTTTTTCATCCCCTTTCTCTTTACAGTCTCCATAGATAACCAGATAAATTAGCTCAATAACACAATATTGCTGTGCTTGAAGTTTTTCTAATTAGATTACTAAATTAATCGCTGGAATAGATTAAAGAAAAACTAGAACAATGCAGCCCAAGTTTTTGAGCATAAACACCCAGTTCAGGTGGTAAACACCTGAGCTCGACATGTTTATGTATCCATTCAGAGATCTGTGCCCTATGATTAAGCCAATGACTAAAGTATTGATTTAATCACCACTGTGAAAACAGAATCGTTGTTATCCTTTGTCGATACCCTGTGATGGAAAACTGTCAGACTGAAAGTGCTTCACTTGCTTTGCTTGCTGGGCACATCACCCCTCCTCCTCTTTCCTCCTTTTCTTCCCTCCGCACTCCCTCTGGAGTCTGACCTTCTGTAAGCACCATGTAATCTTTGCTGTTGCAGTAATACTGTCGTCTCTAACTTCGCAGGTCACCAGTGGCTTTCCATCTTCAACACATCTTGTGAGATATTTCCCCTCCCATCCCTCCTCTTCAGAACACACATATAAACACAGGCACACACACATTCAAAGCCCAGCACTGGTTGTTAACATTGAGCACAGCCTTGTTGTACTAGATAACAAATCACTGCACTGTGGCTTAATAATGTAATGAGTCTTTTAAGCTGCCTAGACAAGTTGATCCGCTGCAAATATGGGAACTTTTTTCATTACATGATCCCAACGCCCCCTCCCTCTGAAAGCGTTGTTTTTGTTGTCTCATCAGCACACTAATTCCTAAATAGGTCAATCCAAAGCAGCTGCCTTGTACATTTTCGAGGTAAAGTGAAAGAGAACAGAAAAGTGCAGAGGTAGACACATGAGCATCTTTACTTAAATATCAGATTTATTCCTCAGAGGTCACGAATTGGAAAAAACCCAATTATGTCAAGACCTAATGACTAATATTATTAGTTCCTATGACATGAGCAGAGAAGGGCGGCTGTTTCACTCCAAACTACCCACTGTTTAAACCCTGACTAACTGAGTGGAAGCTCTTGGAAGGTCGATTAAAGCTTGGTTTATGCTTGACGTGTCCGTGAGGTCCATGTGGGCCTTAGAAGCCTTACTGTTTAACATCAATGAAGAGGATCCTTTTGTTAGCAAAGTTACTCATTGTTCTCAGATCAACCATAAAACAACCAACCCAATGTTGTGTGAATGTAGGGCTACAACTACAGGAGAACATTTCGGTTGGTTTGTTCCTTTAACGTTTAGGGAATGTTAGGCTTTGTAAGGTTCCAGTGTAACCAAGGGGGGAACATACTTGAAACGTTAGATCTTGGTTTGGTTCTAATAAACCTTTAGATAACCAAAAGCTAACGTTCCATTTACGTTTGACTTGGGTCTTTGTGCAGCCGAACATTGTCATTTAAGCAGTCTCAGTCCCCTCACACGGTTCTTTTTTTGCGCCCAAAAAGGTATAAAAGCCCCACACATTTCTCGTGTTGATTCCGTCACTCATTTCCGTACATTGTGTTCATGTGGGAAGCAAGCGGCAGCCTCCGGTCTAAGAATATGGGACAATGTGGAAGTGCTAAAACCTGCTGTTTCTCGCGTGTCCCGCTTGAGGCTGGCTCCAGAAGTACTAGACGTCACATACACACCAAGCCAAAAAAAGCTGTTTTCTATATAAAGCCTGGTTCAAAAAACATCTCCTGTCTGAGCCGCTAATTTTACTATCAACGCACACTGTACAGGTGGTGAATTTTTTTCGAACTCGGCCGTTCAGAGGATATTAATTTTCCGTTTCAGAAACAGACGGGTGATGTTGGGGACACTACGTCGATGTTTTATACAGTCTATGGTGGGAAGCATAATAAAGCTTTTCATAATTTTAAAAGTTCTGAAAATCAGAACTTGATTTGGGCAGGAGGTCTCCGTCCTGGACAGAAATGGAATTTCATTATTTTTATGCAGATAAATTTTATTCAGAACGCATTTCTTTCTAGCCTTTTTAATTCATCTTTTTTTTTATATTGATCCATCTTTTTTCTTTATGTTCGTTCCTTTGTTCCTTTGTAAATTTTTCCCATTTTAGCCGTGGCATGCGACTCGATTGCTTTTTGTGACAAGCGCTGAAAAGGAATCCTCTTTGGTAGTGTTGCAGATCAAAAGGTCATTGCTGCCTACGTTTTGTTGCATGGGAGAGCTTGCATAAGACAGCATTGTCTGTTGTACAGCATATATGAGAGGTCAGTCTCAATCAGCGTCTTTTGTCAGGAGTAATAGCACTGATACCCAAAGCACTTTTTTCTTCTCTTTTGTCTCTGTTGAGATCTCTGCGTCTGAATTCCAGTTATTGTTGATGAAGGACTGAGTCCCTGCAAACCCACTGATTCTCTACCTGAACACTTTCAACATGGGCAACTGTGAAACTGAGACAGCTCTGACCTTGTCACTTTACCAGTAATTGAGTTCTTTTGCTCGTCATGTGTGGGGTCAGTTTCCTTCCTGTTAGATGCCTGGAAAAGGTGGGGGAGAGGAGGTTCTTGGGACCAATTGAGATTCAGAATTCTCTCTTTCTGTATTGTCGGGGTTCTGCTTCGGAGAGGCTTGAACAACGGCGTGCAAGGCCTGTGAAGTTGATAATAGACTGGCAGAGCAGTCATTATCCGTCCAAGGACTGCAAAAAAGAGCTTTTAAAGCGGATGCTCCCTTTACTCAAGGTTCAACATATAAGTCGTCACAATGGAAGACCCAAAGGTGCCTGAAGATGAAGAAACTACCCGAGGTATTCTGCTCTGGGGCCGTACACCTCCTGTACAATTTCACCTCCTACGTCCGTCTCTTCCCCTAGTCTTCATGGAACCTCCTCTTTTTCGGTTACTCATCAAAACTCTTACCTCATTCCCCTCTCTGTATTCCTCTAATCACGACTTCCTCTCTTTGCTGCATTTGCTTTGCACGGCCTGCTCTGCTGACTTGTTCAGTAATGATCCTTGCTCTCTGTGACAACTGGAATCCTTTTGTGCTGTCTGACACATTTTATGTTTGAAAGGGAACAGAGGGCGTTTTTTACAATGGCCTTTTATACCCTGTGAGAAATATATGAGTCTTTTGGTGCAGCTAATGAAGGCGCTTTCATGTCCCCCACCAGTTCAAGTGTATAGAGATGGATTGTCTGGGGCCCACACAGGCCCCAGTGTAGCCTGCAGCACATTGTGTCGGCTCCAGCTCTCTGAGTATTGATCTAACAGGCGAATGGGAAAAAAAGGAAAGAAGAAAAGGAAATAAGAGAAAACAAAAGAACAATTTCCAGTTTTACTGTTCACTAGTTTTTGCTCCTGACATCGGAACAGGAGAGCAAGTAGGGTGAGGCCTCGCTTACAGGCTCCACTCCACCTCCTACACCCTCAGCGCTTCACCAACATGACCATTATCATTATCAAGGTGACCATTACTCCCCCTTGTTTCAAAGACAGTCATTACGGCTCCTAAGAACAGAGACAGGGCCAAGACTGAGGACGGGGCGGGTGGGGGTGCGAAAGATAAGCAGACAGAAAATAAGGAGGGGCGGAGAGATGAGAAAAGAACAGAGGGGAAGAAAAGGAGGAGAAGGAGTGAGCGGTGATGAAGAATTATGATGAGGAGAAGTGCGATCGGGGAAGGGTGTGCAGCGGGGAGAGGAGGAGAGGACATGTGAGAAGAAGTAAAATAATAATGAGAGCCACTTCACCAAGGGCATATTGTACTGCACAGAAGGTACACTCAAAACACACACACACACACGCTTAACAGATGTACCAGTTTCAGCCAATCACTGCTCACGTTAGCTCCAGTGTGAAGGAAGTGTTACCATGTAAAGGCCTGTCTCAGCTGCAGGTGGTCATGAGATATAAGGGCTTAAGGAAGATTTGTTTCCCTTCTTAAGACAGATTTATACTTGTCAGGCTAAAACAATCACTCACACACACACAAACACACTCTAACCCCATTGTCCTCACTTGCTCTTTGTCTGCTCATCCTAAACTTTGCTGACGTCGAGGCTGCTTGCTTGTGTGTGAATGCATGTACACTGTAGAGCCTTGTCTACACGGATGATATGCATATCTCCTTTGAGTATGCATCCTTTCCCTGTGTGTGTCTTAGCCCCACAGGGAAGCCAGGGACTGATATCTTCGCCGACAGCGGAGAACAAAATTATTCCGAGCATTTAACATCTAAGGCCGCAGAACAAGGCGTGCGTGTAATACAAGGGCTGCGAGTTCAATGGTAATACAAGAAAAGGGATTTTATTTTCTTTCTTCAAGAGTACAAGAGGGAGCAGGGTAAATAATTCATTTCCTTTAGCTCAGGGCACGTCCTATTGTCAGCGCCTAACAAGCACAAGGACAGGCGGCCGGCGGGCCTCTTATTGCATGTGAACAGCAGAGAGAGGAATGGGGAGAGACAGAGCGAGAGGAAGAGGGGAGGCATGGTAATGCACTCTTTGATCCTCCCTCGTTAGCCCTTGGTGAGCTTCTCCCGCTCACTGCCGCCCAGAGAGATGGTCAGATTGAGCCCCTGGTTCTGTCAGGTGTGTGCTTGTGTTCACGTCGGTGTGTGTATGCCCTGGTGAAAGGACAGTAAAGACACTTCCTCTCACTAATGTGGCCCGGGTGGAGGTGCCTGCTCAAAGGGGGAGAGGAATTCAAATGAACACAAGTATTCACACACGGAAGTTTGAAAGACTTCTTAGTTTATGATAGATTGAAATGAATACAGTGTTAAAGTTTGTAAAAATTCATATTGAATGCTAGGTCTGCACGAACCTTGCAGAATCTGAAACTCGGCTTGGATTTTAAAAGTGTTTTCAAGAGTGTTTTTTTTTTTTTTTATTTCTATGAAAGAGTCTGATGCATTGACTGTATACAGCATGGAAGTAGCCTCCGCAACGTCACCGGTCTGTTCCTGAAACTGTGAAATGAAGCCAATCCATGGACGCTGCCACATTTGCTTTGACACCTGCTGTGAGTTTTTCTTCAAACAGCTTCAGGACACCCCCCAGTCATGTGACCTGAGCTGTGTCTTTGATTAGACAATCAAATAATCCTAACAACTTCTAAACTCCAGAGTTAGAAAAAAAAAATCACTCACCGTACCGTTAGCGTTTTAGACCTAGGCCGTTTTTTGAACTAGGTTGTAAATGTGCTTTTTAATGCCTTATAAGTCTGTTTTTTATGGCTGGGTGTGTACATGACTTCTGGTCTTGCTGCAGCTGGCCTCAAGCGGATTCCCGATGAACAGCAACTTTTAGCACTTCAGCACAGGCTTCATTTTTACTAACTGGATGTTGCCCCTTGGTCTGATGCGTGCCCATATCAGTACAGTATCCGAAAACAAATATTTTATTACCACCCACCTATTTAGGGTCTAAAACTTCAAATAAGTATAAGTAAAATGTGCAGTCACATACTTTTGGAGCAAGTGTGGAACGAGTTTGGAGTGGAGGTGCTATCTTGGTTGAGCGGGGAGCGACGGAGGCGGGCACTTTGGGAAGCAAAGAGCTGAAATTCTCGCTGATCTACTCCCCTCGTATGCTCTGCAATACTTGCATATTTGATTATAATTATTTTATTTTTGCAGTTTATTACCTCTGCCAAGAATGTAATGTATTTGGGAGAGTTTGTTTGTTAGTCTGTGAACAACAGAACTCAAAAACTTATCAATGGACCTTTGTGAAATTTTCAGGAAATGTTGAAAATGGGATAAGAAAGAAGTGATTAAATTTTGGAAGTGATCTGGATCACTGTCTGGATCCAGGACTTTTTTTAAAGAATTCTTTATCATTGGGAGATAGGGCCGTTTTCACCATATGTGTATATAACTCCATGATAAATGGTCTGATTGCTTTGCAAAACAATACAAGACAAGGTCACCATAATTTCTGACAGATGTAAAAGTACGATCCAGATCCTGGCAATATTCTGGATTCTAAGATCCATAATATGAAATATGTACTGGGTCATCATAATTTTCAACACTGTCAGGAAACAAATTATCGTACAAACCTGTAACTAACACCAAATTGTAGCAGACAGTCTGCAGAAAGGGAGTATAACATTAAAGTAGGACTAAAGTGTTGGTGACAATCACAGTATGCTTGGTGAAGGTCTGCACTTTCTGAGTATTTTTTCGTAGTTAATTTTGTGCTTGCTTTCAACATCAGTTTTGAAATAAACAGCCTCAAAACGGTGATTTGATGGATTGTTTATGCAAGCTTTTAGTTAGTCCCTTTGAAAAGAGAATTTCATGAAAAGAGAACTGCAAACAAATAACTTCTTTGAAATTTGATCAACTGTATTGATTTTAAAGTCACCACAGCTCTTCCTTAGATAAGAAATAAACGAATGTGCTCCTTTTTAATATCAGAGTGAGTGTTCATTAGAAATATTCTCACAGTCTGAAGTCAAAATTCCTATTTCACAGCTCGAGGTGGACAAACGTTGCTATTTAAGTCCATGTAACACCGCCATGACAGAGCCACACGTGTTCATTTACCATGCTGTTTATTTTTTTTTTATTGGCTCCTTTTAGTGTCCAGACAACTTTGATTGTGCCAGTGAACTAAAGCCTCCAGTGATACTGTGCTGTGAATCGCATCATTTAACACTGAGTTATTGTCCAAAAGTTTGACATATAACTCAGGTTTATTTCCAGTTTCTCTGTTGTCACCTAAACCAACAGTAGGACTCTTTCTGTCCTGAGTGTATTTTTTGAAAAGTGTGAAAAAGTGTGAGACTAATATGCTGTGAAAATGTCCCCCTTGTGTGGACTCAGTCAGTTGCTCTTCATATTTATTTATAAGCTGCACTGTGTGTGTGGTAATAGGAGTCAGTCATCATTATGGTCATTGGACTTTGTCTCTCCCTTTCTTTTTTCTGTGTCCTTGCCGGGTGGGGGTGAGGGTAGGAGAAGCAGGAGGAGGTCCAGGCCTGCGAGGGGACAAGGTCCAGGCTAATGGCAGGAAGTCTTTAAAGTTTGCAGCCGCCGCATTTCATGTAAGCACAGAGGGGGCCCCCCTGGCCACAGACCCCTACTTTGATCCTCTTTCTCTCCTTCCCGCTCCCTCTCTGGGTCTGTCTCCCTGTTAGCCTCACTCTGTTTCTCTTTCACCCCAGCACCAGGGTGACAGAGCTACTGGTTAATTAACAGATCTCTCAATATAATACATGCACAGTGCAGGCACAGATACACCAACATATAGATGTTAACACACATGAATAATAAACACATTATCTTGCAACACACACTCAGTACAAAAATTCACAAGTCAGCTTTGGCAAAAAGTGTGTATCCTCTGGATGAATCACAGATATAAACACATGTGGTGCTCCTCTGTCTGACTCACCCTGACCACTTCGGCTTCTTTTTACAGTCACATTAAAGACAAAGTGTGTGACTAACCAAAATAACTCATACTTTTATCAAACTGCTGAATACAGGTAAGTTGCACCATTATCAAAGACAAAGCATCATTTTTGGAGCTCCCAAGAAAAAAAAAAGTCTCACTGCATTCAGCAATGTGTAGCTGTTTTTGAAGATATGTAGCTCTTTTGTGGACCGGTGCGGCCCAGTGATTGAGTTTAGCTGACATTAGCACTGATAGTTGGAAGGTATGGACTGGAAAATGACAGACTAACTGGTCCATTTTAATCCATGGGGATTATGGACATTTTGTAATAATCAGCTTCAGCTCATACCTGCACCCAGAGGGCAGGAAAAAAAAGAAAGGAGAAAAGATCAACAAATGAGTGCAAACACTGCAGGCAGCCTCAACAGCTTCAAGTGTTGTTGAGTAATACTTACGCCCCCAAATAATGACATGTTTTTGTTTTTAACCCCAAATCAAAGCATAATAAACAAATTCAATAATTCTCTTACCCCTAATTCACACATAAAGTGTGAGTGCCATGCACTGTGGCATACTTCGAAATCATTCTATCAATCATCACCTTTCACATTTAAATGATACAGTACGGATGACCGATACCGGTCAATTGGTACCGTTACTCAGCGGTACCAATTTTTTTTTTTTTTTTTTTTGTTTATCCGATAATAAATATTAATGTGTTTCATAATTAAATCTCAAGTTTTTCAATGTAACATATTTAATTTTCAATAATAACCTAACAATTCTGTGTTCATGTCCAGCATGTAAAATCTCCTACCAATATCATTATTGATAAAAAAAACGAAAAAAAAAAAAAACTACAACAACAAAAAAAACAATCTGGACACAGATGATGTGTGGAGGTAGCTCAGTGAGAAAGAGCGGTGTCATCGTGAGAAAAGAAAAAAGTATGTTTTGTCTGTTTTTTAAATCAAATCAGGAGGAGAGACACAAAAGAAGAGAATCCACTCCTCTTAGGTAGTTTTGGTGTTTACATCGTCATAGAAAACAAGGTTATTCGGGTCTTGAAAGATTGTTCGAGAGGCTGTGAAAATGGCCGGCAGCTAATGAGTAAATATCAGCCCACTTTAACACATCGGCCGATACCGATACTGATATTGATGTGTTGTGCATCCCTAAAATAAAACACCACGATATGGATCCGGATTGTAAATCTCATCTTTGTTTATCAAACTACATCACTGGCACATGACCAGAAGTCATCAGTAGGTCTTATATGACACAACACATTCTTTCTGTAAGGACACCAACAGAAAGGAGACGGCATGGACTGATGGTGCTGGAGTTTTGGGAGGGCCAGATTAGCTTAGCTTGCTAATTAAATACCAAGCAAGTATGTTGTCATGGGTAGGATTCCTCCAGAACCATGTGGTTCTCCTGTGATCTCGTGATCTCGGGTATCTGGCTCCTTTGGGCCCTGCCCTGCGCTGCTCAGCCTGGCGCGGCGCTGACGCTGAGTGAATAAGGGGTTATGGTATCTGTGTAATAATGATGCAGTTTAGTAAAGCTTCCACCCCCATAATTATCAGTAGTGTTCTGAAATCTCTAGCATGTGTTTCTAAGTACGTATTTTTCTATATCACTCCACCTTGCTGTGCATTGTGGATTAAAGCGATTGCGCCTTTTTTTGAGGACTGTCTCCAGTAACCATCTCACAATGCATGTTTCTCCTTGCATTTTGCAATTAGAAGCAATGTTATGTTGAAAAGGTTCTGAAATTAGTCTTGAACAGCAAATCAATGATATTTTGTGTCTTTCTCTTAGCAGTCATTATGTTAGCCAGGAAAACAGATCTAGTAGACCTTGTTACACTGAAAGCCTCAATGCTAGCATTGACGGATAGGCGCACAGGGTTCATGACACACAGCAGCATCTGTGTCAATGATGACACATAACACACAGAGCCAAAATGGCTGTTTTGCTTTCACAACAGTGGCTATGGCCCTTCACTGTCTGTTTCTACTTCACAAAAATAAAATTTGGAGCAAGAAGTTGTCACTGATGGCATTTGATCAAATGATAACCATCGCTAACATATCATCAGGATAGCAGCTCTGTGACGCCCTCTCACCCAGCTCATACATGTAGAAACATCTTCACTCTTGTTCAGTGTGTTTTTTAAAAAAGTCTACCGGCTGAAAACTCTCACCTCAGACACAAAAATCCACAGTACAATAACTAAAAATGCTTCTTTGCTTACATCCATGACACAGTTGTCTTTCCATCTCATCATGGCATAGAAATAAAACTATTCTCCATTTTTCACTTATAGATGTGGTAGCTTGAAAGATAAAACAAAAGTGCTTTAAACTTAGTACAGCAGGCTTTATGACTTCATAAATCCACTCCAGGTTAAGTACTGAATATCAGCACTTGGCTGCTTGCCTCATACCAGCTGCTGAACCATTGCCAAGAGAACCTAATATAACATTTTAGCAGAGACAAATCAGACCTTGTAGCTTTTGAGAGGCAGTTGAGCAGAAGGGTAATATTGTTAGGTGAGTAACTTTAGGCTGTTTGTTACATGTTGAAACCAGATAGAAGGTATAAGAAAGTGAGGATTGTTGAACTGTGCAAAAAAAAAAAAAAAACCTTCCTGCTTTGTTTTATTTGTGAAATATGGGTTTACATTTACAAGTGACATAAAATGATGTGGGCCCATGATAACAAATAGAATAGAATAGAATAGAATAGAATAGAAAATACTTTATTTATCCCCGAGGGGAAATTGATACAATGTATCACAATACAGGAATCCCAAACCATTGGTGTACTCCAGGACAGTGATATAAGATTTAATCATCAAATAAGTGAGATTTATGTTTTTATTCACTGCACTTTGGTCCTGCCTCATTGAGATGAAACTATACATATTTACTCCTGTTATCATGTCACAGGTAAAAGTGGACGATTCTAGCATGACAGTCTCGAGTACTGACAAAAGCCACGTTTGTTTATTGTTTTTTAGCTTTACGTTTTAAAGTTTTGGTGTTTCCTTACCTCTAAATGAGACATGACTTGACGTAGTGCAAAACATAAAATGATGTGCTGAGTCCGTCTTTCAGTTATTCACAATCATAGTTGCGAATCAGCAGCGCCTGTGCATGTGAGCGGGGGCGTCGCTTTGAGGGAGCCCCAAGGGGAGGGGGAGGAGGGGCTAGGAAGAGTCCTGACGAGATGCTATATTCAAATTCATGCTAGTTTTTCAGGACTGCCAACCCTGCCTTTAAGGCCTTAGCAAGTTTTTAGTCGTTCGGCCTTGTGTGAAAGCCGAAGTGACCTAGCCAAACTTTTAATAATGGCCTCCAGAGTGGGATTTTTCTGAAACGCTGACGACACTGTTGCCGTGTGAACAGTAAGCCAGAGTTTTCACTGGAAACGCTGACGTCATGCTCTGCTTCGCGTGACCACATACAACAGGACAACTGTACTTTTACATTTGTCATGGACTACCGTGTTGTGCTTGTGCTGCTGAATCTGCTGACTGTCTTTCAACAAAAATGTGCATCTGTTGCTGCACTTCTGTTGGCATTCACCAATACACCAGATGATTGGCTCAACTCTACTTCGGTGGAGATCAACCGAAAGTGTTTTCTGGACAAGACTGGTATAGCGCCAACTACAGGCCTGGCATTCTTACTACACCGTTTTCAGTCCCTTGGTGTTTCTGTGTAAATGCAGATTTGTTTGCAGATTTAATGTTGACTTGTAAATGGGGCCTTAGACTCTTATTTTGTCATGTGCTAGCTTTCTTGTTTGTTTTTATGGATGGATGTGGGAGCTTCCACACCTGGATCAGTTGCATCAAAACGGGCAACATTTCCGTCATTTGCCTGGATCACTTGATTAGATTCACACACTGATATCTTTGAGGACTGTCGACTTTAGTGTCTTCGCTTCATTTTCTGCCCTGATAACATCAAGCACCTCCTAATATCGGCACTTAAACACGTCACACTTATGCAAGCAGGCTTGTGACAGAGGCTCTGAAAATGCCTTTATAACAGTCCAGAGGATAAGTGTTTTTTCAGAACTTGTTCCAAACTGTGACACAATTAAACAGCCATCAGTAGCCATTTGTATCAGTATTCTTCAGCTAACAACTCTTTAATATCTCATTCAATAAAAGCCAGCACTCTCAGCCAGCCAGAGAGCTACATTTGATCTAAGAGAGGGCACTGCGGCTGACCCTGTCGCCTCTTCTCTCCTCTCTCATACTGTGTGTGAGTTTGTGTGCCTCTGTGTGAGTGTGTCATACTTGTGGAGAGGTATTAGCCTAATGGCAGTTGCATTCAAAGACTTTTATTAGCTTTTCACGTGCCTCTGCTGGGCTCCAGCCGCTGTTTCACAGCCACTCGCTTTAGTACAAAATACACACACACACACACTCATACACTCTGTCTCGCATATACACACACACACACACACACACACGCACAATATCTCTCTTGCTCTACCTCTGTCAAGCACCCACGCCCACTGACACACACACTCATGCACAGTCACAGGTCTCTAAGTGAGACAGGGCCCTGGGTAATTTGCTGTAGTGGAGCGGAGTGGCACTAAAAGCCTGCTGGGTAATTGAGAGGCTAGGGGACGGAGTGAAGCCGACTGCCCTCTGTGTTTGTGCGCGTGGAAGTGTGTGTGTATGTGTGTATGCAAGGCCCCTGCTCTTTCTCATTATGCTGTGGCTCCTGCCTGCCTGTCATTGTCTGGACGCAGCGCCCACAGAAAGCAACAGTAATGCGCAGTGACACACGACGTGTGTGTTTGTCTGACTGTATGTGTGTGTGTGTGTGTGTGTGTGTGTGTGAATGTGTGTGTGTGTGTGCACAATGAGCAGTGAGACATCATGTCTTCTGCAAAATAACTGTATCCTCACCCTCTCCTCCCATCTTCTTTATATGAACAGATAAAAACAACAGAAAAATATGCACACTTATCATTCCATGAGGAAATTGTGTTTGAAGTCAAGACAAACACTAAATCTGAGCAGTCACCATCCTCTGCTTCTCTAACCATAACACTTTATTATACCCAGCCCTACCAGATAGTCCACACGTCCACATTTATCTCACCAAACCTGCCTTCAACCGTTAGACTGCGGCTTTGCTCATAATGCTGTTTCCTGCTGAAATCTGCTGTGATGAGTAGTGAAGTAATGAAACAGCCTCAGTTTGACAACAATGCCTCTGAATAACCCATTAAAGCAAAACAAACCTTCAGCTTAATGACCGGCTTTATCTGTTAAGTTTCTCTGATGCTGAAACAGATCTCTAAAGATCGGTCAGGATGAACTGGATTCTGGTGAAACCACCAGTATAACCTCATGTCTGTTGTTTATCTATACCCACTCTCCTCTGCCTCTGATGTTGTGAAGGAGATCAATACAGTGTGTCCTCAGATCAATAACTGTCTCTCACAATATTTTCAAGCAGACCTTTTATTATAGGCTCAGCTCCTTGTTTGGATGCAGAAGTGAACTCTATGAATTACCTTAACCCCTTACTGCCTGAATTAATTTAAAATTCTATATAAAAATATATGTCTTTTTACATTCTTACTGATGCTAAATTAAGTAGAGATTGTACCATTATGAGTATTCCATCTTGAGTACTCACTGATACCCAGTACTGATACCTCTAGTTCTTTTTCATTTAAAGGGGACATATCATGCTGATCCGTGATTTAATACTTACACATAAAATAATAAAGTTGAAAACAAGACCTTTCACCCCCTGAATTTTCAAAAAATTAGATATTGTATTTTTTCTGATATCCTAGAACGAGATTTGATGCCTCTGAAAAGAGTTGATTGACATTTGGCTTTGAGATTTCGACCTTCATGACGACATTATGATCCTCTCTTTTTATTGGAGTAATCTGATAAAGCAGCTGCTCCTCTGTGAAGTCAGTTACAGTAACACAACCGCCTCCAAAGGATACACCCACCAAGAGCTGAGTATAAATAAAGCTCCCTACTAGCTTTGGCTAATTTGACTGAGTGCTAACATAGTGACGAACTGACGGTAGAGGCAATCTTTAGACGACACTTTCAGCATGATGGATAAAACAGACAGAGAAAAGTGAAGGAGCAGGATGGAGCCCTGTTATAGAAATAGTTTAATGGTGAAGTCTGCCTATATTTCCACGTATAAACTATACATGTTACAGTACCGGTTTGACTCACCACACTGAAGCGTCCTGAGATGATCTGTGTCGAGGTGGATTTTCTTCCTCTTGAGCTGCAGAACCGTCCGGGTCTGACTCGGGGTCCAATACAAAAGGACCTATCCTACACTCTGCCATTTTATAAGTGCTATCAATGCCTTACGGTGAAGTTTTGGCAATGATAGAACTGACCAATCAGAGCACAAAGGGCTGTGATGTTGCGAGGTTACTGGAGGTCATTCTCAAAACGGAGCGTTTCAACGAGATCTTCAGAATGGCCTAAAATGAGGATATCGAGAACGCTATTGTGGGGAAATGAAGGAACTTAATGACTTGTACTGAGGGCAGAAATGCTTTACAGGCATCCTAGTCTGGCATAGTGAAAAGGAGAAACAAGCATGAGACATCCCCTTTAAATAAAAGTGACAGTGACAGATTGTTTTGAACAAAGACTGCAAAGTGGCTCTACCATAAAGTCCAAAATAAGACACAAACAACTCTCTGAGACTGCAATTTATATTTAGTTAATTAACAAAAGTGCAAAATAACACCTGATACACATTTGGTGTTACTGAAGCGCCAACTACTGGCGAGGAGGACTTACGAATCATAAGAATTTTTTGCCCCGAGTAGCGGCTGCTGGTGTCGGCGACCTTTGTTGCGGTGGCTGGTAGGTATCAGCTGATTTGCAAAAGCAACAAAACGAATGCAAATGCCACAACCCAAACGCAAACACCAAAACACAGGGAAGTTCAGCCACAATGGAAGTCAAGAGGACAGTTATGATGCTTTCTTTTTCACCTTCAGCTGTGATAAATATAGCTCTGATGCTAACGCTATGACAAGACTGATTCATTAAGCTAAATATAAGATGACGTATTACCGGTAAATAAAGAAATATAAGTACTATAAAGGATGTCACAAGATGGCACCCCTACAAAACTTTATTTATCATAGTTGAAGTTAAAAAAGAAAACCATTTACTTACTTTCACAACTTTTCTGTGTCTGTTAAGATAAATAACCTTTTTAAACTTCTGTTGTGGCTGAACTTCTATTGTAATGTGGCGTTTGCATTTGTGTTGTGGCTTTGGCAAATCGTCTGACACCCACCAACCACTGGGTGGGCAGATCGATCTATTTATATTTTGTATTTTAGTCTTCAACTCTGTACCTCAAAAAAACTTTTTTTTTTTTAATTTAGAATTTTACCTTACAGTGATCATTGCTTTTACTTCATTTTCTCAAGAATTCCACAAAAAAATGTTTTGGCGAATTTTTTTTTTTTTTTTTTTTTTTTTTTTTACTGTTGTAATGTTTCTTAACACACATGTTAATCCTGCCACTAAAGCAATTTATTGTCATCTTTACCAATACCTTGAAATAAGCCCCATATTAATACCAATACTTGTAAATTCTTAATGATAAGTTCACCCTCTGGCCAATATATGGAAACATAGAACATTTAATGCAATCTTTGGTATGTATTAAAAAGGAATTAATAGGCATTGGTGGGATACGTAGTTCTCAGCTGAATAAAGACCTGATGTGATATGTCACAAATTTATGACAACAGGCACCATGAGTTTAAAGCATGACAGGGAGGACTGTAGGTCCATGATAAACATTCTGTCTTCTATGTCTCATAAAAAACTCAATACATGCTCCCAAACTTTAATCATTTACATTTTTATTGTGACATTTGACAAAGTCAGTTTAATCACAGACATGCTAAAACTACTAAATGATCATACTGTGTCTAAAAACAGATTTATTTTGTTTCTATCCTCATGAACTGGAAGCAACAAGACCTTTGATATCTGAGGAAATTTCAGTTCAGAACAATTTCAGTTCAGGAAACAAGAATTAAAAGGTGAATAAAAACTAATATAGAAGAGAGTTACTGACTGGTGACTTTTCCTTTAAACCAATGACGCAACACACACACACACACACACACACACACACACACACACACACACACACACACACACACACACGCACACGCACACAATATCTCTCTTGCTCTACCTCTACACACACACACATATGCACACGAACGCTCTTCTTGCAAGCATGTCATTATTTTTAAAGAGTAACATTTAGTTTATTTCACACGTTCTCATTCTCTATTTCCAGCTCTTTTCATTCACCCTGCTGCAAACTGCTCACTTCAAGTCTCTCCTCTTCTTCTCTCTACTGTCCTCTTCTGTGCTGCCCCCTCTTCTCTTGGCTCTAATTGACATGACATGAAATCAATAATTTCCCCTTTTCTGTCCTTTTGTCTGTTTGCGGTTCTTTGCTTGGAAGAGAGGAGCAAGAGAAGAACCATGAAAATTGATGAAGTGTCCCTTATTTCAGAGAGAAAAGTAGAGATGAGTGGGATAAAACAGAAAGGACAAGAGGGTGGACAAGGAGACAAGGACAGATGTAGAGGTGTGTCACTTTGTCTGAAATTTTAGGTATTGCCAACACACACACAAACACACACACACATGCACACACACAGACACACAGAGCCAAAGGCCTTCATACTACAAGTGTTTTTGTTTGGTTGTGTGTGTGTTTGTGTATCAAGGTTAGCCCACTGCTCTCGACCATGCGTGGTCCAAGCTTTTATGTTTACATGTTCTGTTCTGCTGCAATGTGATCAACTAAAGCATGTTAGCTAAGCCATGCCACAGCAGAGGGCTGGAAAAGAGGCTTTTCCCCTTCTTACACCAAGCCTGTCACTCTCGCTCTCAAATTCACTGTGATATGACGAAATTAAGAAATTTCACATGAAAATTTCATGACAATCCATAAATATGTGTGGTCTCTAAATCAACTGGGAGATGATTTCCTTTCACTAAAGAATATGGTCTCTTCTTTAGGTAAGGCCATTATCCGAGATAATTCACATGACACTGCTCCTGTGAAGCCCATGCTTACAAAACCATATTCTTATCCAAATGACTACTGAAAAACTCAGTTTCCCCACTTTTCTACCCGCAGGATGAAAGAAGTATTCACAGTAACTACAATGTACTTGTACACTATAGTCAACTTGCTGCTGAGCAAAACTGTTACTGCCACCACTGTTCAATTTTAATCTTCTAGCTGGTTTTAAAATTCCTAAACTCTCCAGTTCAACACCACAGACTTTTCCAAAGCCTTTAAACCTCATTGTGTTTAAAACACCTGTAACGTGGGTCGGAGGACGGTTTTGAGGTTTACAATCAAAGTCCTGATTCACAAACAGGTCGTAAAGCTGCTGACTGAAAAAGTATCAACGAGCCATTATGCATTTTTAAGGGGCAAAAACAGCCCCCTTTTTATACATGAGAGTCTCATTGTCAAAAAAATAACACCCAGCTCACAGGTAATTCTGCTCCATTACGCAGAGTTTAAGCATAGTCATATCAGAAATTAACAATGATGGAGTCAAAATTCCGTCCCTGGATGACCAAAGAAGTATGTTTCTTGACATTTGGTTTGTTGTTCCTACTGTGAAAGTTTCACTTGTAGTCCTTATGGTCCAGCCCTGTCCTGTCACAACCCAAAGCTGATTTTTGGTAGTTTCAATCTTGCCAATGTGTTAACTTTTACTTGCAACGCTCCATTGCTTTGTAGCTGTGTTTTAGATCTGATAGACCCTCAGCAGATATGCAAGACTTCTGCTTTTGGATGTTAGACACAACACCCAGGCTGACCTGCAGTCTGGCAGGTCGCAAGACTGCAGGATAGCTGGAGTCACGAGGCGGAGGAGTTCCTGCTCTATTGATGAGCCTCTCCTGGGTTAGGTTGGGCTGTAAAACCTCAAAACTTCAACCTTAGTCCAGCTCCGCTCATTATGTCAGTTTTTCGTTATAGTCAAGTTAAATAGGATCTGACTTTGACATGGTTTGTTTTATTTTGAAAGTCACTGGCTGTCCTTAGGTGGTTTCCTTGCATGACTTCCTGATCCACATGATCTACTCTACCTTGAATTGAGATGTTGCAGCTCTGGCATCAAGCAAAAACAGGATGGTTGCTTGTATGCCGGACCACAACAGAGTGGATCCAGTGAGCTGACGCATTGACTTGAGTGGAAACGTATTTGATCCGGTGATGTGTTCATCTGGTGTATTTCAGCCATTACAGGTCAGAGATGGACTTGACAAGGAACTGGAGGAAATTGAGCATATGGAGTTTGCATATTAAACAGGACTCAGAGCATATCTTTAGAGTTATGCAGTGTTGAACAGCGTACTGCAGCTAACAGTTCGCTTATGTATTAGGGATGGAACGCTTCAGAAAATCCACAGTTTGGTCCTTTTCACGGTTTTGTAGTCACAGTTTTTAGTTTGGTTTGGAGTACATTATTGTTTTTAACACTTTTTTTAAAATCCAACAGGTTATCTTTAATAAATCATGTCATGTATAGTTGTAAAAAAAAAACTGAAAGGATAAGCCTGTTTCCCATTCAAAACATCATTAAAGCTGAGTGAAACATTGTTAGTTTCAACATGCCAACTCCTCAGTAAGGAAAGTCACTATTGGCTGTCCCAGAAGTCACCAAAAGCCACTAAATGACGCTGCTTTCTAATTTTCATAATAATTAATGTGCATGTTATTGTTATGGACTCTGTAGGAGAGAGAAATAACGCGGTAGAAAGCAGATAAAACACAACATCATAAGTATGTTTAGAATTACAAATTAACTTACTTCAGTCCATTCTTATTTTTTTATGTCTAAATATCAACCCTCCTCCTTTATCTGGGCTGCGGACCGGCAGAAGTGACCATGATAAGACACACACTAGCCTGATTTAATCTGCTGTGAGTGAGGAGGAGTGTCTCTGTGTTTTGGATAGTGGCAGGGGCTCACGATAACGTATGCTGCCCATTGACGCGATCAAACACGCTTCAGTGTCCAGACTCCAAACTCCAGAAAAGTTGCAAGAATTGTCCTCTTAAAAAAAACTAGCCAGTCTGAAAAGTCATTAAATGTAGCGATAAAGTCTCTAAGTTGACAACACTAAGTTGCGGTTTTATCCTCCACTTTCTTACCGCCATCATCAGAGCTCACTCTGAATCTTAAATGCTCCGTGTCAGCAGAATGCCACAGCGCCACACGTACACCCTCTGTTTTCTCTCCTCGTCATGTAAACAACACACACGCCTCCCCACAACTTTTCCGCTGTATCTATCACCTCAGGTTACGCATACGTATGATCAGAGCTACATACTTGCTTCAAACTGAGCTGTAAAACGCAGAAAAAAGAAAAACACGCACCAATCAGAGCTCACGCACCCTACACTGAGTTTGTGTTTTTGTGTTGTATTTACATCTTCGTTTACAATTGACCACAAAGCAGTTTCAACAGAATATTAGATTCAGCAATTCCAAAATACCTTCAAAACAGAGTCATAAATTTGATCCCACTTTGTGCTTTTTGATACATGCTATCCATACCTATGAGTTGCAACCAGCTTTAAATGACATTATCTACTTGAAAAACCATAAAAAATCTCTGCTAATGTGACAATACTTGAACAAATTGTAACGTCTTGGTTAAAAAATGTTTTAATTGCCCAACTTTTCACACTTAACCATCATATGAAAGAGTTTGATTCTATTCAAGCTTGAAAACTGTATCACAGATGTGACCTCGAGAACTAGTAAAGATTCATTGACAGTCCCAGTTTGACGTGTACAGTGTGAGCTAAAAGTTTGCATGTTCTTAAAAACCTAAACAAGACAACACAATTTTTCAAAAAGTGTTACGTATGAAAGTTTAACAAAAGCTACTTGCTCTCTTTGCAAAATCTCCCTAACCATTGCCTTCCTCAAAGGTTTTACTCAACAGAGCAAATAAGCTTTCATTAAGTTTGATAAGGAAGAACTGGACCAGGAGCACAAACTTTAAACACACAGAGGAATTTTAAAAGGTATGCCGTGACACATAACCTTAATAACAGATGAATTAAAAAATGAATTAGAAAATATAGAGGCCAAATGTCACAAATTTTCACTCTATCCATGAGAAGTTAATCTTTTCTAAACTGCTCTCCGTCACCTATCTTGTTTCTCCATCATTCTTTCAAGAAGGGGGCACAAATGAAAACAGGCAGCTGTGTGACATTGAAGTACAGCAGAGGGAAGTGAATGCTTCGGGGTCATGGTGGTGGACAGCCATATAGATTTTTCTTTTAGCTCCAGTGACCTGAGTTCAATTCTCCTCTCATAAAAATATTTTTACTCTAAGGCACCCTTTCAATGAAAACCCAATTTCCTCTTTATCTGAACTCATGTCTTACACTAACCGTACCAAAGTCTTGTCCATCTCACCTCAGAAAAAAAGTTGTTTTGATTAAAGTGAGAGGAGCACAAAAACCTCAGCATATCATTCATGTTTTCTTTTCTTGTTTGGTATAGTTTTAGTTTACTCACCTCATGAACAGTTTTGTTGTGTGGCTTCTACCCTGGTTCATTCTTTTGCATCAGCCAGAAAGAATAAATATTTTGTCTTTCACTCTTTTGAATGCAGTTGCAGCTGTGGAATTTGCTCTGTGTGAGTTGGTGGATGGGTGCCTGGGCATTTAGGTATGAACACAAAACCCTGCTACATAGTTTGTATGTTTTTTCTAAGGATTAGGCGTGATATTGACCTGAGATAAGAATCAGGCATTTCTTCCTTTTTTTTCCCCTTTTCCTCTCTGAACATTTTTCAGCTCTTTGCCTGCGCACTACCTGAGGTGAGCTGCCAATAAAAGCTGGTCGTTTCTGGTTGATTCATAAACAACCCCCCCCCCAGCCAAAATAATGAATAAATAAATAAATAAAATAAAGTAATAATGATAATAATAATAATCATCATCATCATCATCACAAAATAAATAAATAAATAAATAATAAATAATAATAATCATGTTGTGTGCAGTAGCACTGTCTATCTGTACCTCTTCAGACAGATTCAGACTGAATAAACCTCTGCCACGTATACATGGCCCCAAATATTCTGCTTGCATTCGGTTTATTTGCTCAAACGGAAATAATTTTACCTTTGTATACACCTCATTCCAAAAGAAAAGTGCCAGATCGAATCTGAATGCACATCTAATCGGTTTCACAGGGGTGGAATGTTCCTTTCCCCAAACCAATTATTATGTATCCACTAAAATGGAAAGTTGCCAGGGTGCGTTCTTGCTCAGATATAACGTAAGACGCAACTAGAGACGTTCTTTGATAAATCACGTGATGTTTACATTTTTCTGCGCATGCCTGATTAACAATCTGTTTGATAATAGCGGTGCATGTAGACCAGAGATTGGAATATTACTTTCCATGTATACTATTGTTTTTGGAAAAGTCATTTAGAAAGATTCCATTCGGAAAGACAAAAAACTCCTCATGTAACCGTGGCTACTGAGAGGTGAATTGATGAATTGATGTTTTAATCACTGAAAATTTTGAGTGTTGCATTTAAACTAGGGGTGGAAGGAAAAATGAAAAACCAATATATAAGGATTTTTTATTTGACAATCAAAATTGGGATTCTTTGTAAAAAGATCTTTTTTTTTCAAATTCAAATTCTTCATATCAGTTTTTGTTTATATACTGGATTTGGAAAAGTTACCACTCTTCTCCAGCAGGGGGTGAAATGTTTCTCTCTGATTCACGTGATGTGCATTTTATAGACATCATTATCATCATTTACATTTTTCACATGGTCTGGTTTTAAAAAGCAAACTAAAAATTGCAAAAATCATCAGTATTGAATAATCACAATTTAAATCGAATCGGCAAACCCAAAAATCGTAATAGAATTGAATTGTAAGAATGGCATATCGCTCCAGCCCTAATTTAAACACTACAGAGCAGTCATGTCCAACTCTTAGCAGATGGTGAATGTCTCACTTGACACAGGAAGTGCTACGCTGTGTCCTGTCAGCGCTGGGGATAGCCAATGTGCTCAAATAGTCGACACAAGAGAGCATTTTAGCACCCTCTTATCTGTGTCTGTGATGCTTCCCTATGAAAGATAACTGTATTGTCTATTTATAAAGGAGCCTGTTCTCGGTATTTGGCTTTGTTGTGTGTTGACTGCGTATGTGACTGTGCAAAACTTCCTGTCCTGCTTGAGCTGCTTTATGGGTAATTGACACATCACAGCTCTAGAAAACAGGATTGCTGTGCATCCCTGCTGCAACCTGCAGGAGCAGGGATGCAGCAGGAACGCAGCCGGACCACAACGGAGTGGATCCAGTGTAAGTTAACACATTGACTTTCTTTTGTCCTCTTTATTATCCTTGTATATAAACAGGACAAATTAAGCATTGCAGAACTTTGTGGGTGCTTGAATGTCATTAGAGCAATTTGCTTTTTGAATAAGACCTGAAGATGAAGCAGATGGCGAGAGCAATTTTTTGTGCCATTAGTGGCCGCAATCCTTTCTCAGTGAATGCCCCCAGAGTTTTATCAACTGGTGGTGTAAATTATAGACTTTTTAACTGCAGCCCTACGGCGAACGTTTTGTCGTATTAAACTGTACATCACAAAAAAAAAACAAATAATACAAGAAAATAATCCAACAAGACAAACACAATAGTCCCTGATTAAGACCTAATTGGATTTCACACTTTTTGGCTTGGCACTTAGATTTAATTTGCTTCTGCTGGACTCAGAGCAATCTCTTTACTCACTTGGGGGAACACAGGCAGAAAAAAACGAGGAGATGATGAGGGGAGGAAGAGGCGGATTTTAAGGTAACATTATCGGGTTGTTGGGCACATTGTGGGCACTGAGGGTTGTCCCATGTACAACGGCTTCAACTGCACAAGTATCCAGGCCTTCGTTTTGAGACTGTACTGAGTATGAAGTAAGAGGTCCGTTTGGATGTTTGTTTCTAAGTAAGCACTTCCTCTTTCTGTCTGTTAGCGTGGCTCTTTCTCTGATCCCAGCAACACAAGAGGAAGAGGTTCAATCTCTCTGCCTCCTCTTGTGATATTGAGCTCAGGGGAGCAGTGCATACATTTCTGCAGCAATCATTCGAATTCTATGAACTGTATTTGCGTTACACACACTCACACACACATATGGACACACACACACACACAGGCCAAACAACAGCCAATGGGATTTCTGTCATGTAAAATCAATAAATATATACACAGTAACAGAAGCATGGGACATGAATATTGTGTATCTGTGTGTGTGTGTGTGTGTGTGTGTGTGTGTGTGTGTGTGTGTGTGTGTGTGTGTGTGTGTGTGTGTGTGTGTGTGTGTGTGTGTGTGTGTGTGTGTGTGTGTGTGTGTGTATGTTTATGTGTTTGTGTGTGTGTGTATGCCACTGGTTGATCCAGGGAAAATGGCTTTTGTTGGGTCCCCTGTGCTATGTAACATTACAGAGTAATTACAGAGTGTGTGCTTTGTTTAGGGGATGTCTAATTATGCTGTTTGGGTTGTGCAGGGCCCTGGGGTGTCACCGTGTGTATGTGTGCGTGTGCGTGTTTGAGTGTGTGTGTGTGTGTGTGTGTGTGTGTGTGTGTGTAGCTGGTGAGAAGACACTAATTGTGGAGGCGGTGTTAATGGTACAGCAACTGTCAGAGAGAAGAGGGATGGAGAGAGGGAGAGAAAGGTGGAGAAAGAAAAGATGAAAAACAGAAAAAAACGATGAGCGACATCAAAAATCCATTGTTTGACATTCTGGCTATCCACTAATTTCTATTTATGCTGAAACAAAACTTCTTTGTCCACTAACCCATTTATGGCTGCCAGTTAGAGGTGCACTGTACCCTGAATAATCCATGCCACAAGACTGACCTACGTCACAGGACAATAAATGTGATGCTTTATTCACACCTCTATGTATTCAGGGTGACTCACCCCCTAACAGGCAGCACAGTACTATTTAATTTCTAATAGATATGATTCAATTTAAGGATGAGTCACTGACATTAATAACTATTTTGTTTCATTTAGATTTCGAATAAATTAATTTAATTTGATTCTTTTAAATTTAGTACAGGGTAAATTGATGATTGAGTCTAGAGTAAATTTTTACTTCATGGTAAAAAAAAAAAATGAATAAAGGAAACTTGATCTTTCAATAACATCATTTCATTAATAGTTCTTCAAAAGGGAGAAAACAAGACTTGCTGGTCTGAAATGGTCATACATAAACTAAAAGTTTCATCACATGCACATGCCCAGGTGCCTCTCTTTGGTAGCGAGTTGTGTGGGAAATATAGCTTTTATGGCTAACACAGAAAAAATTTGCCTTGCTTGCACTTCAAACACTTCATCAATTTCCAACTGTCAAAAATTAAAGCAAATCAAAAAAAAAGTCAATGAAAGAAAAACTATGACAGAGGTCTTTATCACATTACCCAAGATGAAAAACTGTTCTTTAACTGTAAAGATGAAAAAAAAACAAAAAAAAAACATCAATTTTTTTCCTCCCACATTTACTCCCCGATTGGCGCTTTTTCAGAAGCTTCTCAAAACACATTTGTTGCTATATAAGAAAAGATTTGATTGATTTTTTGATTAGTATGGCTGTCAGATGACACTTAGGCATTGTTCATCGTCTTCATTTGGAGAGCCTTGATTTGAGGAACATTTCTATCACACTGGCCTCAATACTGTCTGCTAATTATTTGTAATGCAGGTTTAACCACAGAGGCATCACTCTAAACTAGCTGATTTCCTTAATTTTGGGGGATTGGTGACTGGCCCATCCTTACATATGAAACTGATCTTCCATACCTCCAGGAAGGTCTGACAGCCATTGTTGTTTTTTGCTCTGAGACCTAAAACTCAGGACACTTTATTAGTTGTTTAAGTTAGAAGGTAACAATTTTATTGTTTCACTTGTATTGTTTAAGGATTTTCAATAAAATTAGATTGGAACATTGAAGGTATATGCTGTCAGTTATAAAAAATGAAAATTGGTTTCGGCCCAAATTGGTATCAGCAGGTCCGGCCAATGGACGATAATCGGTGATTGGCCAGAAAAATGAGATCGGTGTACACCTACTCTTAACATTGGAGCAATGAAAAGGCTAAAGATGTCTTGATACCAATTAACTGAACAATGTTTTAGCTGTTTAGTGTCTCATTTGGGGATTACTTATGCTAATGCTAGCATTGTAGCCCAGGCTTTGTGGCGTCTCAGTTGAAATAGCAACTGATGTCAACAATGGTTTTCTGTAAAGTGTACAGACCGGGAATCTAATGTTAAGTCTTTCAACCTACACATTTCATTGACATGACTTGATTTCTGATATGGAGGATGTAAACAGCGGTGCTCATAACCTGTAATTTCACAAAAGCCACCTGAGCAGAAAGGCCAAGTGAAAGTTAAAAGTCCATGAAAGTCTTGTGCGTCTTGGATGCTGGGTGCAGTTTGTAGAAACAGGTATTAAAACTGTATTATGGATCACTCTAGAGTTTACTACATTATGCTGCTTAAGGTTTTTTGAGATATCTATTTACCAGCTGTGGTTAGAATGGTTTTGTAATATGTCCACTCCCATTACCCCTCTAATTATGTAAAACTCATAGCAGAGTATGGAGTGAGTTTAATGTATCTTGATCAATGCAAGGTAAGGAATCTGTAAAGGAACAAACTAAAAAAAGGTTTTGCAATAAATTTTCATGAATGTGAAAGAGAATAAAAAATGTCCAGTGGGTGATGTGAGTGCTTAAACTGTGAGATATAGAATATCCAAGCGAAACAACAGAAACTTCTTCGTGCACAACACCTCCTTGCAGTTTTATTCTAATTTATTAAACGATTGTTTTTGAGAAGGAAAGTATTTCTCAGATATGTTTTGTCAGGTGTTTAAACTGTTCTTGTCATGTAGCATCACCTTTTGGGTTGGATGGCCTTATACAGCAGGAAATAATGAACGTTGATGTTATTTAAGTGTTTTTTCTTCCATAACTGGAATATGTGTTTGTTTCAAGGTCCGCGCCTGGCCTGATTGCTGTGTATTTTGAGTTCTTATTGACATCCATCAGAAATGCGATCTACCCGTTCTGTTTCACAAAGACTAACAGAAAAAGCTCTTTCTTCCTTGTTTATATAATTCTAATTACCTGGGTTGATTTAGACTTGGCAAAGAAAAGTAGTGATGTGCCATTTTGAAAGGAGCCCTTGGTCTGAATAGCCATTGGCCAGCTCTTAGAAGGGGTCAAGGTACTGAGATGTGTCCTTGCCTATATAACAAACAGTACAATAGCCTGATGTTACGGTTGCATAATTGCTAAGCACATTTATTCCAATAAGTTGTGGTAGATGACATGCTTAGACCCATTGGTTCATTGTTTGCATACTATTAAAACATATTTCTTTTCACACTATGTGCTCCAGGGCATTAATATGTCCATGGAATAAAATGAAGTCTGTTTTTATTATTGTTCACATTATCTTTTTAAAAAACTCCATCACAGCCATTATTTATTTACTGTGAATAAAGGAATAAATGAAATTGCTGAAATATTGTTGCCCACATTGACTGAATGAAAAATACCCAACAGCGTCAGCACACCATTGTTTCGGCAGCATAGGCTACAGATGAAGGTTTTACAAGTACAAAGAAATGGTCCACAATGAGCATTTCTGCAAATATGACCGGCCGAGCGAGTGAGCTGTGCTCGCATGGTGCTGTTTTTTGATAAAGCTGTGAGCCAAAGCTTGTCACAAATGATGAAAATGTCTTTGTATAGAACTTCTTAAACTTGATTTTCCTGCTTTAATTTGTATTGATATTGAAAAAAGGAAACTAATGTCACTTTGCCAACCTTTGTATGGGACAGTTGGACGTCAGCAGCATCTTTTTCTCGGAGACGTTCGCATTTCAGTGAGTTGACTAATTACTGACAACAGTAAAGTTTTGCCAAATGTACTTGGGTAAAGGGCTGCAATAAACGACTGTTTGATATAGACCACTTAGATAATATTCAACCATTTTGATAATGGAAATGGATAATGGGATTTGTGCCACTAGAAACTGAATTTGAATTATATTAAATTTGAAAGCATGGCACATCCTGTGCTGAAGTCTTGTAATTCCAAAATGAAATTGTTGAATGAAAACAGAATTACGCTTGATTACTCTTTCTCACAGATGGTCGTGCCACACTGAACAGGAAATTGAATTACAAAACTGAATCTCAGTTTTGTAAACTGAAATGGAAAATAGTGTTTCTGAATTAGATGTCAGATCATGCTTTTTCAAATTCATTAATATGATTTAAATTCTGTGACAAGTGGCGCAGACCTCAGCCCATGTGTAAGATAGCTAATTGAAGAATAAGCTTCTTAAAGGAACTTCTTTAGAGATTTTTAATTACATTTTAGAAAAAAAGGTGCTCCCTTGGCTGCTGCCATGTTGCTGTTTTATTTGTTTGCTGAGTAAAACTAGTGGTGTGATACCCTAGTCCTCAGTAATTCATTTTGGTTTGTTTTGGGGATGCACGATATATTGGTATCAGTATGGGTTATGGCCGATGTTGGTCATTTTTTTAACATATCGGTATCAGCCTATGTGTAAAAGTGGGCCGATATTTACTCATTAGCTGCTGGCCATTTTCAGAGCATCTTGAACGATCTTTCAAGAAGCAAATAACATTGTTTTCTGTGACTATGTAAACACCAAAACTACCCAAGAAGAGTAGACTCTCTTCTTTTATGTCTCTCTTCATGTTTTTGATCCAAAAAACAGACAAAACATACTTTTTTGATCGCGTTCATCTTGGGCGCTCCATCCTTTGATCCTCTTCATGGTCGTCTTTTCTCACGATCGCACCGCTCTTTCTCTCTGAACTACCTCGACACATCATCTCAGATTTTTTTTCCCCCCAATATTGATATTGGTAAATATCAGTTATTGGCCTTGACAGCAATTTTAATATCGATTATCCGTATTGGCCAAAGTTTTCATATCCGTGCATCCCTAGTTTGTTTTGTTCACGTGACGCTTCCTGGGTCGCTCCTTCCCTGCAGAGATAGGGTGCCCGATGTCTTACTTCTCAACACTTAAATTTAGGAAGACATTACATTAAGACATTGTTTTAGATTTTAGTTGCACCCCTTACTCTGGATTACCAGCTGTTAGGAAGCTGCACATTCTGGGCAAGATGAATGCAAATTAATCTCCAGTTTAACACTGTCTTGTAATATTGCTCACTTTGACACTACATTCTGTCCTTGAGTGTGCGACAGCATTTTTGCTGGACAGTGCTGTGATCCTTCCCCTCTTCACCCTGTCCGTTAACAATCTTTGTCTCCTTAACAATCAGGCTTTATCCTGGGACAGCCCTGATCCCACGGTCTCCCTGTGAGAAGAAGTCCAGTGCTGATATCTGAACCAAATAGTTATTTTATTTTTATTTTATTTTCCAATGCTTGCGCAAAGAAAAATAAAACATGGACACACCCACGGATATTGCAGGCGTCAGAATCTTAAAAAAATGTTCTCCTTCTATGTCCTAAAAGCTTGCCAGTTATAGTTTTTTTTGGAGTGTCAAAATGAAATGTAAGAGGAAACTTTTTAGTTTGCCAGGGTTTAGACTTTCTAAAATGCAGGTACAGAGCTGTTATACTTAAAAGCAAAAACAGGGGATATGTGATCACAAACACAAAGTATAAACAAGACAAAAAGCATTGCACCCATTTAAAAATAATGTAGAACTCTGCATTCAAAAAAGAAAAGAATAAAAACACCCCTAAAAACGCGGCACCTTTTATGGCGACTGAATACAATGTAAATGAACTTCCACACCGGAGCACAAAAGCTGCACTGTGCCAGCATCAGTATCAGAAGTTGCAGAACATGATGTGGTGTTTGATCACAAGAAGCTTTTGGCACTGTGAGATGCTGCGCGCAGAGAGGGAAACCAAAAGCATTGATTTCATTGTGGAGCAGCGAGGAGTGTGTGTGATTTGTCAAATGTGTGTGCGCAAAGCGTCTGGAACATAAAACTATAGAGCCCCATTCAGACCTTCCTTTCACTCTCCTTCCATCAGGAGATAGCGGGGACATTGAACTGCCGCAACAAAAGCAGATTTCCATCAGACAGAGTTTCTGAGAGAGAAAGGCATTGTGTTGAAAGGAGCTTAATGGGAGCTCAGCTCAGAGCTTTATTCACACAAACTGTTCTCTCCAGTTGGAACACATGTGTACACACACAAAAAGGCGCACACACTCTTTTTTCTTTTTTTTCTATCAAACACTCCCTGTTCTTCTCCACTGAAAGTGGTGGTCTCATTTTGATAATGTCTTATAAATGATAGTGGGGATTTTGTGACCAGATAGTTGCCAGTCATAATGCTTTGGAACTAGGCACTTAAGGCACATGACACTTATCTTGCACTGAACTCACACGCGTGGGAGAGTTTGTTGGTGCAAAATAATTTTTGACACAAAGTCTGTCACCCTTGATAGACTGACCTTAATCAGCACCTGCAAGCAAAGAACAAATGATTTGTGACAAAGATTCAAGCCACAACTTCTCCAGAGGGGAAATACTTTACTTTGCAATCATATCAACAAATGTTGTTTCATCAAAATCAAAAAAGAATAATTTCAAAGAGGTCAGATCATCGAGCGAAAACGTACCAAAGAGGCTAGGCATAGTGAGTTTTGACTAATATCTCAAGAACTCTTTTGCAGTATCCCAATACACAATATTTTCACTGTTCTTTGACATATCCCCTAAAACTGTTAAAATGTTAAATGAAGTCCTTTGATGCATACAATGGCATAAATAGACCCTCTCATTGGATGTTTTGGGCCTCTATCCCTCTCTCCAACCCTATCATGGTTGAGGTAGACGTCTGGTTCTGCCTGAGGTTTCTTCCCATTAAAGGAAGTTTTTCCTTGCCACTGTAAGTTGCTGAATGCTGCGAAAGACTCTGCTAATGGTGAGTTAAGATGAGATTAGATTCCTCGTTGTTAGATTTTATTAATAGTGTTAAGGCTATGATATGCTTTCCGCGTGAATGTGACAAAATTTCTGTCTCCTGTGTTGAATTCTAAAGCATTTTATAAAACAGCCTGACCTAACCTTACTCCAGCCCGAGGACTTGTTCCAGTATTTGAGAGTAGAAAAATAAAAAAGGCAAATCAACTTATTCTAATGGAACCAATGCAATCATTAAATTTGCTCATGCGGGCAAATTCAAAATTTTCATGGTGGACTTGAAACAAATTGAGCTTGAAATTTTATGACCATGATTGAATCACTATAGAATGTTTACACAATGGCAAACAGGCAAACACTTCTTATAGTGTAGAAGTAATTATGAAATAGTCTGGAGCAAGGATTTTAGCCAACTTTGGAGAAAGTAGTACCTCTGACCTGATCAGGATTCTGTATATTTTTAAAAGACTGTAGGTCTCTTTCTTTGTAGCATAAATGGTTCACTTATGTTAAAACAAATGGGCTTTGTGAAGTTAGTCACATAGAAACACGTTGTCTCTGTACTGCTGGTCTTAACTGTGTACTTCATGAGCAGCCAGAACTTCTCACCATTGAGCTTTCAGCCTGTTTCATATATGCAATTCAGGAGCATCTACTGCGAGATTATCCAAAGTGAAACACATTATATATATTTTACAAAAAATACATGGCATTTCCCTCTTAACAACTCAAATACACCAGAAGGCACCAGATCAGATAGGTTTCCATTTAAGTCAATGTGTCAATTTACACTGGATCCACTCTGTTATCCCTGCTCCAGCATATACCCAGCAATCCTATTTCTTGCAGATGCCGTAGCTGTGATACTTTAATTTCACAGGAAGCAAATCAAGCGGGACAGGAAGTTGTGCATGGAAACTACCTAAAAATGCCCAGTGACTTTCAAAATAAAACAACCCATGTTAAAACCAAATCATATTCAATTTGACTACAACAACAAACCGATAAAAAGAGAAGCCAGGCCAGGAGTCAACCATATATATAAAACAGACATAGTCTCACCAACGTCACCCATCTGTTTCTGAAACCGAAAATGAAGCAAATTGGCTATCGCCGCCATATCGGAAGTGGCAAGGGCTTTGTGTACGGCTATAGGGCACCTGTCAGTCAGTTGACCTTGAGCTGTGCCTCTGATTGGGCGAGCTTGTGATCTTAATATCCTGTGAACTACTGAGTTAGAAAAAATTCACACCCCCGAACAGTGTGTGCTGATAGTAAACTTTCAGACAGGAGACGTTTTTTGAACCAGGCTGTATATAAGTTAATTTCTGCTTTGAAAACAGCTTTTTTTTTGGCTTGGTGTGTATGTGACTTACGGTACTTCCAGAGCCAGCCTCAAGTGGACACTTGAAAAACAGCAGATTTTAGCACTTCAGCATTGTCTCATAGATTTCAGACCAGAGGTTGCTGCTTGGAGTCAACAGGTTGGGTTTTTGTCTTTGTTTTTTTTTAAATGGACGTCCGCTTCCTCGTCTCGAAGTGAGGTCTCCACAAAAACTGCTCCCCTGGAGGCTGGCTGCAGTGTAGGTTAAAAAATCAGGCTCTCCAGCCATTCCAGATGGACGATGGTCAAACTTTAAAAAATTAATACTCCTCATAGAAATGTTTCTAATGTTTCTAATTGTTGTGATGATTTAAAGACATCATTTGGCTGCCTTGTATTTAAGTCCTCTTTTTTTCTGAAAAGTTTTGTTTTCATTAGTTATACAAGGTTAAAAACGAGGCTTTGTGCAACATTTAACGATGATTGACAGCTGCCGTTCTCATGTAGTTTTCCCGGGAATTGTAAAATATGTCGGGAGGTAGAGTCAAGAAGTGATTAGACTCTTGAAAGAAAAAAATAATTATTATTTATGTCTCCCAGCTCCACTCAGATTCTCCCAGAATCCCTCATAGTATCTACTGCACAGACTCTGGCTGCAGTTGCTGCCAATGGCTGCGCCTGTGACGGGGGAATTTTAGCTTCAAAACCGTACAATGATAAATGGCGGAGCCACGCTGTCCACTCTATATACAGTCTATGTGGCAGACCAGCAAATAAATAAAGTGATCTTCCAAAGGTAAAGGAGAGGATTAATATGTATAAATCGCGTCAAGGCTCTAAAGTAAACTTTTGGGAGGGTGAAATTGTTTTATCTGTCTGCATGGATGGCATCCAACATCTTAGCTTCATTGATTGAGAATTTCTCACAAACTGTAGCGATACTGGCCCCACCAGATGTAAAATATGCACAGTCTTTATTGTTTAAATGCTTAACCTTGTAAGAAGGGAAAGGTCCCTTTTAAACATGTAAACATCACAGATTTTCTCTTTTTATCTCTGTTTTCCTCAGTGTCAGGTGATATAAATTCGCCTCATTCTGAAGAGATGAACTGCACTGCAAAAAAAGGAATCTTACCAAGTAGTTTTGTCTCATTTTTCAGTAAAAAATGTCTTTTTAGACTTAATGTGAGCCACATCCACTTGACCAGTCCAGAAAAAAATCTTATTTTAAGTCATTTAAAGTCAAAATGAGGTATGAATTGCTTGTAAAGAGTAAAAAAATCTGCCAGTGGGGTAAGAGAAATGTGCTTGTTTTAAGACATTTCTCTAACCTTGACAAGCACATTTCTGCATGGTGAGAAGCTGCAGCTTCTACACTGGTCACGTCACTGTGAACATAGTGAGTTTTGTTTTCGCCTGTGTTGACTATTGGTCTCGGTGTGAAACAAAATGCCCTGTCAACCAATCTACTTTTCTCTCTTTTACATGATAGACACGTCTTCTTCTGTATTATGTTTAAACTAGGGATGATCAAGCAGGCCTCCCGTGGATTAACCGCCAATCAACTCCAAAAGTTTCACTCAGACTTCCTTATAATGAGTTGTGTAAAATCTTAACTCACACCCAAGTCTCAGGTTTTCACAACTAAGCGTGCACAAGCAGCACAGAAGCGTTGTCCCCAAATCACATCGTCCAACATTCCCCCGGAAAAGACTTCACAACGGCTGCTCCCAAATCTGATTGGTGTTATTTGTAAGTCAGCCTAAATCTCAGAGAAGCTACACACACAAATGGAACAGGGCTTACTAATCCATTTGTAAGGCAATAGGCAGGCAAACAGGCAGGGGAGAGCTTGCCAAGTGTTGTAATCACAACTAAAGATGATGAGCCCACTCCCTTCCTCTACTCTCTACAGCGCTGTGTGTGTGTGGCTGTGTGCATGTGTGTGCGTTTGCATGTTTGTCCTAGATCGCCTCCTTTACAGAACTGTGACAAGTGAGAGGGAAAATGAATTGGTATCAAGTGGATAATCTACAAAAGTACACTAGGAGCTTTTCCACCTTATGCAAGTCTCCCGCTCATTCATCTGCAGATACCACGCAATCTCCGAGAACAACAACAAGCCGGCAGTGTTGAGTTTTGAAAAGGCAGTAATTGTAAGCAGGTTTGGGGAATAAATTAGAATGATGACAAAATACAGAGATAAATCCAGCTTAAGAGAGATGTACGCCACTGTTTATTTGATTTCAGCTTTTCTCTCTATCCCGCTCTTTCTCTCTCCCTCATTCTTGATCTTTTTTAGCGGGGTGGAAAAATGGATTTTTGTCAGTGATTTGGCCCTGAAATAGCTTATTGTCTAACGCAGCCACTGTGCGGGTACAACGTCAACATCACATGTGTGTGCGAACGCACTCGCCTGTTTCCATGGGGAGTAATGGCCGTGGAAGTGTGTATTGGCTCTGCTGGCACAATACACCACTGTGCTCATTGGTTTAGACTGGTGTGTGTGTGTGTGTGTTTTTGTGCATGCATTCATGTACTTCTGTACTCTCTTGTTGTTATTTTTAGATGGAAGAATTCTGGTGTAAGGGGGGGTGGGGGTAACAGAAATGTAGAGAACGGGAAGTTGGACAAAGGAAAGAAAATGAGGGACAGAAAGGGGTGAAAGTTGATGTAACCACCACTTTTTAAACCCTTCGTACTCACTCTCACTTTTTTGTATCTTAGCAGTCAACATCTTACCTCAGACCTTTGTCTTTCTCTTACTCCTTATGTTACAAGCTACCTGACTCACCCTGCTAACACAAACTTGAAATTCAGATAAGTCAAAGTTAGGATAACGTGCTTGAAATTGAACTTAAAATTCAAAGCATTCAGTTTGACGGGGTTAAACTTGAGCTATAGACTAAGTTTGTACAGTTAAACCACAGTTCAGTCATGACCAATCTCATCCAGATTTTTTAATCTTGTTGCTGTCTTTTTAAAAACATACCATCAAAATTCCTTCTTTTATAGGAGTTTCATTATTTTTTTTTCCATTTTCTAACTTTCAAAATAAAAACAAAATACTGTGATTTTACAGATACAAGACTTAAAACAAAGCCATGTTATTTACACTGTCATCCACAAACTATTTAGTATTTTGGTTGGACTTGTCTGTTATATACGGTGAAGGACTGACATACTTTCATAATCCGGATGTTGTGAACTTTCGGTCCCCTGGTTTTGTCCCATTACATTGGTAATTGATTAATAGCAGACTGTTTTACAATTCCACGTCGCACATTGCCTTAAAATCACGATAATCCAAACACCAGTGGTCTGATGCTGATGTGCATGCTTCTGTCTGTCTGCCTCGGCTTGAGGAAATGACAGCGCTTCTATGCCATCATGGAGTACTAGATGCTTGGCTGCAAGAAAAGATCCAGTGTTTTCCTGAAGAACTGGTATAATACAGAACATACCGGACATAAATCTCCTTCTGCTATGGAGAGACAGCAGGATGAGACAGGTGTTATTAGGTAACTTAATGAAATGTCTCCCCATCCATCCACCCATGGTGACCAGGGAAGACACTGACCAGGACACTGGCTCTCTGTTCACCTAGCCAGATCACCTAGATAACTTTAAGCCAATGAGGGACCACCATACCGTCTATGATCATGACAAGGTCTTGTATGCACATCCAGGCATCCAGCTATGAAAATAGACTGGTATGCATGAGTTAGGTCAACGACTCCACTGTTCGGTATGGCGTTTGTGGCATTTCTTTGACTAAAACCTGTACCATCTCACCTTTTTGTGCACATCTGTTTGGGTGCCAGCCCCAGAAGGTGGAGGTAGAAAAACTGCAATTGATGGCCATTGATTGGTCGAAAGAATCGTCACTTGCTGTGCAACAGTGCTAATAATGATGAACAACACATAATTGGGCTTTGTAACAAAGAGTTACTGAAAATCTTCCATCGTTGCTCTTTGTTTACTGTGTCACAATTTTTTACTTCTTTGGATTTATTAGCGAGGTACACTGCGTCCGTCACGCTATTATAGCTGAGGGCATAGCAGCTTTGGTATCACACGGCCCTTACCAAGAAGGTAGATTTCCCAGTTGGTTGCGGAAACACAAACAGGATCAGGATTTAAAGATCTTACCCATACCAAACTGTACTGATGAATGTAAACCGGACTGCTTGGTTGAAACGAAGCCTAAGTGTGCTGGAACCATAGACTGTATAAAACATGGAAGTAGCCTATGTGACGTCACCCATCTGTTCGTGATACGGTGGAATGAAGCCAATTTGCAGACGCAGCCACATTGGATATGACTTGGGCTTTGAGCTTTCCTTCAAACAGCTATAGGGCGCTCATCAGTCACGTGACCTGAGATGTGTCTCTGATTGGACAATCAAACGATCCTGATATCTTCTAACGTACAGTGTGCCACTAGCCAAATCAGCGTTTCAGACCAAAACTGGTTTTTAAACCAGGCTATAAATATGCTTTTCAATGCTGTAAAAGTCTGTTTCTTTTGATGTGTACGTGACTTCCGGCCTTTCTGCTGCCAGCCTCAAGCGGATCCTCAGTGAACAGCAACTTTTAGCACTCTTGCATAGGCTTCATTTTTCAAAACCGGATGTTTCCGCTTGGCCGGACATTGTTTGTTGGTAGATTGATTTAACATAATGCTTTATCAGGTTTCCTCTGAAGTTGTTCATGTAAGTCATAACCGTCATCAAGGAGTTTTGACCGATCAGAACCAAGCATTTTTACACAAGATCACACTTATTAGTAATTGGTAAGAAAGCCGGGTAATATTCTTCGTTTGATTTTTGGTCTAAAGTTGCTCTCAAGCCAGACTTTGAACTCAGAGTATCACAAATTAGACTCTGAAAAAAAAATCTGAAAAGCAACCGTGTTGATTGAACCCCAAATTTGTGTCAGACTGTCTTAACAAACTTCAACATTGAAAAATGTGAGAAAATCAGGGAAAGGAGGATTTTTCCCAGGTCAGGGAAATAAACCCTCTAAGAGCATCACTCAATCAATCAGTCTTTATTTAAATAGAGTCACATCACTTTACACATATTCTCAGGCCCCTCTGTTTGGAAGAACTACTGAATCTTTACTCGACTGTGAGTCAGAATGGCATTTCAACAGTTACATGACCTCTGTAAAAAGCAGCACATAGAGCATTCCCCTGCAGAGAATACGCCGCGCTCGCTTCTTAATTAGCCCTGCTCCATATCTCTCTGTGTATTTCTTATGCTGAACAGATCCCTGTCCTCTCTCTCCAGCTCTGTCCAGAGCCGTAAGAGAGCTAATTGGCAGCTCGCTTGCTTGCCGCGACGGTGATCATGCAAATGTATTGGTGCTTACCAATAGCCGGCCCATCAAAACATTACGATGGCCATTACCCAGAGCTGGTGCCGGTCTAACGAACATATGCTCCCCCCTCCAACAACCTCCCCCCAATTCCTAAACTCTTATTTATGTGTTTAATTTAATGTGCGAGGGAAGAATTTCCGAAATTAAATTTGGTTTTCGTTGATGCCTCCAGAGAGTGGCGGCGTTATAATAACATGGTAATTTTTTACACGTCTTTATGAGAAATGAGAAAATTAATTCTTTCTGACAAGCTGTAATTATTGGGCTTGGAACAGTTGCAGCTGAACAGTTTGGGCTGTGGTCGCCTGGCAGTGAGCTTAAAGAGGGAGAGAGAATATGGGGGAGGTAGGAGTGAGGGGGGAGTTTAGTTGTACAGCCAGACTCGTATACATTCACAAAGGAGGGGGAAGAAGAAAAGGAGGTGAATGGCAAGGAGAAAAAAGGTTGGAGAGAAGAGGAGTGGGGTGTGAGGAAAAAAGGATGTATTGGATAAGGGATGGAGATTGGGGGGAGGAGCAGGAGGATGACAGAGACAAGTTTCAAGAATGGGAAATTACAAGGTTATGGAAACAAAGGGGCAGAAAAGAAGGAATTGAGAGGTACGTATGAGGTATGGGATGACAAGGTTGATTTACAATAAACAGAACAAACAGGAAGGAGGGAGTTGAGGAAGACAGAGGTTAGTGAAGTTGGCTGGGAAAAAATGGTTTGTGGAGAAAAAGGACAGAAGATCAGTTCAGGGAGAATGAAGAGAGGTGGGTAATAGTAGGATGAAAGGAAAGCAGGATGGAGGACAGAAAGGAAACGGAAGAAGTTAGAAAGAAAAGGGATAAAGGGTGAAGCCAAGAGGAAGAGTGGAAGTCGAGAAGTAAAAAGCAGGGCAAAGGTTTTAGAAAAGGGTGGAGAACAGAGATGATAGAAGATCTAATCAAATTCAAAACTCTTCTTCTGACTTACAAAACATTTACAAGAACAGATCTTGCCTACCTGGAGTGCCCTCATCCAGGTCTACACTGTGCTTGTGACGGACGCCTGGTGCTCCCAGCAAGAAGTTGCTCTAGATATTTTAACTGTCTGTCATTTTGTCACAATAAACAATAATCTGTCAATTTAAAAAAAATGATGTTGATACCGATGAATTATATATTTTAGCATGTCATCACAAAAGTGACTCAAATACGACTTGTAACCTTCATTATGGAGGGCAATTATATTGCTTAGGAGCAGAAAGAGAAAATAAACAAATAGTAGAAAATAATAATGATACCAACCCTGCTGTCTAGAGCTTTGTGAAGCAAAAGAATCAATCTCACAGCACTTTTTTAAATTGAACAGAAAACTCAGAGCTGTTTTCACGATAAAGGACAAGTCAAGTTTTTTGCCAGCTTTTTTTGTATTCCAATTTGCCTGAACTCAGTCTTTTCTCCTGGATGGATTTAAAGTTGCATTTCAGCAGAGATCAGCAGCAGGTTATGCGTCTTTGCCTCAGACGACCGACTTCTTGCGTCTGTTTAGACTTTATGGAAGCTGAAGCCCCGTTCTGCTGCTAAACTAGAGACTGGAATGACCACTGCTGCTTCAGTGAGCGTTTTAAAGTCTGGAAACATTTCACCCTGTGAAATCATGAACAGCCGGCACAACAACCTGCTACAGTAAAAGGAAATCCTGGAGCATGCGGTCTCGATGTACGGGAGAGTTGGTCTCAGAATCGTAATGGTCACAGATGCGACTCAATGCATAAACTCCATAGATCTTAAACACGTTGTCAGCAACAACCCTGTGGCAACAACATGACAACGTAATACCTAATTAATTATGCAGGCTCGCCACCAACTGGACAGGGGGCCAACTGTAGGTGCTGTATGTGATTAATGAATGGCTGTGTGTGACAACGAAAGTGATGGACTGGATCGCTCTCGGGTTTTCTAATCTGTCAGAACGATGGACAACCTTCAGATTTTTCCATCATTGCTAAAAAAAATTCTGTCAAAGATGGAGAATAATCGGTTAACGCTGCTCCCTGCCCAGTACGGCTCCAAATCACTAGCCAGACTCTTCTCCTCTGTTGTGCCCAAATGATGGAATGAAAAACCTAACTCTATACGATCCACAGAGTCCCTTTCTACTTTTAAGAGATGTCTGAAAACTCATCTGTTCAGGGAAAACTTAAGAACTTAATCTGATCCTTCTCCTCTTTGTCCTCAGGGGCAGAATGAGTCAGAAGGTCTCAGACCCAGCTCTTAGTGAATTTCCAGCACTACTACTTAATGTTGTTTAAGGTTAAAGTATATTGTTGCAGCAATTAATTGTGGTTAGTTGGCTAGATTATTCTATATTATTTCCAAAAAACAACAACAACAACAACAAAAAACTTTCTTTCACTTAATGGCAGCACCTGCAGCCAAATAACTTGTAGCACTTTCGTTGCACTTACTAGGTTTTTTCCTTCTGTCTAAATTCTTGCTTGAGTTGTGTGTGGCTTTGGACAAAAGTGTCTGCTAAGTGAAGCTGTAGTACTGAAGGTTGTAGGGAATAAAGGAAAAAATGACAAAATGAAAGAGAGAAAAAAAGAGATTAGGCTTGAGTATCATGAGAAGAGAAAGATCATAAGAGCTGCGAGGCAGAAAAGAGGTTAAAAAGAAGGCATAGGGATGCTGGAGGAAAGTAGATAGGATCATATGATAGGACACTAGAAGGTAGGAAGCAGGTGGAGACTGGAGATGGACCAAGGAGTCATCAGGTAGGAGTCCATGTCTGACATCATCAGAGGGGTGTCCTCTCTGGTAGCAGCAACTCCTTGTGTGTCAAGGTTACAGTACATTAATATTCACAGTCTACACCCAGGCTGGCCCTGCTCCAGGCCTTTTTTAGGCATCCTCTCACACGCACATATGCACACACACACACACACACACACACTCGAAGCACCAGCATCTGCTCACACTTACAGAGCTTCTTTGTCTTTCTTTCATCAAGCAAAGGCATGTGGTCACACAAGAGTACACACACACACACGCACAGAAATACACACAAAACTCCCTTCACTTTGCATCATCATGTGCTCAATAAGGAAAAAGCTATTGATATTATGTGGCCATATTGTTGTTTCTCTGTAGTTATACACTTAGGCCGTCATAAAAGCACTCATACAGTTGTTGGGTGACTCATTTAACAAACCACTTCTGTACAGTTGCTTGTGCGTGCATGTGTGTGTGTGTGAAAAAGCAAAGTGGCCATTTGTTTTTACAGCCTTAAAAGGAGAACTAGTGTTCCCCTGCCCTTGTCTGCATATAAGTGTGTGAGTGCATGTGTGTGCATCTGCATCAAGGGTTGATAGAAGATGGTTTTGAAAAGTACACCGGCCAAAATGTGTGAGTGTCATGTTTCAAGTTAAAAAAAAACAGGTTCTCTTTTTCATCTTGAGATATTTTAATTTGAATATTCATGTGGGAACAATTTGAAGAGGTTATGTTTGTTTTAAAACAACTATGTGATAATAACACTTTGAATACTGTGTATGTGTTTGTGCACGTGTCAGCCTATTCTCTCTGTGAGTGTGTTTGTGTGTGTGTGTGTGTGTGTGTGTTCTTCCACAAATCCTTCCTGTTTATTCATCGAGCATGTTCCATTTTGTCCTGTGCTGTTAAATGTTTCATCCTTGCAAAGGCATGATGGGACCCCCTGGGGATGAGGCATCTGCCCGCTCGGCCACACGCTGAATTATACATGACAATGCAGGACACTGTGTGTGTGTGTGTGTGTGTGTGTGTGTGTGTGTGTGTGTGTGTGTGTGTGTGTGTGTGTGTGTGTGTGTGTGTTAGAGCACATTTGTAGGTGTCACTGAGTGAAGTGTCCACTTTGTTGCGTGACTCCATTTCAGATCTGAGCTGAGCTGTCTTCATTTGTAAATTGTTCTGCATGCCCTCTGTGTGTCTGTGCAATCCTGCAGCGTCCTGTCAGTTACTGTCATCTTTCAGCATTGTGTTTCAAACTGGTGACCAAAAGTTAGCCTTTCAGTGCCAGACCCACTGCATCTTAGCATTTCTAGTTCTTCATGCACCCTTTTAAAGCCAGCCTGGCAAAGGATAGACAAACAAATTAGATCTGGATTAACATAGATTGTTATGGATGTCTTGACCACGAGCGACCCTCCGGTTGTGCTTTTGCTAAATGGTGCTACTGTAGAAGAGGTTACTTGGGAGCACAGTTTACTTAGCCATACAAGAGCTGACTTGTCCACTTTCACCAAAACAGCCCTGAATGTCCTTTTTTAACAGATATTTAATATGTTCCCACAGATTATGGAGCTATGCTGACACGATGGAAATAAAATGCATGAAAGCTGCAAATGTGAGCAAACCTTGCATGTGTGAGCTTAGTGTGTTGGAAGTGTCTCCCAAAAAATCAATTAAGAGTTAATATTATAAGGTTTTCAAACTTCATTTATCTGTTTCCAAAATTAAAATTAAAAAAAAAAATATATATATATATATATATATATATATATATATATATATATATATATATATATATATATATATATATATATATATATATATATATATATATATATATTTATTTTTTTTTTTGTCCAAAGTCACTGTTTGGAAATTGTTGGCTACTGTTAGGCCTACTAATGCCCCAATTTTTTCAACTTTAGACACTAAAACCTCCATAATATCCAATATAAAGTCATAATGGAATACACTACAAACCTCATTCTATTTTTTTCACTTGACTTAGAACAAAAATGACAAAAACATAAGTTTTCTGTGTGCAAATGAGCTAAAACAATTTTTTAACTGAAAATAGTGCAAATCAAATTTTCAATCTGGGAAAATGTACTGAATTTACAGTTTGTGCAAATTTGATAATTGATACTAGCAACAGGTTTCAAAACAGGGCGTAATCTGCTCACTTATTCTTACAACAGAACTTCTTAAACATCCAAGAAGCACTGATTCTGGTTTTGTCAAATCGCTTTGCATTTTGTCAAACTTGTTAAAATACCATGAATATCATTAAATGAAATATAATACATGAACGTAGTGCCTGTGTCATCAACCATTTGTTTCTAATACAGTCTGAAGCGTAAGGTCGACCAGAGCCATACTGGATGTGCTAAACTGTTTTCAGAAAAACCTTCAAACCCCAAACCCCAAAAACTTATAAGTTGAAAATCTTCAAAAATAAAAGTAATTCAAATTTGCTTAAGCTATTTTTGCTGTAATATTCAGCTGTTTTTGATTGGTTTATATATGGTTTCCTGTTTTTCCTCCAGCCAGCAGCAACCGAACTTGAAGAAACACAGCTTTTAACACTTCTGTCTAGGCTTGCTATATTTGGACCACAGTTTGCCACCTGCTGGCAACTGAGTCCCAATCAGTCATTGCTGAAAAGAACATTAGTCAAAGAGAATTAAGTTTTAGCATGTTGTGATTTGCGTTTTATGACCAGTCATATAAAGGGATTATCAGTCTACGCCATCATAAAGATGCGCATCTTGACTGCAGAAGCAGCGTTTAGCTCCATTCATTCAGACGAGTTACCGTTTTTAAACACTAAATTCCACTTGTTATCAGCATAAAAATGTATGGTTGTTTTCTGGTCAGTTTTTAGAAACAATACTATACAACAGCAGCAACTTGTGATTTTGTTGTACTTGTTGCAATGACAAATAAAGTTCTATTCTATTCTGACCTCTATCAAGTTTTGACCATCACAGAGCAACCAGTGTTTTTGAGTTAATAGCAACCATGCTAACTGGTGACTCTCAGCCCAAAGTATCAGTGATTATCAACCGAGAGTCACCAGTTAACAGGGTCACACTTTGCACTGAAACACCAGCGACGTCTGCAGGTAAATAATTGCCTCTGGATATAGTTTTCTGTTTTTTTTTGTCATGAACCGGGTCTCAGACTCAGCAGTCTGTGTGCTCGGTCTGGGAGGGTTTCTGATTTATTATCCACTTGCTGATCTCTTCTGTCCACTCACTGTTATTCACAAACCTGGGAGTTGTTTACCATCCGTATAAATGCAGATACTTAGTTTAAAAATCATTTTTTTGGTGGTTAACTCCTCCACCTCAGTTGACGAGCTATTATACTCTCCAGTGCTTCTGCACCCAAGTTGTGCGCGCATCCGGTATTGTTGATTAACAAATAATCCCTCTGTACTGTCTTGAAAATCATGAGCAAAACCCAAAAGCTGATGTATCATCTATAGCCAATATTTCAAACTTTCAGATGTCATCTTTTGAAACAGATAACTTAACCATTGGCCTAAATGAGGATAATTTTTATCACTCTTTCTTAGCCTTCTCTGAATCAGTCCATGCACACAAATGTTCAGTGTACCAGTTTGTGCCTCAAACATGAACACCTTTTCATGTATTCAGATGTTTTGGGATAATTTGGCCAGCTGAGTTCAGTCACGGTGTAAATATGACCCACCAAAAAAAAAGATAATAGAACAACCTTATGTCTTGTAAAAGGTTAAATAGATATGCTTGTGGTGTGTTTGTGTAATTTGTGTGTGAGTGTGTGAGTGTGTTTGTTCTTCACCTGAGGTCTTGCTACTGTAGCTAATGAAAGCCCCATCTCCTCATGCAAATGAGGCTGCTGTTAACCCCAATCAGAGAGGTCACTGAGTGCGCATCAATCCCACATCTCCCTGAGTGCTACCCATGCAGCACACAATGGTTCCCACCCCTCCATAGGCCCACAGGTAATTAACAGGAGCAAGAAAGGGAGAGGGCCAGGAGGGAGAGGGTTTCAGAGAGGTGTGCGTGGCAGCCGGTGCTTTAACATGTCAGTTATGGGAAACACAGGGTTGGTTTGCATGTTGGGTCAAGTGCAAGTGCCGTTTCCCACCACACCCCTTGCTCTGAATCACACAGGTACACGACCGCTCACAGCGTGACAGGTAATTACAGCCTGAGAGTGGATGTGCTGGATGTAAGAGTGGGAGGTCAGCCCTCCTGTCTGTTCCTGGTGGACCACAGAGCGTCACCCCTCTGCCTACATCCACAATCAGCTCCATTAGCACCTTGTTTGCCTGTCCTTCCACCTGTTGTCTGTTTTTTTCAAGCTGTCAGTCAGCTGTCTTATACTCTGCATTTTTAATGTCCAACAATGATAGATTCCATGTGTTGTTAGAAAAATGGCAGGGACATAACTGTAAGATAGCTGCACAGCACTGTCCATTTCACCAATGTAATACCAGCCTTCACATCAGTTTCCATCACTGGTGCTGTCAGAGCTGACTCTAAAAGTGCTCATTCATGTACTGGCCGTTTAAAAATACAATCCTGTCTGAGTGAACGTTGGCATGAACGTGGGACACAGTATGAGGTGTCAGTTAAGTTGTGACTCAAACAAAGATCTTTTTTCTGCTTGATCAGAATGTGTCTAGAGAAAATTTGCCAGCAGGGGAATTCTCGGTTGCCAAAGTTGTCCCAAAACTGGAAATCCCCACCCTAATAAAGACAGCACTGTGATTTCTGCGTTTTATAATGAATGTAGTTAGTGGAGAATGATAAATAATTTTCAAAACCCTCAACATGTAATGCTTCCTGCAAGGCAGGAGGTTCTGAGAACAAACAAAAGAGCCTCAATTGACTTTAAGCCTTGGTTACAAAAACTCTTTGTCTTCCTTTGGAAGTCAATTTAGGTGAGCCAATATCCTTTTTTTTTCACTGAAGCTGCTAAACAGCTGCCTCCTCTCAATATTTCTTTTCACTTTCTGCCACAAAAAACTTTAGATTTTTAAAGGTATTTGGAAAGAACAGCTTTTTCTGACTGTGTTTCTACTGTCATTACAAGCAATGGATGAAAATAAGTTGCATACAAATTATGTAACACTGTTTTCATCACAGTACAATATTGGTCACAATAATCCACATTACAGAAAAAAGTAGTTACCAACTTCTACCTTCATTATTTTATTCAGTGCTTAAAAAATCATGTTTTTTTCCTCAGAGCTCATTAAATTCTTAAGGGTGACTCACATCAGCTAACCAACTACAACAGTCTGTACAAGAATGTGAAGACCAGTCATGAGACATTGTGGTAATGCTGTACTAAACAACTGCTTTATTCAATCAGAGCACCAGAAAACAATACACAATATGTAGGACGCTTTCTGCTGACTACTGTCGCTAAACAAGCCATGAAAGCATGTGCCTCATGTACTTGGCACATCCCCAGGGCTGGGCGATACGAGAAAAAAATCCTATCACAATATTTTTTTCATATCAGTAGATAACATTATTCATCACAATATAAATCAAATAACTATCTTGCCAAGCTTAAATGCTCCTTTACTCATAACTCAGTTGTGAAGACGTTAGGTTATTTTTGACTTGGTTTATTATATGTCAGAGGTTGAACATGACAGATTTACTGAAGAACACAATGCAACTACTTTAAATAAAAAAACAGGTACGGCTGTCATCATGGAGAGTGTGGGAGAGCAGAGTGTTCGTAAAGAAAAATTAACTTTGAAGCCATGGAGGTGGAGAACTTAGACATATGGGTCACAGGTCTCTGCACAGGAGGTGGGAGCTGGGTCCAATGTAGCGCACACCCTCTGCTGTGACACTGGGACCATCACTGCGCACACAAAGCAGCTGGTTGGTGCTGTGTCTGGGCTGACATTAATCGTAAATGCCCTGGCAACAGTCCGGAGGTCATTCAATGGCAGTGGGCCTTCAACTGAGCCGAAGAGGGAGGTGCATCTCCTGTGCTCTCCGTTTATTCCTGAGAGTCCAACTGTGTTGATGCGCACACAGAAGATTCTCCCTCCCTTGTCTTTCATTGCACCTCCACGCCACATTGACCGCAGCCGTTTGAGTGTAACACTGTGCCAGTTTGCACCTGCCTTTGAAATGTGCTAAATATAGACGCAAAAACAGCGACTGCTAACAGTTTCAGGTTTGATTACTCACTCTATGAGCACTAAATGATTATATATGCAACTCCTCCTCCCAGATATGATTGGCCAATCATATTTCTGTCAAAACATGAATGAATTCTATCGAAATTTTATCAACCATATCTCATTTTTCTATTAAGGAAAAGTTATTTCTCTGTAGTATATATCTTTATTGTTTTATCGCCCAGGCCTACACATTCCCTTGTTATGTTTACTTACACTAGACCACAGGTGTCAAAGTCGTGCCATGGAGGGCCAAGACGCTGCAGGTTTTCTTTCCAACCAAAACCTCCACCAGCTGATTTCACTGATTAGTACCCACTCTCTGCTTTAAGGTGAGATAATCGATGAAATCAGATGGTTTTTGGTTGGAACAAAAACCTGCAGCCTCTTGGCCCTCCATTGCACGACTTTGACATCCCTGCACCTGACAGAATCACTCCCAGTAGTACAATCTGAAGACTGCAACACATGCAGGAATTCTCTTAAAGGCTACCTTCTGTAATGAAAAAGATTAAAGGAAACTAGGTCTGAGTTTTGTCTTTCAAGAAGTTAAAGAACAGGGGTTTACTGTTATTTCTCATCACACTGTGATGAGTCTTACCTTTTCTTTGTTATTATTCTCCTGTCTGGATTGAGGGGAGTATTTGACAAAGGGTTCAGTAGCACACACACAGGACAGTAGGTTTTCTTAGTTGCACAATATGCCAAGTGTCTTTGAGTCATTACGTAAACATTTTGAATATGTGCAGGATTTTTTAAGGGAAATTAGTATTTAATGGGAAACCTGCAATCCCACACCAAAACTCAGGCACCTGAAAATCCTAGAATGTAATAAGTCAACTTATAATAGTTATTTATGTAAATTTCACACTACTGACTGACCAGTGGCACTTGAGCCCCGTTTCCACCAAGCTGTTTGGTTCGGTTCATCTCGGTACGGCACACACTTTGTGCCACTGACTAATCATTGTTTGAGAGAATTGTCATTTCCTGTACAACAGCGGCTGCTGTATTCCTCCTGGCAGCACACATCCCTCTCTGAAACAAAGCTTGATTGTGTCACATGAAAGTCATAAAGAAAGGAAATTCCTTGATGTCTTCCATATTTGTTTTCTGTACGTTTTTCTTCTTTGTTGGATTAATTAACAGGGGTGGTGTGTTTTGTGCTGCTATGGCATCACACTAATGACTCTATTGGTGTCCGGCTTACACACCGCGTACTAAGAGGGTGGCACAGTCGGCTGTAGAAACTCAAACAGGATCAGGCTTTACTAATCAGACCTGTACCAAACCGAACTGAGCCAAACCGGACTGCTTGGTGGAAATGGGGCTTTAGATGACTCAGATCCCCCTCTTCAGGAACTAATGGTTCGTCAAACTGAATTCTACAATTCCTTTTTTTTACTGGCTGATTGGTCCAAGCACTGAGCTGATGAGCATCACAACTGATAAAAAATAAAAATTTTATAGTGCTGCGTCAAACTTTATTTTTCCTAAATAAATTCCAGATACCGTCTTGATTGCTGAGTTGAAATATTGAGCACATACAAAAAAGAACAGCAGAGTCTTTATTTAGATCTACTCTCTTTTATCTCAGATGTAAATTAGAACCTGTCAGTCAACAACAATTGATGTCAAGGAATGATGGGTAACTACTGTGGATAATCCAGGCTTTGCTCTTGGCAGTGATCACCGACAATCCTCTGTGGCCCTAAATGGATTCTCTCGCACATCTCTGTGCCTCTGCTTTAATGTGTTTGTGGGTCCTGGATGCTGCTCTGTATATGTTTTGCAGGTTTAATTGTGTTTGCTGTTTTGTGTGTATTGCATGAGATATGATTGCCTCTCACTGAAGAGCACTTGACCATCATAAGAACATTGGAGCAATCTTTTTTGCAGTGGGGCAATAATGGTCACCTTAACATCATCACGCGCTCTACCCTGTGGGCAAATGACGTCTTTCTGCTAAATGTGATTGGACGACAACATTTTTTCTTTGGTTTGAATAACAATGCTGATCCCTGTTTTCCTCTTGTCTCGCAGTAAACCAGTTAAAGGCCTGCAGTAGACTCTGTATTCGATCAATTTTGAACGATTAGGTTTGCCAAGCCAAATTAGGTTTGTGGATCATCAGCCTTTGTGACCAAAGTAGCCTGAAGGTGCTTTTGCCCTCTTCACTTATTTACTTGTTTCAGTGCGGAGGCATTCTTGGAGTTTGTTCTTGTATGGAGCAGCGGATTGTACAGATCCTTTCATCCGCTGTAATGGGACATATCTTACTTTTCATGGTATTTTCTTTGCAACAAGTGTTCCACATCATCTGTTACTTTGTGAAAGAGACATTTGTTTTTCTTTAGAGAAACAGAGCCAGCTCTGTGTGAGAATGATGTTCAGCGCTTGTCTGACTAGGTGTTAATACAGAATGGAAATGTATATACACTGTTTATATTGCAAAGATTTTTTGACAAGTTTACCAAGCTCTACTTGTCATTTTACTTTCAGTATCTATTTTTTCTTTATAAAATGTCACAGAGTGGTAGAGAGGATGTCATAAATTATTATTTTTACTGCAAGAACTTACATTGAATTATGTCTTGCAGACTTCTCTGCATCTATTCTTAGAAATCAATAAAACTTTGTCTCATTCATGAAACGGACATCCATAAAGTTAAACTTAGTTGTTATTTATGTTTATCTTTATTTTTATAATATGAACCATCAACTATTTATTAAGACAGAATCTCTGATATACCCACATCCATCTCCTATGCACAAGAAGAACTGCAATAGTGTAAAAAAAACTGTTATGTGATTCACTGTTTTTTGAGACGAAAGTTTTAAGAGTTAAATTTAATTCAAACTTTGTATTTACGATTTACTACTCATGCCACAGTCTAAGGTGAGATTTTATGAGCGAGAACACTTAGTTACAGGCCATGCCTAATGCGATGATATAATATCATATAAGAGGAAATCAAAACATGACCCAGCCCCCTGCTCTAAAATAAAGGATCAATTGGTGAAGTTAGATTTAACAGCCGACCATGAACAGCGATTGCAGAAGAAAGCACGAGCTACCCGTTAGCTCGCCTGTCTTCATAACAATCTCAATTTATCCCACACTAAATCCAGAATCCTAGCACTTGTTGAGCTGTGGTGCTGATTTGCCAAAATTGATAATGTTTTGAATTGAATTTGAGTCATAGTGTAACTTTACAAATTGCTCCACATTTCTTAGTGAGGTCTGGGCGGCTGCAGGCTGCTCTTCTGATCTGTGTCTTAAAACCACACAGACTCGCCGTGGCCAAACCATGACCATTACTGTGAGACAGTTTGTGACTTCATTATCTAAATGTCACAACTTTGTTTTCCTAAAATCACAACTTATCCTCATAATGATAATGAGTGTGCTTTTTGTACATCAGTTAAGAATTCAATCATAAAATCAATGTGTTGATAAACTGAGTCTTTGGGTCCAGCTCTCTGAAGGCAGCTTTAAAAGATGGAGTGGAGACAACGATGCACACCACACTTCACTTTGAATGCTACATGTGTAAACAATAACAGTAAACACTCCACTGGAAACCTGTCTGGTTAATGATCCGTTTCTGTGGCAGTAGCGTTAACAAGCACCGGGACTGGCAGCGTCTGTCTGGACACTTACACCAGTGTTTCAGTGACACATCTTACCCCTGTACTCTGTCTCTCCAGTTTCCCAGCCTCTGAATCTCACAGCAGCTCTCTACACTGTAAAAAAAAAAAAAAAAAAGGTTGTGTGAAGTCAAAATTTCAAGGCAACTGTGTGCTCTGTATTTTTTAATTTTGAGGCCAACTTAAAATCTCATATTTCCACCAACTAAGTTTTTAATGAATGAACTTATTATTCATATGTAATGCAACTTAAAGTTTTAAGTTCTACATAATAAGAATTAAAAGGCAAAAATTGTACCAAATTATTATTTTTTTGTGTCTTTCATATCTATAAAAACTGTAAATTTTGAGTCCAACATTTACAAGCTAACTAACTAGCTGATTTCCAAGGCTGCTAGGGTATTGGTAATGACCATGCTTTACAAAGAAACAAGCCAAGGGATTAAAGCTACCTTAACAGGTAAATTGACCGATACTTACAGCACGCTTTTCTCTTCTTCTTAACACTCAAAGCCTTTTTACACTTACACGGCGGAAAGCCCTTTGGAAGCTGGTGCCGAAAGCTTCGAGAGGCAGGGGCCAGCTTCTGCGTTGTATACTCCACGAAGCTAATATACGCAACAAGTGGCAAAAAAAGTTTTTCCTCGCCACAAGCTTCACCCCGGCCATATCGTAGCTGTCCGTTCACTTCATCACACGACGACGATAGCTGGAGCCAGCGCCACCACCGAGGCCATAGCTTCAATCACTGATCGGGTATGTGAATTAAAAGTCCGCGTATGCTCCATTTATTGCTGAACATGATTTATCTTTTACATTAGCCCAACCACTGGTACGCCTATGCAGAAAAGTACTAGAGGACAAAAAGGCTTTGACCAGAGTCTTCTGCTCCAGCTGCTTCCAGTGGACCAAGCAGATTTTTCCCTTTATTTCATTGCTCATCCAAAGTAGTCTCCTCCTTACACCCTTTTCCCAACATGTTAAAAAGAAAGGGGTCAGAAAATGTACAAACAAAGCAAAAACGAAAAAAAAAAAAAATAAATCTTTAAAACAGTATTCTTTAAGCACTCAATGTTCTCTTGTGATGTTTATTACCAATACAGATTGGACAGTATGCCTTCTGAAGGAAAGCAGCATAGAGTTATGCAGCTGCTTTGCTATGTTTACAGTTGCTGTGTAATGAGTTCTTGTAAAATGTACAGAAGAGTTATAGAAGATTTTATAGTTTTGTCCTTTTTCTCAATGTACAATAGATGACACCACAGACTGTTCTAGTGTGAATTTGTTAACATTTTTTTTCCTTTAACTTTTGAGCAACAAGAAAATAGTGGGATCATTATGGGGATTATGTACACCATCTGATCTTTTATTTGCTCTTATTAATATAATCTCATATTGTGTTTTAATGAGCTAAAACACATTTTAAGCGCTTATTGACACTAAAAATTGGATCTCAGACTATCAGGCTCAGGATTTTTTTCCACTTTCAGCCCTGCACCTGTCTGTTCCTGAAACCGTGAAATGAAGCGGACACATCCACATTTATTATGTCGACTGTGAGTAGGGCTGCACGATTATCGCAATCACAATCGCAATCGCAATGTCAGCACATGCAATTACGTAATCACAAAAGAGGTTATCGCAATCGCAATGTCAGCACATGCAATTCAGATTTTTCTCCATGATAACCAAGCAAGTCTGTAGACTCATCATGACACAACTTTTTTTATTAAATCGCAAGCACAATCGCAATATTGTCCACCTAATCGCAAATCGCACCTTTTCCCCAAATAGTGCAGCACTGACTGTGAGTTTCCTTTCGAACAGCTACAGGGCACCCTGCAGTCACGTGACCTGAACTGTGTCTCTGATTGACAATCAAACAATTCTAATAACTTCTAAACCTTAGAGTTAGAAAAAATTCACTCCTGTTTTTTCTTTCTGCAGCCAGCCTCAAGCAGATTCTCGATGAACAGCGACTTTCAGCACTTCCGCATAGGCTTCATTTTTACTGACCAGATGTTGCCCCTTGGCCTCAAACCTATGACTTGAAGTTTTGCTGACCTAAATTATGAAATAAGACCAACTTTACATGACAAATGCAATACAGGTAGTTGAGTTCTACCTCCCCTGACTTAAAAGTAGTTTGCAACATAAATGGACATTTTATATTTACTTAACCAAAAAATCTTTTAAGTTCTACAATTTTGAGTTTACTTATTTACAGTGCAATATTTATAGCAACTGTTGCTGATGTTTTCTTCTTCTACAGTTAGTAGTTAAGGCCGATATTGTTCTTCTCCTGGCATATAATGTGGTTAGCAAACAGGCCACAACCACTGTCCAGAAGGGGACATACCTAATTTTAACCAGGTGCCTGACAAGCTGAAAGTTGTAATTATTCATGAACTCTTTGAGTTTAGATAAAGTGATGAGTATTTGAAGATTTAGAGATTTAAAAATGATACCCCATTCCAATCCTGTTCATGTTTGATCGCTTGAACAGGTATGGATATGTTTGGACCAGAGAGTTAAGGGTGATTGCCACGTATTTAATTAAAAGTTGAATAATACTTGGTCAGTGTGCCTTTGTAACATCTGTGGAGCAGTGTGTAAGTCATGGAGCAGACTGCTGTAAGGGGACATTCTGACAGTATAGTTTTTCATAGTTTTAGTCGCTTTTGTATTTTTTAGGCAAGAAAAGTTTCTTTTTACGGTATATAGTGACTAGAGAAGTGAGTCTTCCTTCGCTGTCTACTTTCAATAAGTTGTCAGTTCTTTTCATTTTTTGTCAGCCGAGCCAGAAACATCAGAAGCTCAAAGAAGATTCGTCCGAACAAAAAGATGGGCTTTACAGTCGAGACACATCGAGAAACCAGATCATCTATGGTCCCGTCCCTTATTAAACCACTTCCTGTTGAGCTTTACATACCCTCCAAAACAAAAGCAGTGGGTGGAGCCGCTGAGAAGAGAAAAGATGAGAAGGTGACCATTGAGGAGAGTGGGAGAGAGCTCCTCTTCTCTGAAATGGGCCCCAGAACAGCCTGGGTGAGCCGGGGTTTCATTATCCCCCATCCCTCTGTGATGAGGAGAAGAAAGGCGGACGTGAGAGAAAGAAAGAGAAAGAACAGAACAGAGGAGGGGAAGAAGAAAAGAAAGAGGCGTTTGATAGAGCTGTGTGGAGACTGTGTGTGAATGAGCCAGTGAAGGGCAGCCATTGTCTTGCTGCGACCTCAATTTGGTACTGTACGCTCCTCTTTTTACTGCACTGTCTCGAGCCACAATGCCTCCTTTCTCCTCCGCTCTACTCCCTCTCTCTCTTAAAGAAATAGGGGGATTAGGGCCCACTGAGGGGAACTGCGTGTCCAGATTGCCAACTATCATGACTCCTTGCTATGTGACGAGAAGGCACCGGGATATTCTCAACGATGTTACTCAATTGTCTGCGTCCTCTTTCTAATTCCTCTTTTCTCATCAATGTTGGTCGTTTTTTATCATCTTCACTGCTTAGGCGATGAGATAAGGAGCGTGTTATTGTGTTCTAAGTGGAATGCTGGGTATTTTTGGACGGACTGGAGAGGGAGGTGCACGAGCTGAAGGAAGAAAAAAAGAGAGTCACAGGGACAGAGACGGAGAGCGCAGCTGTACTTCCTGTTTACCCAGGCCTTGTTTGAGACAGTGGGAAGGAACAGGGCCTACATTCATCTCTTCTTTTCTTCCTCCCCTGACCCCCTTTCTCCTCCCTCCTATCTTCTTGCCCTACTCTCCTTGGATTTCTTTTTCCTCCATCCTCACAGCTCCCTATCTTCCTCCTTTCTCTTGTGTCCTGCTAATAAATAGTATTCAAATCAGGAGCTAGATTAGGCAGTGCGTAGTGGTCTGGTTTTAAAGGAGGATTTTTCTAAATGTCCAGACTAGCAGCTTTCATGGTTGATTGCAACCGCAGATGAGACATGGGAGGGAGATAAATTGAGAGAAAAGAAACAGGGAGCGGATGTAGGGGAATAAAAGATGGATGAACTTCTTGAAGAGTTGGTGAACTTTCTCCTGATGCAGTTCACTTATTAGGAAGTTACAAACCCCCCCTTCTGTCACTCACTTCCCCCAGCACCAAAACATGGAGCACACACACACAGAACTCTATTAGAGGACTTAGATGTTTGTTTGCTTTGATGGCGAGTATGAAACTGTAACTGTATGCCAAAGCGGACCTTGAAGCCTCACTGAGGGAGTGAAAGAGAGCAGATCCCAGTTGTTTGTTCCACCCACCAAACCGAGTCCTCTCTGACCTTTCTTTGTGCAGTCGCACATCAGACCGAGACACTGCAAAAGATACACTAGATTAAAAGGATTGTTTCTGTTTCTGCTGTATTCCTTATTGTACCACTATAGACAAGGCCACAGTCATTGATCGCGTGTGTATTTATGCACAAACACACACCCCCATGAGCACACACAAACAGACCTGCTTAAACATGCACAGATATGGAGTCAAAATGTCGGAGGGACACGGCGGGACCCTTTTTATCTGCGTGCGCTGGTGGCTGCACAGTCCGTCCGTTTTCAGTCAATCATTAGGCAGTCATAGAAAACTGATCCTGAAAGAAAAATATAGGGAATGGACAAAAAGGGGCCTCGTGGTAATAGGGATAAGAATATTGTAAATTCACAGTCTTACACCTAACGCTAAAGATAGACTCTCTTTACTGTATGTTACGACCCCTGGTGTTTCCAGACTAAACTTTTATTTTTATCAACAAGCTGAACTGTGCTCTAATGTTTGTTTTTACATATTGATAAAAACATTTCTGTTCTCTTGCTGTCAGATAAAAAATCAAACTCCCTCACGTTACTTAAATCTTATCGACAGTTTAATTTACCTTACTTTAATTCCCATGATTCGTGCTGTTTCTTTAGATTAGCGGGGTGAGTGAGGGCCAACCCTTCCCCTCTAGAAGCCAGTCTGCATCTCATCAACCACCTTCAGTGCTGTGGTGTCCTTGAGCAAGACACAGAATCCCCTGTCAGCTCTCAGAGCGCTGCTCCTCCACTGACCCCGTGTTCTGACCTCCCAGTACTGTAAGGGCGAGGAGCCGAGGCTGCATCTATCACCTTTCTTTACTCCGTGTATTGATCACCCAAAGGAGGAACTGTATCTCTCGCGCCGCTCTCCTGCGGGAGGTCAGCGCGAGGGGTCAGCTTTGGAACAGTGCCTCTGGAAAATGGAAGGGGATCGTGGGTTTCTGACGGAGTGTCCTCCTGCCACACAAGAATAATCCAACCTGTGCCCCTTGAAAACCCATGTAGCAACAGGGAACCTTTCCTGCACCGCTGTACAATTTCACGTCCCACAATAGGGAGGTTAAAGGTCAACTCTTATAAAAGCATGTAAACTATGCTCTCTAGCTACTCTCAAACAAGACCTGGACCTTCTGGGGAAAATGTAAATAACTACAATTTTTTAAAACAACTTTCTGTTTCCAAAACCTAAGTTTAGTGTTGCGAAAAGGCAATTTCTTTCTAATTCGTCCTCATTTTTTTTGAAATAGTAACTTTTATAAAGGCTCCAAGGTCTGGAAAACAAGTTGAAGTTTGAGCCAAAACAAAAAATAAACCAGCTATTACCATTAGTTTTATTATTATTTCCCAGTTACTTTGTGACTTAATGACTATCAAGTGCTCCTAATTCTAGGAAAAATATCTGCTCCAGAAAGAGCTTTCTCGTATTTTTTTAATTTATTTCATGCATTTCCATTCTCTCCTGTGGACTTTTGTTAACAGTTAATTTTGATTAAATATGTAAATAAACCATCCTTGTTGGTGTCCTTTGTTAACATGGCCTTCTTTTGGCTAAAAACCACACTCTCTTGAGTCTCTCCCTTGTAATGAAGATTGAAGATTAAACAACGGGAAGGAGCCATTATTTTTGTCAGGGAATTAAAGCACCATCAATCTCACTTAATCACCTTCCTAATATCTCCTCAGACGCCAGTAGAAAGCTGTTTCACAGCTCAAGGTTAACATGCTTTGTTCTGCGGAAGTGCAGAGGGAGAGAAAGAAAGAGACGAGGGACAGGCAGAGAAAATAGATGCATGATGCTACTCTGGATGCTTTGGATCAGACTGTCCACCAAGTACACACACACACACACACACAAACACAGAACAGCAAACTGTGTTGTGTTGGTGAGAGGGCAGGCCAGGAGGTCGATGTGGAGTGAAATGACAGCCATTGTTTGGTCTGTTATTATCTGTGTCTGCTTCTTTGCCCGCTCATTTCCTGTAGAGACGAGCTCTGAGGGGAAGAGGACTGACTGTAGGTTTGATGCTGTGGCCTTGTAAGAGCATCAGACCTGCAGTCAGCTACAGTTTGTCCTTGATGACCAACAAAAGCGGCTCTGCTTTAGTGTGGGTGTCAGTGTATGTCCTAATACATTATGACAAACACCCACAAATGTCAAAACCTTAATCCGATTGGACGCATTCATTGAAACGAGCTGCCTCTGAATTTGGAGGATTGACCTAAGAGAGCTGGGACTAGGTATGAGGCCATTTAAGCAGTTACGTGTATCTATCTGAACTTCTGCTGTTGGAGTTTGACACTGGGGTGTGCACAGTTGACTTTACTGTCAGAAACAGAAAACTGTTGCTTCAACTTGTAGTTGCTGTAGAGCTAGGCTGTATCAGGTCCTTGTCAAATACCTGGCAGTTGGTATTGGTACTCAAAGGTACCAATTTTCTGTACTTTTGTGTGTGTTTATGTGGTAATAAATATTGTGTTTTTAATGGTAAAATCTATAAGTTTTTTAATGTAACATATTTATTTCTCAGTATAAACTTACAATGCTGTGTTCATGTCCAGCATGGAAAATCGCCTTCTCTCCCACTCCCTCATAGTCACAAGGATGTGTTTAGGTATCAAAACATGGTACCATTTGATTTTACATGAATCAGTACTCGGTACTACAGATGGAATTCAGTCGGTGCCTGTAAAACTGCTTAATTTTGGTTCCCATCCCTACTGTTGGTTGTACATTTATCATCTGGAGCTGGACAGATTCTGAAACCTCAGAGTTGTTTTTGTTTTCTAGCTTTACACAAACTCTGATTTATAGTTTCAGTTGACATTTCATTTTCTTAAAAAATAAGAAATGATTCAAAACAAGTCGTGGTTTTAGTACATCTCTAAAAATAGGGATGGGTAATGATAAGATTTTGTTGATACAAATTCCCTTAATGATTCTTCATTGATTCCCTTATCAATGCGTCGGCTGAATTTTGTCTGTACAAAAAGTAGCTTTAAAGGTTTTCTGTGTCAACAACATTTAAATTGAGTTTATAAATAACAAAAATATGAAATTGGTCACTGAATCTCGATACCTCTGGATGTAAATAAATAAGAATAGGTAAAAGCCCCACATCATGTGTTGTGGCGTTTTCGACTAAAGTAGGCCATCTACTGTCTCAAAGAGGTTATAGCATGTTTCAGTTGTTTGGAAGCCTGCACATAACTTTTCTTTCATTTGCCAGTTAGTATCTCGACATCTTTTAAAAGACTGTGATATGTTGCTGAAATGAAAGTTGAAATTCTATTCTGAAGCCGAAGTTATACCAATGTATGCCAACCACTGGCATATTGATGCAATTTTGCATCTATGTTAGCATCAAGCTAGCGCTAGTTTGTTTATATTGTTTCTGGTAAATAAGGAGATTTATACCATGTTTAGTGTATTGAATAGGATTCTCAGAAGAGAACATAATGTACATTTTGTGTGTTCAGTTGTTAAGTATAAATGATCCAGCTCCGGCACAGTTTAAAGAATCAAAAAGGGAATTGTTATGAATAAAGGCTAATGATGTCATTGATTCTCAATAGGAAGTGGTTTTTGATACCCATCCCTACTCTAAAATTTAACAAAGGTAAACTGAATTTCCTTTTTGGGTTATAAATTAAACTAAGACCCTGTTTGAATAAAATATTTTTAGCAGAAAAGGATGAGCTTTCTTTAATATCAAAAACCCACACATCCCATTTAATGACAAGGTTACTAACATAAGTGTTATACCACTGAGTGTTTGTGACACTGACTGCTGCGTTTAAAAAGTTGTAAAAAGTTAATACTTCTTTTCTCTTTTTTTAAATACAAAGACACGTCTTTTCTTCCGTTTTGGACATTCCAGGTAGAATTTTCAAATGAAGAGAATAAGTTATCATTGTTCAGATGACTCTTTTTTAAGTCTAAAAAGTGTCTTTGTAATGTTTAAGAAATTTTTCTGAATCAGATCATAAACGGGAGGATTCAATAAGTCATGAAGTTATCAATTGGATGGTAGCTCCATGAACTGATGACAGACCGACTGAAATCTGTAGTTCTCACACACAAGAACCACTTCTTTGAGCTGGGAGCTCATGTAACCACAGAAACCATCTGTAAAGCTTTACAAAGGAGCAAGTGAAAATGGAGGAGCATCGAACGCACCGGCTCACTTCCATTGATTTACTGTTTGAGAGGGAGACAGAGTGACAGGAACGACTGATATAACTGCTCTTTGGTAACGCAGACTCTTTCTCCACATTTTCCCTCTTCTCCTCTCAGGCAATTTTTTCAAAGAAAGAAGAAACTATATTTATTTCGAATAAATGATGCAGCAACCTCTGTATGGCAGAAATGAAGTTGATACAGAAGTGCAATTTAATGAAAACTGATTATGACAGCAAAAACAAAACGTTTGCAGCCTGATCATTTAAAAAAAGACTAAATGGCTTGTCTTTCTAACTACTCACTGTATGGAGATAACTTTTCTTGTAACTCTAGCAAACCTAAAGATTATGAGTTGGCACGACCAGAGGCACAGCTGGCCTGACACACAGGTAAGCCTCCCGTGGCTCTTGGTGAGGAGGCTTGAAGCCTCTCTTTTTTTCTCACACTACAAGGGATGCAGGATATATCTGTATCAATATCGATAATGGCTGATGTTGGTCATTTTTTAACATATCAGTATCGGCTGGCATGTTATCGGTATCAGTCAAAAATTACTTATTAGCTGCAGGCTATTGTTTTCTATGACTATGTAAACACCAAAACTGAAAACGGACTAAACGTACTTTTTGATCACATTCATCCCGGGCACTCCATCCTTTGACCCTCTCTATGGTCATCTTTTCTCATGATTGCGCCACTCTCAGATCATTTTTTATTTTTATTTTTTTTGCCCAATATTGAAATCAGTGAATATTGGTTATTTGCCATAACAACAATATTAATATCAGACATCTGCATCGACCCTACATCCCTACATACTACCTCAACTTGAAGCTAGGTTGAGTTCAGCTTTTTTCAGTATGGCCCCAGTGAAAGGCTTCAAATGTTTGTATCAGAAACAGGCTATGATAAACAGCAGGATATGCAATTTCTGGCCACATGCCAATATTCGGTGACCACTTCTTCTTTGGTAATCCAATTGTCTGTTGTTTCATTTCATATTCCACATTTTTCACAGTCTCGCCGTGAGGTCAGTTTTGCAGCTCAGTCCGACTCAGACTAAGGTTCAAAGGGGTTCTGAAATGTAAATATTTGTTTTTAGGCTACACTTACCTAATTTTTTCAACTATACACTTTCTTTTTTGCTGATGTCACTGTAAATTTTCCTGTTGTGGGACAAATGTGAGTACCTTATCCACATTTATAGCACTTTAAGTGGTCTGAAGACAAGAAAAAACACTTTTTAAAACACCATTTCTGACTGGATCTCGATCCCTCAATGTCATAGTCAAAAACTTGTTGATATGTTTTGGTGTGTTTGCCTTTTTGTGGTCTCGTCAGTCAAAATTGTCTTTCTTATTGCCAAGTTCTCCCATTGTCTATTTCAGGACAAAATACAACCTTGCATTTCTTCTTCCTCAATCACTGCTGATTGAGTGTGAATTAACCGTTGAACTGTATTCTGGTGATTTTATGATGCTTTGTTTTCTACAAGTGTTGCTTTCTACGGTAAAAAACAAAACAACCCTCACTGATCTCAGAGACAGACTAGTATCATGGTTATGCCTCGTTTAAACTGAAGGCCTTAGATGACCCCGCTTTTTGTTTGTATGATTGCTTATGTAATGCTAATTATACACATCTGACCGGTAACATGTGGATAGGAGAAGAATTGGCATAAATGTTTTTGCAATAAAGCCTTTTATTAACACACAGACAGGCTTTTCTTTCCCGTTTATTAGATTTTCAGCCTGTCTACTTGGGCGACCAGTTTGCCAGGCTCAATAATAAGGGATGGTACCAATACAGGAACTCGTTTGACTCTGTCACTAAATCATACACAATGTTACACACACAAACACCAGACATCACACACACACAGAGGCACACATGGCGACAGACCGAGTTGCAGGGTCTCTTCATTTTTGTTCTCCCCCCCTGTGCAGTTTTAAGTGCGTTGGAAATCTTGTGTTTCGGCCATCAAAGCAGCGCCTTAACCGTTAATGGTTTTACGGCTTGTTAGTTAGTTTTACCCCGCTCAGAAGGAGGGTGTGTATTTATGCGTGTCTGTGCACGTGTGTTAAAAGGAGGTGTCATTTGGGCTATAGAACAAAACGAACAGCGCTTTAAAGTTTGTCACTGAGAGTTCGAATGCTTTAAAATGCCGAAAAAATACACATTTACAGACAAGTGATGGTCTTTTAGACACACAACCGAGCAGGAGACGAATGTGTATAGTGCAGATTGATTCATTTGCACAAACACACACAAACAGTGAAGCAGCATGTCGATAGGCATCTCTCTTTCTGCCTTTCTCTCTGGGAGTCCGGTGAGGCCTGGCCTAATTGAGCTGGCCTCAGGAAGCCCATCATTAGCCCTGCTGCTCCGGTCACACATGGCCACCAGATGTGAGTTCAGCCACAATGGAGCGCCGAGTGCCACTCTTTCTTCTCCTCTCTCCCTCCATCCCTCTCTCCCCGTCTGTCTCTCTGTTACTCTCCAGCCTAATAAACTGGCTTTTGTTTCCATGCTGCCATTGTTCACCAAGTCTACCGCTGCCTGTCGTAAGAGAAGTCATCGGGGCCTGAATGGGACGCTTTGTATCAACGATATTCAGAAATAGGAGAGGGGGACAGAAGATTGAGGGAGAGGGAAAGAGGGATGGAGAAGGAGGGGGAGAGGATGGGTGTCTAGTGAGGATTTCAATGCCCCTTTGGAATTTTTATGACTTGTTTTTGCAGTTTCAGAATTCAGTGTTGTGGGGCCATGAAAAATACATTACACCTTTTTTTGTTTCCCTGTATGTGTCCACTTCTTGATGCTACCTGGATGGCTGTGTCAGAGCTCAGCTTAGATTTAAAGTTTAAGGAAGAATTGAGCTCTTTTGACTCCTGCTTTTGACTCCTTAAGTTATTTTGGCGACTGTAAAGTACCCATGTGCTCAAATCAACAAATGAATCACCAGTACTCGTATATGACTGATGGTTTTAAAGTGATCTCATTCTTAAGCCCTTAAAAGACTGATGCTGCTTTAAGCACATTCACAAAGGAACTAAGTCACTGGGGTTTGCTGCTGTTCAGCCACAATTACCTCAGTGAGGTCAGCCACTAGTCCTGAACTGGAACCTTAATATCCATCTGATCCTGCTGTGCGGTGTGCTGGGTCAGTTTTAGCTCCATTCGCATTCCCGTGTGCACTGGGAATGTTTTAATAGCTCCTGTTTCCAGAAGCCTAGTTTCTCATAAAGAATAAAAAAACATAACATCTTTCAAGCTTAGCAAGCCAGCTGAATAGGGATGCAAGATATATCGGTATCAGTATCGGTATGTGTAAAAGTGGGCCAATATTTACTCATTAGTCTCCGGCCATTTTCAGAGCATCTTGAACGATCTTTCAAGACCCAAATAATATTGTTTTCTATGACTATGTAAACACCAAAACTACCTAAGAAGACTGGACTCTCTTCTTTTATGTCTCGTTTTCTGTTTTTAATCCAAAAAACAGAAAAAACATACTTTTTTGGAGCGCGTTCATCCCGGGCGCTCCATCCTTTTGCCACAGCCACACTGGACTCGCGTCACACCCGAGTCTGGACACTGGACTATTTTAGCTAAAGGGGGTTACGCACGTCACTGTGCAGGCGGAGTAGAGAGCCCGTTCATCTAAAGACGGAAAGCCCAAAAGAGCATCTGAAAAACGATGAGCTGTGGTTTCAAAAGCATGACAGGGGAGTGTGTGAAAGCTTTGGAGATCACAATCAAGGCCTGCTGCCTCTCCCTGGTAATCCACCTCCACTGGCCCTGCCTGGCTGTTCCCTGCAACCTCATCCTTGACCCCCAGACCCATGTTCCCGGAGGTCCCCCTGGGGATAATGAAGGAGTCGAGGAAAGAGAGGACTGCAGAGAACTTCCATCCTTTCCCTGGCTGCCCCTGCCCCGCTCCTCCCTCCTCCCTCCTCTCTTTCAGGCTCTTACAACTTTTATGACAAAACTCCACGGAGGAAGACACAGTCGGACTCAGTGATGACCGGTGCAGGCAAATCATACTGGAAATGAATTTTTACAGAACTTACCTTCAAAACCTGTCTCCTTAGCGAATTTCACCCAAGCCTGCTGCTTTTTTTTCCGGTCTCTGTAGAGTACACACGTCGTATCGTATAACTCTTGATGATGACACACCGCACAGATTGTTTTCTCCTCTGTATTTCTGGCGGGGTTGGAGTCAGAGCAGGTGGTGGTCCCCCCCCCATCGTCATCAAATCAATGACGTCATGGGGAAATGTCATGATTGGCTGCCGCAGCACAGCTTCACGCGAATATGCGTCCAAAGTTCAATAATTTCAACTTGAGCGTAGAGGCGTCTTACGCCTATAACGCGCCGACGCCCAAAACGCGTCTTTGCATTGTATGTAATCTCAACACAAATTTGCGTCCGGTGTGGCCTACCATTAGATCCTTTCCATGATCTCTGTCATCTTTTTTCTCACGATCGCGCCACCCTTTCTCTCTAAACTACTGCCACACATCATCCATCAGTCAAGAAAGTTTTTTTTTTTTACCCATATTGATATCAGCAAATTCCGGTTATCAGCCATATCAGCAATATTAATATCAGATTTAGGTATAGACCAAAATTTTCATATCAGTGCATCCATACAGCCAAATGTATTTCTTATTGACAGAAGCAATAGATACTGTGCTGTTATAGCCTACTCAGACCCTCTCTCTTTGATAAGTTAAAATAAGTTTTTGTTCAGTTGGATTTTATGAGGTATTTCTCTTTATCTAAAATCATGGAAGGAGAATGATAAAATGGTAAGAATTTGCGTCACTTTCCAGTGACTGGAGAAAAAGAGGTAAGAAGAAAGGTGCATTTCCATGTTGATTATAAGGTAAGGAAATGAAATATAAATATCTCACAGTGTGGCACTCACTTTGAAATGTTAAATTAAATGTCATTGTGCACTCTCTTTAAACACTAGGGCACCTCTGACGTATTCCCATGGTGAGCAAGTTCTTGGTTACAGAACTTGCAGGCAGCTTGTTTCTTTGTAGCAATGAGTCAAATGCTTGTGGAATTAAAACATTTTCAATGAGGTGTTGTTGCTCTGTTTCTGTGTCATGTTCCTCATCCTCAGTTAATATAGTAAGGACAGAAGATCCTCCACTCCACCCATCGGTGGTAGATTATGAATTTGATATTCAGGAAACTCAGCTCAGCCACTAATATTAAACAGTAACAACACAGTATTGGCTTTTGAATTTTAAGGTTAACCAATCAGCACAGCTGGACCAGACTGTGTTGTCTTTTAACTCCTTAGCAGTAAACAAAATGTTATTTTGATAAGGCTGACATATGGTATGGACCATGGGTTGTGTCAGTATCAAAGGGCTGGTTAGAAAAAATGAAGCCTATGCAGAAGTGCTTAAAGTTGCTGTTCATCAAGAATCCGCTTGAGGCTGGCTGCAGAAAGACCAGAAGTCATGTACACACCCAGCCTTAAAAACAGACTTTTACGCATTTAAAAAGCATATTTACAGCCTGGTTGAGTGTTTTTTTTTTTCTAATTCAGCGGTTTTGAAGTTATTAGGATCGTTTGATTGTCCAATCAGAGACATAGCTCAGGTCACATGACTGGTGGGCACCCTTTAGCTGTTCGAAAGGAAACTTACAGCCATAGCAAATGTGGCTGCGTCCGCAGGTTGGCTTCATTTCACGTTTTAAGGTACAGGCGGCTGACGTTGTGGAGGCTACATCCATGTTTTATTCAGTCTATGGTCAGTATTCAATCATAGAAATAACAAGAGTTAAAAATTTACTTATGGCTTGGATGCACTTTTATTCAGTGTGCTCTGATTCAACTTTTGAGTATTGAAAAATATGTGTAATGGCCCAAATACGCAGGATCCATCCTCAGTCCAGCTCTGCTCGGTCACAGCACCAGCTCAGATAGGTCTCCACTCAAGTCAATGTGCCAACTTACACTGGATCCACTCCTTTGTGGTCCGACTGTGTCCCTGCTCCAGCAGGTCGCAGCAGATGCACAACAATCCTATTTTTTCAGGAGTCTGAAGCTGTGATGTGAAAATTAGCCAGAGGGAAGATCAAACAGGAGAGTTTGTGCACTGAAACAATAGTAAAGACCTGGTAGAATGTTTTGATTAAGTGGGGTTAAACTTTTTTTACTCCAAAGGCAGAATAGTATGATTATTTTTTCTTTGTAAAATTTGATCACTATTTCTTCAGGTCTTCTCCATAATGCTCATCCTCTACTAGGTATGAGTAACAGAACACTTCTTTTGTCTCACTGAAAAAACTCTTTATCACGCTGGTATTATTGAATTTATTTTCAGGCTCCAACAACTTCTGTTATGTGACCTAGAGTCAAATTGCAGCAGTGTTTCTTTGTATTTTTGAACTCCATGAATGTCTTTTCCTCTCACACACTTTGTGGTGGTGTCAGTGTCATTGTGCGTGCATGCAGCATGTGGGTTACAGTGTGGACGCATGGCGATGCATGATACATTTCGACGGCTGCCCTCATTTGAGACAAATGCAATTATCACGCGTGGCCGAGTTTTTTCTTATTATTGAAAAGTTAAGTCGCTAATCTGTGAAGTTGTTCTTCAGCTGAATTAATTCAATTATCTGGCAGCATGAGTAGATACCAAGGTTTGACGTTTCTGTTTGTCTGTGTGTGTGTGTGTGTGTGTGGTTGTTTAATATGCATATGTGTGCTTTTTCTTGTTTTTGTGTTTATTAATGCTTGCCTGTTTGTGTCACATTACACTGTGTGTGTATGTGCATGTATGAGTGCGTGTGTGTATGTGTGTAAGCCTGTGTGAGTGAGAATGTGTGAGAATGAAGGCCATGTTTTCCAACTCCCACTGGATCAAGGCCTTTATAATCCACTGAGCCGACATAATTCCACCTCACTTACAATGGATTTGTCTCTGCTTTGTCTCCTCATTATTGTTCTCATTCATATGATAAGCTGCTTCATGATTCCATTAGCATTCTCTCTCAGCCACCACACCATAGGCAGTAATAGCTCAACTTCAGTGCTGCGGAATTACAACTTTCTAGTCACTCTTGGACAGACTGGCAGATTTACAGTATTTAGAAGTCTGCAATACAATAGACACTTCTTGACTGTGGCCTTCCATTCCTTAAGGTGGTACACTCAGAGTTCTCTACAGTGTTGCTAGACCCGTGGCAGTGGATACTGTAGTCATTCAGAATAAAAATCCTCATTGTATCCAGAGATGGGCGCGCTGTTGTCCAACACCGGTGGCGTTATCATCTTTGGGGTACACAAGCCTGCTTTAATAAAACAATGTGGTGAAAATAGTGTTAATACAATAGTGGATTAGAGCAAATGTAAAACAAATGTACTTTCAACGAGAATTAACTTGTAATGTCACAAGAATAAAGTTGTAATGTTATAAGATTACATTCTTAATGAGACAAGATGAAATAAAAGAATTTGGACTGAACTATATAATCTTTTATTCATATCATGATGTGGACATTTACAGAGTTACAGCAGCAAATAAGGAGGTGTGTAAAAATTACAATTAAAATAAATCAAAATAAAATACAAAAATTTGATACATGTAACCTAGAGAAAAATGGAACAGGATTATTTATCTACAAGAAATATGAAGTGTGCACAAACTGAAAACATGACTGAAAAAGTCTTCTTAAAGGGGTGGAACATGTTGTCCATTAGAGAGGACAGCTTGGCCATCATTCTGTCAGCATCCACCTCCACAGGGTCCAGAGGGCAGCTCAGGTCAGAGCTAGCCTTCTCCACAAGACTGTTCACTATCACGCTTCTTCGTCCTGTCTGCCTTCAGAAGGTAAAATCCTTCCAATGTGGCGTCCTTGTCTGTTTTTAGCTGTGTTTCTAGCTCATCCATCTGATTGCCAATAGATCTTACATTACCCATGACAATCGATAGAAGGACAGGTGTCTTTCTTCACTTCTTGGCTCACACCGAAGTACCAGCACGACTTTTTTAACCTCCTTCTCCTCAGCTTCTGGGGAATATTGGGCCTAGCACCAGTTGGCATTGACATCCTACAGGCTACTAAAAGCTGACCTTGTGTATAACAATGCCTTAAAGATAAGAGGAAGCCAAAACTGAAACTTTCAATAAATGGTATTCAAAAACAAAAAAAGGTAATCAACATTTTAAAGTGTCATCAATAAAACAGTCCTGTGAAAATAATTTGAAAATTTTGTTAAAAACACATCAAATGAAACAAAAAAACATTTAGTGTTTGGACTTTATCCAATGTTATGTCATGTTATCTAACCCTAGCAAAGGTTATCCTGCCCACACTCTGCTTCTGCTAGTTTAGCTTTGCTTCCTCCACCCCACTCAGCCCCAAACGATCAAGTTGAATTGTATGATTTCACCTTTGCGGGGTATTTTGCAGTACACTCTTCTGAAAAGCCAAAACAGACTGTTGGGCTAACCTGGGGAGCACTTTGAAAAACAGGGAACTGTAACACTTACTGTATTACCAGACTCTCGACAGGTTGTTCCTGAGTGAAACAGAATTTAACCTAAAAAATAATGCACTGTAAACAATCAGCACCTAATGTTTTGGGACTTGTATTCAGTTATTTACAGTCAGACTTATCCCCAAGCCATTCTGACACCAGCCAAAGCTGTGCAGGCCCTAAATCTCTCTTTTTTAATCTTTCTGTCTTTGTCTTGCTTCTTTTCTCTCCCTCTTTCTCTCTGTCAGTCCCTCTCTCTGTCAGCCATGCTAATGCTATTGATTCCCATTGGAGACAGGACAGAACCATCCACAGATAAGAAGACAATGCTTGCAGCGGCTCATAGATTTCTTCCTGGTGTTTTAAGAGGTGTGTTTCAGGCTGTATCGGAGTTCATGGGGTTCTCACAATCTGTTGTCGTACAGATTGTATTGACAGTCCCCTCTGGTCTCTGCCTAACAGTCTGTTTTTATCAAAGAGAAGAGCACACTGTGGTACATGAGCTAAATATATATATATATATATGTTTGTAGATGATTGGGAATGTGTGTTGTTAGTTGACCTGCAGTTCATTGCCCATACATTGGTCCATGTTTCTTTAGGAGTTTGCTGTTTGAAATAGATACAGTGTGTTATGTATTTCCGTATGTACTGGTGCAAGTTTGTTTTGCTTAGTGTAAAAAGGTGCCATTTATCTATCTAATGTCAGAGTCCCATACATTACAGCTGTAGTGTCAAGGCTGGCAAAAGATGGTTGCCATGACAGTGCTGGCAACAACCCCTCAAAACTGTCCTCTCTCTTTTTCCTCTCAAAGAGACACGGAGGCCTTTGGAGACTGAAGAGCAGAGAGGCGTCTCTTTTTTTGTTGTTGTTGTTCCCCAGTGGAGTGGTGGATATCGATCAAGAATCGAACCCGTGGCACTCGGTTCACAGGCCTAATGCATTTACGACTCAAACGAGAAAGATGGAAAAAGCGAGGGAGGAAAGAAAGAATGATCGGCTTCGGTGTAACTCAATATGAACAAAAGCAAGAGAAAACAGAAAAACCAGGACTGGCAGAGTGAAGTACGGGCATGTTTTATTTATTTATTTATTTTTTTAGGGGAAAATCAATTAGGTCTTCGCACTCTGCAACATCTGTAAGAGTGTAAAGTGGACATAAAAAGGACCAGTACGAGTAATAACCCTGACACATAAACACAACGATAAGGATGCACAAGTGGTTACATGCACCCACACACTCACACACACACACACACACACACACACACACACACACACACACACACACACACACACACACACACACACACACACACACACACAATGCAAGCCCTACCCAGGTAGGTCTGTCATGCAGGAGGGAGAGCAGTTAAGTTAAACATGTTGAGCCCTCTCAGGTAATTACATCTCCTTGCTAATGTCTAATTAGACAGCTCCGAGGGGACTCATCTGCACTGCATTAATTAGCGCAGTCAATCCAGAAGTTACACACTCACACAAACACACATACAGCAGTAATACACAACAGCACAAATTCACACATCCCACTCCATCGACCCACATTAGACAGAAGGTGTGCATGTGGGTATATATTTGAGGTAAATCAATCAGGCCCTTAGCCTCGCTACGACTGCTGTCTTATTGTTATCGTAGTGGATCAGGTTTCAAACTGAGAGGAATATGAGCGCAGACACATGAAATCATACAGTTATTTCTTTTCAGTGTTGTCACTGTTACTTTGCATCAATATTTGTGAGTAAATCATGTTCAACAAAGACAGTGGAGAAAGTAAACTAAATAAAAATTTATTTTTTTCTTTATTTGCCATAAATCTTCCAAAATATGCTTTAATGTTATGTTAAAGTAGGTCCTGCACAGCTGTGTCAAGCTGTCTATATCAAGGCTGTATGCTGTTAGAACAGCTGCCCCTCTCTAAACCGAGTGATGAAAGTGACAGAGAAGTGAGTTCAGCTGAGGCCAAATAACTGATGACCGTCAAAACTAAATGTCATTCCAGATGATTACAGCAAGGCTGAAAGTTTTCTCTTTCCCCATCATTATCCTGCAGAAAGTCTCGGCCTATTCAAGCCTTGCATAAGTTTGCAATGAAAACAAAAGCATGTATTCTGTTTTAAAACTTCTAGATTGTTTTCCATGTTTTTCCGTGTTGTCCAGTAGATATTTGAATAAAATAGATTAAATCTCGGACTCAAAGCAACTTTTTGTTCTTGGTTGTACACGTGGTTAAATCTGAGCCATCTGTCTGGACACTCTCACCAGCCACTGTAGGCCACTCGACACTTTTACTGTCCACAGTTTGTTGTTTGGGAATTACATTTCATGTATTAAAAGTTGAGTATGGCCTGCCATAGTTTACCTGAACTACATTAAATGACCAGTGTCTATATCAAAATTAAGTCTACATAAAATCTATAATGCTAAAAGTCAGGATCAACAATTTAGCTCTGATAACACTTTTACTAAATAAAAGCACGAGGTCTATCAAGGCAAAATCAAAAAGAGTAGCTTTCCATATAATTCAAGTGGTGCAAAAGCAGTGCAAAGGTGTGGAATGTTAACTGAACAGCTTGAAAGTGAAACTACCTGGCAAGACAAAATGTTTGAATATGTATTGACAATGTTTCATCAATACAGGTACCTTCTTCATAAGAGCATGAATCAACCAACGACTACAAAAGCTTGAAACAGTGATCAATTTTTGAAGTTTATATTATTTCGCTGCACTCAGAACTAGGTGTTGTTTCTGGCAAGCATAAATATCAATAATATCCGGAAGTTTATTTTTAATAAAGGAATACCTGATGAGTGATATTTAGATGCTACGATTAGCAGTGGGTCTTCATTAAAAATGCTCTAACATACAGAGTTTTTGTAACACATTTTAATCACATATCTATATTTGAGAAGCAACGTTTTTCAGCTCAAGTGGGATCATAGACTCAATGAGTTTAAACAACCAAATCATGACTATTTTCTATCTTGTGTGCTTTGTAAATGTAAAATGCAGCTGAGGGAACTTACTGCATTCCAAGCAAGCAATGTTTGTAAGACTCGACAGATAAAGTCAAACTTTTAGAACCTTAAAACTTGTGAAACACTACTTTCAAGTACATTCCAGATGATTGCAAACAATAAAAAATAATACATTAAATATCCTTAACCAAATCTAAAAAGACCAAAAATGTATCCCAAAAAAATGTTGTTCCTACAACTTAAAACTAAATAGGCCCTCAACTGACCTCAGACCTGTAATAGCCCTTTACCACTAGCACGCCATGGCCCTACTCGATTTGCAGCATGTTTCCACTGGCCTGGTACCTCCTAAAACAAGCTAGTTTAAGTACCTACTCCACTCTGGTTCCAAGTGACATGAGTCGGTACTAAAAGATGACATCACTGACTGCCCGCTATTGATTGGTCAGACAATGTCGTCATTAGTGCAACGCCCAAAACAAGATGGGACATAATGGGACGAGAGCCACCCGTCATTTTTAAACAACAGCTGCAACTTCTGCTTTCCCCTTTCATTTGGTTTGTTACAAAAAGTCACAGACCGAGCAGCAAGTATACTGTTGCCTCCAAGTCCTCCATTGTTTGCGATTGTTGTCACACTCAAAATGACGTGGACACGGTGTTGCCCAGCTTTTTTGTGGCGACTCCGCCTCCCCCATGGTCAAAGAACCGGGCTAGTAGAAAACCATCACAAAACGAGTAGTCGGGCCAAGTAGAGTAGGGCCAAGGCATACTAGTGGAAATGGGCCATAAGAGTCAACACTGGCAACACTTTGTTTTCGTACATGTACTAGCAACAGCGTTTATACTTGCCACTACATGTTGAGTGAAGTGATGCCAGAAACTAGAATTGAAGAGAAAAAGAAACTCTGAGAAAATGTTTTAATTTTTTATACATTGTATTTTTTCTGTAATTAATCGTAATCAATGTGTTAAAGCCCCACCATCGTTAAAATATGTCATAGATGAGAACACAGTGAGAAGACTCATCCATGCTTTAACGGCTGTTTCAGCCACACAAGGTACATTTACAGGGCTGCTTTAGGGGGAAAAAGTTTCATGGATGGATAAATAAGCAAACTACCTTGGTGTCCCATTGCATTTTGTTGATCATTTTAGAAACCTTTTCAGAAGATGATTACTTTAAAAAATACTTACAGACATAACTAAGATTCAGCTTCAACAATACAACCTGCTTCATAGAAGGATGTAATTTAAAGGTTGACTCTAGTTTCCATGCGTTCCTTTTGCTTTTTTGGAAATACAGTTTCCATAAAGAGAAAAGAAAATATTCTGTTTGTCATTAATACAATCCCTGATGACTCACCTGGAGATATCCATTATGATTTAAGCACAAGTAAAGCCATCATAATAACACCTGCCAGACAAAGCACATCAAATAAAGCTCTTAATGATGGTGGCTTGTTTGGCAGAGTCACTTCCTTTGACCCTCATTTCACCCCCCGTCACCCAGGTAGCTGCTAAGATCCCCTGACGGCTCCCTGCACTGTGTGCTTTACATGCGTCTGTACAGTATATAGAGTGGGGTAATTCAGAAACCCTGGGGTTGTAGAGCAGTCCTGAGATGTAAGTGCACTAATTCAGTGTCCTACTGTGAGCGTCCACTTTAATTAAGGCCAGTATGTCAGACAAGTGGTACCTCAGTGCTGCTTTTTCCCTTGTTCCTCCACTCAGACGCTGTTGAACAGCTGTAAACTCTGCTTATCGAGAAAGTGAGTGCTTATTCTAAAGAATCATCGCCAACTGGTTTACAGCTTTCATACAAACACCAGCGAGCCTTGAAGCAGAAATACTTCAGAAATAAAACTTCATGTTTTCTCCTTTTAATCTAAGGTTGGTTAGGTGGCTAACCGCTGTTAGGAATTCTCTCTTTGTGTTGAAGTGTCTAGACCTATTCAACTCTAGAGCCACCGTACAGACGCTCATGGGTTGTTTGCATCAAACCTGCATCAAGGCTGCTCTTCTGCTCTTTTATATGTGCTCCTGGATGACACCAGCCCAATCTCACTCAAGTGGATTTCTATCAGTGCTGCATGATGTGGTGGAATTGTGCAATCATGGTTTAATGAATAGTTTGTGAGTCTACTTTTGTGGATATCACGGAGTATGCAGGGACTCTTGATAGTTTTCAATCTGTACTTCTCAATTCAAATATAATAAAATAGTCGTACTTCCATTGCTTCCTCATATTTTAAACATGTCCATAAAGTACAGACCTTGTATGTCCATATTAGACGTGTGCAGGTTTTTAGACTGCTGCATATTTCAGACGTTGAAGGAATCCCTGAATCTGTCTGCTGAATTGATGGGGCCTCATTTACCAAGGTGTGCCCATAGCTCTGTTCAACAGGCCTCCAGAGGTCTGGCCCATCAGAGGAAAGGGGGTTTGTGGAGCAGGGGACCTTAAAGAGACAGAAGTTAAAGCAGAGCATTTCTGAAAGAGGCTAAACAGAAGGGTTTTCTAAAACACCAGGTTGATTGAAAAAAAAAAAAAACTGTAAATCATTTAGAGCTTCTACAGGGGTACCAGAGGAGCAATTTAAGTCTAAAAAAACTGAATACCACCTCTTTAAGAGGAAAAAAAAATGTTATAGCATTTTCTGGATTTTTCTTAAAACCCAGTTAAAGATGATCTGAAAAAATCTGTTTTAACTGGACTGCCTCGCCACCTTCTGGCTCGGAGTCTCACTTACACTGTCGTTATGATGTTGAGTGGAGTCTGTGTTTGTTTTGGAAGTAATTGGAGATCCGATGAGAAAAAAAATGTCTTTGTCTTGTTTTCAGAGTGAGGAGGAAAACTTCCTTCCTTTCAATGCAGCTCAAGGAGCTGAACATTCTTGAATTCATGGATGGTAGAAAAACAGAAAATGGTGATCTTTTTGTGCTAGTTTGATATGCACATAGCTTTGTTTATCAAAACAGGGTCATAGTGCCCCCTATTGTTGTGGAGTGAGACATTCTCGGTCAGAAGTCTGGTTCTCTTTTCTGCAGGTATATGCAGACAAGACTGGATCCCCACTGTGACTTAACAATCGAGCTATCATCTTAGTCATAGGCTGCTGTGTGCATGTAAATATACTGACTGTTTCCGTGACTTGTCAAATACTCTTTAACGCATCACAGAAATACAAACTTACATGTCACAGTTTTTCTATTGACTTGTTGTCTGTACAGGGGGGCACTCTGGGCAGAAATCTGTACATGATGATGCACCTGTAATTTGGTGAAAAAGCAGAGAGGCGGAAGTATGCATGCGTCACTGTGCGTGTGTGTGTCTGTGTAAGCCTCAAGGGTCATGTTAAGTCAGAGTGATGACTAAAGCTGCGTTTCCACCAAGCAGTTTGGGTCGGTTCAGAACGGTTTGGGACGGTTTAGGACAGTTAAGTCTGATCCCGTTTGCTTTTCCACAGCAAACTGTGCCCTCTCGTGGTGGGCGGCGTGTAAGCTGGATGCCGGAAGCCGCAGCTGGTAAACAATAGCAGGACGCCGTAGCAGCTTACCCCGCTATTAAATCCAACAAAGAAGAAAACGCGACACAGTAAACAAAGAGCACGGATGGAAGACATGCAGCATTTCGTCCTCTCTGTGATTTTCATGTAACTCTCTGTTACAAAGTGCAATCAAGCTTCGTTTCAGAGAAGTCTGTGTGCCGCCAGGAGAAATGCAGCCGCTGTCAGGGTAAGTGATGATTCTTTTGACCAATCAACCGTCTGCAGTGTGTTGCTCCACCTCCCGAGAGCGGATCGGTTCAGTCTGGCACCCATACGAAAGGGTCCCAAAAAAGTGGGACGGCTCGTCTCGGTTTTTAGGGATCCGTCCCGGGATGAGTCTGCGGAAACGCCGCTAAAAGTGCACCGTACTGAGACGAACCGACCCGGACTGCTTGGTGGAAACGCAGCTTAAGTCAAAGCACAATAGCTTTGTTGCTTTGGCCAGTAAGATTGGATTCATCCTGTAGCTTTACCAGTGTGGCATGCTACCATAGACCGTAAAAAAAAAAAAAAGGACATCATCTTGCTCTGCTCAGAGTGAGGTCACCACAAAATCTGCTCCTCCTGGTGGCTGGCTGCAGTAAAGGTAAAAAAATCTGTCTCTCCAGTCATTCCAGATGGGCTGTGGTCAAACCTTAAAAAATGAATACCCCCAGTGGAAAGGTTTCTCACGTCCAATTGTTGTGGTGATTTGAAGATATTAATTGGCAGGTCCTCTTTTTTCTGAAAAGTTTCATTTTTATTATTTATAAGAGGTTAAAAACGAGGTTTTATGTCACGTTTAACGATGATTGACAGCTGCTGTTTTTGTGGGTTTTTTTTTCGGGGATTGTAAAATATGTAAGGGGGTAGAGTCAAAAAATGACTGGACTCTCGAAATAAAATAAAAAAATATATTTTTCTCGCCTGGCTCCACTAAGATTCTCCCAGAATCCCTCAGGCTACGTTTACACAGCATCTCCTGCAAAGATTCTTCCTTTGCGTTTTCAAAAGCCACCCTACTTACATGTGGACGGTGTGAAAACGATCCATGTTCATACGACTCCAAGAGGACAAATCACAACGATATAGTGGCCATGCCTGGCCAGTAGTAGGCGATGTGGTTATATATGTGTGTATATATGCGACTCTGAAGTCAGCCATCATTGTTGTGGTTGTTTTTTCTTTTTCTGCCGTTTCATTGTGTGAGACAGTTGGCAATCCAACCTTGAGGCGCATTACCGCCACCAACTGGACCGGAATGGCTTAACTGGAAGTTGTGGCTGCGTGAGCAACCTTCACCTGAAACTCTGAGTGTGCATGCGGTGACGTCAGCATTTCACCCTGATACGCTCTGCTCTGTGTTTATACGAGGCTGGATGGAGGAGAGTTTTGAAAACTCTCCACTCTGGACAGGGTTTTCAAAAGTTTCCGTTTTGCTCAGACAGAACACAAAGCGGTCTCATCTAAGTGCAAGGCCAAAACGCAACAAAATATTATCGAATTTGACCATTTTTGGCGGCCTCACAGTCTCTACTGCGCAGACTCTGGCTGCACAACTGCTACCAATGGCTGCGCCTGTGACGGGGGTATGTTGGCTTCAGAAACGTACAACGGTAAATGGTGGAGCCACGCTGTCCACTCTACATCCAGTCTATGAATGCTACACTTTTCTCTGTGCTGTTTCAGGTGTAAACAGTCTACTCCATTCTGTTGGTGACCCTGCCCTCAGATGGTCATGTGACCATACGTACAGTACATACTGGACTAGTGCTCACAAATACAACTTTAAAATGAAACAAACTCCAAACTATCAGAGAAGAGGCCATAAAGTTTACAGACACACGTTCACTTCAATCAAAACACAATCCTCAGCTTTTTGTGCAGTGATGTAATGACACATTCTCATTTGCAATCAGATAAATTGTGCAGCACTAATGAAGAAATTCACTACGAGTTCATCTGTGTGTTTATTGGCTGCATATGTTCAGTATACTTATGTTTTCATTTTTACAACTCTGGAAAATCTAGCTGTCAGCATGCATTGATAAAAATCTGAAGAGACTGAGTGTCTGTGTGTGTGTGTGTGTGTGTGTTAGACCTACGTGAGGGATCTCCTCCTTAGCAGCAGCATATCTCCCTCAGACCCCAGCATGTAGAAATCTGCTCACTAATTACAGCCATATAAATCAGCAGTCTTAATTATGCTAATTAGACTGCTAACTTCCTCTCAGAAGCCTACACAAACAAAGGCAACGGTATCGCATGATGCGCTGTGTTAACGAGCTTGTCAACTTATCTGACGCACGCTAATTACTCTCTGGGACTCCTCTGTGCTTGGGAGGGTGGAAGTGGTGTTTGAGTTGCTGGTTTTAAAGGTTACAACACAATCCCCAGTAACCCCCCTGCACCTTAACCACGAGATTAATGCCTGTGTCTTTTCAGAAGTTTGATCACAAAAGAAATGTTTGAGTTCATCATCCAATCGAGCACATTGGGAGTTCTGAGATAGAGGTGGATCAATCATTGGATCTGAGTTACATGGCACATGCATACACAACACAACACGAGTGCTGTCATTTTTTCAAATATACTTTTATAAAAAAAAAACCAAATAACTATTTTAAGTAATATGCTGCTCAGATTGGCTAAATTTAATCATGTTCTTATTAAAATGCTTCAGAAAAACTACCCTTGAAACATGTACTGCACATTAGATATGAAATCTATACAAGAACTCCCAGCATGCTTTTAAACCCTTACTGAATTCATCAACAGGGAAAACTTTTCACAATTATTCAACATTCAATTTATGGCTTTTTGAGGATAAAATGATTCATATTAGTTGGTAAAAAGCTATCAAAGCGTGGATCATGCAGCCTGTATTTCAGACTTTTGCAAATTAATACAGTTCTAAAACTTGGTGACTCAAATCTGAATATGATTTATGTTTTAATTATATAGATTTAAACCATTTTAAAGCTCAAACACTGTGGAAACATACAACCATTTTGAGTGATATCTTTGAGCTTTAGAAATAAAGAGCAGATTTAAAATCCTAAAACAATGGCTGTGGTTTGGCAGACAGGAAGTCAAACAGAAAACACAAAGGGGTTCTGACCTTTTGAGATCCAGACAGGCACAGTGCTTCTGACCAGACACTGGCTAGAACCCTGCTGGAGAAAGCTGATTGCTGGTTTATAAATTCAAGAGTTTATTGTTCTCTGAATGAGTATTGAAAATATATGAAAAAATATATATAAAAAATGAGAAAAAAAATGAGAATAGAGCAGAAATATTAATGAGAAAAAATTGATGTTATGAAAATTAAGTTGCAGTGTTTAAACACTTAGGTCCAAATACTCCAAGAATAAAGTCATAATGCCATGAGAATAAAGTTGTAATGTCAAAAGGATAAAACGATAGGAAAGTAAAGTTGTAGTGATGCAAGATTAGAGTTCGATTGTATTAGAATAAAGTTTCAGTTTTACAAAATTTGAGTCGTAATGTCACAAGAATACAGCCAAGATGCTAAAATGTAAGAGTTTTGTTTTGAGATTAAGTCTGATTGTAATGAGAATGAAGTCATAAATTTACCACGAATAAAGTTGTATGTTAGGAGAAAAAAAGTTGTAACTTGACAAGAATAAAGTCAGAATGACATAAGATTAAAGTTTTACTGTACAAGAATAGAGTAGTAATGTTCTGAGAATAAAGTAGAGATGCTGAAAGATAAAAAGGGCAATATAATAAGATTAAAGTCAATTTGCAACCCAAATGAAGAGATAAGGCTACACAATAAATCAGGATGTTTTTAGAATCGAGTCATAATATCACAAAATAATATTAAGACTGTATTCTATTTTTGGACGTATCTGATTGGATTATCTTAACTGTGTCCCAAATCCTCTGTCATCAAAGCTTAGAAAAACTGTTTTTTTTCCTATGCTAAAATTGTGTGGAACTTAAATTTAACCATTAACGGCAGGTGCTGGTTTACCCAGCAGTTGAAACACTTTCCTTTCACAGAGGCTGCTGGTTCACCTCCAAGCCTCAGTGATTTACCGCATGTCACTCTTCAGTCTTCACCCTCTTCAGCTGTTATTGGTTCCATTTGTACTCAGATGTCGGAATTTATGAGTTCCAAGTGGGAAATTTGAACTGGACCACGCCCTGAAGTCAGAATTTCCTACTGGCAAGTCAGGGATCCACACCACCCAGAGTTCCCAGTAGGAAATTCTGACTTCAGGGTTAAAAATAATTAAGATTCTGTTATATTCTGTTTATTTTAGAAATTCTGACTAAAGTTTGCCAAAATAAATCAGCAGTAAACATAGTAATATTAAATGTTTAGCTACAGAAATGCTGCTGTTATGATACATTTTTTCAACTTGGCAACTAGAAACGCTGAACTCAGAGATGACATCATTCCTACTCTCCACTGTCCAGTTCTGGCTGAAATGGAATCCAGCATTACATTGAATACAAATTCAAAAAAACACAGAGGATCTCTTCTGATTCTTACCTCCATGGGAAGGATGTATGTTACATTTGTATATGCGTACTTAATGGTTGCATAACTGATACAAAGCTGACTTATTAACTGAAAAACTGTTGCATTTTCTGCTTTTATCCCACTGTCTGTAGAAAATGAGAATTTGTGAGCGTAAATGACTTCTTATAAATGTCAAACAGTAAATTACATGCATTCTTTATGCAGTTTAGGTCTGCCATACTTGTTTTCCTGTGGTTGAAACACCTTTACTTCTGTCATGTGGTGAGGGAAATCAGCCCAGAGTGTCTGACTGTGCTGTGGTTCTGCTGCTTATGCTTTAAGACAACACTAGCTCACTCATAGTTCAGAAAGTTTGTTGTTGGAGCTCTCTGTTTTAAAAACATGGTTAAAAAAGTGGTGGAGTTGTTGGCTGAGTAATGCTCTCACTGTATAGGTTTAAAACTTGTCATTACCGATGCACATCCGTGCTTAATATGTCCGACTGACAGCTGAATCTACTGAGGTAACGTGATACGGCTGGATTTGATTGACTTGCCTTATCTAAATGTGCAAAATTGGTTCTTTCCCTGAAGGTTTGAAGCCATTAAATCTCAAGTTCATCCAGGTTTTTGAGCTTTTTCCTTCCCATGCTCTCAAAAGTTGTGTACTGACTGTATATCCTGGTTCCCTGTTGCTGATCACGGTACCTAAAAATGTTGCTCTGTGCATGACTACCACCTGCTGTCTACCTCTGTCTCCTCCCTCCCTCCCCTTCCCTCCCTTTGGCCTGTCTAATTTACTCACGCTCATGTTTGCTGTCATGAAGTCGTGATTTTTGTTCTTCGATAACTATTCTATGCAACCCAACTAGACCAGGAGTAAACACAAGCATGTACCACGACTATTCATCACGGTTATCCAGACACCCCCTGTTATTTCCCTCTGATTTCAGCGGCCTCTGTCAGGATATTAGATGATGGGGCCTTTTCCCAACCTTCTGTGATTATTTCACCTCTTGTTACATGCCACATGATTAGCTCCTCTCCTCTTTCCTCTTGTTTCCTCCTCTCCTCTCTTCTCCTCTTTCTCCCTGAATCCGTCTCTGTTCAGTATGCGCTGCTGAGAGGGCATCATTATGGAGCCCGTATTTGAGTCATTTTGATTTAAGCAGCCAGACAATGGCCTGTTGATTGAAGCAACCAGAAGGCAGACAATAGGGTTCAATTCTACATAATGCGCCACCATTTTTTCTGAGCTCCCTATTTTCAGAAAAGGGCCCCGGCTCTCCATTGTGCCTCTCCCGGAGGGAAAAAATGGCGCTTTGGGAGGAGGAATATTTTCCCGTGGTATGTCATTATTTTGCAAATTTCTATTATCTCATCATGTTGTCTTCATTGTAATTGCAGCTAATTAGGAGGCTAGTTAGGAGCCTGGGCTTTGAGGCTGGCTCGGCTGCTGAAAGGAGCCCACCGATTATGGCCCCGACAAGAGAGGAAGCAGGAGAAAAGGGGAGATTAATGCTGTTACCCAGGAGACACTGGCTTCCATCTGCGGGGAACAATGCAGTTTTGTTTTCTCCGGGATCCTGCTCAGATCAACAGAATGGGCTAGCTCTGCTTGGCGACAATGCCCAATTCTGTCTTACCGGGGCTTGGGCAAACCCCCCCCTCCTTCCTCTCTTCACCTACCCCTGTGCCCCCCCCCCCCCCTCCTGCGCCAATCCCGCCGCCAACCACCCCAGTCACTTCACCTTCTCTCCCTTCCTCCTCCGTCAAACTCGCCACCTCTTCCTCCGTTCAGTGGGCCCTGACTAAAAAGCTTAGCACCCTCAGCCAGCCAGCCAGCGCCAGTGACTGAGAGCTCTCACACACCCCCCTGGATCAGATGAAAGCAGCGCGATGTGTGGATAGAGTTCCCAGGTTGCGGGAGGTCGTGCCCTTGTCACACACAGAGCTGTGAGGTTTTACTCCCCAATCCCCGCCGAGCTCCAAAGCACTTAATGAAATAATATACTCTGTCGCTTTTGCTCTTTCTTCATCCCCTTACCCGCCGCACCAACCCTTCCAACCCCCACTACACCTCCCTCACCGCGCTGAAGCAGGCCCCTTGTCTCAGAGCAGGGGCCCCGGGGCCCCTAGACACCTTCTTTGCAAAGGAAAGGAGGGGATACAATGAGAGAGGGAGCTGAGTTTGGTACAGTACAAACACACAGAGCACAAGCAGGCTAGGAGAAATGAAAGGCCTTTGTCTGCCTTTGTCAGGGGGAAAAGGACACTGGGAAAGAGGGAGAGTGAGCGCTTATGGATAGACAGAGACAAAGAGAAAGAAACATCGAGAGGGAGGCGATGGAAGGCTGGATCACATGACTCGGAGCATTGTGATCCTGAGCGAGAAAGGTTTGGAGCGGAGCATCTCTCCATCTGGTTGAAAGCGAAAAAAAAGGGGAGAGACAGATAGAGAAACAGACAGTGAAATAGAGAAAGAAAGAGGGAGCAGGACCAACACAGCGAGGGAGCAAACACAGAGAGGGAGAATGTGAGAAAGTATTGAGTAAGTGCCAGCGACATCTGCTCCCGTGGGCACAACAATAAAACTCCCTCTAGATCAGCCTCACACCATATATGCTCACACAATGCACCGGGCTCAAAGGCACAAATAAATATGTGTGTGTGTGCGCTTGTGTGAATGAAAAATGCTCTTATGTTCACAAAGTCTGCCCACAAATCTGTTAAATACTCACCTACACAAATCTAAATTAGCTTCATGGAAAGCCCTTATGTCTTGGACATTAATCTGTGAAACCTTTTTTTCTTTGTGGTTCTTTACACTTTTGTTTTAACATTCATGATAAAAAATGATGCCTGGTAGTGGTTTTAAGCATTTCAACAAACTTCTGTTTCCCTTCAAGACAGGGAAGTAGAAAACTCTTCACGGGAGATAACCATGTGCTTTTGCTCATTAGTCAAATACAGGGTGGAGGGTCTATATCGAATATGCTTATAGCATAACAGTAGTTAATTTGGAGGATCCTTACATATGAAACTGATCTTACATACCTCTAGAAAGGTCTGACAGCCAGCCATTGGTGGTTTTTGCTCTGAGACCTAAAACTCAGGACACTTTATTGGTTGTGTAATTCAAAAAATGAAGGTTTTATTGTTTCACAGGTATTGTTAAATGATTTTCAAAAAGATAAGATTGAAACATTGAAGGTACATGCTGTCAGTTATGAATATTAAAAATCGGTATTGGCCCAAATTGGTATCGGCAGGTCAGGCTTTTTAAAGATCTGTGATCAGTGCACACCTACATAATAGTGCAAAATAAATACTCATACAAGTAATTTTGAAAACACCTTTCTTTACTTTATTTCACAGCATAAAGTTACTGAACATCCATATGGCACAGATACTAGGCCTTCATCTTCAAAGACATTTAGCCCAATATAACCTAAACAACATAGGACACAACATGTTCCTAAGTAATGAAACTGGATACCTGCTTTAGATTTTTTTGCCCTATAAATGATGACTATATGTACATTAATTTACATTAATTTAAAATATAGACGTAATAAAAATTCAAACATGGGCAGCGGTCCGAAAAAAAATTGCTTGCAGGCCAACTTTGGCCCACAGGCCTCATATTGGACAACCCTGGTCAAATAGCTCGTAAGCTGTGGAAAGTATTGAACTATATTATAAAAAACAGCTTCCTCAAGCATGTTTAGAAATACTCACTGCAGACGTCCGTCCTCTGTTAAATCCATACCATGATAGAAAGTAAATAACAGCTCTGAGTAAAGAGAAGAGCACTGGCTCTTAGCGGGGCCTATAGAATAAAGATAAATAGATATACATTAAGATCTGAAAGGGCTCTCCACAGCAGCCACACACCCTGTGATTATGAGCCAGAGCAACGCTGTTGGTACAATTAAACATTTCGCCGTGTGACAGCATGCGATGAAAAACATCCCTGTATCCCAGCTATGTGTGCTTTTTATACTCCACAAAAGCTTTGTATACATGTTGTTTGTTAAGTGTTTTTCTGGCCGAGGACCTGGTTTTGAGAGATGACTGGAAAGACAAGGATTTTTTTCTTCTTCATGGGCTTTTGAAAAGTTTGAAAGTTGCGTGTACCTGCATTTGAAAAAAAGGAACAAAACTTTAATCAAACAGCTTGAAATCCTAAAAGATTCTGAAAGCGTGCAGACAAGGTAATCTGTGTTGTTTAGGGACCGCAGTGTGCCCCGTGCACCATTTATCTTTGTGGGTAAAAATTTCTCCCTGTTGCGTTTAATGTGTAGTCAAAGTGGAGAGGGCGAAACGCTACTCTCTAATTTTGCATGTCATCTCTCTCCAAATCACTTCAAAGATGAGGCCCTTGCCAAAGATTTCCTCCCTTTTTCTCCTTGCCTTTTTCTTTTTCCTCTCCCCTCTTTCTTTTCCGCCTTTTCTTGTTCCCTGAGTTGCGGTTGTCACCATCGCTTGGCGCCAGCAAATCGCGGGCATCTAAACAGCAGCACACAATGTCGTAAAAAGGCTCTAGAGTTTTACTTTCAGATGTCACTCCAATAGCACACATCTGCTACGTGCCGTGCATCTGCTAGGCTCTCCCATCTAAGAGAGCCGCGAGTGCTGATTGAACTGAAGACAGAAAACATCCTCATTATCGCGGGCAGCGAGCACGCCGGGCTCCCCAACCCCTTTTTTTATGCATTCATTCACTTAACTCTGTCCCAGTGTTGAGTACACACATGTAAACATGCACATGTAGATACATGCATACATGTGCACACCAACACACAAACTCACACTGTGCTCTGGTGCCAATCACTTCAGTTACTCAGACAAAACTATTACAAAGCTATTGTGTCAGAGCTGACGGAGACGTGTTGGCTCTTCAGCTTCTCCGTTTTACGGGATTGTTGGGTCTGATTGTTTCTTCTGCTTCTTCACTGAGTGTGTATTCAATAATAAAATGCAAAAAGCACCACTTTTTGATTGCTCGGTGGTTAATCATGGCTGCAAACTTCTTATTTAAATGTGGTCATGCTCTGTGTTGACCCTATGTAACAGTACATCATTACATCTATGATAAGGAACACAGAGGAAATGGTCGATTCGTTCAATCTCTTGTTGGACGTTGAGGCTTCTTCATTTGTTGAACGAAACAACCTTTAACTTTTTCAGTTAGACACTTTGCAATCCTTGGGGCAACACTGTACTTTAGATGTCCGCAAATGTCATCGCACTTAGGTAATAATAAGACAAAAAAAAATCTAATTTCTTTGAAATTATCCCAGAAATTTCATGAAAATTTGGTGAAAATTAGCACATAACTTCTGGCCAGATTCTGTTTTGCAGTGCACCTCTACTGTACACACAGTGTCTATCACAATCAGGTAAGACCAGTTTGCAACCCCACTCTTGGTGAATATCACATCTGAAGCCTTCAGTTGAATCATGTAAAACATTATAGGCCTAATCATAAAGGTTTATCATTCTGCATGTGATCTCAGTTATGCATATCAACAAACTTGGTACTGAAGAACTTGGTGAAATTAAATAAATAGCTAACTATCAACTGCTTATTGGGAAACTGAATTATTCACTGAACATTTCAAAGGTATTTATCAGAGGAAACAATGAACCTAACTTCTGTTTTCAAGAACTAAGCAGCTATTTCTCACCTGCTTCTCTGGAAATAGCAGAAATGTTGGGATACTTCTAAAAACATTTTGTGGTGGTTTGTGATTTAGTTTCAAATAAGTTATTCACTAATCGTCACCTTCTTACCTTGCAATTTGGAGTATATTTTAAAGAAACTGGAAAAAAACAGTAACCTACCAATTGTGACTTGCATCAATAAATCCAGAGATTATTTTAAAGAAGTTATGTACTAATTTTACAATAATAAGAAAAAACTTTGTTCATTATTACCTAAGTGTGATGAGATTTGCAGATCTCTAAAGTAAAGCGGTACCATCCTAGGCGCTAACTTTGATCTGTATTTACTTATTAAACTTTTTCTACTTTGCAAACATGATGTTTAACTGACATTCTTATCAACAGTTATTAACCAGATGCTTGAACACAAAAACAAACCTCTTCCACCGCTGCTGTAGAAAATGTGTATGTAGGAGCCAAGCTTTGGTTTTGGTGATCGATTATTATATGTTCGGGTACTTTTGTGTGGTTAAGTGGGCACTTGGGTGGACGCCCGGTAAAGTTTTATGAGTGGCTGCTTCACTTGCACGAGGGTGAGAGGTACGAATGGGTAACCGTATATTTGTTGACGTGCACGCTTTTGTTTGCTATGATTTGCATTGGGCACAAGTGCACACAAATACCATAGCATCATATGTGTGCATGTAATCTTTAGAAAACACAGCTGAATCAAAATTAATAACTTAAAACTCTGAACTCTGAGTACGTCGAGAAAACAGCAGCGAGTCATACAATACAGGATCTATCTCTGCCTCATGTGGCTTTTAAGGCACTTGAAAGCCATAATAGTGTATAACTGAGTATGTTCTCATTGTATTGCACCAGGATGTTCTCATGTTTCAGAAGTAACAGGAAGAGAGTCACAGCTCCTTTCTCTGCTCCACATGGCTCACAACATCTAACCTGGGATGTAGACAGTTTGTACTAAATCAGAATGTCAACATCTGAACGTCCTAGTCAAACTTCTGGTGAAGTGTGCAGTTCTCTTTCATTTTGTGACTTTATATTTTATTATCAGACCAATGTATGTGATAAAATTGAGTGAATTGGGACCAAATTTTACTTTAACCCTTCTTTACATATTCAAGCCACTTTTTAAAAACTTTTCAAACCTGGAAAAAAAAAACTTTTTTTTTCTTCAGTAGTCTGATTTTTTTTAAAATCATCTTTCTAATACGTAAATGTTTGGAAAAATGTAAAATGTTGAGAAAAACTCATTTTGGGAGTTTGAAACTTGTTCTAAAGCCTATCTTTAATCGAAAAGACTGCAATGATGATTGAATGATTAAACTTTTCTGTTTTAGAAAATAAATAAAAATTCACATTTTAAATTTGATTCATGGACAACCAAACACCAAAAAGTTGCTTGGTGATAATAATACAAAAGAAACACCTTGGGAAATATCTGTCATCTCTTAAAGAAAATTCGCTACAGATCAGTAAAATGACTGCGTATTAAAAAAAAGTCATTCCAGAGATTGCAGAGTCTCTCAGAGGTAAAGATTGGAAGAAGAGCACAAATTTGTAAAAGACTACATTCACAAAGAGTTATGATCTTCTGCAAATAAAATTCAAGATTTCATCATTTACAGAACGTAACACCATTAAAAGATTCAGAGAAGCTCCAAAAGTCTCTGTACAAAAAGGACAAGGCCAAAAACCAATTCTGAATCGTGTGGTTTTCAGAGAAGCAGGCAGCACTGCTTTAAGAACAGATTCAGCCGTGGTGTAGAAATCACTTCACAGGCTCAAAATCACATTCAAAAGCCATCTGCTGTGAAAAGTTTCTTCTGCTGCATCCACAAATGGGGGGTTAAAACTTTATCACGCAAAGAGGAAAACGTGTTTAAAGATGATAAAGAAACTCCGGACGAGCACGTTTGAAATGAAGTGAAGTGGAAAAATATCCAATGATCTGATTCATCAAAATTTGATGTTCTGTATCAATGGTGTGTTGATAGTCCAGTAGATTTCACCCCTGGAAAGGCACCATTAATGATAAAGACTGTGTATTCCAGGAAGATATAACCAAACAACATTCTACGCTTATTGCAACAGCATGGCTCAGTAGTAGGAGAGTCCAGGTGTAACACTGGCCACGTATACATGGACCCATTCTGCTTGCATTCGGTTTATTTGCTCAAACGGAAAAAATTTAACCTTTGTAAACACCTCTTTCTGAAAGAAAAGTGCCAATCTGAATGGACATGTAATCGGTTTCACAGAGGTGGAATATTCCTTTCCCCAAACCAGCTCCACTCAGCACATGCTCAGATATGATGTAAGACGCAACTAGAGATGTTCCTCAATTTAAAAAAAGGCGGCGAGCAGTCGGCACTGGACTGCTGGTGATGTTGACGTCTTTCTGCGCATGCCCCATTGACTATTCTGTTTGATCATAGCGGCACATATAGACCAGAGATTGGAATATCTCTATCCATGTATACTATTGTTTTTGGAAAAGTCATTCAGAAAGATTCCATTCGGGAAGATGAGAAACTCATCATGTAACCGTGGCCACTGCGCTGTCTGCAGTCCTGTCTTGTCACCAACTGGGAAAAAAAAATCGCCGCACCATAAAACAGAAAAGATAACAAAGGAGATCCTGACATTTGAGCATAAACTTTGTACAAGAAGTAGCAAGAATGGAAACAGCGTTTAACTTTGAAGAAGAGCAAATCCAACAGATCGGCTAGCGAGTTGTTAAGAAAGGTGTTGCTGGAATCAAATTCAAATTCAAACTTTTTCAACACATTATAAGCTTTTAATGATTCTCAAACCTTAAATTCTGTTCACATTAACGTTTAAAGCAGTGGCCTGAATTTTCCTAAGTTGGAGTGGCAAAACCCATGGAATATGCAGATCATTGGGAAAAAGTGAAACTAAAGATTTTTTTCACTTTTTTGCTTACAGCACAAGAAATGAAACTGTTACTGTTTTATTAAGGCAAGGACATGATGTTACCCAGTTAAGAAAGCTGCAACATAAAGATCGTTTTTGGTTGGTAAATAATACTAACAGAGGTCATAAACAGCTTGTGTTTTCTTTCAAGATGGTTCATTGTTGGCATATCAAAATTTCAATGAACCTCAAGGAGTATTATCTGTCAAAAATGACAACAATGTAATTTAAAACAAAGTAGTCTTTTGTGTCACACCAGCATTTTGCTACGAATAAAGCAGTCAATTACTGTCAAAGAAATTTGGAGTTTCACTGAGAAAGGCCAATCAGATATCACTACAATAAGACCTACCAGGCTCTTCTTTCAGATGTCACGCCCCTACGTTTGTTGTCATCACTCTGTGTTTGAAGGAATCAGTTCGGCTCCTCTCATCCTGCCTGGTCCATCGCAGAAACACGCTCCGCTGTTGTCCAGAGCCTTAGCCTCCCTCGCTGACCTACTGACGCAGTGGTGATTAGTGGTAACTGTGGCAACTGTCGCCTGTGTCAGACTTTAATGGCCACATTTCCAGGCCTGTTGGTAGCAAACAAAACCTTTCCATGTCCTCCGTTTGTAGCAGCCAGTTCTGACTCAGTCACTACAGAGCAGATATACCATCCACCATGTAAGGTATGGATCTGGATCATATCTGCTGATCAGGTGTTGTGTATCATGCCTTATTTATTATATTGATTCAGATGCTTAACTTAAATGTTCTTTATGTAGCTTACAGCCTTCTTGTAATTTTTGAATTTTCAATTTTGTTGCAAAATTGTTGTTAGGATAAAGAAAAATCTTTGGCACAGTTTGTTTCTGCTAGAGTCAAAATGCCACCACCCCTTCCACTCCAAAAAGAGTAACATGCCTGCACAGACAGAGGCTCATTAGGGAGGATTTCTGAAAAGAAGGGTGAGAGGAGGCAGAATTGAGCAGGGAGGTGTGCCAATACAGCCAGCTGAGTTTGAGCGTGTGTAAGCTGTATTAGCTGACCGGGGTCAGCAGGGATGAGGCTGTTCACTGGGTTAATAGCTACAGAATGAACTGAGGACACAGTAATAGACTGATAACAGGACTGTGGTGTGAGCCAGTGGAGGGAGGGGGGAGGGAAAAGAAAAGTCTGAGTTGAGAGGTGGCTGTGGATTAGAAAGAGATGAAACAAAAGAGAGAAAGACTGAGCAGGCGAGGAGGTCAGAATGATATCGCTTTGAGCTGAAGCTTTTACTGTGGCTGTATGGACAGAGAGAAGGAAGTAGAGTTAGATCAGAGAAAAGAGGACGAGTGGAGGGACTGGAGAAGATGTGAAGAAGCAATAACATGAAACAAATCAATAAGTAATGACAGAGGTGAGGAAACAGTTATAGAGGTAAACAAGAGCAACTGATAAAGAAAGACGATAAAGGGTTTTTGTTCAGGTAATCAGATAAAAGGTTTTCACAACAGCCTAGCATAAACAGGGTGTACAGCAGGTTATTGTTGAAAAGCATTTAATGACGTACAACTTTTTCAGAGGGCCAGAACTGAGCAATGTTACAACTAAAAGCCAAAATACACCAGATGCATCTCTGGTCTGGCTTTGCTTCATCACTGCTATGGATCAGATAAGTTTCAATTTAAGTCAGTGTGTAAATTCATCGAAGGGCAGACTGAGCGGGACAGGACTTTCGAGCACAGAAACTACCTTAAAAGAGCCAGGGACTTTCATAATAAAACAAACCGTGTCAAAACCAGATCGTATTAAACTTGACCATAACAACAAACAGGAATCAACAGATAGAAGGCTTTAAAGGATAACATGAATGACGCTCATCAATGGATTTGGACACATGGGAACTCCTTGGTCCCACAACTCCAGCTATTTTGCAGTGCTGGAAGGTGCCGGACTGAGCCCACATCTGGTGTGAGTTGTCATACACAGTCACGAACAACAGAGCAGAGTTGGACCAGTGTTCTGCTGGCATAAGACATTTAGAAAAACTATTGTCTATAAAATGCAACTATACTTAAAATAAAAATGCGAAAGTCTGAGTTTGCATTTTGATGAATGCCATACCTTTCATTTTTTCCATTTTTTAATTGGTAAAGTTTTAATTAAAGTGACGAGGGAAAAATTTGTAATATCGGACATTAAACTAAGTAAAAGCTTGCCTTCTGGTGAATTAACATGTTTGTTAAATAAAAGGCGAAAAATGTAAAACTGACTGTACAGCAGCTGCGTTTATAGACTATTAAGTCAGCAGTGCTAGGATTAGTTATTCATGTCACCAGTTGATAGCTCAGCCTTCAGTCTGATTCTCTGTCCATGTTCTCATCAACGGGGCTGAGCTGACCAACATTCTCTGTGGCTGATACACTTACTACTGACAAGTAGCTCATACAACCCCTCTTCAAAAAAGTGACCCTATCCCTTTAATTAATCTGCTGAGTATTTTCTCTCTTGTAATTGGTTTTACCCCAACAAAATAATGACAATGATAAAAAAATTCTGGATCTGGATCTTGAATTTTTGAATGACAATTCTGAACAATCGCCCTCTGGCTTCAGATACATTAGACCAATCATGACACTCAGTGTATGACTGGGGTAGATTCTGTAACATTACAGGTGCTCAGCTTCAGCCTTCTCCAGGAGTTGCGTTGGAGCCATGATTGCAGCAGTTTTAAACTCACTGGATGATGTACATTTTCATTAAAACACAACAAACATGCCCCCTGTACGTTCACTGTACTGCCAACAGGATTTTCTGTGACCCTGAAGTACGTCATATACTGCCTTTTTCTGGTTAGGCTGTAGTTCTGCCCAAATCACTTTAAAGGGCCATTAAGCACAATCTCTACAATTGGTGAGATTTTATTGAAAAAAATAAAAACTTGAACATTTTTCCTCATATCTTCCTGAGAAAAGTTACTTCTTTTAAAACAGTCAGGGTTCCCAAAATTTTCAGCCCACAACCCCAAAATATCTGTGCCAGACGCTGAGGAAACCCTTGCTGTAGGTATCCACTGACAGGCCAATTCAAAAGCAGACAAAAACAAACAGAAGATTTAAAAAAAAAAAAAAAGATTTAAAAATGGTTGAAAATTATTCACTTATGGGCGCATATTGTTTTGTTTCTTCAAGTGAAACACCACAGGTGCTCTTGTTATCCTGTCTTAGTCGCCATGGGGTCATCAATGAATAATATGGAAAAGAGATCATAAATTTTGTGTTTTCTTGGTTTTATGTTAAAGTCAACGCATATTTTTGTTTGAATTTTTCAATAATGGATATTATATGCAGTTTACATACAGTTTTTTTTTTTACTAACTCTTACTTGTGGTGTTCCTCAAGGGTCTGTCTTAGGCCCAGTCCTGTTCTTTCTTTCTCCTGCCCCTGGGGTCTATTTTTGAGAAATTTAAAGTCTCAACTCTTCGCTTTCCTGATGATGTGCTGAACAAGTGTTCTCCAGAAGTCGAAAAAAGGTTTTGCAGACTGACATGAGTAATATACATTGGCCCTTTATCATGCTTAATGAAAGCAAAATTCCAGGTGTGAGAAGTTGGTTGAATTGTTTATTATAAGGAGTAGTGATGGTCACTGTTAAATTGATGCGTGATTATCAACATCTGACGCATAGAGCTAACACTGTGTCTCTTTCGATGTTATCCCGAGACACAATAAAATGCAACATGATCAAACATCAATATTTGTGTTTTAAACTGTCAACATAAAATCATTTGGATCTGCTCATATTACACAGAATTTTGGTTATTGTAGCAGAAAAGAAGGTATCTTTTTATGAAAGTGATAAACACGATTTATCTTTACTTTCAGAAAGTATATGCGTTCGAATGTTTGGATTTTTCTGCCTCATTACACGGTGAGATTGATGTCAGCATAACTTATGCATACAGGACGAACAGTAGAACCAGTAAATTAGGCTTCACCTTATTGCCTTACCGAGCCTTCCACATCAACAAGAGTGAATTTAAATGATAAATTCAAATGTTTTTATGTAAATATTGTTCTATTTACATTACAAGTGAGGAAAACGAGTCCCCCCGGTAGACAATCCATGATGTTAGGTGAAGACAGATGAGAATCAGAACCTCTGGATGGGTTAAATGATTAGACTTCTGTGTGTGTGTGTGTCCTTGTGTGTCCATGTCCATGGTCTAATGACTGCGCTGTCTGCAGAGAGTGTAACACAGGAGGGAATTAGTCGTCATTGCATATCAAAGGCTTAGCCATTAGAGACACAGGGTAGGGTCTTCCTAATGAGGGGGGTACCGGTGTATGTGTGTTTGTGTGCGAGGGGGTGGGGCTTGTGGTGTTGGTTAGGTGGCAATATCCTCAAACACACACCTCAGAATGTTTCTCTTTTTATTGTCCTTTTGATTCATGCATTTCAGGAAAAGTCATTACAGTTATTTGAAACACATCTCATTTATGTGCACACCTCACAAACACATTCAAAGACGTAGACGAAGTCAGGGACACACTGTGTGCTGCCAGGCCCCTCTGGCAGGCCTCGCCGTGCCTCTCAGTGTGGCATGGCGTGGGCAGAGGTGCCAGCGAGATGCCAGGGCTTTGTGTGCCACGCTAGATCAATGCCAGCCATCGCACGTACACAGAACATGAGGCGCCCGAGGGTACAGGACTCACACACCCACCTACACCTTCCATCCGCGTATACATCCATCTCATACTATCTCTTCTGCGTATGTGCTCACTCCATTCTCCCAATCCCTTTATTCCTCTGTGTGTTTCTGAGTGTGTGTGAGTGTGTGTGTGTGTTCATGTAGGTTGATTGGCGATGCCCTCTGTGCCATCTGCAGCAACCCCCACTCACCTCCCACCCTTCCCACTCATCACAAGGGTGGGCTTAACCATCTGTGTGCCAGTGTGTTCCCACAGTGAGAGTAGGGGGACTCGGGGGGGTCACCGCATTAGTGATTGTGGTTGTAAAAGGGGTTTCCACGACTGACACACATTAAAAAACAAAATGGTAGAATGTAATGCATGTTGATTAAAACACAGATGACGAGAGATGGCCCAGCAACATAAGGCAGAGCTTCTGAACGCAGCACTTAAACATCAAGTAAATTATCCGATAAACACTGCACGATCATTTCCCTTCATTCACAGAGAACCAGGAGCATACAATGCACAATAACAGAGGTTTATTTTCCTATATAATTAAAGTTTTGAGCTGCTGTGCAGGGAGATGCAGCTGGTCAAGTGTCAAAAGCCCCACAAGTGCAAACATTATAAGAAACCAATAGTCAGGGTCAAGGGTCAAAGCCGGAGTGCCCTGGTAGATTTCCTGAGGGGGCGATGGATCCTGGATGGATTGTTGAGGAAACAAGCTAAGGCTATATATCTAACTATACTATTATATTTCTCTACATAAGCACATAAAAGATTCAAGATTGTGAAATTCATCATGAATGATGATGTACACACACTAGTGACATTCCAGAAAAGGTTTGATTCTATTTTTTTAACTACAGTTTGTCATGACTTTTCTCAAAGCAGTAAGCAAAACTCTTGTATAGATCCAAAAATCCTTTTTCCAAACTTACAATCGAGTCCAAAAGTGGAACTTGTGTGTTTTTTTTCCTGTTTTGTGAAAGGGAATTGGATCTATGTATTGTATGTTCTTTAACTTCAGCATGAATTGTCTCTGATTATGTCAAGAACAGAACAGAACAGTGTCAATCAGTGAAACCATCTGGGTCAATCAGACTGCCACTGGTGTTAAAAGGTAGTTTTGTCCTAGTTCTTATATTTATACTGTTTCTTATTCAAAGTATTTTTTATGGATCATTTCTATATAGAGCTTTCTGACCATTCTCAAGCCCCCTAGTTCAGTTCGTCTCGGCACGGCTAGTATTTTGTGGTGTTTCCCCTGACTGATCCCAGGACAGATCACCAAATAAACGAGATGAGCCACCCCGCTTTTTTTGGGACCCTTCCCCAGGGGTGCCAGACTAAACCGATCTAATACCGGAAGGTGGAGCTACAAAACTGCAGTCCGTTGATTGGTCCAAAGAATCATCACTTACCGTGCCACAGCAGCTGTATTTCTCCTGGTGGCACACAGTCTTCTCTGAAACAAAGCTTGATTGCGCTTTTTAACAAAAAGCCGCATAGAAATCATAAAGATGGCCAATTGCTGTATGTCTACCTTGGTTGCTCTTCGTTTACTGTGTCAAGTTTTTTTCTCTTTGTCAGATTTATTGGCGGGGTACACTGTGTTGTGCTGCTATGGCGTCCCGCTATTGTGTAACTGATGCGGCTATTGGCATCCAGCTTACATGCCGCCTACCACAAGGGGGCATGGTTGGGTGTGGAAACACAACCAGGCTTAACCGAGCCAACCCGTACCAAACCGTACTGATCTAATGTATGTGTAATGTCACATTCTACCATTCGCATCACATCCATGCATTGATGGTGGAGGCTGCTGTATTAAGCAACCTTCTGTTTACACCAAACCCATTGACACTTCTGGCACAGCCGCTGGGGGCACTTTGGGGTCAAGTGTCTCACCGAGGGACACTCTGCCATGTGAATCATGGGACATGTAATCAGACATCTATTCTATCATCAACCTGTTGCCACCCTGTGAAGTACACCTTAAAATCAAACATTACATATAACATTGTTATAATTATAACTGAAAAAACAGATGAGGTGAGGTGAGGTGAAGTTAGTTGATATAAACTACAACACTTCCCTGTTACAGTAAGGTACAGGTTACATGAAACAGTCAAATCAACAAAAAACAGCATTTAGTGTTTGTGTTGTTGATATTAATTCCTGCTGTATTAAGTGTGATTGCTGATATAAAATAACAACCCCCCCCTTCTCTGTTGTGGCACCTGACTGGAAAATGAATGCCAACAGCTGTTTGTGTCAGTTCCTAGAACATCTGGACTACATTTGGTTGGAAATCTGGAAATTGCAAACCAAACTAAAGCTCTTTTATGTCCTGATCCAGACCAAAAGAAACAAAATACAGGTGTGAAAATGCTCTTTAACACCTTACAAGTTGTGAGAAGACTTCTCTGTTCTTCTTCTTTTTAAGTGCTGATTACATAATTAAATCAATGTTCACCGACAAAAAGAAACATGTGAAGAGGATATTTTTGAAAGTTTTTTTCTATCAGGATTATTTTGCCATGTTCCTGTGGTGAGGTTTTTTTAATGTGTGTGTTTGTGTGTGTGTTGGGTCAAAGAAGGAGCATACAAACAAGCTTCTGCACCCCTTCCTCATTGAACCAGTATTGAAATCCGATGATGGTTTTCTTGAAAAAAAAAAAGCTGGTGGGTTGTGGTCTGGTAATGGCAGCGTGTGGGTGCAGGCTGCATGCTGCTTAACAGAGGCTGTGGGGTTTAAGGATGTTTAGGAAGCTCGCCACATCTGGAGTGGCCACGGGCCAGCTGGCTTGTCGCTGTAAACTTCAAGTACTTTTCTTTTTCTTTCTTTTTCTTTCATTTCTCACCGAATCTTTAACAACTTTAACTCAGTTTTCTTTTAAATGTTTCACTTCCTGTCAGACATCTTGCTTCTTTTCTATTAATTTGCTAACAAAAGAGCTGCATGCATGTATCTCAAGCGTTTAAGTCTACAGATAAACAGAAAAAAAGGCCTGTTGTTAACACTTCCAGGCATACTGTGTTGTACCTGCACTTCTATAAAACACACACACTCACACATTTCTGTCTGTATTGTGTGATACAGATCACATGGCCTTGGAGAAGAAAGAATAAGAAAAAAACAAGAAAGAAAAACTCCTAAGCATCAAACATCACACCCAGTCTGCCGCGTGATAACATTAGATTTATTTCACCAGCTGTGACATAGAAAGGAAGTGGATTATTTAGTGCAAAAATGACAGAATTAAATTAAAACTAGTAGGCGTTATTGTTCAGGAAGGAACAGAGGAGGCTTAAATATATAGGCTCAGCGTAGCCCTCAGGCAGTGGATAGCACAATCTCCTCTCCTCTTGTTCTCACCAATGGACTTAAAAAACACACATATAAACAGCCTTCCAGGACCACAAAGCCTGTGTAGAAAATCAGAAAATCATTTCCTCTTCACTCTAGATTTCCTTTTTCATTCTCCCTCCTCTCTTTTCTTCTGTTCTCTCCGTCGTCCCCCTTCTCCCTCAGAGCAAGTACACAAGGGGCTGCCAGTGCGCATCAATCCGGGGTTGAACTCGTGCCTTGACGTGGAGAAACACAAAGTGCACAGATTTGGTGCATAAACATGTGTGCTCTTAAAAACCTGATGCAGCGAGCGAGGAGAGGGGAACGGTGCCAAATCCCCCCATTCAGCCTCAGACCAAAGGAGGCAACATCCTGACAGCTTTGAGGTGGAGGGGGATTGAGGGGGGTTATAGGGATGGAAAGAAGGGAAAGAATGGAAAAAAAGGCAGAGATAGCAACTGAAGAGTGATTGTGATAGAGGAGGAGGAGGAGGGAGATGAAGAGGTAGCGGGAGAACATCAGCTCCTGGGGATAAGAACAAAGCTCAGGGAATCTCAAAGTGATAATCCACTGTTTTCATATTTAAAATTGTTTTTATTCCCTATCTCTGTGATATAATGAGCCTGGGAATCAGTTTTAAGTTTATCCAATTACTTCCTTCAGGAGAAATCTTCAGCAGCAGATTTAAATTCCACATTTTCCTGAGCTCTTCAAGGACATGTTGGCTCAAGAGAAAAGGTTTAAGTTCACAATTGATTCCAACAAAACAGACAGTTGAAAAGTTAAAGCAAGTTGGAGTAAAGTTAAACGAGAAAGTGAGAAATACTCTCTTATCCTGATCTCACACAGGAGCTGGAGTCATGAGGTTGAGGATTCTCATGTATCCCGTCTCAATGATGAACCTCTCCTTGTTCATCTGAGGTTATAAACCCAAAAACCTGAAGACTCTCGGTCTGGTTCCCCCACGAGAGTCTGACTACAGACACCTCCACAGCCAGCCCAGAAATACATTCAGTAAGTTTAAAAAAAAAAGTATGTGGTAGCATTAAAAGACTGTGTCATGTTGCACTTCCAGTTGAACATTTTGGAAAATTTTTACTCTGGTTTCCTGAGATGTCTGCAACATATCACAAAATCAAATCAAGTATTCAGGTTATACGCTTTTATGATACGCTGATTTCTCAGCAACATTACCAATCCAGAAAAATGTCTTTTTTCAAGTTATTTAAAGACAAAAATGAGCTCTGAATTGCTTGTAACATAAAAAAAAATCTGCCAATGGAAAAAGAGAAAGACATTTAAGATCCCATATTATGCAAAAATCACTTTATTAAGTCTTTTAGTGAAATTTGTGGGTCTTTGGCTTTCCTCCTAGCCCAAAAAATGTGACATTTAATGACAAAACCTGAACTAAACCTGACCTAAAACAAACTGTTTGGGTTTTGGGGATTTGCCGACGTCAGCGAGTCCATTTTTGAAATCTCTCCAGCAGCGGGGAGGAGAATACCAAAGTTGAAGAGCCATCACTGCTCTGTTTTTAGCTGTAAACAGCCACATAGTTCTATGCACAAGCTTCCCATCTCGGAAGAAGACAAGACTAAGTGGCTCAAGTTCATTTATCAAGGAAATGTGCAGCTACACTCAGTAAAACTGTGCATGTGTGTGCTAGTCACTTCACGGCCGACTGCTTTTCCAACTTTGGACAGAACAACAGAGGGCTAGCCAATAGACTGGTCCTGAATCCAGGCGCATTACCAACCATTCGCCAACAAACTTGGACCCTGGAAATATGAGTATTTTAAAAGCTGTGTGCTGTGGAGCAGATGTAAGAGCTTTTCCTCAGTGTCCCCCCTGTCTCTGTGTTAGCTTCAGGATGCTAACTTTAGCTGTGGTTAGCCTGTCGTTTTAGCCTGTAATGTTATGTTAAATAAGCTTTGCTGTTTTCTAAACATTGTTCACTCGGAGCTCGTGGCGCCACTCTCAGTGACACGGAAGAGCGGGGCGGTATCAGCGGTGGCTCATTTACATATGAAGGCCACGCCCACTAAATCAGAGCGTTCTGAACAGAGGGGCTATGAGAGCCTGGAAACAATACTGCTGTTTGATTTATTGGCTTTTAGGACCAAAACATGTTACTACAATTTCATCAAGACATCAATGATCCATATTAAACTGCAGAAAAGGAGCAGAATATGAGACCTTTAAAATACGACAAAAATACTTGATCAGATTTCATTTTTTTCAGTGTACTTTAATGTATGAACGTCTGCCTTAGGGCAAGATTGATGCCTTTTGAAGCAAGTTGTCTGTTTCACTGGTTGAAGAAGCAAGGAAGCACTTTCCCCTTCTGCAGAAGAGACATTTGTGTTTCTTTGAATCACAAACTCTGGGGAAACTTTCACAGAGTGAAAGGAGCGAGACTATTCCAGATTCAAACATCTCGCTGAGAGTGTTGCTGAGACCTTTGGTCATGAAATGATCTAATTTCATTTACACACACCTGCTGTCGTCTCTGTGTATTTGTCTGGAATGTATATACAGGTGGGTGGCTGGTAGATGAAGTCTATGTTGGTGTCTTTCTGCCAAAAAGAAAAGCATTGATGCTCAGTCAGTACTTGAAAGCCAACTGATTTCCCCCCCAGATATTTTGATTCAGTCTCATTCCTTTCTCTCTGCAGATTGATTTTAGTCAGTCAAAGCCTTTACTTTGCTGTTAATTGAAGAGAGAGGAAGAGTTCAAGGGAAAGTCTGCACTGCTTGTGCTGCAGTCAGGTGACAGAACAATTGCACTGTCTGTGTTTGAGTTTTTGTTCTCACGTAAAGACACATATTTGTGTGTCTGTCTGTGTGAGTGTGTCTGTGTGTGTGTTTTCAAGATGTCTGAGCCGTTCATTTTTTGTAAATCATTCACTTTGTATTTATTTTCCCAGGCTAGTATTTCATTAACCCCGCTGTGACACAGACGCTCTCTTTCATTCCCTTCTTGCATTGTCCACTCCAGCCGCTCGCTCTCACACAGCATCAAAGATGACTAATAAATAAGTGACACCAGAAACAGTCTACTTTCCCTCAGCCATAATTAACTGACTTCAAGATTTCAAGGAGAGGGATAAAAATCCAGCTAATTAAGGAATGAGTTAAGATTCGCACAAAGAGCTCAGATCGTTAATTAATTTTCCACGCAGTCATTGTCAGGAAAGAAAACAGCTTTGTTTACAGTGCAATGTTTACTGCAGCAGGGGGAACAACACAGTTTTTTTGTGGACGCACGTCAGGGAAAGGTATCTGACACATGCTCACTCCACACTCTGCAGTCTAGGCACAGTAACCTGTAGCAGTCGCTGTTTAAGGCCTTCCTCATGCGAGATCAACCCAAGAGTGGACAGAAACGGATTGGTCAGGAGTTGAAGCATATTCAAGTCAAGTCAAATTTATTCATCGAGCATCTTCAAGAAGACAGCAGTCGATCAAAGTGCTGAACACAAATACAAAATAAATTAATAAATATAACAATGAAAACAATAAAAATCAATGAACATTGTAAAAAACAGCAAAAGTATAAAAATTAAAAACTAAGGTGCCTGTGATTTGTATGAGATCATTGATGAAACGCCAGGGGGAAAAAGTGGGCCTTTAAAGAAGATTTAAAAATCTCTATGGTCTGGGAGGCTCTTATATGGATGGGGAGACTGTTCCACAGTCTGGGGGCAGCCGCTGCAAAGGCCCTGTCACCTCTTGACTTAAGTCTGGTTTTGGGGACCTCCAATAGCATTTGGTCAGAAGACCTTAGGGCTCTGGTTGGGGAGTTGCGATGTAGGACTTCCGATAGGTACAAAGGGGCAAAACCATTGAGGGCTTTAAAAGCGATTAAAAGAATTTTAAAATCGATGCGAAAGCGGACAGGGAGCCAGTGGAAGGATGCTAAAACTGGTGTAATGTAGTCGTGCCTTTTCTTGCCAGAGAGGAGTCAAACAGCAGCCTTCTGAACGAGCTGAAGGCGGTTGATGGATGACTAATCTGTGCCGATGTATAAAGAGTTACAATAGTCCAATCTACATGTATTCAAGGCATGGATAGTCTTTTCAAGATCTGCCTGTGAGAAGTAGGCCTTGGTCTTAGCTAAGAGGTGGAGCTGGAAAAAGCTTGCTTTCACAACAGCACTGATCTGCTTCTCAGAATAAAAAAGGTTATCAAGGATGACACCAAGGTTCCTAACATTAGACTGAATGTTTGAACTCAAAGTGCCCAGATTTTCAGTAAAGCAGGCCGTTGTTGGATTCATTGAATTTTAGAAAACACTCCCTCATCCAAGCCTTAAAATCAGTGAGGCAATCGAGAAATGCCTGTGACCTTAGCGGCATGTATATTTGGACATCATCAGCAAAACAATGAAAAGAAATTTTATGCTTCTGAAAGACATCCCCAATTGGCAACATGCACAGAAGAAAAAGAATAGGACCCAGGATGGATCCTTGAGGGACTCCACAGGTCAGTGAGGCCACATTTGAGAAAGTGTGGCCTAACCGAACAGAGAATGTCCACTCTGCCAGGTAAGACCTGAACCAGCAGAGGGCAGAGCCTGTGATGCCTACGTAGTGCTTGAGATGCAGAAGAATTCATTGGTCAACAGTGTCAAAAGCAGCAGACAGGTCTAAGAGCATCAAAACAGCAGGACCACCAGAGTCAACAGCTAAAAGCAAATCATTAAAACTTTCAGCAATGCAGTTTCCGGGCTGTGTGTGGGTCTAAAGCCAGACTGAAACGTTTCATGGATGTTGTGTTTAGGAAAATTTAAGGTCATTACTCATCCTCTTATTCCAATGAGCTTGTTTTTGTATAAACTCTCTTATTGTACTTCATATGAGCCACAGTCACCTGACAAGACTGTTCCAAGATATTCAAAGACAAATATCAAGTCCTGAACTGCGGGTAACATGTTAAAAAAGATAAAATAAAAATCAGATCTGCAGAGGGGTAAGAAAACTTAACTTGTAGACAAACAACTTTTCACATTTGTCTGATATAACCTGAAAAAAATCACCTTTTTGAGACTTTGAAGGTGACTGTGGCTCGCATTGAATCTAGTTAGACAACTAGCCCGACAACTTTTCCTCAAACAAGACATAAACTCTTCAATTTCAGCTTTTGCAGTGAATGATGTTGAAATAAAGTTATTCTTTGCTTCTTTCAATTAAAAATATTTCATTCTTCCCTGATTGAATTCAGACATTTGGCTATTCACATTTGTTTCACATCACCTCCTGTAAAGTACAATGTAGGCCAGTGGAATTTGTATTTGAACATTAAAAAATGTCCTCTATTATAAAGTCCCCTTTGACTTCATATTGAATAGACCTTAGTTTTCATTGTCAATTCTTTTTACTGAAGAAAAACTGAGTTTTCCAAACCCAAATTCTTTGTCTGATGCTTCTGTCAGAGTTATTTGTGTTTCATAGTTAGAGAGGTCAACACCAGTCTGATATGAAACCTCGAAGGCCAGCCACACAATACACAACTTTTAGATCTTAAATTGTTTTAAAATCATGGAAGACAACACTCAAAGACCAGTTTTTAACCTAGAAATCTTTGAATAATACGCAAAAACAATTTTATGAGACGGCTTAACTTCCCTCTTAATGTTTTGAGGCGATGATTCTACAGACATATGATTTGACAGAAGCTTGTGTGATCAAACGTGGCTCAACTTTAACTTCAACTTTATTGTCCTTTGAAGGGAAATTTGCTTACAGGCGACAAGGAAAAAAACAAAAGAAAACAGAAAACACAATGATATCCACAAACCACACTGAAATGGTCAAATATACAGATACTACCAAGTATAACTGGAGGTAGAACCATCGTTACAAAACAAAAGCACAACACTGGTAACCTTCCACATTCCACAACACAAATGTAGTTGTATAATTGCTTGTGTTATCAATGAATTTTTTTATCCAGTTTGATTTCGCCTCTGGTAATTTAAATCTCCTGCCAGATCATTGGAGCTCAAACTCCTCATGGAGGGGATGATCAGAGCGCCGCATAACGTCCTGAGCGTTAGAGTTTGCCCTCCTGCAGAAGATTGTGGGCAGATCAGGTGACGTGACTCCAATAGTTTTACCAGTGACACGTAAATAGACATCCAATCGTTAAGCACACTCACTCAGGTTCACCCTTCACCACATGAGCCAGGCCCCACATTTGAAGATGACCCAGCCCCAACACAGCAAATAGTCACACTGACTTTACACACTCTTAAAGGTTTACTTGGGCAAATAATCCACAAGCCCCAAATTGAGGATGCAGTCACACTGGAAAACTGTGCCATGCTGCTTTGGCATGCTTCAGAGAGGTGGGCTTCAGCACAGTTCACTTCATGCACAAGCACAAGCATGACCACAGCGTCATGTGATCTATGATATATGATCGGCGCAACTGCTCCTTTAGACAGTCAGTTTAAACAACAGCAGGAGTGTTGGGGGGCTGTGTCAGACCAAAACAACTTAACACAAGTCTAAAAGTCTCTAAAGTTGTAGCAGTGCTCTCTGTGTCTCACTGTGCTGACTCTGATGAGATTGCACTTCATGTACACAGATTTTTCATGATGACGTGGGCAGGCCATGCATGAGTCTGGTTCATATTGAAGTAGTGTGACCATCATGGGGGGCAATCGTGCACAGGATGATTTGGATGGCCAGTGTGACCACGCCCCAAGTCAAACAAAAGCTGCCTTGAGAAAGTGTTTACCTTGACTGTACAGCTGGCATAAACCACAAGAGTAGCAACATTGCAATTCCCCTTTTACAGGACAGGTTCGGTTTGAAAGTGATCAACTCTTCCCTTGACTTTATTAACTGCCAGCCTACATTTTTCACTCTTCTAGTTTGCAGTTTCTTCTTCTTCTTCTTCTTCTTCTTCTTCTTCTTCTTCTTCTTCTTCTTCTTCTTCTTCTTCTTCTTCTTCTTCTTCTTCAATGGCCTGTTGACTGCTGTTAATGTTCTTCTTATTGGTAAAACTAGCTTAGCTCTACTACTTTTTAACTTGATGACAGCATCTGTTTTATCAAACAACTGATTTTAACCATGGGTACTGTAGTTAAGGGATGCACTGATCCAACTTTTCTGGTTCCGATCCGATACCAGAATTGAATATTAACCTGCATGCCCTTCTGTGGGATATGACTGGTAATGTTTTGGGTAAAAGGTAAAATTGTGTATATATATTTACTTAAGTTAATATTTATTTAAACTAGGAAATATTTAAATGTTCACCATCAAAACAATTCTTCAGAATGTACACAAGTTCTTTTCAAATGTAAACTTTTATACACTGTTGACTGGTAATGCCAACAAAAAGGCAGAGAGCGGTTTACCTGGATCCGCACCATGGACCTCTTCCTACTGATACTGATAGAGCCTGGAGGGGCACCGGTACGCCACTAACCAATACTACCAATCAGTATTCGTGCATCCCTAGTGTAGCTGTAGTAAATATCTTTGACACTTTCTTTCTTCGAATCCTGAAAAATAGTGTTTCTTCTGTTGTGTACTTCGCCTCACACTTCAGACACACCTTGGTTCCAGTGGTAAAAAAGTGTCTGAGAGCAGTTTTTTGTCTCTATTATGATGTCCACCTGTCCACCCTCCCAGAAATCTGTGCAATCTGTCATCCCGCCCAGACTGGGACCGATGGATTTCGGAGATGGAACAGAGTCCAGATAGACAGAGACAGAGAGGACGAGTCACTTGTAGGTGTAGATGAACACACACACGTCCACAGCCGTGTCACTGCATGTCAGTTCAAGTACCACAGGACAGATCAAGTGTGTGTGAGTGTGTGTGAGTGTGCACGGTCTGAGCCCCTGCCTGTATTAAGACAGCCCTGGCAAAAAGAGATAGCAGCTCTATCTTAATGGTTTCTGCCGCCTGCCACTCAGCCCTCAGACGGGGTCCCCTGCCTGCACGTGTCTCCCCATGATAAAACCACTTCACAGGGGCTTTTGCCTCTCAACGCTGGCCTCTCCTCTCTCCTTCTCTCCCAGGAAAGTGAAGAGACTAAGAAGAAAAAAAGGTAAAGGTATTGATATACATGGTTGCCCTGAGACTGAGACGAGCTGTGAGTGTGACAGAAGTCGGCATAAAGGAGCATTCACACCACAGGCCTTCACGCTCAGTTCTAAATTGTTGATCGTATCTCATATTTTTGAAAGACTGTCATGGGATGTAACCTGAAATGCCATGTCTGGTTCAGCAAAGTCAAAGAGATTTGTTTGCAGAGTAAAGTGAGACATCATGGCTATTTTTGGATGTACTGTTGGTTTTCACTCGTCAGTTGAGTAAGGGGACTACCCAAAGATTAGTCATGTTTCCACTTGTGTTCATTTTCATATTTGCGCAGGTTGAGCTGCTTTAAGGATAACTGCAAGGTAAAAATCTAAGTTTGACCAAAGTCACTGTATCTTATCTGAGCAGCCTGTACTGTCAGAATAAAAACAGCAGTGGCAAAACCTCTGGAAGCTTGTCTATGTGCAGGCTTGCTTGTGTAAGACCCCAGAAGCAGTTAAGAGAGGATAGAGTTGGACGATATCTCCCAAAAACCATACCTTGATATATTTTTTAATAGTGATATTCAATATATACCTTGTTCATTTGTTTGTTTATTTTTCAGATGTGTGCAAAAATAGCAAAAAAAACACTTGATGTGACATTTCAAAGTCTTAATTTTCAACAAGATTGCCAATAAAAATAGTTTTAACCAAGCATTAAGCACTAATCCATGACAAGATGAAAACTGTTACTGTTACGCTGCATTTCATTTCTACTCAGAAGTTGGAATTTCGGAGTTCTGAGTGGAAACGACATGCTGGACCACCCCCGGATGTCTGAATTTTCAACTTGTAAGTCAGAGCACCCACACAACCCCCGAGTCCCCAGTAAAAAAATTCAGAGTTCAGGGGTTAACAATAATTAAGTTTCTGTTATATTCTTGTTATTTTAGAATTGCTGACCAGTATTTATCACAATAAATCAGCCGTATATATGGTAAAATTCGATTTTTATATACAGAAATACTGCTAGTAAGGCAAGTTTTTCTGACTTTGCAACTGGAACACTGAACTCTGGGATGACGTCGCTCCAAACCCCCGACTTCCCAGTTGTGGGTACAAATGGAACGCAGCATTACCAGTAGGGATGGGTACCTTTGAAACGATACAGTACAGATGCCTGGCAATCGGTACCGGTACTCAACGGTACCAATTTTCGGTACTTTTTTGTGTTTATGTGGTAAAAAATATCAATTTGTTCAATAATAAAATATATTTTTTTTTTTACACTTTAAAAAATGTATTATTTTATGTATAACCTTGTAATGCTGTGTTCATGTCCAGCATGGAAAATCGGCTACTCTTCCACTCCCTCACAGTCACAAGGATGCGTTTAGGTACCTAAACATGGTACCTTTTGATTTTACATGAATCCATACCCGGTACTTTGACATAATTCGGTCGGTACCTAAAAAAGTATCTAATTAGGTACACATCCCTAATTACCAGAACACTTCATTTCCTTTGTGTTGACTCGCACAGCTTTGACTACTTTTCTTGCTGGTTGTTGTAACAGCCCCGTTGGACTGAGCTTCCTGCTTGGGAACATCCAGCACACACTGTAGAGGGTTGAAATTTTCCACAACACCTCAGTTTAATAATGGCGAAGTTATTAAACTTATACGTTTTGCCCATATGAGGGCATGGCCAACTCAACTGAAAGGTGGGAACACAGAAGCTGTCTCTGGAAAGACTTCAGGCTTACCCCTTTGCCTCATCCAAACTCAAACAAAGCTAGGTCTCCAGGATGGCATATGTCTAAAACAGGCTTCAAAACTACATCAGAATCAGATGGGTCACTATGTCTTTATATCATACAGTCTTGGGTTCAGACAGACGGGAAATCAGATTTCTATCTCAAATCAGATCTTTGAAACAGACCAGATGCACTGTTATCTGCAAGTGATCAGATGTGATTAGTGTTTCTAGACTTGCTGATCCTTTCTGCTTTGTAGAAATCATCATTGTCATCACCGCTATCATTATGTGAAAGGGTTGAAAGGGTTGTCAAGAACTCTTTTAAAGCTGATTCTAGGAGCACTAAACAGTCTCTGTGGACCAAGAGCAGAATTGCTTTTAAACTGCTTGCAAATGTACCTTGGATCTTCCAGTTTTTGAATGCTTTTGTTTTGGTTTTGGAAAGTAGCACTCTGTAAGTTGTTTTGATTTGCGCTCATAAAACCCATTTTTTATTAGAGACCATGAAGGCATCGCACTTTTCTACTTCATAACGAAAAGTTTTCATTGGACGTCATCATACAGAATTGATTTCATTTGGTCAGTTCAACAATCTCAGAGTATCTGTTTATCTTTTGCAGCCTTTTGCAAAAACATTTCATCTTTTAGTGGATGCTTATGATTGCAATTGAAAAAAGAATACAAATAAAAAAATCCCAAATTTTGTGCCATTTTGTTTTGTCCCAGAATTTTGATTCACTACATCACAACACAGCAATATTCAACACACCCCTTCTCATGCTCATTTCTGTCCGATTTAAATGCAAACGGTGTCATTTTCTAGATGTGATCTTGCTTTTCCACAGAAAAGCCCTCTCAGATCTATAACTACTGATTTGCCACATTGTGTCCAGCATACGTGTGTGTGTGTGTCTTCACGTTTGCATTACACAGTGCGTGAATGTTAGCGAGAATGTGTGGTGGATGTGTACGACAGTGTGTGTGTGTGTGTGTGTGTCTGTGAGCTTTAGGTTTGTTTACTGCCCGTCTCTCCCGGCCTCTGCTCATGGTCGGCCCCTAATGCACTACAGCTGCTTGGGTCCCGACATAGGGGCCTCCCATCAACGGTTTCATTGTAATGGTCTGTGAGTGTGTATGAGTAACCAGTGTGTGTGCGTGTCTGTCTGTTAGTTTCTTGTTCAGGGTTGCTGCTCTGTGTCTTTCTGTCATTGTTTGAAGATGGAAGTGTGTTTTAACAAAAAATTAAAGCAGTGGAACTTCATTGTTGCACTCTCTGGGTGCTCCACTTTTGCAATACTTTCCCTGTCTCTTAAAGACAACACATCAAAAAGCCGAATCACTTAACGAGCCTCTGTTTGTCTCAGCCCAGGTGAAACACTCTTCCATTGTCTGCATACCGACCACAATACACTTAGTGGCCTTGTTTTTGTTTACCATTTTCATAGTTCTCATGTTTTTACCGCACGTTAATGGCGTACACCTGAGAGGCAGGCTACTTCAGGAGAACTTTCTACCAATCTCTCCCCATCTCATTCACTCTGACTCATTGTTTACAGCAGAGATATGGAGAAACCCTGACCTCCAGGGGGTTGACATAAGCTCAGGAGAAGCATTTCCATCCTGTGAATGCTTTGGAACATTCATTGTTGTCTCAATGCATTATCCCCTGTTTTGCCCATATCAAAAAAAGAAAAAAAAGTCCATTGTTAATTCCGTAATTATAAAAGCCAGGTCATGGACAGTACTTCTGAATACCTCTGTCAGGCGTACCCATTGTGTGAAAGCTACTTGCATAAACATCCATTCAAAGTATGGCAAACACTAAATTCACACTCTCATCCTCACCACCTTTTCTCACCTTTATAGTCAGCAGTGATGGGTGAAGCAAGTGGTGCTCTGTTATGTTGACCAGCTGCCATTAAGACATTCATTGCATAATAGGGAAATTAAGTTTCTATAATGAACAAATGAGGTTATCATTGGTTTTCAGCTGTTTACGGGGTCAAGGAGAGATGCCGTTCCCAATCACAGCTTAATTTAGTTGGGGTCTGCAATTTGATTAGGGTAGTGTATTCTCCGCATTCAGCCATGAATAAGATTAGGTGAATAGAAAACTAATGCTACTGACACTGTTGACATCGAAACGTTCATATAAGAATTCATATGTCTTATAGAGGGCAGAGGTCAGGCAGGCTTGTGCTTTGTTTGTCACCTATACACAAGACCACATTTTTTATTCAAATGTATATATTATTGTTTCATAGTATAAGTGGATTCTAACAGGAGAATGTTAATGTCTATATAAAATGTGTTATTTTCTTTTGTGGGAAAGAGTTGGAAAGTAATGAATGAGTTATCATCCCTTAACATATCAGTGCTGTTTGATTTCTCATGATACAATCAGCCTGCTTCCCACAACTTGGTGTATTTCAAAAAGTGTCTCTTTCAAAAAGCAACAAAAACATATGCTGGTCCATAACTCAGAAAATAAGTTTTCCCCACTACCTCTAAGATCTTACAACCCGTGAATGGGGAGAGGCTCATCAGTGGAGTGGGATGTGCAGGGGACTCCACCGTCATACGACTCCAGCTGTCTGGAGTAAGGTTATAATAGTTTTGGATTTGTCATTATCGTTTAGTTTTAGTTAGTTTTGACATTGTTTTTCTCATTATAGTTTAGTTTTAATTCGTTTTAGAGTGAGCATTCTAGTTTTTATTTAGTTTTGATTTTGCAACAAGGCTTAGTTTTAGTTTAGTTTCAGTTTAGTTTTTGTTTAGTTTCAGTTTTTTCTTACTTATTAACCAGGTCCAGGATTCAAAAAGGTCAGAATAAATATTTTGTAATACAGTTTATTTTAAGTCCAACATAGAGCTCACTGCTCAGTCAATTCTGGTACTGAACTGTTGGCTGCTGCTTTAAACACAAGAAAATAAAGAATATAACCATAAATTATATAAAAAATAACCTAAGCATAAATTACATAAAATAATATAAACATCAATTATATATAACAATATAATATGAGCTTTAATAATAAGAAACTTGGAATCTGTAACAATAAAGGCAGACTCAAATACAATTTAAGTCTGACTCACATGCAATTTAACTATTACAGATGCTCTGATTCATTGCTTCACTACGTTTCGTCACAGCACAGAGCACAGCCAGTCAGTGCAGTAAACAAGCACGTCCCAGTACGTCGCTATGATGATGCTGTACGGCGCTGACAACTGCCTAAAACTGTCGTAAAATTGGTTGGGACAATATGTTGGATTAATTTAAATCCTGAAGGTTATTTATATTGTCAAAAACTATAACTAAGGACATTTTGTCTATAAATTTGGTTCATTTCAGTTAGTTTTGTGAACACAAGATACAGTTTTAGTTTACTTTTTGTTTTTGTTTCTTTTCTAGTTTTAATTAGAATGAGTTAAGTGCAATGTATTTTAAATTTTAGTTTTTGTTTTTAGTTTCGTTTTAGTTAATTATTATAACCTTGGTCTGGAGGTCCTGCTTCATGCTGGTCTGAACATGCTGCCGATGTGAGGTGACGGAGAAGAGAGTGCACAGTTATCATGTAATGGAGAGGAGCCTGACCGTAGATCAGTAGATGAGAAGTCAGCGGCCTGTAGGCTAACCAGCAAACAGCATCAGTATATCACATAAGAATAGGCTGTGAATGTCCTACTTTAATGTTATACTCCCCTTCAGCAGACTGTCTGCTACAATTTGGTGTTAGTTGCGGGTTTGTATGATAATTTGTTTCCTGACAGTATTGAAAATCCTGATGACCCAGTACATATTTCATATTCCAGATCTTAGCATCCAGGATATTGCCAGGATCTGGATCATACTTTTACATCTGTCAGATATTATGGTGACCTTGTCTTGTTTTGTTCTGCAAATCAATCCGACCAACCAGACAAACTCTTCCAAAACCATAACCTCCTTGGGGAAGGTAATTATTGAACCGTAAGCCTTATTATCACCAGGTGACTGTTTCACAATGTAGAAACAATGTGGGTCAGCAGTAACAGAGCAGTAACAGACTAATAACAGTCTGTTGCAAATTAAATTGGTTTTAAATAAATACCTTTATTAAATTGTGTTTTTGTACAATATATAATAGTATCTATGAGATTTATATACTTTCTTTAGAAGGGGAGCAAGGTTTTGCCTGATGAAGATGTAATTTGGCCTGCCATTGAGTGGTCCAAAAAAATTGGCCCGAGGCCAAACGTAGCTGCCGACCCCTGCTGTAGATGCTTCTGGTGTATTCCCAGCGTGAGGCACACCATGCTGCATTCCTGGAACTCCGTCTGACTCCTGGCTGGTCCTGTTAGTTAGTCCATCTTATTTCCCAGACATCTCATGTCGCCCATAATGTGACAACTTATGACTCCTTTCAGTCGTCTTGCACCAGCTCTCCTCCCTCACAGTTTTTGCCTCCTCTGCATCCTTGTGCATCTCAAATATCCAGAGTTCTGCTGGTAACTCCAGCGATTGACCTGATGAGCCGGCCTGGCTTCAGTGCTGCTAGCGTGCATACTGATGAAAACAGAACTTGGTCGCGGCTCAACTGCATTCACAACAGCATCAGCGGTGCAAGAGAAAAGTTGTTTGCAATTCTGCTGTAAAATAACCATCCACAACTCTCTCCAACAAATTTACTTTAAAAAAAAAAAAAGCAATGGAAAGATGAAAGAACATACTCGACTGTCAGCAGATCAGACTCTAACTGCTGCCTTCCCATCATTGTAATTAAATAATAATAATCTATATTTTTTCCCAATATCCTTTATAAGGAGATAGCCTTGTAGTAAGCAGGACAATATATATTACCAGGTGATCCTCACAGGAAGTAGAGAAGTCTTTATAGACAGTATTTCATCCTGTCTCACTTAAAGCTACTAAAATGCTCCATCTCTCACATATTTAAACACTACAGTTTGTTTATGTTCCCAGAAACTGCTCTAAACATGTGTCTACAGTAGGTACAGTAACAGGGCTTTCCCCTACTCCCCTTAGTGTGTGTGTGTCTGTGTGTGTGTGTGTCAGTGCCTGATTGTGTGTGTTAAAGTATCACAGAAGTGGCAGTCTGTCAGCTCTGCTTTCTCTGCGCTCTCCAGAACAATAGCTGGATTGGCCGTATGTGTGACACGTAGACCACACACCCCTAATAGTGACTGACAGCACTAAGGGCTGAAAGCAGCATGCACTCTTCACCCACACACACACACACACACACACACACACACAAAGGAAGAGAGAGGGAGAACCTACACCTGAGGACACAATGAGTGTGGGGATTATTGAAGGTTTCAGTCACTTTGTACATGGATATATTGTAAGTGCATCTGTGTGTGTGTTTATGAGTGTGTTTTTGCACTTGTTCATCCATGCATGTGAGCCTCAGCATATGTTCTGTTGAAAGTGTTCAGCTGTCGTCTTGTAACCAAACTATCCAGTGTAGCAGAATCAAATGTCTGTTTCTAACTGCGTCAAAACGAAAGAAGAAAGAAAGAAATTCAAATCCTCCTCTTCATTTTTTTTAATCATTTTTCTGCAGAAATTTTCAGGAGGGCAGAAAAATTTGTTTTCAGATGCACAAAGCAGTTTTCCTCATCACTTTCTCTGCATTTAATCCTTCATACCATCGTATCAATGCTGATGATTGAAAATGCAGCAATATGTTAATGTCACTGAAAACAAACTATTAAGCTCAGGATACAATCTGTTATACTTAATTTAATATTTTCTCACTATTTCAGTGAAGACCGGCATGTGAAAAGCGGGATGTGTGTCAAAGTGGATCACAAACAGCTTAACTTGGCTGACGTAGCGGAACGAAAAGGACATTAGAGGACGCTGGAACAAGACCAGTAGTTCATTTAAGCATAGGTGAGTATATTGTTTTTATAAGTTTTAGAAAGCATTACTTTAAGCCTCTTCTTTCTTTCTAAATGGCTGTAATCATCTATTTCAAGTCTCCGCAACCAGTACACTCATTGTTAGAGATGTTTATTGTTGGTTGACTGTCCTTTTTTTCCCCAGTGTTTTGTGCAATTTCCAAAAGCTCCTCAAGAGAAAAGCTTCAAATTAGGAATAAATGTCCTTTCAGTCTCAAAGATAAACCTATGAGAGTTAAACAATCAGAGTCAAAGTTCAAAGCCACTGCGATCTGATTAAAATAGAAACGTTTTGTGCTTCATTCACGTTGAAAACTTAAAGTAATGAAGTAATGAAGTGACTTCTTTTCTTTTTAAAGCTTCATGTTTATACCTTTTTTTAAAACAGACTGCTCTAATTTGGAGCATTTTAGAAGAAATTTCTGTTTTCAGTTGAGGCAAAAGAAACCCCGCCCCATATTTACAACACAAGACACAAAAAGTTTCCCCTTTTTCCATTGCTGTAACTGATAGCAGAAAGCAAAGCAAAATTATAAGAAGCAGATGCATTTTTTTACCAGACACTTTAAAAAAGAAATCAAAAAACACAAAAAAGTTGGGTAAACCAGTGAGATAACTGTTTTTTTTACGATGTTATTTTTTGTAAACATTATTTGTAACACCAAGACACACATTCAGATACAGAGCTGTTGATTTTAATGGTTTCTTGAATTTGTCACTTTATTCAGTATTCATGTAAATAGTGAAGCTGGATGACATGCTGCACGTGTAAATTGCCAAACTTTGCTAGCAGAGTTTTAAACACATCTTTATTGTGTATCAATTCTGCATCAATCATGAAAAGTCCGCCCAGGACACAGATGCTAAAATGAAGACTTAAAGAAAATGACAGTTTACGAATAGTCCCATTTTACTGAGTATGCCATGAGGAAGAATCAGTATGAGTGGCACGATTTCAAAAGCTGTTAAAAACTCAACAGTTACTGTGATATCTCCAAAAATAACCTTTCCAGAGGGACTTTTTTTGTAAATGCATTACCTCAGAATCTCTAAAGCAGCATCCTCAGCTTTGGCACAAATATCACCTTTGATAAAGGATGCAGCAGTATTTGTTTTACGTTTGACTTGAATCATAAGTACCACGTTAAAACTCTGTACCAGTATGTAGACTTTCATTGCACTCAGAAATGTGATGTTTCTATGCAGATGCGTAGCTCTTTCTAATGGCTGCTATCGGTGCAGAAGCATAGCTCAGCTTACAGTCGCATTGGTAGTTGTGAGGTACAGACCTGAACAGTTAACTTTACATGCCTGAGAATGACTTAATTAGAAAAAGTTTTAAAATGGGACACTGTACTGTGGTAAGCAGTAGTTTATTACATTCCATGTTTTACACACAGGCTTATTGATCCCAGCTCTCTTTATAGAATGACAAAAAATGTGTTTAACTGTGCTCTCATACTGTATTTATCACAACCTCTGATGTCCACTTTCTGATTAACATTAGACATTCTCTTCTGACTCTTCTATTCCTGAACTTATTATGCAGGGTTTGTAATTCTGGGCCAGTGCATATCTCACACGGTAGGTCTGTGTAGCCCCTTTTTGATGCAGAAGCCTTAATGTATAACCTGACAAGCAACAATTCCTAAAATGTAAACTATGAGCCTGAAACAGTGCAGACTGCATGCCCTGTGATTGGTCTGCTTAGTAAGATCGTGTTCCTGTATTAACAGAACATCCTTTTCCAGAATCAGCTGCAAACTTCATCCCCTCTAACGTCTCCTCACTAAACTTCCTTTTAAAAGTTTCTGTGTGATATCCAATAACATGTTTTAGCTTCTATAGAACATAATAAACTCAAAATATCTGTGATAAAGAATAGCAGGGCAGGAAACTGACAATCTGACGACAATACAAATTAAACTGCCCTCATGTGTGTGGGAGGAGTACTGCAGGGTGATTCTGACACATCATATATAGTGTAAACTTGATGTAAAAGAGTGAAGCAGTCTCTGGTATCACACACCTCCTGTTAAAAAAAAAAACTGTGATGAAACTTCTCAAATGAAGCTCTAATTTTTGAAAACTTTTTAATTCAAGTTTCTCCGCTCCCTTGTCCACAGTCACAATGTCATAACTTAACTCATTGATGGAAGCATGAAACTGTTTCCTGTTTTATTTTCAGTTCCTTTAGGATGAAATACAACATACATAACAAGCCCATATCTAAACTTTTAAAAAAAAAACCTTTTGTATGATTTAATGTCCATCTGTAATATTTAGAGCACTTCAGGTAGGGGAGACCGGATGTGGTTGTAACTTGGGGAGAATTGTGACACTGCTAATCCCACCAATCAGGGATAAGATAGGAGTCATATGATCATATTAAAATTTACCCACTTCCTCTCTGATCACAAATGCTAATTGTCAAGGCTGGAAACAGGTGCATACAGATTCTATAGAGAAAAATAAACTGATTTTGAGTCAAGAAAGAAAACTTTTTGACCAAGACTGCATTTTGTTTCTTCTTATGCTATTCCAGATAAAACTATTTGACTTATATCAGAATAGATTGTAGCATTACATTTTTCCTATGCTAATTTTAATCCACTATGCTAATACGGCTAGCTAAACACTGGCTGACAGATGTGGGGTGGGATGTAACACATCTTTAAAAAGTGTTACAACCATCCCCTTCTGTATAACTAAGAGCATTTTCTTGATTTTAATAATGTAACATAACACCTAGGCAGCAGAAAATAAAGATTGACAGATGTGTGCCTGCTGATGTTTTTTAAGAAGTATCTGATGAAGTCACAAAGAACTGTAAGTTAGTCAGATCAGTCACAAAGGCACATGGGATCTGCCATGTTACTACAAACCACTGCAGAACTGAGGGTCTAGTGATATCCCAGCTACACTGTAGTGAGCTATGCTCAGTCACAGAGAGAGACATTGTTCTGGATTGTTCTTTTTCAATAATTCTTTTTTTGAGGCACGTGATCTCTGTTTTTGATTTTTTTTTTTTTTTTTTTTGTCTAACTGTTACAACTTACCCCAGCATGTGTTACAACCTACCCTGGTAGTGGGGATGGTTGAAACAAAGGACCACCATGTATTTGACATCACCTGTTGAGGTCTGTGATAATCTTGCTGAGGTTTGAAGTGGTGCCACTTGTCGTAAATAAATGTGGGAACTTTGCATTAAAGTCTGAAAACGCTGACTCATAAATTGAGTGAGTTGGAGGAGCTGGAAAAAAAGTGTTACAACCATCCCCGGTCTCCCCTACTTACCTCAAATTTTCACAATAACACTGAAGTTAATTAGAATACAAGTTGCCGCCAAAATCACTCAACTTTGAAAAGAGAAAATTGACACAAACTGAAATTTAAAAACAAAGTGGTGAACCATGAACTGTTTTTGATGTAGTCAGACATTTCTGTCGTCATACTCAGCTGTTATAACACAGGGCACAGTTTATTCATCTAGAATTATCTCAAAGTTGAGAGTTTGCTGCTTAAAGAGGCAGAAAACGTTGTGTACATATCAAAAGCAGCTCGTAATACTCCTGTTGGTGCAAAAAATAACTGAGTCCGTTATGGTGTAACACAAGGAGGACTAAGAATGACAGGAAACAGCGCTTGTTAGTGTTTTATATGGTTCATTGTAGTTGACCTCATATTGATTTAGTCCCTTGACAACACATAATAAAGTGCATGAGGGCTTCCAGTGGTCTTGCCACTCTGAAGTGTATCTACATGATCTGTGACTGTTGTTTTAGTGTGTGAAACCCAAGTGTGTGTGTGTGAGTGTGTGAGACAGAAAGAGAGGCGGACTTAAGGAGGGGGGCAGCACCGCTGAGCATTTACACTCAGAGTGATGAGCCCTCTGGTCAGATGGCCCCTCCCCTTTGCTCTCTCTCACACACACACACACACACACTCACACACACACACACATACAGCAGGCACTCAGAGCGCAGGAGAGCGCGGCTCTGCTGCTGGCCCTTTAAGAGCTGAGCCTAGATCCCACAGCTTACAGCGAGGGAGGGAGAAGAGGAGGGACAGAGTCGGAGAGGGAGAGAGTGAGGGAGGGTGTCAGGCTGAAAGTGTGTGAGTAGAGAGACAGAGAGGAACAGAGGGAGAGAGAGAAAGAGAGAGAGAGAAGCAGCAGTGTGTGTGAGAGGGTGAAGGATCACTTCTATCCCGTCTTGTTTTTGGGAGACTAACCTTGTTCATCTGAGAATTGTGGGACTGTTTTATGTTGTTGTTGTCGAGAGAGACGGACCCTTACTCCAGCATGCTCACTGAGCCTGAGCTACCTCAGGAGTGTAACAGGTATGTGACGCTTTATCACACACACACACTCTCACACACACACATTCAGGTAGAGATGACAGGGGGACGGGGTATAACGGGACAGAGACAGAGAAGGAGAGGTGCTGGGTTAAAGAGGAGAAGAAAGTAGAAGAGCAATTGTGTGAAGAGGAGACTGTGTGTGCGTGTGTGTGTGTGTGTGTGTGAAGCATGTGAGCTGTCTCAGTGAGTAGGCTGAGTTTGGGACTAAAGTGTGTGTTTGTGTGTGACAGAGTCAGCGGCGGCGAAGGAGAGTTGATGATTGACTTGTGTGTTTTTGGGGAGAGATTCCATATGCAAAGCTAGGACAGAGCAGACATGAAACCTTTGAGTGTGTGTGTGTGTGGGTGAGTGTGTGTGTGTATTCATGCATGTGTTCAGATGTGTGTTTACCAATGTTTGTCCCAGGAGTAAATGAGTCTCTTCCCCCTCCTCTGTCACTTCTGAGTGGAGTTGTGTGGATTCAGTTCTGAACCTCTTTGGACAAAGTGCTGAAAACAGTTAGTGCGCGCGCGTGTGTGTGTGCATGTGTGTGGAAGAGAGAAAAAGAAACAGATGAGGTGTGTGTATATGTGTCAAAGTCATCTCATCTTCTCACCTCCACACACCACTTCTTTTTCAACTTCTGCTTTCCTCACCCAGTTATTCCTCTCTTTCCGAAGCTGTGATCAACAAGTCGAACTTTGAAAGTGATGAATTTTTTAACACTTAAAAAAAAAAGTAGAAAAGAAAACAAATTGTTGCTTTTTTCCACCTGAGTGTCTTGTTTACACTCCTCCCGCTCAGCCTCCTCTTTTCAAGATTTATTTATTTGCGATTTATTTTTTTCTCTTAATCCAAATTCAATACATGCAAACCCTCTGTAATCCTATTGTCAATCTGCATGCTGTTGTTGTGTTATTTTTCCTGCCTTATGCTAATGTTAATCTCACTATGCTCCTCTGATGTTTGTGCGGGGCCTTGCTTCATTTAGAGGTGTGAACCCTCTAACCTTGCCCTTTTCCGACACTGTCAACACAAGTGGCTTTCGCCTGTGGAATAATGGTCGTTTGATGCTAATGCTGTGAGAGACAGATTATGGCATAATACCCCACGTTTTAATACTGACACACACATTTGCAGACACACACACTCTGCTCTCCTCTTCTTGACTTTTATTGCATTAAAGTGGCGCTCTGTTTGGCCTGATGAAACTAATCTTTTGTTGCGAGATAAACCGGGGTCTGAGGGGGCTGTGGAGGGTGAGTTGGGGGGGATTTCAGAGGCCCTTTGAATTAAGAACACATTTAGATGTGGCAAAAAAAAATGTGTTTTTAATAAACCGTTCAATCCGGCAAAGTGGTTGACGAGAAAAAAAAAAAGATAACAACAGCTAGGAGGAATTAAAAATTTAAAGGATTACACAGAAAAGCAGAATGTATGGAGATAAATGCAGGGATTACAATGACTTAGGAGGAGAGCGCTTAAAACTCTTGCTTTCCAGTAATGCACTCCATCACTGTGGCTCCGGCCGTGTGTGTGTGTGTGTGTATATGCATGTGTGTGTGTGTGATGTATGTGTGTGTAAGAGAGAGAGGGGTATCCATTCTGTGTGTGTGTGTATTTGGTGTGTTTCCAGTGTGTGTGTTGAGCGGCAGTCTCTCGGCGAAGCTGAGTGTGTGTGAGTTGCCAGTGTGTGTGCGCTCCAGCCTCGGTGGTCGCGATGCTCTCCGTTCCTGCATCTCTGTAAGTGGCCGCTCGCCTCCTTCACTCATACCTCTCCTTCATCCCTTCATCAAACTTCCTCTTCTTTTAGTTCTCCACGCGCCTTTCTTCTCCTTCTCCTCCTCCTTCTCATCTTTCTGGAATCGTTTCGATAAAATTCACTTTGAGTCGACTCCAATTGAGAAAATCAATAAAAGAGTTTGTCAGAGTTTCTAGAAGAAGGTTTGTATGTTTTTATAAATGAAAGAATAAATGCAGGAATGTAACTTTTCTGCTTTCTTCTAAATCTGAGTTAGTGTTTCTTTTTATTACAAAGAGGCTTTAAAACATATTTTGTAATTCTTATTCTATCTAGGCCAACAGAAAGTCTTGTGATATGGTTTTTGTCTCCTTTTCCTAAGCTTTTAAAAATTAACTTCATGCTTTGCCAAAGCTAGAATATTCTTTGATTTATCTTATTTTATTATCCAATTTTTCCTATCTAATATGCTTTTTGTGATTCAGACTAATTTTTGGTTGTCTGAGCGCTCGGCTTTGTATCAAAATTTCCAGCCGAAGCTGAAAATAGTGGAAACAGACTGCCTTCGCTAACACGGCCTCATCTGTTCGCACAAACAGAACAGAAATATACACAGAGGGAGAAACGGAGAAAGCCAAAGCGACCAAAACACTTAGGAAAAGCGCGAGAAAGGAGGCATTTGAAGTGACTGGATGAAGACTTGAAGGGGGAGAAATGATGTGGTCAAACTGACACATTCCTCGCCGATGGACAGAAGGAGTGAAAGAAGATGATGCCGGGTCACAGAAAAGTGAGAGTGCAAAGAGAATAAGAGGTGGAGGGGGGGGAGAAGGGGTGATTTTAGGGGCTTGAATTGGTAAGGAGGAGGAGGAGGGGAGGAGGAGGAGAGGAAGGCAGTGGTGGATTTTCACACCCTCCATTTGTCCCCCTCAGTTTATTGGGGTGTTTGTGTGTGTGTGAGTGCGTTTGAAGCGGGGGAGACAGTCGGCGGTGGATGTGTCAACACTTTGAATGGTTTAAGCGGGACGCACTCAGATATAATCTGACATTAGTTGCGTCGCACTCAGAAACGAGGACTGCAGCAGCAGCCGGGAGGATTTTACTTAATTTGATTGAGAGAAACTGTTTTTTTTAATTCAATCATTCGTGGGTAGAATTTATTTTTAGCCATGGAAGGCACATTGTTAACATGTAACAGTTTTAAAAACAACTTTTCGGTGCTTAATGTGATTTTCAAATCTCCACATCAGGGAGGAAAATACTCATCAGAAAATTTGTCACTTCTACCTGAAGAAATGCTTCAGTTAAACTTTCCAAAGGTGACGAGTAGTGTCTGTTTAAATCATCTGAGCTGGTTGAATCGTCTGCGTTGATGACTTAAAGTGAGATGCAGCGATCACAGAAGTGCACCAGTTATAACCTCTGCATTATGACAGTATAAGTATTCATTAAAAAGACAGTGAAGAGAGCATGCAGCGTACTTTTAAAGCTGTTCCTCCGTCGTTCTGATGTTATCCTCTCTTGAGCTGAACTTGAAATTCAGCTGTCCCTTAAACACCTAATACCCCAAACCATCTTTTTCTTTTTATTTGTTTTTATTTGAATAATCATGAACAGTTTTCAGCAGAGAAAGGGCTCTTCTTTTTTTTTTTTTAAAGATAGCGTTCTTGTGTCTCACATTAAAAACTTGCTCTCAATTTAAGTGAGCAGTGTTTCTTCCACTGTCTCTCTCTGTACTTCATTTAAAAGGGTGAGATTAAAGTGGTGTGTGTGTGTGTGTGTGTGTGTGTGTGAGAGTGTGTGTGTGTGTTTGAGGAACGACAGAATGTGTGTGTCTCTGAAGGAGAGAGGAGAAAGAGTGGAGTAATTGAGTAGAGTGTCCGTGCTCTGCAAACTAATGCGCTGTTCTGCCCTCTCTTCCCCTGTGGCCCTGTCCCGGCCTCTCCCCCAAAAAACCCCTCTCCTCCCGCCTTTACCAGCCCGGACTGGGGGCCATTCATTGTCTGGGCCATATTGTCTGTCCCCAGAGAGCCTTGATAACCGTGTCTCCATCCACGCAGTGAGCAGGGGGGGCGAAAAGAAAGAAAGTAAAAGAAAAAAAAAAACGACAGAAAAATACCAGAAGAGAATGCTGAGCCCCCTCCTCTCAACTTCCTCCCACCCTCCTCACCCCCTGACTCCCTCGCACTACGACCTCCCACCCCGGTGCAATCAGCTGGCGCTCTCCGTTGGCGTACAGATGAAAGGGGGTGCGAGTATTATGCTTCATTTGGTTAAAGAGGAGTGTGGAGGGGAGTGATGGCGCGCTCAAAGCGACTGAAAGAGGAAAGTGGTGTCCCTCATGGCTAACTGGAGTCTGGTCATATGACATGAGGTCACAGGGGAGGGGTCAGAGGTCAGCTGGAGGTATGGCATTGTCAACATAGCAGGAGAACTCTGCAAGCATGTGTGTGTCCACTCGGTTGTTTCACTTTTCACACTTGACGCCCCTGATTTCATCCCTTCTTCTTCTTCATCTTCTTCTGCTTCCTGATTTCTTAAGTCATCCATCAGTCCGTGCAGCTTGTCTTACACTAATCCCTCTCTGTTACTTGCTCCTCTTCTCTGACTCTTTCTCCCAATCGTACACACACACACACACACACACACACACACACACACACACACACACACACACACACACACTGTTTACCATCCTCCCATTCTACAAAAGGAGACAGTGTTAGAGGCTTAGAGCTGCGCTACAATGGAACCTCTGTCCTTTCAGGTAGTGAGACGGCCAGCAAGCGAGAAACACAGAGCAAGAGAGGGTGTGTGTGTGTGTGTGTGTAGATGGAGAGGTAGAAGGAGAAAAGGAGGAGAGCAGAGGGAAGGTCTGAGGAGGGGGAGGTCAGAGGAAAAGGAGCAGACCATTTGGGCTGAGGTGGGAGAGTTTCAAAGTGCGGGGCGAAAGGAAGAACCCAGCTGGGAGAGTGTGTGTGAAGGTCTGTGTGTTGTCATTAATGTGAGAGAATGAGCTCGCAGTATTGTCTGTGTGTGTGTGTGTGAGTGTGTGTGTGTGTCTGGTTTACAGGGGCAGGCCAAGTCAGTGACAGTGAGACAAATGTTGTGACTCCTTTATGGATTGCTTAACAAATGCAGCACAAATAGCGTCCTGGCACAACAATGGAAAAACACTGTCCCTGGCTCAATAAACATTATGCAGCGTCTCCCCCTTCGGAAAACACCAGGGGAGCGGGGCCGACGTCCACCGGATGCACTTTTCCTCTAGCTGTCTGTCTCCCACCCCTGGGCTCTCCTGCATCTAAGATTTTCCCACGAGTTAAACTAATCATGAGACACCGGCTCTGATCAGATTGATGGATGGACAGATAAACGCAAAGAGTTAAACTTTTCCTCTTTCTTTCCTTCATCCTTTCCTCCTTACTAAAATGTCAGTTGTGATCACGTAGTCTGGTGACTCAGTGTAAAGACATAAGTAAGGTTAAAAGACGGAGAAGGGGAGCTGAAAACATGACGAGGAAAGTATGTCGAGCGATTCCTCGCTGGTGACTAAAGCTCTGGGTGGATGAATGGACAAGAGTGGAGGACAGACAGGAGGGAGGGAAGGAGGGAGGGAGGTGGTCCCAGAGGCCACATGAGTTAGTCTACATCTTTTGCGCCTGCCTACTTCGCTCATGCAACACAGACTCATACACACGACTCATGAGCTGTATGTGTGTGTGTGAGTGTGTGTGTGCAATCAGCAGCAGTGACATTAGGTTGTGTGTTATTGCCTTTTGTGGTTAAGCTGGACAGGAAACACGGTTTGGGCTGTCGGCCGCCGATTTAGGGCACCTCACAGAGGATGCTTTGTGTGTGTGTCTGCGCCTTTGTGAGTGTGTGTGTGTGTGTGAGGGTGTGACTGTGTGTGAGCATATATACAAGCAGGAGCTGTGTTCACATTTTGTCCCTGCTGCTGCTGCTGCTGCACACTGGACACAGGATTTTTTTTTTCTTCTGCTCAAAGAAGCCTAAAAGTTTAACTTCACTTTTCTCTCAAATTTTCTGTGTCAAAAATAACTTTTTTGGCAAAGTTTTTGACGCATGAAACAAAATCAAATGCTCATAAAGCGTCACATAAATGATGAAAGTTATCACTTCCTCTGTCCTCCTGGTCCTCTCCCTTTCGCTAATCTCGATCCCACCATCTCAGCCTTCCCTCTCAGTTGCTGCCCCAGTCTTCCCACTGTTCAAAAGGACAGCCTATAAATAGATATTAGGCAATATCCTTAAGAGTCTGCACTGAGAAGAAAGGAGAGAAGGAGGGAGGGCGGAGGGGAGGGATGGAGCGACATTCTTACAAACAGCTGATTGTGTAAAGAGGGAACAGTAAGTAAAACAACACCAGGCAGGGAGGCTGGGAGAGATAGGAGCAGGAGGACAGATGATGTTAAAATAAGTTCAAGAGTGTGTGTCAGAGAGATAGAGAGGGAAAGAAGAAGAAGAAATCATTTTGAAAGCTGAGACAAGGAAAAGGAAATGCAGCGGGAGAGCAAAAGAGGGGAAAAAAAGCCAGGCAGTAAAGCCAGTGATAGCGCGACACAGGGGGAAACATTTGTTTAAATTCCCGCCTGAGGTGTCATACGGATGTAAATGTTGCGGTCGGCTCCTCGGAGGCAAAACGCCCTGGGCACCTTATCTAAAAGGCACATTCCGCTCAACTATTTTGATATGCCCCTTCCATTCCCTCAGAGAACAATTTCAAAGATAGCTCGCATTTCCACGCAAATAGACCTGCACCTGAGTGACAGGCAGACACTTCTCAGCAGTCACAAGGTGGCAGGAAAAAAAAACACAACAACAACAACACAAATGTCACATTGACTCTTGACAGCACTTTGGAATTAGCCGCCGTGCTTATTTTAACTGTTCCTCTGGATCCGACTGAGCGTGCAGCTTGTTTGTGTAGTGGTTGATATAATGGCTTGTAATTTAAAGAAGAGCTGAGCGTATGGCAGTGCACACACACACACACACTGATACACACATGCATGGTTACACAGAAGCGCACGCATACACTTTACTGTGGAATTCTCCAGAGGAGGCTCCCACGCTCCCTGAAAGCTTGTTCCGAGTAGAGGAGTTAACAAGAGCAGTTAGCACCACGGTAATGTTAGCAGCCAGACACTGAGCATGAGAGTCAGGCATGTGTGTATGTGTGTGTGTGTGATAGCCTGTGACATTTCTGCAAAGGCTTCTTTATCTTTCCCTCTCCTCAATGAAGCTGCAACATATCCTTGTCCCCATTTCACTTAATTCACTTGATTTCTGTGTGTGTGTTTTTTTCCACTTGCGTGTTTTTAAGCCTGCTGCCTGTATTTAAACACGCTTGCGTGCGGGTAAACTTGCTCTGGCTGGCGTGCCAACACAAAATGGACAAGTTGATTACAGTAAGTGAAGGCCAGGAGACAGTTAACCACCGCTGATGGCGATTATTCGGCCCCGTTAATGGACGCACGTCGCTGTCCGATTAGTGACTTAGCAGCAGTGGACATATGTGATATGAGAGGGACTTAGCTGAGGAGCCGCTAATCATCAAACAGCCAAGGGGAAGTGGCGCTCTAATCTCAGCTTAGCGCTCTCACCGTGTGCACAATTGTGTGTGTGTGTGTACATGTGTGTGTGTTTGTGAAGGAAATGAGAGTTTAAGGGTAGGAGAGACGAGCAGTAGATGGAAGCGTACAAAAAATCACTGCAATATTGTTGCACTTGTGTTATGTCATTTGAAACAGTGTTCTTCTTTGTGGAAAAGCCTAGAAGCACGTGTGTGTATTGAGTGTGTTAATAGCTGTGTTTTTGGTGTGAGGTGTTTGATTTTGGTATTGTCGGAAGGAGCAAAATTATGCAAATATTCTCTAATTATGACCTGGACGGCGCTGCCAATTTGTCGACTTAATAAAACCTCATCTTTTTTTTTTTTAATCCTCTCATCGCTCTGCGCTTTCAAGCGGCTTCCTCCAGGTCTCCTTCAGGTCTCCGTCGGCGTGACAGCCCTGCCAAACTTTAAATGAAGTAGCCGGCGCAACCTGCACACCCGCCGTGCCCAATTGTATAGTAATTCAACTTCAAAGAGGGACAAGGGAGGGGAGAAGGGGGATTTTATAACCAGAGAGGAGCTGCGAACGGCTTCCCCATTCATAGACAACCTCCTCTGAGGAAGTCGTGGCAGAGTTAGGGGAGGGGGTGGAGAGTTGGGGAAACAGGAGAGGAGCAAAAACAGCTTAAACATGAAGAAATGTTTGTCCTTTACGAGATGCTCCCTCTGACTTTTTGGTGTCGTCTCTGTTAATGTGTAACCGCTCTTGTCTGCCCGTCTAAATCTGTACACCTTGCTACTGTGGTGACATGATGGTCCATAAAGTTCCAGCAACAAACTTCACCAGAAAAATACGCACATGCCTCCAAGATGTTTCCATAGCTGAGCTGGAGTTCAACACGGTGATGTGAGAGGATTCAAAGCTGACCCCAGGTCTGTGTGGAGGGTTAAAGCTGGGCAGAGGTGTGCACAGAACACAAGGGGAGGGGTGTGTGTGTGTGTGAAACAAAAGGCCTCAGTGTGGGAGAGTGAAAGGAGGTAAAGTAAACAGGCAGTAATGAAGACAGACCTGCAGTGTTAGGGCCTCTGTTTTATGTATGCACACATATGTGAGTCTCTGCCTGTGTGTGTGTGTGTGTGCCGCGTGGCTCAAAGCCCTGTAGTTTGTACAGCTGGGCATGCCTATCCCATTCAGTGTTATGTGGAATAATTTACACACACACACACACACGCGCGCAGTTCTCTTCTCAGTCATCCTGTCATAAACTTTATCACGAGCAATTTTGATATCACTTGGATTTCCTGATAGCAGCATGAACTTTTGTCTCTCAGTCTTTTGTCATCCAAACAAATACAAAGTCTTGACTGGTCATATAAGGCCCCAGTTTCTGCTTACACAGCCTGCAAAGATAGAATGTCCAAAGAGAGAGATAAACAAATCAGCTGGAGATACTCTTTCTGTACGTGTGTGTTTGTGCATTTGTCTTCTGTACACATTGTCCTGCATGAAAACACTCACTCCAACATGCTCAGCAGAATTGTTGCAGATAAAAGGAGCGACAGCTGTCTTGAGTGTAAACTTTTATCGGTGAAAGCTTCTGAAAGAGGTGAAAGAGGATTTTTTTTAACAGGTTAAAATAAAAACAGTAGTTTTTTAAGGAATTACCACAGAGAGGTTTATTTGATTTTACTCTAACCTTCACCTTGATGTAACAGCACCGTGGTGTTCCCCTCAACCCCTGAGCGGCTCTCAATACTGTTTGCCTTCCCTCCGTCATAAGGTAAATAAGCAATGAATTAACAGCGGGTCTGTTCCTCGGAACAATGCCAGATGTACAGTCCAGAGGAAATCCAATAGAGTCAGGAGTTTAATCAGTTTACTGGAGACAAGCAGACATAGAGAGGAAGAATTTAGGGGAGAGGAGGACTAGAGAGGCAGAGGCAGAAGAATGGATGGAGGATGAAGATGTGATGATGGAGCTAAAGGCTGTGTGAGAAATAAAAGAGCTTTAGAGTGTGACGCCTGTTGCTTTTTCCTCACCCTTCACCATCACACACATCCCTCTCTACTAGTTCCCACAGTCCCTCTATCCCTTCATCCACGCCTCCATCCCTGCCATGTGTTGCCTCTGTGCAACTGAACGGTTGCAGCCTATTACCCGGGTCATAGCCACACTGGCTTCAAGGCTGACAAGTGCATCTGAAAGCACTCAGGCAATGCTGAGAACCACATTAAATTCTATTATTGCTTCATAGTCACTGCATCCCTATTCAGCTGAAGTACAGGGATATGATGAGAGTCTGTGCATGCTCTGTCAGGGAGGGCTCTGATCCTCCTGGGATCAGGTAGGAGAGGCAATGGAGGGGATGTGAACAGAGGGTTAGCTGGTCATTAATCCTGACACCCAGGTGTCACACTGAGTTATTGGACTTGATTTTAGTTCATCAGAGCTGGATGTTGATCTGTGGCTGTATAAAGAGACTGAAATGGGGTTTGTTGTTAGAAAACTCTACTTAAAGAAAAGGAGCCTGTCTTGTGAATTTTTGACATAAATGCCCCCAAAGACAGCCATCAATCTTAGAGAACTTTTTTTTAATCTTTATTTTTTGTATTTTTTTTTCCTGATTAGTGTCTTATCATTGTCTTTGGTCCAAAACCTATGACAAATTCACACCTACACTGCAAAAAATGGAAGTCTTATCAAGTGTTTTTGTCTTATTTTAAGTAAAAATTGTCTTGTTATACCTGATATAAGCCACATTAAACTGGTCAGTCCAGAAAAAAATGTCTTGTTTCCAGTTGTTTAAAGACAACATGAGATCTGAATTGCTTAAAACTAGAATGTCTTAATAAAAGTAAATGCAGTTTTTTTTTTTTTTAACTTATTACAAGCAACTCAGACCTCATTTTTGTCTTTAAAAAACTTTAAAAAAAAAGATGTTTTTCCAGACTTATCAGGTGAATGTGGCTCATATTAAGTCTAAAAAGACATCTTCTACAAAAAATTAGACTAAAAAACTTGATAAGATTTTTTTTTTTCAGTCTTGGAGCAATTTAAATCCACCAATCAACACATGATGATAGACAAACTTCTTTGTCTTCTCTGCCTACTTCTTTAACTGGTCTCTGTCTCCTTATATTTCTCTTCTGGGTTTGACTGTGCTCTTTGTCCCCCTTTGTTGAGGTCTTTTAGAGTCTTTTCCTGTCTCTCCCTGATCAGAACTCCTCTCTGTCTCAAGAAGTCACTGTTCAAGGATGTCACTTGTTTCTTCAAGGGTGTCTCCTTCAGCCCTCAGCCTCCTGATTTCTTCCTGATGCTAAAACCGTCTTTCAGCATCAGAACTTTTTTTGATTTCATGTTCCTGCTGAGAGAAATTTAAGATCTGCTTTTTTTCCTCTCTGAGCATGGTTTCATACCTCTGGAACAGTCTTTGGCTTGAACTTTTGAGAGTGTTGACTTTATCCCTGCTTTCTTATCCTAACCACACATGATGATGTCATCCCATCATCCATGCCTCCATCCCTTCATCCACGCCTCCATCCCTGCCATGTGTTGCCTCTGTGCAAGTGAACGTTTGCAGCCTATTACCCGGGGTCATAGCCACACTGGCTTCAAGGCTGGCAAGTGCATCTGAAAGCACTCAGGCAATGCTGAGAACCACATTAAATTCTATTATTGCTCCATAGTCACTGCATCCCTATTCAGCTGAAGTACAGGGAGGCAAATTTACCTTGTGAGAGACAGAGTTCACCTAATAGATGTAGCTTTATATCCTTTCCCTCTTTTCAAGGGAACAAAGCCACGGTAACGAATGCAAACAGCGGGGCCCTCATGTTGCCAGCTATTTTCCTCCTGTTCTCCTATTGTCCAGAGGTTTTCATAAACACATATTATTGCCACGGCGCATACTGCTCTCACTCTCGATCTCTCTTTTTTCACCCTTTCCCACTCTGAATCTCTCAGTGAAAGCCTATTGTCAGGACATGGTCATTTCCTCCACAATGCCGGTGCAAGCAGGCTCCATTTGCAGTAATGGCCCCGTCTTTTGGAAATGTGAATGTTGAATGGCCCCCGTGGTAAACATACTGTAAGTCCTGAGAGTGTGTTTGAAGGTCTGCCAAGGAGCTTGGGTGCTCGCAAACCCACTGAAGGGATATTGTGTGGCACTGAGACTGAATGTGTGGTAAAAAAATCTAATCCAGAGAATAAGGAAGAAAGAAAATGGGCGCAGGTTGATGAGGTAAATAGGATTTTGTAAGTACCTGCTGCTACTTTTTGACAGTAACTGCACGATGAAGTAGGGTAAATTTACACGAAGGATCAGACTTTCCTGGAGTCGACAGAAACTAGTTTTAGCTTCAGGGACCTCCTCACTGTTGCCACCTTTACATAACTCCAGTCAACTTATTATATCATCCTTTGAATATTACTCACTCTTCCTCCTGTTGTTCCTTCTCTCTTGTCTTTCTACCTCCCTTTTTTTTCCAGGATGTCTTCCAAGCGACCAGCCTCTCCATATGGGGGGACAGATGGAGAGGTAACCATGGCAACCAGCAGACAGCGAGTGGAGGATGAAGAGAGTGAGGGACTGGGTGGTGTCATCCACCTCCCTCTGGCCTCCTACTGTGGCAAGGTGTCCCCTCGCTCGCCCCCCAACCGCAACTTGGACAGCCCCCCAAACATGGTAAGGACAGCTTCTGGTTATTGTTCACCGTTTCTCAAGTACCAATCACTCACCTGTGGGTCCATCGGCCTTCATCTCTGACCCTGGGGTGAGGAGCCTCTGTGTGGCTGAGGCATCACTTCACTATAGTCTTGTTTAGAGAAGTAAAAAGTGAAGTCTTACTCGTTTCCATAAAATAAGAAATAAGATAAAAAGCTAAAAATTAAAGTAAAAAAAGATTTCCCCAAGAAGATGTCTGGACCTGCTGTTTCTGATATTATGTGTGTATCAAAAGATGTGCCCTTGTCTTAAAATCATTCTGTTTGAAGCAGCTTAAAGAAAAGAAACTTGTCTAAAGTTTCGTGTTTGAGTGAGATGTGTGAGCTGTTGGAGTCTGCTCGTGTACTCCAGAGGCTCAAGGTTGAAAGTCACCTCCAGGGCAGGGACCCCGGATCAGATTATGCTCCTAATAATCCTGACCTTTAGCTTTACACAGGCTAAGGCAAACGTAGCTCTTTATCCTGAAACCCCTTAAGAAAAAAGAACATACATACATCGCATTAGCTTTACTGCTTTGGAAAACCACTGGAATATGTTTTTTGGTTTAAATTTGCAGTTCCAGAAATGGACTTATTGACATATCATCTCCTAAGTTTAATGGAAATAGACAATTTAGGTGATAAAAGAAGTCATCAATTACTAAAAATGTGTTCCTTTCACGACTTTCCAGATGAAGAGCATGTTTGTGTATTCATAAATCAGAAAGGATGCTTTTACAGTCCAGATCTCAAACTCCTCTTTGACTTTGGTATGTTGTTTACTTCTCTAATGGTGACTAAGAGTCACCTTTAAACCTGACATAAAAACCGCACAAACAGTAAGAATGCTGATGCAAAATATATGAATATTTCTTTAGTTGTTGACAAAGAAGCTGAAATGGGTGAGATCTCTAAAGAGGCTGATGTTGACTTCCTCGATGAGTGAAAAGCAGTTTGGTGCTAGAAGCCATTTTTTCCACTTTTGAAAAAAAAAAAAAAAATGAAGGTTCAAGGCTACTGTTTGGGTGCACACGTGTTTTTGCTTTTATGTGCGCGCCACCAGCCGTTGCCTTGAGCCCATTTGATGCACAGTTGCGTGACTGCAAAATGTTAGCCGTTGCAGTGAGTCATTTTCTTCAGGAGGAAGTGTGACATTGTGTGGTGGTGCTGTATGTATGGCTCTTTATGTGTAAGTGCCTTTAGCCTTCTGTGTTTGTGTGAGTGAGTGTGTGTGTGTTACAGACGCATCTTCTGTGACTCACATTCAATATTAGTCTTGGCTTGAGAGTACTCGGACTTGAAGTATATTTCCGTCAGTTGACACGTGTGTGTGTTTGAGTACACAGCTGTGTGTTTGCATGTGTGTGTGTGTGTGTGTGAGCATTGTTGAGAAGAATTTGTTTTCCTACTTTTGCCTCATTCCATATACATACATGTGGTGTGATTTGCATTGCATGTTCAGTACACACATGTGATGTACATGTTAGCATAGCATAATGGAAGTCTGTGATATTTATTGTTTCACATTTTAAAATTTGGAAACAAAGTGGCAACTTCTTATGTTTGTTTGTACCAACACTTTTTACAGTGTGTTTCACTTTGAGTGGGTGTGCCAGGCGAGGCACTGTCTCACCATCTCCTGGGCCCTCACCTTGATACACACCTTGTCTCAGTGGAGCTCTGATAACGATCGCCGACCTTTCCCCCATACTGACAATAAATGCTTGCATGCAGTAAAACAATGAAACAGTGCTTAGGAGCTGTAATGGAAAGCTAATTCTGTAATTAGCCCGCTGATTAGACTGCAGGCCCCTCCTGCCGTGGACTCATGTGTGGCAGGTGCCGACTGTAAACCAAAGTCCTTTCCTGTGTGGGAACACAGGGAGCACACGCCCACACACACAGGGTTATATTAAAAAGAATAAAGAAAAGAAAAAAATAAATGCAGATTTAAAAATGTATTCGATGTGAGAGGGGTTGATGTATTGGAAGTTTAAACAGAGGAGGGGTGATGGGGGGCTCTCACGCTGCTGATAAGGCTTATTAAGTGGCGAGCCAGGGTGTTTGGAAGGAGGGCTTTCCTGCTGCATGCTCAGCATGTCGTAAGATATAAGTTTTTTCTCTTTGGGGATGTGTGTTGAGGGGTTTACAGCATCAATCTCTTGGCCGCTGACTGTCAGTGAAGAGTTGATGAGGAGAATTAGAGCCAGAAGTGGAGAGAGGGAAAAGGAGATTTACAGCGTGGTGTGAGTGTTATGGAGTGTTACAGAGTGGGGTGGGGGTCCGTCCCTCTCGGGGCACAAATTGTCGTAAAGTGATGGGGGGAAGTAAAAGGCTCATCGGCGACCGGTTGACTTGGAAGTGAGGCAGCGGGGGGAGAGTTAGTGGAGGGGGGGGGGGGGGGGGGGGGGGATTACAGCTTTATCTTGTCATTGTAAATTAACACGGCAGCGGAGAAGCGCCCGGCTGCACACTGACCTCTTCATCCAGCCTCGCCTCGCCTGCCTGCTCAGCTTTGGTCCTGGCCACTTTACCTGCCCGCTGCAGCTGTATTCACACACACACACACACACACACACAGAAAAAAAAAATCACTCTCACATCTTTTAAAAAGCTGAAAGGCGTCACATTATTCACCTTTTATAAATTTAGTTTTTCCTGCACCCAGAGCCAAACCCTGCTTCTATTAAGGAGTGGAGCTGTTCATAATAGCCTGCAAATGAAAGTAGTTTAGCTGAAAGGAGTTTTTTTGTGTGTGAAGTTGTGACTGTAATGCTGGGCTCTGATTGGCTGAGTGCAGTTAACCTCAGATACACAAGGGGAAGGATTTTAGCTGCAATTCAGTCAGGTCAACCAATCAACAGAGGATCCTGACATGATGCACGGAAACCCACAAAATTAAGTCCTAAACTATGTTTTCCAAGAACGCAACCGCGCTGGATGTTTTTAAGTCGGCAGTGCCACCACTGATTTTTAATACCTCTCTTTCTTGCTGTTTTTCTTTTAGGCCTTTTATGTTTCTGCAAATCCTTGCAGGAAAAGAAAAAAAAATGTTTTCACATCAGGCAGAGGCAAGCATCTTCTCATAAATGTGTTAATGGACAAACACTAATTATTTCATTAACAGGCGAGATGCACACAAACACGATAGAAAACTATAAAGATATTTCATCAGGCATTATTTCTTATTCATTTTTCTCCGTGAGCCCTCTCTTTCCCTCTTTTTGTGTAATTTGAATGTGTGATTATGTTCGTGTGTGTGTGCGCACGCCTGTGTGTCTGTGTGTGTGTGTGTGTTCATGTGAATTTGACAGATTTAACACAGTCATTGAGCAGTCTTGAGACACACTGGTCACACTTAATTTCTCATGCCAGTGATGCACTAATGAATCAACACACGCTTGCCTGTCAACAGCTAAGGGTCGTGGTAAAATATACTGGCATTCATTTTAGCCAAACTGCTATTTAAAATACAGAAAATACAGCTGCGTGTGTTCAGATAAGGACAGGGCAAGTGTGTAATTCTTAGACAATAAGTTTAAATATACAATTTAAATAAGGACGTAAACATTTGTTGACAAATTCAATAGCAGAGTTTTTGTTTTCCTTTAAATGACCCTTGATTTAATGCACCAAATATAAGTGGTTGTTTTTATATTTATTCATTTATTCAGGGTGTCCATGGAAAGGCTCAACTGTTTTCATTGGTTCAGAGGATAGAAGTAATGTGTGTGTTTGTCTGTTTTCTTGCTTGTCCCAGCCCGAGGGACCTCGAAGTCAAAACTGACAGAGTCTGTGTTTAGCCATGGCATGTAAAAGGATTTGCAGCGTATGTGTGTGTGTGTGTGTTTGGCAGTGTGTCGGAGGTGTGTTAAGTCTATGTCGTGGAGATTGGCAGCTCTGGCGGAGAGCTAAGTCTTCCCCCCCTGCAGGAGTGATCAGTGACATTCTCCCTTGGTGTGTGTGTGTGTGTGTGTGTGTTTGTGTGCGCATGTATTTTAGTTGAGCAGCTGTTTCCAGTTCTTCCCACTGCCACATTGTCCATGCCTTGATCCTAGACGACGCGCCAAGCATCAAACACGCTTTTTCACACATACACCTTGCACAGCCCGAGACATGTCAGCGAGAGAAAAAGAGAGATGGAGAGAGTTTCTTCTGTCGGGCAACAGAGAAGGAGGAAGGGAAGAAGACGAAGAAATCAAAAAAAGAACATGAACAGCAGCATCTGTGCTGGCTGTAGGGAAAAAAATAGCATTTTCTGGCAAGAGTTACGTGTTTTCAAACCAACCTCCCCTCACAGATGAGCTTAAGAAGACAAAAGTTGTTTAATTCGGTTCCATTGCAGAGGCAGTAAAAGGATAAAGAGAGTAAGGCGCAATTTTTACTTTGTTCCAGTCATTTTGGAAGAGAATTGACATCTGCAAACTAAAGGCAGAACCGCCCACACTGCCAGCCTGCCACATCCAGTGCATATAAATACATATATGCAGGCACTTGCACATTAGCACACACACACCTACAGGCTATGTGCACTCGCAGTGTCACACATATACGCATGGATCTGGCAAAAAAAATAAAAAATAAAAAAAAACTCACACATGCACTCAGAGAAGAGCATGAACATTTACAGTATCCAAAAATTCTGTTTGTACTTTTGAATAAATGCATGTTGATGAGAAAAGTTTTGCAACCCCGTGTTATGGCATGTCGCCTCAGAAGCTGAGTGACACCCGTTTACAATGGAGATCCGTCTCATGTCTTGTCTGTTTGATCTCTCTTGTCTCGGACTTGCAAATACAGAGTAAAAATGTCAGCAGGGCACATGGATTATGTGCTGCGAGGTTGATGAGAGGGAGAAGGGAAAAAAAATCATAAGCCATTTAAGTTGCCTCTGGCATAAGGCTGCCTGTCTGACTTCACACATAAATAATGTCATGGGCCCTAATTTACCAGGTCTTTGAAGAAGCCACGGCTCCCTGCTAATTCCCTTTGATTGGGAAATGACCTTCATTGTTGGACGCAGCGAGATGACATCTCCCTGGCAGATTTTCGAAAGAGCGAGGAGATCCGACAACCCCTCACCCCGGAGTTTCACCACCCCCCTGCTCTCCCTCCGTCTCCTATTCTTGTTCTGTTTGTTTTGTTTGCGCGACATCTTTCTCGAAAGAAAGAGTGCGGCTGTTTTAAGTAGGCGCTGGATTAGATAAATGGGATGTGACAGGTGTGACCGCTGCCTTCGAGATGCCTGCCTTCCTCTCTCTGCTTTCCTCAGTGTATCTCTCCGTCAACTCTCCCTCCTTCTCTTATTTCCTCTAATAACATCTCCTTTCTTTCTTTCCTTCTTTCCCTCCTTCTCTCGTTTGCCTTTCCCTCCTTTTCTTTCATTCTCTGACTTCTACCCACTTACTCCTTCTCTCCTTCCCTCTGTCTCACTACATTTGCATGTTGTGCCAGCACTGATGCAACTCGTAATCACAAAGCCGCTCATTTGAAGCCTGAATTTCCCTAATCTGAAGAACGAGGAGGGGGGAGAAAGAAGTAGAAAGTAGAAGTAATGCAACAAAGAAAAGCAGGAGCGGGTCAAGCCTTCACTTGGTCAGGTGGTGAGGAGAGAAGAGTAAAGTCTTTCAGCGCTTGAAATCACAAGATGCTTTCCCAGCGCAGCGGCACAGCCCTCAGCCAGTGTGTTAACAGTGACTGATTGAAGCCTCATCACGCTGTCTTCCAAATAGAAGCTCTTACAACCATATCATAGCTGTCACACTCTGTCCCTCTGTTACAATACATGTGCAAGAGCGCTGAGGAGAGAATTAGTGAATTATTGAGCGTGCTGACTTATTCAGAGTGTGGAGCAGACAGAGGCGAACAGAGAGAGTCGCTGAAGTGTAGAAAACACCAAGTGATAATGGTCTGCCGTACGTCTCATACGCTGTTTGGCTACAGACAATAAAAGCATTGTCAATATTGAAAGTGTCTGCCTTGCTTTATTCTCCAGTTCAAGACAAATTTACTTTATCCTGAGGAGTTTCTCTCATTGGTTTTATTTTGAAAGTTATTGCCACATGTGATGAAAAGGGATAAAGTTTAGAGTCATCTCGGGTCTTGAAGTGAATTCCTCTTCCACCAGTAAGTTGATTATTACAAAACGAACTCCACCTGAACAAGAAAAGCACTTAGAGAGTCCTTCTTTAATGTTATACTCCCTTTCAGCAGACTGTCTGCTACAATTTGGTGTTAGTTGTAGGTTTGTACGATAATTTGTTTCCTGACAGTGTTGAAAATTATGATGACCCAGTACATATTTCATATTCTGGATCTTAGTGTCCAGAATATGAGGATCTGGATCGTACTTTTACATCCGTCAGAAATTATGGTGACCTTGTGTTTTATTGTTTAGCAAAGCAATCCGACCATTTATTGTGGAGTTATACAAACATATAGTGAAAACGGCCCTATCTCACAATGATAAAGAATCCTTTAAAAAAGTCCTGGATACATATGGTGATCTGGATCATCTCCGAAATTCAAGCACTTCTTCCTTATCCCATTTTGAACATTTCCTAAAAATTTCATCAAGATCCGTTTGTTACTTTTTGAGTTATGTTGTTCACAGACAAACAAACAAACAAACTCCTGAAAACATAACCTCCTTGTCAGAGGTAATAAATGTGACAGCTGAGATGAACCGCTGCCTCTAACTGTCACCATCCCTCTCCTACCCATGCTCGCCTGCTACCCGGCGAACAGAGAACCTGCGTATGTGTGCCATCGCCCCAGGTGGCATGCTCCATATTGTAGTGAGATTAGCCAAAGATTAACCCTGTGGACCATTGACCCTCCTGTCTACAAAGAGCTGAGCTGGCCGGCTTATTGACTGACTGACTCACTTGTTTGTGTAATTAAAGAGCATAACACACACCTTAACACACCTATCCCTGTGTGTGTGTGTGTGAGAGAGAGAGGGCACTGTATGAATCAGTGTATCCATCACTGACTGTAAACCATGCATACAAACCCTTCATTTACATGTTCATGCCAGTGTGATAATGAGATATTGTTTGTTCTAGTTTGTAGCTGAGGACATCCTCCTTCTCAGTGTCACTGTTAATTGGCTTTACCTGGCGTTAAGTCGATCATGGTGGCAAGCCAAACAAACACAGGTTTTATTGGGTCAAAGATTAAGATGCTGGAAGTTACGTACCGATCAGCTGCTTTCGAGTGCTTTAAAACAGTCCCTTAATGTCATAACTGAACAATGGAGTTGAGGAAGAAAGTAAAAAAAGAACAACTTTTTTTTTTTTTTGGAGAAGCAACATCAGCATGTTCAGTTCACGTGTTTTTAATGAAAGTTTTTTTTTTGTTGTGTATGGATCAATTTTATCCCCAAATTTTGTTCTTTATTTAGTATTCTTATCAGTTTCTATGGTAACCAGCATTGTTTACGTGTCATTTTTGGTCAACTAATTCAATATTTCTTGTCAGATTTTCTTCCAAATCAAGAACTAGTGGTCAAAGGGTCTCTAGGGGCCACTGCTGAACGCTACATGACGTCTGTTTTTCTTCAATTCTGCATCCCGACAGTTTTATGCACCAAGATTTGCGATTTGTTCAGAATTATTGAAGAGATCAGGCTGAAACTTTAAGGGTGTTTTTTTTCACAGTAACAGAGCTGTGTGGTGGACTTAGGAGAGTTTGTTTGAAGCTATTTTCACCATTTTTGGGGTAAATATTTTGCACCAAGGTAAAAAATACAAGTATGTGCAGTCATAAGCTTAGACTGGCAGGGTTGATCAGTTCTGGGTATTATTTTTCTTCAATCAAAATTTGAAAGATGTACCATTTCTCTATCTTCAGATGTCTACTTTGGCATAAGCCTAGCTTTGAAATAAGTGTGGTCAGTATTTTAAGTGTGGTTCCTCAGGATTTTAAGCTATTGAACCAAAGTTCCAAATTTGAAAACTTCAGAGAGTACCGAAAAATACACTTTGAACAGTAAAGGACTTTTTGAGTGTTGACCAGTTTTTGTCTATCGAGCCATCTGTAGTGAAAACCAGTGGAAAATGTTTTCAAAACCCTGCAAGTAAAAACTAGATCTGTTTTCAAGGAGTTGACTTTTCAAAACAAGGAGTTCAGAAATCATTTCTAAATTTGTTCTTCTCCCCAAACGTATGAGAGGATTATGATTTCCAAAGTCACTTAACTTCACATGGAAAAGACAGCGTAAACTTTAGTCACAAGACAGCAGGATAATTATTCATCATGACAGCTTGGCAAAAGGCTCAGTGCTTTACTGTGAGCTGTATGTTTTATTTTTGTCGCTGTCATGCAGATTGTTGTTTTGTCAGTCCTTTTAAGAATTTATGGAAATGATTTGACACCGCTCCAGAGCTTTGTTTTTTGAAACGGGATCTACTTTTTGTGATTTTCCCGTTTGACGGAGTTGCATCCTCAGCATTAATTGTGGGGAATCTTTGGACAAAAGTAGCGCAGTGCTGAAACTTGGGATTTAGTACAGTAGCGTTGGACGCCCCTCAAAGCCGAGCTGTTGAAGGCTTTGTAATGAAGAGTTAGCGTGACTCTAAGAGTGTGCAGAGTCTTTTGCTGTCTTTTCATGTGCTCGTTCTGTCAAGTACCTCCAAGTCAGTCAAATGCAGATTCCAGAGGATGTAAGCAAGGAAAAAAAAGGAAGTATGCCCCAACTTGAGATAACTGGCCAGGGATGACAGTTGGTTGTATCGAGCTACGAGAAGGGGAGATTGAGGGAATAAAGAAAGTATGAGAAGGAGAGAAGGATGGAGATAATGAGTGGGTCTGTGCCAGCTCCTCCCTGCCTCATCCTCCTTTTTCCTCCTACAGTTTCTTTATTCATGTGTGTTTCATTTAAGGTAATTTCTGAATCTAATTAAGAATCCCTTCCTCTCCATCTCCTCCAGGAGCAGGACTGCACTAAGGGGAGCTCTCTGAGCCCGTACCCCCAGCACAACGCTACCTCACCTGGCAAAGAGGATGGTGGAGGAGGAGGGCGGCCCTGCAGCGACGGGGGCTCAGCCACGGGTACTCTCGGGACCCCTGAGAGACGCAAGGGCAGCCTGGCAGACGTGGTGGACACACTGAAACAACGCAAGATGGAGGAGCTGATCAAGAATGAGCCAGAAGGTCAGTGATGAAAGGGGATGCTTGTCCGGCCAGATGTGTGATCTGTAGCTCCCCTCCAACTCTCTGGCTCTGCGCCTCTCTTTCATCACACTCTGTTGTCCTTTCTTTCTTCTTCTTCTTTCGTTCTGTGTTGTTACCGCTTCAGCTCCATCACTCCCTCCCTGCCTCCCTCTGTTATGAACCCATACACATTCAGATGAGAGGCGAGCCTTTGTTTTTCCAGAACACAGACAGACAGCATCAGCTGTTTGGGCCTATTGTCCACAATTATTTGCATATTTATCACAACCTGACAAATAAGATGTGTGTGTGTGCATGCACGTGTTTGTGTGCGCTGCTTTCTTGAGTGTGTGAAAAGCCAACAAATGTACTTGGATGTCTTAACAGCTCTCAACAAATGTTCAAAGAAGCAACACTCGATTAGGATTTAAATAATCAGTCAGTGTTTAATGCGCCGATCACCCTTCTCATACCTTTTCTACCTTTTCTTTAATTCTCTTTCAGCCCTCAGATAAAGATTTCATACACTGTCGAGAAGTCAGGACCATGTTTTTGCCCAGGGCTACACTTAGCTTGCTTAGCCTCCACATTTTAATACTCAAGTGTAGCCTTGGGGAAACAGTTGGAGTCAAGAGATAAAATTAACCCATGGCCAACTCCAATTTCCACTGAGCAGATAAATGGGGGCTTAAGTCACTATGAAATACATGTGATAGTGATAATGTGATAAAGAGATTACCAACAGGTGTCCCCAGCTCACAGCAGAGTATAAATAACATTAATTGACAGAGATATCTTTTGTGTGCTCTGCAGAGAGGTCAGTGTCAGAGCAGTTACACAGAAAATGCACGAAGCCAGCAGTGGCTCGTTGCCTTGCTGAAGGGCGCCTCAGCAAAGAAGATAAAGGCATTAACAGGTCTGAAACGCTGGAGATGGTCCAAACAGAACCATGAGCTGTTGCTAGGGAAGCTGTGTTACTCTTACATGACACGTGATTAACGCTTAGTCTAAGGACACTGAGATCCACTTGATATGAGGCATTCAGACTAGGGGAGGACAATATAGCCTCAAAATTATATCATGATATTTTAAGGAAATTTGCAATAACAATTTTTATGAAGCTATGGAGGAAAAAAAAACTTATCATTAATAGTTGCTGCTTCTAAATAACAGCATTTTTATTGCACACACAGTATGTAAGCCACTTTTCCAATCATTTACTACTACTACACAAGCTTGAAATGTAAACATAGTAAGTAGATCCAGAGGAAATCTGATGTTTCGGAGAAAGAAAAGTTTATTATACAGGCGAAAAACTTCATAATTCTACATGACACAACACATTCTTTCTATAAGAACACCGACAGAAAAGAGAAGGTGTGGATTGGAGGTGCTGAAGTTCTAGGAGGGCCAGATTAGCTTAACATCCTAATTAATTACCACGAAAGTACGTGGGTAGGATTCCTGCAGGAACATGTGGTCCTCCTGCGATCTTGTGATCTCGGGTATCCAGCTGCTATGGGCCTTGCCCTGTGCTGTGCTTCACGGCGCTTCAGAAACATAGAACTGTGCTGCATGGCGCTCACGCTTTATGTGAGAATTGGGGGTAATGCCGGCATAGGGTTTGGACGTTTAGCTCAACCACATGTCCATCAAAGAGGCAAAAACTCAACCGTTGATAACGTAGTTTTTACGTCCTCTTCACATGTTTTCAAAGCCTGGTTGTATTCCAGCTATCACACCAGTCGTGTGTTTCAGCTTTAGATGATGGAACATGTTTGTGGTGTTGCCACCCCTTGTATGAGTTCTCCTGCACATTTTTCATTTAATATGTCTGATCTTTGGTCTTTGTTCAGCCAAACCACCTCCACACACTGCAAGAAACTAAAATCTTATCAAGTATTTTTGTCTTTGTTTCAGAAGAAAATGTCTTGTTTCAAGTTATTAAAGTCAAAAATGAGGTCTGAATTGCTTGTAACAAGTAAAAAGGAAAATCTGCCAATGGAACAAGAGAAAAGTTACTTGTATAACGACATTATTCTACTTTTAAGCAAACTTTTCTTGTTCCATTGGCAGATTTTTTTTACTAGTTACAAGCAATTCAGACCTAATTATGTCTTCAAATAACTCGAAACAAGACACTTCTCTGAACTGACCAGTTCAATGTGGCTCATATCCAGTATAACACAACAATTTTAACTTAGATTAAGACAGAAACACTTGACAAGATTTCAAGTTTTTTGAAGTGCATCACTGAGTTAGCTCCTCTGTTAGGCTCAAAATCTTCATGTGAGGATAAAATTGATGCTGCTGTGCTACTTTCGCTCTCGGCCATTGTTGTTTTGTACACAGCAGGAAGCCATTGCATCTCTGCGCTGTAAATATCGCAAAATGTCAAATTTATATCATACAAAAAAAATACACCAGTATTATTGTAGATGGTATGATATGGCACACTCCTAATTTAGACTTGGTTCCAGGTCAAATCTTGGATGCAGAGGACTGGAGGAACCTGTGAACACCTTAACTTTGAAAACCACAGGACCTTCCGCAAAACGTCTATATGCCCCTTTAGCCCTAGCTCTACCTGCTGTGCGCTAAGATTTCTATTCAAGCATTTCTATATGCGCCATGCAGGCTTAAATGACACCGAGCCCAAAAGGTGAAGGAAAGAGTGCAGCGGTGCAGTGTGTATTTGTCTGTTAAGTGTAGGTGTTCATGTGTGCGTGTGTGTCTCTGTTCCAGCAGTACATCAACAGGCTTTCATTTCAAGCAGCGTTGTGCTAACTTTATTTTCAGGCTTTTCTGTAAGGTTTTCAAAGCAGGCCAGGACTGCTGGTCATCTCTCGCTGTCTGGTTGTTTTTGTTCCAGTCAATAAAGAGGCCTGTTGTGGCAAAAAAAAAAGAGAGAAAGAGAGGGAAAAACTGGACTATTTGTCGAGCTGAGCTGTAATTGAGGTGTGTTTTGGGTTGTTCGCTGCTTCACTAGACCTCATGAACTGGCTGCACGGGGAAAAAAAACAACATTAATGGATCTTTATGAGTCAGCCAGCGCAATAGAGAGAAAAGGGGAGAGAAGGAGGAGAGGAAGAGGGAGAAGGAAAGGACAGCGGGAGCAAGAGAAGGAGGAAAAGTGAAGGAGAGAAGGAGCTGTGTCTTCACAGACCCCATTAGCAGAGTGCCACAGTGTGCAGCATCCAAACCAACCCCGAGCATTATCTGCCCTACGTTTAAATGAAATGCGCTAACAAAAGGCCCCAGTGCCTCCAGACCTATCACACACACACACACACATGCACACACACACGCACACTCATACCCCGGCCAAGCATGAGAGAAAGGAAGAAAAGAAAAGAGAGTAGGGAAGAAAAGGGATGCTGAGAAAAGATGAAGAGGGGCAGAGGCAAATGGAGGAGGGGGGGAGAGGAACAAGAGGGGCGGTATTGAACGCAAGATAGAAATCCCTTCTGTGTGCCCGGCTAGCTATTGTTTGGCTGTGTGGCTCACAAAGGCCATTAGCAGCAAACAGCAGGTTGGGATGAAAATTTAATGAAGGCTTTAATCATTATGAAAGGCCTGGAATATTACTGCTCTCTTTCTCTCTCCCACTCTTACACACACTGCTTCCAGCTGGATCAATGACACACACACACTCGTACACACATACATTCAAAGTTGAGGAACATTTACACCAGGAGCGATGTGGACATGGGGCCAAAGACACAAAATGGGTCAGAAAGTGATAAACATGGCAAAACAGGATGGGGAGCTTGACTTAACGAAGGAAAGCCCTGAGCTAGACATCACACACACGCTCGAACACACAAGTATGGCTTAAGTTTGAAAGATATAGTTCTGTGTCTGTGGCTAGTGGTGCTCTACTTAAGCTAGATGAATGGAGAGTGGTAGTTACTAGGTCAGTGTGTGTGTGTGTGTCTACGCACATGCTGTTTAAACCTTTGGGAGCGTGTCGTCTCGTGAATGTGTATTTGCATATGTAACTGTGACACGGTGTGTGTAACCATATGTGTTTCATTGGAAGCCTTGCATTAGCCTGCATGCATGCATCCAAGGTGTGTGTTTGTGTGAGTGTGTGAGTGTGTGTTGCAGCCCTAATAAATGACTAGCAATGTTGTCCCTCATGGCCTGGCCCAACCATGCTCCAGCGCTCCCCTGCTCTCTTCATTCATCTCCTGTCTTACTCCAACGGCCACCTGCTACCCTGGAGATACACACTCCTTCACACACACATAGGAACATGCATACACAGGGTAACATGTATACAGACACACGCACACACAACTAAAAGCCATACCTGCGTTAAATTCTTCAGGAGCAGGAGCAAAGATTAGGATGTCGTGACACTTGCCTCATGTGTTTGTGTGTGGACTCGTGCTGGAGTGTGTGTGTGTGTCATTACATGGAATAATGAGAGCGGAGTGTACAGCATTGCAGGTGACGCAGGGTCGAGAGGAGGGCTGGGGGATGACACCCAGGAGACATGACTGCACAACCACACACACACACACATTCACACATTCACACACCTGAACAGCTCCCATGCACCTGCCATTTAACCCTTTGTGACCCCTGTGCCACAGAGCAGGGCCTTTTGATAATCCATTAACCCAGCTGAGAGACACAAGACATGCATCAAATATGAAGGGTACAGCCAGAGATGAACAGAGATCGATCCCAAAAACTGGAAATTTCTAAAGGAAAAATCAAGGAGAATTAAAAGGAGTAGAAACATTGCTAAATGGGGCACAGATGTTCCTCTCGGCCCCTGGAGTGGTGGCTCCACTGCCCTGGACTTTCACCAGACACTTGGTATCTTCCCTCCTTTCCTTTCCTCTCCTCCTCTCTCCTTCTCTTGCTCTGTGGGAGCGATGACTGTAAGCGGCTCACATTAAGTGCCAGCTGAGCTGGTCACGTCTGTTGACCCTCTGCGTGTAGCTCCAGCTACCTGTCACTAAGGCTTCTTTCCTTTGAAGACCTTTTACAATATATATTTTTTAAGCTTAGCTTCTTTACTGGGAAAAAAAACTCAAGTCACTTTAAAGAATCAGTGTACAACTTCCTTGAAAAATAATCTTTAGATTTTGCCAGTAGTAGTAAGAAAATGAGGTATTTTTGGTCATTTCCTCCGCCAAGGAGGTTATGTTTTTGGGAGAGTTTGTCTTGTTTGTCTGTGAATGACATAAATCTAAAAGTAACAAACAGATCTTGATGAAATTTTCAGGAAATGTTCAAAATGGGATAAGGGAGATGTGATTACATTTTGGAGGTGATCTGGATCACCGTCTGGATCCAGGATCTTTTTAAAGGATTCTTGATCATTGTGGGATAGGGCTGTTTTCACCATATGTGTATATAATTCCATGATAAAACAACACAAGACAAGGTCACCATAATTTCTGACGGATGTAAAAGTTTGATCCAGATCCTGGAAATATTCTGGATACTAAGATCCAGAATATGAAATATGTACTGGATCATCATAATTTTCAACACTGTCAGGAAACAAATCATGGTACAAACCTGCAACTAACACCAAATAGTAGCAGACAGTCTGCTGAAAGGGAGTATAACATTAAAGTCGGGCTTGAGTGTTGCTTTTCTAGTTTTTTAAGTGCAGCTGTTCTGCTGACTTAGTCCTGTGAATCAAATTAATTTTAATGTTTAACGTTTTGGTTTTATTCTGATTTAAACAGGTTAACAATTTTAAGAGAATTCCTTCAATTCACCTCCAGAATCTAAATCTCATGATTCCAGTGTAGTTACGCTTAAACTTTTCTAAGATAACGTCATCACCGTCACCTTTTCTAATTCATTTTATTGCATTTATGTTGCTCTTTTTTACACAAACATGCTAACTTTTATTTTACTGCTCTCAGAAAGTCTTAAAAATTGTGGCTGTTTCTGATTGCGTTGATTTCTTTGTGACGGTGTGAGGGTAAATAAATAGCACCGTTATTGTTGTTTCATTGAGCCAAGTGTGGCTCTAGGGTTTGACCCTGACCTTCATACTTTATAGCCTTGATCTGGACACGCGTGTAGGGCAACAACAGACACACTCTTGCAGATCTGTATGTACACACACACACACACACACACACACACACACACACACACACACACACACACACACACACACACACACACACACACACACTGAAGCGGGGTGTGCAGGTTTACAGCTGTGCCGGCAACCTTAAGGTCAAGCAGAATGGTGTTTTTATGGCTGAGCGTACTTGCTGCTCCAAGGCACTGGTTTCCATACTGAAAATGCCAACTCAATGACAGATGTCACACAACACACACACACACAGGGACACACGCACACACATTCACGCACAGCACTTCATCTATTTTCAAGGCAGGGAGGGAATCCAGGGCTTGCTTTTAGAGAGCACTGAGGCATTTTATAGGACAGCACTTAGGCAAGGCCATTGTGCCACACAAGCACACAGTGGCCGTAGCTCCCTCACGCCTCCGTACACTCCAATGGGTGACAATGGGAAAGGCGGATACACTCTGCCAAGAAGAAGGAAAGAGAGAAAGAAAGGGAGAGGGGGAGAAAAGAGCTGGAGCGGTGGAGGGATCGAGGCAGTCTCCCCTTCATCCGTCCATCAGTCAACCCCCTCCCTCTTTGCTTAATCCTTCCACTGCTCTGTTATCTAGGGGGCTATTTCACACACACACACACACGCACACACACATGCACACGCACATGCATACAGACACAAACATGCACTTCAAAGATCAACAATGGCATAAACAACCCTTACAAGTCAGCACACAGACCTGGAACTACAAGGCACCGATCCCTGAGGAGAATGTTGACTGCAACACACATACATTAACATGCACACACACACACACACACACACACATGTACACATCTCTGCGTACAGCAGCAGGTTCACAGCCCCAGCGTGGGAGCAGATGAATGTCTTTTGTGATTTTCACTCTTTGTTGGTAATTACTTAGTTGTATAAATTAACATGAAGTGCAGGAGGACTCTCGCAGCTTGTTGCTGTCACTCTTCCATCGCTGGAGAAAGAAACTGAGGGAAGGGAAACATTTGGATAGTCGACAAAATGAAAACTAAATTTCAGGTGTAAGAAAGGGGATCAAAAGATCTTTAAAGCTCTTAATACCACCCAATGAAATCTACACCTGAAGAACTGAGGAAAAAATTGCATCACATTGTGCAAAAAAAGTCACTTTAGGCGGAAAAAGAGCTCTCCTGCCTCATCGAAGAAAACCAGTCCTTTCATTAGTGTTCTTTCCAGTTTTCCAGTGTCATTGTGTCAGTTAACTCCGATGTGTTTGTACTCGACAAGAAAAAATCATCACGGACATGGTTCACAATTCAAATCAAGTCAGTTTGTGTTTTTTTTTTTTTTTCCTTTTGTGGCATGAGAAACAGGCAACGTCATGGGGCGAACCTGAGGCCTATTGTGGGGCAGGCCATTGTGACTCAATGAAAGGCGCATTCAAGCCACTTTTCTTATTGAATTGTTTTGCGTCTGCTTTTCAACGTGGCTTTTTCTCTTCGGCCTCGCACGAGACAATCAGTGGGGATGAAACTCCTTTTCTACCATTCTTCCCAGTCCAGATGAGCGATATTAAGGAGATGAATAGTGTGCACGGTGTGTGTATGTGCGTGTTTTTCGGAAAAAGCAGTCCCTTCAGCTTTTGTCCGATGCATGAGCATAAAGAGACTTGGAGAGGAGAGAGGGTCCTGTGGATTTCCTGATGGTTTGTGTGTGTCTGTGTGTGTCTGTGTGTGTTATTGGCCTCCCAGCGTGGCATGAAGTTAAGGACAAAGGCCTGAGGTTCATGAATCAGCCAGGGTTGCACTGTGTAGCTATTGTCCCAGAGTACAGTGTGTGTGTGTTGTGTGTGAGTTGAGGACAGGGGGTGAGACAGGTAGAAAGAATATTTATTATGTGAGCATTTCTTCACAGTGGGAACAAATTTGTGTGTTTCCTGTGTGTGTCATACACAGTGAGTCAGACCGTCCGACATAAAGGTCTTCTGTCACTAACTCCCAAATATTAGACAGGCTCTAGTGTTTTGGCATCCACTGATTCACTTCCATTCAGCAGCATGTCCCATGACCAAATCAGTGGAATCCATGATTTATCTATTCAGCTTTCTCATAAACTTTCTTCATTTGCACGCCCTGTTGTTGTTTTTCCTCCTTTTTGTGATTTTCCTTTCTTGGTCCTTTCCCCCATTCCCATGGAGAGACAGAGGAATGTTTTTATGCTGCAAAATGTCTGCAAGATGAATGAGTTTTGTGTACAAGTGCGCTGAATTTCTTTCAGCCCTCAATTACATTATCAAAAGCCTTAGAAATGTAGCTGAAAGATCTTTAAACTTTTCATTGAGGCACTCTGACAACAAAAACACATTGCTTTCTGCTTGAAGTTCAACCAGTTTTTCAAAAGGCCTCTTGAGTGCACCCGAAAATATTTCTAAATTGTGAGAATAACCGTCAGAGTTAGCAGATAAGTTCAGCCTTCTCCCATTAAGTAGTTTTCTCACACACCAGCAGTTACTTTGTGAGTAGGTGGATGTTGCGTTTTGGAATGAAACGCTGGAGTTTACATTTTGACATTGTGCCACAGAAAGGTATAAAAGCTATCACTTTGCTGCAAGCGCTCCAGACTTGTTTGGGCAAACCCCCCGCTCTGATATGCAAAGAAGAGAGGGTGTGCAAAGTGTTATTTTAAGTTAACTTTTAATTAAGGAAGAGGAACTAGAAATCTGATCATGTGTAACAACAATAAAGCTCTGGTCTGGCTGCAGCTTTACCTGAAATGTCTCAACAGGGTTAATCCAGCTGCTTCATGGGTCTGAATATCATAAGAGGAAATGGAAACAGTTGAAATGTATTAATTCATTTTCTTTGCAAAACAGACCAACCGTCTTTTGTTTTCAGTCAGTCTTGAACAATCATTGTGAAACTTGCCTGTTATGTTTGGCTGATCTTCTGGGCACCTATTTCAAGACTGTCAGTGTTAATATTTAATGTCTGTTAATAAGCAAAGCAGAGTGTCTAAACACAACTAACAATTATTTTAGTAATCCATTACTCTAACGATTATATTTACGATTAATCGATGAAATAGAAAAAAAAAAACAGTATGAAAATTTAGTTGATGACTATTGTATGCTAAATATATACAAAGAAACAACATTATTGAGCACAATTTAAGCTGACCAGATGCTACATTTATAACAAATGGCATGAATGCATTGTCACTTGAAAAATCAACAGTATCGGCAAAATTACAGAAAATATATTATGTCATCAGATTAAGTACATAGAGGGCCAAAAAGGCAAATAAATAAAAATGTGTCCTCAATCTTTTTACCTGCAGGTCAAACACTACACGTCCTCTGCCCTACCACTATCTGTAGCAGCTAACGCTAATGCTAACGTTGGTTTAATGAACTCTTCATGGTTTTCAAACAGAGTGACGATTTATTAAAAGGATTAACAATTTTAAAAAAACAAACCATGCATTTCTAAACATATAAAAGGAGTGTGTATGGGTTGTAGCTCCTCCCCTCGCTGTTAAGCTCCCCGGCTCGTCATCAATGAGCCCAACATGTTTGCCGTTTAAGTGCTGGATCATTACAGACGTACTGCCGTGCCATGCGAGGTCACTTCTGCAAACGTTGTAATTAACACGCTGTGTGCTTTTACTCAGCGTGAAACACTCCCGAACTCTGGAAATATTTTGGATGAACAGCTTTTTCCAGCTCTGCCATTATTCGTGTGTTTACTTGTTCCCCTCACCTGCCGGTAATCTACACTCCAGTCAAGTAGGTGGTGATAATGCATTTTCAGCTAGTTGCCGAAAGCTAAATAATCTGACAAAAACGAAGAAGATAAATAAACTGAAGAGAAACTGATACAGTAATGACGCAGCACTGTGCATTGATTATGGAAAAAGGTTGAAGCTTTTACTAACCAATTTTTATCAATTTAATCGATTTGTTGTTGCAGCCCTAAACACAAGTCAACTAACAGAGAAAGACAAGGATAACGTGGTTGTCACATTCTAAATCTTTCTTAGTTCGTCAAACATGTGGTACTGGACCTTTATGAAGTAGCTGTGATTCCACAGTGTGTGGATACTTAATGCATCTATTTGCTCTGGTGTGGTATTAACTACAGGTGCAAATCTTTACCTCAGTGGCACCTTCATAGCAGCATGTGAGCTTACTGTAGGCTTCAGTGTGCTCTAAACAGCTTTATGTAAGAGCTTACCAGCTGTGATTGCTTTGCAAGAGAGCCCATGTGTGCATTTATAGTATATATATATCACATACTGTGTATTGTCTTCATATAGTGAGAATAAGGCAGGTCTGGATGTGTGTGGATGTGTATCTTAAACATTTAATGCCTCATACTGCATGTTAATATGACTGTGTGGCACTTCCTACACCCCACTTTGGGCCATTTAATCCATGTAGGCTCGTGTACAAAGTAGCACAATCTGCTTAGCTCAATTTCAAATCACAGCTCCAACAAGCATGAAGAAGCATCAGAGCTGTGGTCTCCTTTCACCCTTGTCAGCAGCGTCCAGCGCAGGATTTAAGGCCTGACACGGATGTAAAAGGGGCTTTAACAGCCTGGATGGGGGTGTGAGATTGGTGTGTATCACTGTAAAGCTCTTGTTAGATTGCCTGAACACATGGCAACAAAAATGCACATGACGAACACAGCAGCCTGTGTGACCTGATCCAGAAGCCATCAGTGATGCATGAGGGTATAGCAAATGGACACATGCCAACAATTAACGTAATAACCACCCACAGGCCACACTCTCTGTTTCCGCCCCAACTTACATGACGGATGTCAAGGTGGTGTGAATACTGTTGTTCAGCTGTAGCACTTTAGTCATTCATGCAACAAGTCAGTCAGAGAGTTACTCAGTCCTTCAATATGTCAGCCAGTCAGCAAGTGAGGAGGAGAGCTGCGCGGTACATCAGCCGGCCTGCCAAGAAGTCAGCCATTCACTTACTCCATCCATTGAGTCCATCACAGAGGCAGTCACTCAGTCAGTCCATCAGCCACTCACACAGCCAGTCTTTGAAGCCACAGGGTCTATATTAATTAACCCCTGGCATGCTGGTCAGAGGGCGGGCCCCGCAGATGAAGTGGTGGTGTCTGTGCTGTCAGCCTCAGGGGTCGTGACCCTGAGCCCACAGCGTGGTCCAGCCTTATTTGAGCCAGATGTTGGGAGACAAGCATCCCCAGCAGTCCGTCTCCACCCCCCACCCCTGCACTCCTCCTGCGTTTCTCTCCTTCTCTGCCTCTGCTGCTGCTTGAGTCCAGCCGAGACGCAGCTCACGTTAGAGCTGGGATGCTCCTCTGGATGGATCGCTGCTGCATTTCTCCATCTTCATCCCCCTCACCCCCATCACTCCTCTCTCCAGCTGTCCTTCTCCTCTTCTCCCCTCGGGATTCCTCCATCCATCCATTCACCTCCCTCTCCCCTCTCCCTGTATTTTCACCCCTCCCTCCTTGTTTGGCCCACTGCCCCTTTCCGCTTCACTCAGGGGAAAGAGTGCCGCGTGTGTTGCCTGGCAGCGTGCCTGCTCTCATCGTTTTCCCTCTTCCCCTCCTTTTTATCCTACCTCCTCCTTCCCTCTTTCCTCTCATCCCAACCTTCCTATCCTTTCTCTATCCGCGATCTATTTCTCATTTCTACCACCTCACCTCCATCCTTCTCCTCCTGCCACCCTTTGTCCCTGTCACTCTCTCCACCTGCTTCTAATCACTCCCCCTCCATCTCTTTCACCGCCTGCCTCCATTCATACTTCGCTCTCCAGCCTCCCCCTCCCTCCCTCCTCTCCTCCCTCCTCTCCTCCTCGGCTGGGCTCAGGAGCAGTGAACAGGTGTTGTCTCCTTTTGATTTGGGTGCGTTCGGATTAATGCTGTCAGCTCAGCTGTTAAAACAACTGCCACTGCCAGATGCCAGTCAGTTTGGGGCTGGAGCTGTCACCTACACACACACACACGTACACACACAAACAGTCAAACATACACACACTCAGATGCAAGCATGCACACATGGGGTGACGTGCACACACACACACACACAAACTCAAACACAGGGTCTCTTGGCTCATTGTAATACCGACAAAGCAAATCAGCTGCTGTACGCCAGTCCTGTCTGTAACCCAGGTGTGTGTTTCTGTAGCCTTTCCAAACATCACAGTCAGAGCTTATAAGAGGGACATTATGACACGGTACTGAGGTGATTATTAAAACATATCCACGGATGCTGCACACCAACGTAGGGAATCTTTGTTTTAGCGTTACACGAAAAGACTTGTAGAGATGTTTTTCAACAGTTTGAAAAAGTTGAAAGGATTTAATTAATGGGCACTTAGCCTATTTTACATTTAAAGGTCAATTCACTCGTCATGGAGAATGCTTCTCAGTCCGTGAAAACACCATAATGGATACTCTGGCTCAGGAGGAGCTTTAGAAAGTCAGAAAATAATCATGAGGGTGTCTGTTTGAGTCGGGAAATGGAAACATGAAATTAAATAGAAAGAAAAGTTTAATGAAAAATACTTTTGATTCGTTTCACGTGGTAAAATTACGTCTGTTGTAATGCCACGACAGTCCACGCAGCTTTGACTTCATCAAGTCTGTTTTGAAAATGACTTTTACTTAGAATTTGTAACTTTGAGGAAGTGTTGTTTATAATCTTTTCTCTTTCCTTCTTTCACTTTTCTCTCCTCTCTGTTTTACTCTCCTTCTTTTCTCTGATTTACCCTCTTCCTTTTCTCTCGTGTTTCCTTTTTCCTCCCCTTTCACTGTCTATAACTCTTTCTATTCGGTCAATATCTTCAACTCTATCTCTTCCTTTCATGTACTTTAATTAAATGAAAAATTCATTCCAAAATAGATCACGTTAGATAATATTTTTAGCATCCCTGATGTTTCTTTTTTTTTTAATCTAAGCTGTGAATTGTTTACAATAAGGAGCTTCTTTGACCAATTCTACTATAGCCTTGAATCCTTTTATAAGTTTTTCATGCAAATATTTCAAAAAAATATTTTTTCAAACCTACTGCTTTTCAATGCAAGCTTTCACACCAGCAACATTCTTTCACTGAGGGAAATTACAGCTTTTATTTTTTCAGACCGAGGTTGATTTTTCCTAAGTTTCGCTTGCGGCGAGTACACATCCGACCAATCAAAACGCTCATCGTTGACAAGTCACATACCAAAACATTTGTGTCCCAGCACCCTGTTCTTTACGACAAACGACATAAAAACTACCAAAAAAACTATTACAAAGACATCATTTGGACGAGAAAGCTACGGAGGTTGACTATGACACCTCCAATTTTTTTGCAATTTCATGCCTGTTTCCTTGGAGTGCAGATGGCATAGTGGTTTAGGTGAGGTTTTCCCTCGCACAGGTGGCCCAGGTTGGAAGCCAGCCTGTGGTTCTTCCTGCATGTCACTCCCCACTCTCACCCTGTTTCCTGCTCTATCCACTGTCCTCTCTACTATCCAATTAAAGGCATAAAAGCCCCCCCAAAAGTAACTTTATGTATATAAAGAAATTAAGTTTCCTTCAACAGTTATGCAAAAACTTTTACAAACTTTTACATCAGATTTTAGGTCATATATCTTTTGTCACCGAGGGTTTTTTTTTTTAACAGATTTGTTTCTTCATCCATTCAGTGATACGTCAATAAAGTTGTTTGGACAGGATTAGTCTGTAACTGTGTTCACTGTTCGGTGAAATCTCCATTCCTAAGGCAACACATGATTCCTACCTCCTCACCTTCGCCCCCCTCCCAATACGTACATCCTCGCCTTCTTGCTCACACAACACATTCATCCTTTTCTGTCACTAGTCAAAACAAACACACCGACACCTGTTGGAACTTTCCAACTCTCCTTTTTCTTCTGCTTAGTTGCACAAAAACTTTGCCTTAACCATATTCTGCTCTGTTGGTTGTTTTTCTGGCGTGGACATCCCTCCTCCTCCTGCAGCCCTTTTCTGCCTGACGGTAGCTTAAATTTAGACTCCTTGCTGATGAATTTGTGAATAAATAATGAGTAACTATGAATATCAATGATCAATGGTGTGCAAGTGGTGTGTAACAGCGCTATTTACAGCCCCTGTAGATGTGGGTGGAGTTTGCATGCTTCCTCTATGTGTATGTGTCAGATGGTGGGCAGTGGGCTTGGGAGTAGTGATGCTGGTTTCTCAGTCCGTTCTAATCACGAACACATTCATAGACACAAAGTATCCAGAGAAACATTGTACAATCCATCTTTTCCTTCTGGCAGATTTTCGATCTATCTTTATCTTTCTCAGTATTCATGTCTGTACCCCCCACCCCACCCCTCCTCTCTCTTTCTAACACCCTTTTTTTCTCCATCCCGCTCAAATTGAACTCATGCTTGTTTGCGAGCTTCACACTACTCAGTCTTGTGATGCTGGTTCAAGGAGCAGTCCACACCAAGACAGTGGACACTTGTTAGTGAGGTCATGTTGGTGTGTCTGACATACTCTTACACCCAAAAGCACACACCCAACACACTCACTAACATTGGACCTTCTGTCTGGCTCCCTGCACCACCCCTCTGGTATCAGTTTTCAGAGTGTAAACACAGGCTAACACAGAATTTTTAGCCTGCTATCCGCAGCGGATTTCGCCCCATTACTGTAGATCACGCCCTCCTCATCTGTTATATTGGTTTGTTTAATAAAACTAACAAAGTTACGGCCAAGTTTGTGGGACCCCACCATCGTCTGCATTCTCTCTTTGAGCCAGACGTTGTTAAGACAATTAGCCCACTTAGGGAGCTGGGGATGTCTTGCTGGAGGAATGGTGGGGGGATGAGGGTGACAGGGGTCAGAGACTGACAGGAATGTTTGGGTTGAAAGCGACTTGATTCAGGGAACTTTTTTTTTCCTCCTGAGATGAGAACAGCTCTAAAATCACATTACACTTATCAGTTAGGGTCAAATAAAGATATGAACAATCAGATTAACACAGGAATGGTTTAATACAAAACACAAGCTTCAGTTGGAACCGCTCCCTTGAGCCAGATCCTTATAGATTGAAGAGCGATTGAATAACCAGCGGGTAAATCTCCTGACACACTAAACAGTCAAAACTTATCATACATAAACTGTCAATAATGTTACAATAATTTTATTTGAGTTTAGACATCTTGGAGTGGTCTTTTGCACAAATTTATCACATAAATCATGTTTAAAAAAAAAAAATCACAAACATCATTAAATTCAACCTGTCAGATTTCCACCTCTCTTCAATATGGCAGTTAACATTTTGGACAGGAAACCTTTTATTTTTATTACTTAAAAAAGAAAAAAAAAAGATTGAGCATCTTGACCTGGATAGCCACCAAAGTTTCAAGAAGGTTGTCTCATTTTTGAAGTCTTAAATGGTCTTGCCCTCTTCCCCACCACTGAGGGTCTTCATCCTAAAAACAAACAAACAAAAAAAACAATGGTTGATGAAGAACTAGAGACTGTAATGTACCCAGGTGTAGGACTAAAGTCAATCAAATAGTGGTATCTGTAGGTTCCTTGAACAAGTTACTATCATACGTCAGAAACTGTGACGACCACCCACTCTTTAAAAGTCCTTCAAACTTTAATCAAAAACAAACCAGACATGTACCCATAACTGAATACTGTTTTTTAATCTGATGCCCCTGTCCCTGGGGCTTTTGACTCATTGATCTTTTTTACTCTTTGACTGTGTTGTTTAGGGATGGGTACCTTTCACATTTGATATGCTACCAATGCCTGGTACCTGGCAATCAGCATCTGTACTCAACGATACCAGTTTTTGGTACTGTTGTGTGTGTTTATATGGTAATAAAAAATAATTTATTTTATAATAAAATCTCAAAGTGCTTCAATTTAACATATTTGTTTTTCAAATCAAATTTGTCCAACATGGAAAATTGCCTACTCTTCCACTCTCAGTCACAAGGGAATCAGTACTAGGTACCTAACACTGAATTTGGTCGGTACCTTTGAAAGAACCTGATTTGGTACCCATCCCTGGTGTTGTTGTGTTGTGCTGATATTGTTTGAATGTGTATTGTTTTGTGATGGTCTGGCTGTGTGGTTGCAAAGTCTGACTGTGCTTGTGTTGTGTAGGTGCCTACCTTGGGATTACAAATGAAATTTAGCATCTTTGCTAAGTCTGGTGCGTTTACATTAATGCTCAGTGCAGTACTGTTGATCAATGTAGACTTTCCCAACTCAATTAATAAATAAATGAAATTAAATTTTATAAAAAAAAAAAAAAGAAATAAGATAGGAGAATCTGGCAGGTCTACTATTTTACATCTATAAAGTGGTAAGATGTGGTAAGATGAAGTGAAAATCAAAACTCAGAAATGTTGCAGTAAAAGGAGGAATATCTTCACTTTTGGTCCTAAGCGCCTGTGTCAAGTCTCACGCTCAGTCTGATACATCCTCAGACATCTTTTTGATTTTATCTGCTTTTTTTTACATATATATATTCATGTTTGGGAAGCTCCTCCATTGCTGCAAAGGTGGTTTACAATAAATTCCATGTGGGGGGAAATGGACTCCATGTTAAGATGTAGTTTTAATCAAATACTGGCAAAGCATCAATCTTTTTTAAGAAAAAAAACCCATTTCAGTTAATGACAGTATCTTAAAATGTGAAATCAAAGAGCAAAATACTGGATATGCTCTCACTTCAGTATGTTCTTTAACCAACTCTGTTTTTGTCATTTAATTTGTGTGAGTTCCTTGTTCCTATTTGTTAGCCACAGATGGCTAAATGATCTAAATGTGACCTAACCAGCAGCATCAGCTGTTATTGACGAGTCAAATCTCATCAACCAATCAAACTTTTTTTTTTCTTGCCTGAAAAACTTTGTGATCTTGCCAGAAAAAAACGGGGAGTAGGAAGAGATTTTACAGAGAGGGAAGGAGATATGGTCGTGAGTGAATAATTGGAGCACAGTGACTCGGAAGACTCCAACAGGTCAGGCACACAAATATTCACATGCACACACACACACACATGCTAGTCAGCAGAGCATTCCAGCGCTGTTTGGACTGCTGTGATTGGTCTAATGGTTCTCACATGTCTGTCGCCCTATCTTTGAGCAGCATACAGGACAATGTGGGCTATTCTTAAGACTTTACAACGTGCTCTGTTTAAGGCCAATCCACGCACAGATGGAACAAATATTCACACATAGAGAAGAAAGACAAAAAGAGACAGAGACAGATATCAAGACTCAAACAGACGCATAAACAGAGGGAGAAGTGTGTGCGTCTGTTTGTGCTTGTCAACAGCGTCCGCGCTAACTGGAATAGGCGGGTCCCGCCTCCGCCGTCCGGCAAAGCAGAGCCACTCTCAAGCCAAGCCAACTGTCAATCAAACAGTCATCACAGCGCCAAAACTATGATAGCATCAGAAATAACAGTCTTTACCCATCAGTCTCACATGCGCACACACACACACACACACACACACACACACACACACACACACACACACACACACACACACACACACACACACAAAGGGAGGTTAAAGTCACAAGCTCAGCCTTGTTTGAATAGGCTCCCAGCATGCAAAGCAACATTAGTGTGTCAGGAGTGTCTTGCTGTTCTGTCTGTCTCTCTGTCATTGCTTTGACAGGCAGACGAAAAATGTCACGACTCACAAGAGAAAACGCTGCACTCTGTGTATGTGTGTGTGTGTGTGTGTGTGTGTGTGTGCGCGCTCTGTCTGTCTCCAGCGTAGTTAATGCGTGGGTCCATTCCCCTCTTATACAGGCAGGCCCAATGCACAATGTCTTCTTTTGTTGTCACGTTAAAGTGATGCAATAAAGCTGTGCAGTGACAAGGACGGCCCCGGGGCTCTGCGGTGACAGAGACATTGAGTGTGTGCATGTGCCTCGTGCATGTGTGTGTGTGTGTGTGTGGAGTGGAGACAAGAGCGCTGAAGAGGGGTTATTGCTACGAGACAGATTGCAAGTGTCATTTTCCATTATAGCAGCCTGAGCCACTGTGTACAACACACCAACACACACACACACACACACATGCGGCGTTACACATCAATACACATGCCTTGGCCTACTTCAACAGGATGCTGTCGACAGGGAGCGATGCGTGTTCATTAAAAGAGTTCTGACTCTTACTGTTTAACCCTGTACTCACTCTGACGTCAGGTTGAGAAAGCAGAAATCACAGATGTGCTGCTTTTTCTTTTTTTCAAATTCGGCTTCTGTGATTGGTTGATTCGCAGCCCATAGATTAAATCGGATTCTTCCATGAAAATCAAGATTTTATGAGTCTGTAAATTTCTTTTGATCGGCACATGATAAAGAAATTGGTGTTGAAACCTTTTTTTAAGTGATTTCCATGGTTATGTTCGCAGATTGAATCTGTGATGGTAGAGAAAACTCTTCAACCTCTGAGCTTCTGAAACAGCAGAACACATCAGTTTGTGTAGATTTCACACTGATGTTCAGTTCTTAAAGACTTGGTTTTCATCTGACAGCAGAACTAGGACACAATAGTCTTGTCAGGGCAGCTCTCAAAGGATGCTGCGTGAATGCATCGTGTATTAAATACAGCATGACCATTGTTGCATGTAAACCTCTATTATCTATTCAAAAGTCTCTCAAGAGGCTCTGTTTGTTAACCAGGCAATTAGCAGGCAGTATTTGGTGGTTATCAGTACCAGAGTTGACACTTGGTCTCTTCAGCCTGTAAAGTATGAGGCAGTAAAATGAAAATGGGATCTGTGTTTGGTCCCATAGCTTGTCCCTAATAAGGTGCAGTGGCAGCAGCTATCAGGGGCCGAGCTGAATTAGTCCACAGCGGATTCAAATGTCTAGATGCTATCAAACACCATTTAATGATAATGGAGGTCACAGAGGCAATTGGGGAAAATGTGTGTGTATGTGCGTCCGCGTGTGTATGTGTGTGTGAAAGGAACGTTTCTCTGTCTCCCGCAAAAACACAGCATTAAGATAGCATCGCTAATTTCTCCAGCTCGGCACAAAAACAACATGCAGAGGAGGGGAAAGGAAGAGAGGAAAAAAAAAAAAACACACACACACACACAACACAACACACAGCACACAAGCAGAATGAAACAACAAGGAAAGTTTTTCTGCGACTTTCTCGAATGTCGCTCCAGATTTTGCCCTTCATCGTTCTTTCACAATGTCGCGCCCTCTCCGCTGCTATTTCTGACTGCCAGTGTGTGGATCTGGCTCGCCGAGATTTCATGCCAGTGTAAAAATTGGCTGAGGGTTTGGTTCAAATCAAATTGGACATAAGCACCCACAACACCATCTGTTAGGGAAAGGCAGTGGAGTGAAGGGCAGAACTCTGTATTCAGATAAATGGATTTTCAATTTATTAAATTGTTGACTGACACCCTTGTAAATTTTCGCTTTATGTGCCGTGTCCTATTCTTAGCACGTCAAATTTAAAAGAAACATGTTGCTATACATCCATACAACCCTTAATATAGAATAAAAAAGCCTGCTGCATCTGTTGTTTTGTGTCATGAATTCCTTCTTTTAATATTTTTGCTGCACAGCCTCCTCACATTAACATAAGCAGGGGGAAAAATGTCTTTTTAGCGCTTTTTTCTTCCCTGGAAACTTCATCTTTCTTTAAAAATGACACAAATAAAGCTCTCTCCTCGGATAATCTTAAGGTGTTTTGGCAAGTGGTATTTGTTAACAGGTGTGTCGCCCCTAAATGTGTTTAGAGACACGTCTGTGGTTGTCACAGTACTTTTGGGGGAGCCATATGTCCCTCGTTGCCTCACCCACAAACTTAACTTAGTTTTCAAGGTGAATAACAGCCTCTTAACTCTCAGAAGTTGATGTCATGTAGCCGCGTGTGATTTTGTGCCAAATATTTTCTGTTTCGTGTGTATACGAGTGTGCGTCCCCGTAGCCTGACTGCTGGTCTGGGTGTTTATTAATAACTGAAGTTGGAGCAGCTTCTGAATTAAAAGTCACTGTGGACATTGAGACTGAACAGGGACCAGATCTGATACACTCATACACAGAAAAACACACACACACAGGCACGTTCTCTGTCTTCTTCCTCCTCTGCTTCAGTGGGAGACAGGGAGCACTGGGAGGGGGCTACAAAGTAAGGAGGAGGGTTGATGAGAAGGAGTAAAGGGATTTTAGTGTTTACACAGAGGCCCGGCCACCGCAGCAACTGTTGCCAAGCGCAGTTCTCCCCAACAACAAGCCAGTAATTGGTACTGTTAGCGGCTAACCTTGCGGAGGTGGTGGTGCGAGGTGGGCTTGGACAAAAAGCTTTTTGATACATCTCCTTCTCTATCTCTGTCTCTTCTCTCAAGCCGCCTAAAAATGCCCCCTGTCTTTTTTTTCCTTCCCTCTCTCTATTCGACAAGCGACTGCCCATAATCTTGGCACGGCCCCCTTTTGCTTTGGAACGATTGGACTGTCTTTAGAAGGAATCTATGAAAATGTGTCCAGACACATGGCCCAGCTCAACCAGACATGAATTGATCATCAAAATATCAACATCATCATTTCGTAATGGAGTACGTTGGTGCTGTTAGTGCGAGGGGAATAGCCAGACTGAAAAGCGAGATCTGCAGTATCAAGAGGGTGTAAATAAGTGAGGACTTGTATTCCAAATTCTGCTTTTCTGAAGTTTCTTTCAACATCTACATAATGCAAAAGGTCCAGTCTGCCTCATTTAGTTACTGAGAGACCTACATTACCTCATATTATTTTAACACCATTCTTCTTTTCTCGTTTTTTTTACTAAATCACAGTCTTTAATAAAACAATGGCCTAAGTCATTGTTTGACAAAAAGGAGTTTTTGTAAATCATCTCTTGATCATGCTGACCATCTCTGTTTATAACACTTAAAGCTTTAGCTTAAAGGATCATGCTCTGTAGGCCTTATAGGTCAACGGCGTATGTCAAGAGGGTGACTTAAGCCATTTTATCTCCAACCTAGGTCAAAACTTCTGATTATTTGGGATAAAATGTGTGACTTGGGCAATTTAACAAGCTTTCATGATGGCGGCTGCTTCAAGAAGAAACCGAAACTTAAGTGCAGAAGAAGCTGTACACATGATTCTTGAATCAGTTTCTACTGCTGAGTGATTACGTTCACTATCATAAATGCTAGGGTATAATATGTAGTTATTTAGTCTAAATTTCCTAAGTTATTGTTTAACTACAAATTTAGCTACTTCTAGCTAGCTACCTATTCCTGGCTAGCCCACTTGTTTCTGTAACCACACATAAATGAGCTCAAGGCAATAACACCCCTTAAAGTTTGAAAATTAAGGAAATGTTTTTGCTTTTTAGTAGAAGACCTGACATTTGTTCAATATAAGTTGGAGTTATTTTGAGTTTTGAGTTTGCTTTATGGAATTAAAGTTGTCCAAACTGGATGCTGGAAATGGGTTAAGTTCAGTTTGAAAAAACAAAAAAACAAAAACAAAAAGAGGACCTCAGGGTAATTTCAGTTTTGAGTTTGCAGTATGGAAAGAAAGGGCATTTTAAATTAGGTTTAAAGTTGACTAAGTTACGCTACAATGTCAGAAAAATTGGCTAAAGTCACTTAATTCTTTAATGTTACATGATTGACACACAGTGTTCGCTGCATGTCAACTGTCATCCATTGTAAAGGCCTTTACGCTCTGTATTTGGTGAAGTTTTTTGTGTTTTCCCCATAGCTTTAAAAAATGACTAAGGCCATTGCTTTAATAGGTGACGATACGTTCTTTTGAAGGCGTCCTTCCTTTTGCCAAATGCAGTGGGGAACTATTTAAACATGCTTTCATTTCTGCGAAGAACATCCTGAAACTTCCGTTATGTTTCATGTTATGAAACCAACTTTAAGTATTGGAAGTCTCTTGCTTTATCAGATTTTTACAGTAACTCAGTTAAGATAACCTGCTTAAAGTTTTTACAAGAGCGTTGTTGTGATTGACTTGGATGCAGATATAATCTAATCTTTCAGTCACATGTAAACATTATCTTTCCATCCCTGTCATGGTCGCCAGCTGATGTATTTTCCCCGCAGAAGTCAGCACATGTCTCTCCCTGCTCTTCCTCTCTGTTACTCCTTCCTTCCATCTCAATACTTCAGTGTTCAGGGTGGCAGTCCTAGACAAACTCCACCAGTGCTTGTATAATTGCTTATTCAATGCTGACCCCTGCTCGGTTTAGGAGGGGGCTGGAGGAGGAGGAGGAGGAGAACAGAGAAGGAAGGAGGAGGGGTGGCTGGAGCCTCCACATGGCTGCCAAGGCCCAAGTCAATGTGGAGCCTGTTTTTCGGGATATAAGGGCCGGGCCATGGGTCCCAAGCCAGGGCCCTTTTCCTGTGGGCCCTCCTCCTCCCCCTTGTCTTCGTCCTCCTCCTTCATCCTCCACCCTCCTCTGAGCCCGGCTGGGCCTGGCGCTGGCACAGAGGTCCCTTTGTTGTGCACCCGAGGGTCTGGGCTTTCTCTCTCTTTTTCTCCTTTCCTTCCCTCCTTCTTTCTCTCTTTCTTTCCACAAACCCCTACCTCCACCACCTCCTCCTCCTCCTCACCCCCTCCTCCCTCCTCCCTCCTCCCTCCTCCCTCTTTCTCTAAAGGTCTCCTAGCTTCACAAATATGAGATAATAGGAAAAATAGAGCTGGCTGCTTGTGGTGACTCAGGGCAAAACGTCTGAGTGAAAAATAGAAAGTGAGTGCGAGGAGGAGAGGGATGGTATTGTTCGTGAGGCTGGACTCAAGTCTCCTCCCCTCGCTCACTCTCTCCAGCAGCTTCTGAACCAAAAGCTCACTGTGGATCCAAAAGCCGGATGGGGGCTTGCTCTAACACACACATCCACAAACACACACACACACACACACACACACATGCACACTCTGTTTCCCTCCCTCCCTCCCTCCCGCTCGGCAGGTGGACGGGGTTGTTTTGGCTCGGCTGCAGGGCAGCAGCTTGACTCCGTTTGAGCCAATGAGCCAAGATAATAGCCGACGATTCCAGAGTTATTGTCAGCGTTTTTTCCCCTCTGCTTTTCCCAGAATCCCCCTCAGTTATGGAGAGTCATAATGGAAATGCCATCTTTAGATGAATTTAAGTGCTTTTGCATTGAGTACATCAGTGGGATCCACAGCGTCGAACAAGTGTAGGTCGAAGAAAGCAATCAAAACGAAGGAGGATGGTGTTCACAACACCCCAAACCTTTTGTGACCTGTAGGAGGCCTAAAAAGAAAAAACTAGAAAAGCACTGAGAGCGCAGACCTCCACCAAACACTTTAGTGCGACTTTAATGTTATACTCCCTTTCAGCAGACTGTCTGCTACAATTTGATGTTAGCTGCAGGTTTGTACGATAATTTGTGTCCTGCAGTGTTGAAAATTATGATGACCCAGTACATATTTCACATTCAGGATCATAGTATCCAGAATATTTCCAGGATCTGGATCGTACTTTTACATATGTCAGAAATTATGGTGACCTTGTCTTGTATTGTTTTGCAAAGCAATATGACCATTTATCACTGTTATACACACATATGGTGAAAATGACCCTATCTCACAATAATAAAGAATTCTGGATCGAGACGCACTGTAAAAAGTGAAATCTTATGAAGTGTTTTAAGTGAAAATTGTCTTTTTTGTACTCGATATGAACCACATTTAACTGGTCAGTCCAGAAAAATCTCTTGTTTCTGCTTATCTAAGTATAAAAATGAGGACTGAATTGCTGGAAACAAGTTAAACTTAACTTTTCTCTTCTTCCATTGGCAGATTTTTTTTAAAAGTTATTACAAGCAAGTCAGAACTTATTTCTGTCTATAAAAACTTGAAACAAGACATTTTTTTGGACTAGTCAGGTGAATGTGGCTCATATTAAACCTAAAAAGACATTTTCTACTGAAAATAAGACAAAAACACTTGATAAGATTTCAGTTTTTTGCAGTGCGGGGATTCAGATCACCTCCAACATTTAATCACTTCTTCCTTATCCCATTTTGAACATTTCCCAAAATTTCATCAAGATCCGTTTGTTACATTTTGAGTTATGACATTCACAGACAAACTCTCCCAAAAACATAACCTCCTTGGCGGCGGTAACTAACATCTCAAACATCTCTTTTTCTGACAGACTCAGGACAAACTAACAAACTTAGTCATGCTGTCTCACATAAAAACTTGTTCCCTTTTTTCGGTTTCTATCCATCATCCGTTCCTCATTTCAAGGGGGATCCCTCCTCATCCTCAGCTCCTAACACCAAACCCTAAAAATATGCAGCCAACACCCCTGCGTGGGCACAACACTCCACCCGCTTACCTCACACAGCCCATACATACACGGAAATGTCACAGTATAAGCCAGAAGAATGGGGAATACTTCACCGCCTTTGTGGAAAGTGTGTTGCTGTTCTCTATAAACTAATTTTTTGCTCTTGGTTAGACGTTGTAGATGCTTCGCTATGTTTCCATCTCGCTCTGTTACTCTTTTTTTAAAGACTCCTGAAATATTACAGAGCATAAAAACTGCAGTGAAAGGAGAGGAAAGGGTCTGTCAGAAGTTGACTTGTGTCCAGCGTTGTCATTGTGCAGTGTCAGGCGACAGCGGCCTTGTTTCATATTCTTGGGAGACGAGGGAGAACAACAGAAAGCACTTGGCGTTTGAAGGTATTAAAACGCACCAACTAATGCCCAAACAACCATGATGAGAAGCTAATGCACGAGAAGTCACAGATTCAGCACGTCCGAACTCATCTTTGAACTTGTGTATTCAAGTCTGCGTGCGCTCTCTTCCAGTGGAGTGTGTGTTTGTAGTTTATTAAGGGTGACAGCACGGGTTCCTTCTCACAGTGCTCCCCGCATCAATCAACATCACAATAAAAGCTGCAGCATGCTATGTCATCTTCCTTTCTCTTTTCCACCCCTCTTTCCTTTCTTCTCCTCTTTCTCTCCTCTTCTCTCCACTTGTCTCCACTCCTCTTGCCCATTTCCTCCCATTTTGCTATCCACCGCACAATGAAAGAGCCTCTTGGCTTTTATTAATAGTTAAAGTGGCCTCAGCCTGTCACTGGGGACAATAACTGCAGCCCTGTTAATAAATAAAAATAATAACTAGGAGATGGAGACAGAGAGGGAGTGCAATGGAAAGGGAACAGGCGACACTGCCATTTGTTGTTCCCTCTCACTTGTCAAAGCTCTTTGGCTTAAAAGCCTCTGTCATTGTTGAGGGAGAGGGGGCTGGAGGGAGAGATGAGAGTGAGAGACAGAGAGAAAGAGGAGGGAGGGAGGAGGAGGGGGGTGCCAGGGGCTAATAGCACCTGTTGGGGTGATGGTGAGACAGCTGTCACAGGAGGGAGAAAACACAGGAGCACACTGTTTCCTCCACTCTTTCTTCCTCTCTACATCTGTTTTCCTCCCTCCTCTCCAATTTTACAACAAATTCTGCGTCCGTCGCTGCTTGGGTCCTCCTCCTCCTCCTCCTTCATGCCAGTGCTAACCTTTCCCTTCAAGGCTACAATGCCTTCTGACAGAAAGCACAAGGGTACATCAGGGACGCAGACTGCTGACTAACTGGCTGAGTGGCAGCAAAGAAAAACACAAGGACAGACCAGTCAGGGTGCAAGGACAGCGGAGGGGAACGGTCTGCCTGGAAGTTCAGCATCGATCTTTGGAGTGTGTGTGTGTTTGCCTCTGTGTGTGTGTGTGTGCCCAGTGTAATCAGCGGACCGTAAATACTCTATCTCTAGTCTTGAAGCAAGAGGAAAGGACCTGATTCAGGCCTCTGGGGAGACTGTAAACACACACACACACTGCAACAGAGGTACAGTATGTAGGACACGCTGCGCTGCTTTGTGTGTCTGATCAGAGCTTGTATGTCCTGACTGTTTTGCACGCGTTTTTGTGTGATTGTGTGTCACTTTAAGTCCTGAAAATCTCCAGGTGGCTTCTCATCCTCATCTCCCTGCACCATCACACACAGAAAAAAAAGGGATGAAGAGGAAAGAAAGAAGTTTGGGCAGAGCACTGCATTTTGTGTTTTGGTGACGGGTAAAGAAGTACTTTGATTTGTTGTTGAGTGCAGCGCCTGTGTGTGTGTGTGTGTGTTTGTGTGTGTACACGTCTCACTTTCACAGAAATAGAGCTAAGCTGTTCAGCTCAATGCACTGGACATCTCCCCCTCTCTGTGTCTCTCTGTTGAAAGCATTAGTGTTTGTGTGTGTGTGTTTGTGGAGGCAAGCTGTCTCCTACCAGTGAGATTAAGACTTCTTTTTCCTTAAATCAGTCTTGTCATTATAGAAAAAAAAATAATCCGAGCTCCAACAAACTTTTTCGCCTGCTGTCAGCAGTTGCGGCGTGCATATATCTGTGTATAAAGCTATATGTGCTTATTGGAGTGTATGTGCTGTGCATGCATGTGCCTGTGTGTTTGGCGGGTGTTTGTGCATTCAAGTATGTGTGTTTGCGTTGGCTGATGGGGTTAATCCCTGCACTCAAAGTGTAAAACCTCTTTCCTAAGGAAGGCCTTGCATCCCAAGTGCAGATGGCTCCTGGTAAATAGACTTCTCTTTCTCTCGCAGCCTCTTGCTTCACACTTTCAGGCTGCCTTTGTCTGATCATTTCCCTTTGTTCAAGTTAATAACAGTCAACAGGGTGACTGGATGATGGCAACATGTCTGTACTTGTACGCCTGTGTGTGTGTGTGTGTGTGTGTGCACGTGTGTGTGTGGTTTATATCAATGAGTGCAGCCAGTACATGCGCACACATTTAGGATTGAATCTCCACATGTGTTTGCTCTCCTGTGTGACATTTCCATTTGCTCCCACTGTGTTTGTGTGATCTGTGTGTGTGTGAGAACATCAATGTGTGACTGTGACCATGGTTGGATTGTAATTAGTGATTCTGCGGGTGTGCGTGCGTGTGTGTGTATGTGTGTGTCAGTGCAGGCGCTTGTGTGTAAGGGTCTGTGGAGTGTGTGTTGAAAACAAAGCACTAGCTGATAATGTGTCCATTGTGGCGGGTGCATTAAGGCCCTCTTTGTCTCAGGGCCCACAGGGCTAATGATTCTCTAGCAGCAGGTGAGAGGGAAAAAGCCTCTCTCAGTCTCTCCTCTCCTCCTCTCCCTCTATCTTCTGTGGCCTCTTTCGCTCATTTCCTTTTGCTCACTTGTTTTTCTTCTTCAGATTTCCTCTCTTTCGATTATCAGCTTCTCTCTTTCCACCTTTCTCTTCCTCTCTTTCCCTCTTTCTCCTGCTGATGCGACCATTAGGCTGAGCTGCCGCTGCCTTTATTACAGCAAATGGACTTTAAATGAGCTTTATTGTCATGTTGGCCAGCCAACTGAATCCCTCTCTTTCTTTCTCCTCTACCCCCCACCCCCACCCCTCCCTTTAACAGAGGCCCCCAGCATTGAGAGGCTGTTGTCTAAGGACTGGAAGGATAAACTTTTGGCCATGGGCTCAGGGCACATCGGAGAAATTAAAGGTACGGTACCAATAACTAAAAGTAAAAGTAAACTTTAATCAACTTTAGAGTAGGGATGCACAGATCCAGCTTTTGTGGTTTTGACACCGATACCGTTCTGAAATCAGTGCTAAATAATAAGCTGCATACCCTACCCTACTGTGGGATAAGACAGGTAATGTTAAAGGAAAATGGCAAAAAGTGAATATATAGAGCTACTGAAGTTAAAATTCATTTAAACTACGAGATATTTAAATGTTTAATTAGGGATGGGTAACAAATTAGGTACTTTTAAAGGTACCAACCAAATTCTGTCAAAAGTACCAGTATCTATTCATGTAGTCAAAAGGTACCATGTTTAGGTACCCAAATGCATCCTTGTGGCTGTGAGAGTAGAAGAGTAGGTGATTTTCCATGCTGGACATGAACACAGCATTACAAGGTTATATATTGAAGAATAAATATGTTAAATTGAAAAAATAACCATTTTATTATTAAACAAATTGATATTTTATACCACATAAACACACAAAAGTACCAAAAACTGGTACCATTGAGTACCAATACTGATTGCCATGTACTGGGCATCTGTACCGTATCATTTCAAATGTAAAAGGTGCCCAGGCCTATGTTAACCATCAAAGCAATTTTTCAGAATGTAAACAGGTTCTTTTCAAATGTAAACTTTTATATCCTTTTGACTGGTAATGCAGCTAAAAACAAAGAAAGTCCATCAGAGGTAACTTTTCAAATGAAGTAGCAAAGAGCACTGGTAAACAAACACAAAGGCATAGAGCTGTTTGCTTGGATCGGCACCATGGATCTCCTTGAACCCATACCAATCCAGCTTTGAGAGGCACCGATACACCAATAACCGGTACCACCGATCAGTATCCCTACTTTAAAGTAACTAAAACGACCCTTTGAACTTGATTGATGCAACTCCGATGTCATATGAGAAAAAAACTTATCCACAGACTTATAAACCTTGGAAAAGGAACTTTAAATTCAGCTCTTTTGGTATAGTTGTTATTTATTTTGTCTTATTTCAGGGAAAAATGTCTTTTTAGACTTAATATGAGCCACATTCACTTGACCAGTCCCGAAAAATGTCTTAATTCAAGGTATTTAAGACAGAAATTACACCTGAATTGTTTGTAACAAGTAAAAAAAAATCTGCCAGTAGGGTAAGAGAAATGTGCTTGTCAAGACTAAAATAATGTCCAAATACAAGTGCATTTTCCTTAACCCACTGGAAATTCAGACCTCATTTTCATCTTTAAATGACTTGAAATCAGACATTTTTCTGGACTGGTCAGGTGAATGTGGCTCATGTTTAGTCTAAAAAGACTTTTCTACTTAAAATAAGTCAAAAACATTTAACACCAATGCTGAGATTGTAACATTAGTAGGGCAACCTTCTTCTCTGTGTTTAATCATACACGGTTAATGCATTTCAATGACTTGCAGGCATACACAGCCAAAGTAATGAACAAGTAAGCCTATAACATTTTCTATTCATTTTATCTTTAAATGCACTCAGAATTGGTGGAAACTCATATTAGCAACATCACATGCTGAATGCTAAGATAAGACACGTAAAGACATAAGCTTGTGAGTGAAGGGAATAAAGTTTAGGTCCAGGGATTAAAGGAAACTGCACTAAAATAAAATTAACTAAATGTTTCTCCCTGAACTTAAACGACCTCTGCTGAACTAACAGTTTGACCAACATATCAAACAGCCAGTGACGTCTCTGCTAGTCCTTGAGCTCTGTGTTAATCTCAGTGTTAATCACCCGTTTTATCCACATCAACCCTTCTTAACATCCGTGAGTGAGACAGACAGGGCAGGACAGAGGGCAGGAAGTGATACAAAAAAGGAACAAGAGAGCCGCACCGTGAAGATGCAGGAGCAAGAATCATCCTGAGAGACGGAGTCTAAGAGAGTGATGGGATGAGAGGGAGAGGGGTGGAGGAGTCTGGCTTTTATTCTGCATAACTCCAGGGCAAAGCCGTCGCTCTCCTCCAGTAATTGAGCTTCATTAGGAAGCAAAGCAATATGTAATCAAAGAGTGCTGCGGAGCGCTGGAGCCGCTGAGAGAGGGGCTCCATTGATCAAACCCCTTTTTCCCAGCTCCCCGCCGCGCTGACATTTCTGTGTAGGGGCGTCCCGTGTGGCGAGCCACACACCAGCAGCTGGGGAGAAATATCAGAACCATGTCGGAGTGTGTGTGTGTGCTGCATTTATGTGTGTCCTTGAAAGCCAAGTCAATGCTTGTCCAAGACAGTTCTTACATAATGGTGTGAAAATGAAGTGGTGCTCATAACTGTGGGGGATATAATGTAAAAAGTGGGAAATATATTGTAAGTCAAGTGTTCGTGCAGCAGTGTCTGTTCAGTTTGCACAGTTTAATGTGTGTGTGTGTGTGTGTGTGAGTGCTAATGTGTGTGTAACCGCTGACAGTTGACTTTCCCCCCCATTGAATTCCACTGAGGACCTTTTTCTGGGGAACAAAGTGATTTTGAGCCCCTGCGTACTTCTCTGTCAGTATTATTGAGGAGCAACTTTAATAAAAGGCCCCACACATTTCATATAGCATAACACACACACTCACACAGAAGTATGGTGTTCAAGTCAGTCAAGTACAAGAATATAAACCATAGAGTAGAGCATTATCGTCACCAAATTCTCAGTAGCACGAGGCTGAAGTCTCCCTAAACTCCTTTGTGTTTTACTTAATTGAAACTTGACACTAAAGCAAACATTTGGCCTCAGATTTACTCAAAAATATAGTTTTCATATTGTCTTCATGTATTTCCAACAGATGTTTTCCCACATCTGCCCAGAATGCCTGACATCTCCTCATCCGGGCTCTGCTGCATATCATCTCATTTCCCCCCTTCCCTCCTCATTCCTTTCTCAGCCGTTCTTCTTGTAAATTCACGAACCCCCCTAAAAAAAAAAAAAAGATGACATGTACTCCGCAGTGTATCTGTGGGATTAAAGGGTCAGCTGTTAAATTCACAACCTGAGAACTCACGCAAACACAGCGAGCAAACACTCCGCTGTAACACTCTGAACAGCTCCACATGTGGACTTTGGCCATCTCTGGCTTTCCACGATGACACAAAGCAGCTGCCAAGAAAAAGAAGAAGAAAGAAAGGATGGTGTTGGTATTTTTGGTGTGAAGTTTATCTTTATGAAGCCAGTTGGTTCTTCTGCTTAGTGTACAATGTATTGTTGAACTGTTAAGGCAAAGATGGATTTTGTCAGTAAAGAAAAAAGATTGAAAATTTGCACCACAGTTAAAAAAATCAGATTGTAGGAAAAAGTCTCAAGGTTAGGAGAATTAAGTTGTTATATATTATAAGATTATAATCAGATTTAGATCGAGTTGAGACAAGGTTAAAGTTTTTATGATGCTGAAATTGTAATATTAGGAGAATAAAGTTGTGAATTACACAGGGAAAAAACTTAATAACTTCAGGCTGTGACTGTCTGAATGCTTTTTTTTCAAAGAGACAGATCAGAAGAGCATCCTGCATCAAAAAGCGAGTATTTAACACATCAGTTCGAGTCATTTGATGGCAATTAATTTAATCAAAAAAATAAAATAAAATCTGAGTCTGTTTTAAAGATCACTTCCGCAGTTACTGCTCCTCCTCAGCTGTAAAATTTACCTCCACGGGATGACCCATGTCCGTAATTTAAGAGGAGTCAAGTAACCAAGGAAAAAAATACTTTGTTACCTCACTTAACTATAATTTTTGGGTAAACTTTACGAGAGTGGTTATTTTTTAGCCGACTTTTTACTTATGCTCTTTACATTTTCAGACGAATACCTGTACTTTCTACTTCACACATTTTAAAAATAACCTTGTTACTCCCGTTTCATTTTTGCCTGTCATCAAAAAACAAACAAACAAAAAATAAAGATCAACACAAGCACACACAAAAAATATCAATGGATCCAGATAAATTGTGCGTTCTCACTAGAACATTTATTTAACCACAGCCAGGTGAACACACTGTGCATCATGACAGTCAGTCAACATGAAGAAGACCCAGTGTTGCACTCTGCTGGCACAAAACAGGAAATAGCATCTACTAAGTACGGTGGCTCTTATGGGAAAATCATAATAATAATAATTCAGAAAATTATCCACAGTAACCTTAAATTACTTATGCTTTGGTCTAGGACTAAGTGGGAAATAAAATTAATTTTGCTTACAAGGGAGAAAACACTGCGGGTGTCATGCTAATGTCTGTATAAAATTATCAAACATTTTGGATAGCCTAGATTAGCTTGAAAAGATTTAGCCTGTGTTTTGAAAGACCCTACTGATCAAAACCAGCTGCTCCAAATTTTTCAACATTAACATTTTTACAAAAACTCAATAGTCACTAGCTTTTGTCTTTGATGGCATTCTGTCCCCTTACTTTATATTTATTTTTATACTTAAAGTAGTTTTAAAACCAGTACTTTTACACTTTTACTTAAGTAAAAAAGTTTAGTTGATAATCCAACGTCTACAAAAGTCTTTTTAAACCCTGCTGTCGATAGTTTTACTTGAGTAATGGATGTGAATACTTTGAAACCTCTGCATACTTCAGAGGAAGAATCTAGTTGATGATATTCCAGCATTCAAAGAGATAAGCCATAGCTTGTATTTAAGACTTCATTCTCCTTTATATACATCTTAATTCTCTTCACATTTCAACTTTAATCCCGTAACATGACAGTTTTTTTTGTAATTTTAAGGCTTTATTCCAGGTATCTTAGATTTAAACTCCAGTAATCCATGTATAATAACAAACTTGAGTTGCTTGATAATTCAGTTACTGTAGCTCATCATAACCAAACTGTGTTATCTTGATTGGATTATTTACAGTTATCAGGTTATATTTGTAAATAAACCTCCTCAAATCCTCCTTTCTGCTGTCCGTGTTTGATCCTTTTCCCTCTTCCTGCGCCTCCTCTCTCCTTTCCTTCTCTCTGTGCCTCCAGCCATCTCATCCCTGTTCCTCCATGCTCACCAAGGGGAGTTATCAGTACAGCGGGGGTCATTAATTAGCACCGCCAACACGGTGACAAGTATTACATTGTTACAAATTGGTTAATTACCCCATGCTCGAGTGTGTGTGAGGAGCACAAAGAGAGAGCCGGTGTTGGTGAGGTAGGTAAGCGCAGGCCGCAGCAATCTGCCTAAGGAGGAATGTGTGTACTGCGATGGAGGAAACCAGTTATCGATCCACCTGCCCGCCTCGCAGCAGCTGAGGAAACAAGCCAACTTGAGTTGATTTATGGCCCGACGGCTGAAATTCTCAAAGTCTGAACGGGGTTAAAAGAGAAGGAAAGAGCGAGCGGCTCACGCTTACTTCAGAGAGTCCGCTAAATCCCGTCTCAGTTAGAAAGCGTGTTGTTTTGTTGGATTCTTCTTCTTCTGCAAATACTCGAGTTTACTGATAGAAGATCCACAGCTGAGAGGGGGATTGAGAGCAGCTTGTAGAGAAAGAACTGAGTTGTCTTCACTTTCACGCCACTAACTATCCAGAACACTGGTTCAAGGAATGTCCACCTAAACACACTTACACACTAACATACACACCGTTTTGCACAGAAGTGCCCCAGTTTTACTATGTTTGCATGTGTGCGTGTGTGTGTGTGTAAAGGGGGGGTTAACCCCAACAAGGACCCCCTACAAGAAAGACTCCTTTGATCCATCGTTTCACCTTTGCAAACCTCTCCTTATCCTTTTTCTCCCCCCCCCTTGTCCCCTCCTCCCTACCCTTCACCCCCTATTTGAGCGGGCTAACGTTTTTAACACAAGGCTCTTTCTTGTCTTGGTCAGCTTTGGCTACACACACACATACACACACACACACAAATACACATTCTGGCTCTACAAAGGTGGGTCTGTGAGTTAGGACAGCGGCGTGTTTATTTTTCCAGCGGCCAGTGCTCCCGACAGTTGCCTTTATTGTTCATTGTTGGCGGATAGAGTGAGTGCGGGGGGAAGTGAGGGTAGAGGAGGGGGTGGTGGAGGGTAGTCGGGGGGGTCAGGGGTGGTGTGAGACGGGCGCTACTAACAGGGAGGACAAATGGATGGCTCTCACCTTCATGAGCGGTCAAAGGGCAGGTCAGCAGCCATGGCTCCTTGCCTTCACTCCTTCCATCCTTTCTCCTTTCTTCCTCCTTTCATCCCGCGTTGTGTTTCTCTTTCTTTCCCTCCTCACTTCCCTTTCTTCTCCCTTCTTCCTCATCTGGTTTGACTGGCGCAGGAATGTGGCTCTGTTAAAGGTAGCAGCTGAAGAACAATGGGGGATTGTGCTCCTCCACACACACACACACACACACACACACTGGCACACACACACATACACACACAACTGAAACCATGTAGGCAAACACCGGTACATATGACCAGACATGGGCTCACACACTCGTCCTGATTGTGCCTCAGTGTGCCTCCCTCTAACTACATCCTGGTGAATGATTTAGACCTTGTGTGTTTGTGTATGTGTAATTGTGAATGTGTGCGTACGTGTAATGGAGCTGGTATGTCAGGATCTGGGGGGTCAAAGGTCGGGCCATGCTAAATGTGAGCAGGAGGCTGGCTGACTGCAGGGTAAACACACACCAGACACACTCTTTCTCCTTTCCCTCGCTTCTCTTCTCACACACATGCTTTCATAAAATACAGCTTGATAGCTTCAAGTTTACCCAGAATTCAGCAGCAATCAAATGAAATTCAATTTTGCTTCAAGTTTTGTAAGAAGTGTAAATTTACAAACCTGGCGGAATATTTATTTTGTTTGTTAACATATGAATCTGGCTCAGATCTTACATTTGTTTTGCCGCCACATTTTCCCTGTGTACAAATGTTTCCTCAGCCAGATTTATTTTCTTTATTTCAATAAGGCAATAAAGGCGGTGATGGATGGGACTCAAGTAATCACTGCTGGCCTTCTGTGCCTCGCAGGATAAGTCAACATCTGGTTTTACAACTCTGCGCTGCACACACACACACACAAACTTTTACCTAACACACACCTCCTGTTGACATGCCCCCTCCCTCTGCTCCAAACCCCTAACCAGTCGTATATTAGGCTGACCAACAAGCCACGGATAGCTTTACACTGCTTTGTTGTTCCTTCCTCCGCTGACCTCTAACCTCGCCCCTACAAACCTTCCTAACCTCTGGAGATCCATGGAAATCTCACTGAGAGGAAAAACGGAGCACAACATCTCAGTTTCAATTTGAGTTAATTTAAACAGTTTCTGCTTTTGGATCCTGGTTCTATGGCAACATGTTTTGTATTCCTACTTAGCATTATATATTTAAAAAATCAGCAGCTGACTATAGAGACATGGAGAAACTCAGTAGCAGTGGTTTGAAAAACATGTTAAAAATGGCTTCAGTGCTTGCTGTGTGAGTCTTTGAAAAGCATAACTAAATCTGCTGTGTAGCCTCAAACAGCTTCCATCTCACCTTTGACCCCTTCTCCCCCCCCTTCCCCTGCTCTTGCCCTATAGGTACCCCAGACAGCCTGGCGGAGAAAGAGCGCCAGCTCATGGGCATGATCGGCCAGTTAAGCAGCCTGAGGGAGCAGCTCCTGGCGGCCCACGAGGAACAGAAGAAGCTGGCTGCTTCGCAGATGGAGAAGCAGAGGCAACAGATGGAGCTGGCCAAGCAGCAGCAGGACCAGGTACAGAAACACACTGCATGTAAAGGGCTACATGAAAAAAAACACTATAGACTCTTTCCTTTAAAATAAACAAAAAGAGTTTTTCGAATCAGATCAAGACTTTCTTTTTTTAACACCACAACTTGAATCTTGATTTGTAGAATAATTTAACACAATATTTATATATATATTTTGTTTTATATTAATCATGATCTTTGCCTTATTTTAGTGTCTTCAAATGTTCTTCACTGATTCAGAATCACTGACTGTTGATAAATGTTTAAAACCCCCTCACTCACAGTAACACACTAAAGCTCCACAAATGGCCATCAGAGATACTCAAGAGAGGGATTGAAAAGCATCAAGTCACACAGGATTTTCTCTCCTAACCCCGTCTCTCTCTCTACACACACACACACACATATAACAAGCACACACTCGTGCACGTATTTCATATTGTAAAGTGTTAACACAGCCAAAGACATGAGCCTTTGGCAGCTTGAACACAGGGACACTGCACAGGAATGAGCTGAGAGTGTGTAGTGTTGGAGCGGATGTAGCAGGGACTTTCACACACACACACACATGCACGCACACACACACATATATGTATGCACATGCACGCACACAAACCTCCAAGGCGAAAGTCTGCCAGGTATTTGCATAGAGAAGGGTTCCCCCTCATTATTGTGCTTTTTAGCTTCTGGAGAGCATGGATTTACAGAGGAAACACACACACACACATGCACAAGCACGCACACACACATGCACAGAAACATGGCTGTGGGGAGACTGCACAGTGTGGACACCACAGCTCTGTTTCAATTCCACTCAAGAGTTTTGGTGCTAAAGTTAACAGTATTTTAGGTTGAAAGATCTTGTATTAGAGAAGCAATGAATGCAAAAGGAAATCATAATACAAGCTACGAAAATTGTCCAAAGTGACTGAAGAATAAAATGAAAAAGTGAGAAAAATATGAAGTGGTCAAGGTTGTTTTTTTGGACTTGACTAAAACACCTCCCCTACTAAACGACAGAGGCTTCTGTAAATATGATGTGTTGTTTAGTTTGCTGTGTGTTCATGCCAGTAAGTGTGACATTGTTGTCCATGTGGCTGTGAGCTGAGTCCAGATGAGATGAGCTCTTGAATATTTCATACCAGGGCATCGACCCTCTGTCGTGCAACTGGGGCCTTGGAGACCTGCAGATGTGTCGCATCTCCCACAGGCCCTGCGCGCACAAACACACACACACACAGGCACACACACACATGCACACACACATTGCATATACATTCGATTAATGTGTTGTGTTTCATCCTCAGATTGCACGGCAACAGCAGCAGCTTCTGCAGCAGCAACACAAAATCAACCTCCTGCAGCAACAAATCCAGGTGAGGCCAGTGTGTGTGTGTTTGTGTGGTGTGTGGTGTATGCGTGTGTCTATCCACTTGTTTTATCAAGTGTATAACGGTGTTGAAGTGTTTGTTTGTTCTGATGTGTGCCTCTGTGGCCCACAAAGGCAATTTTATGATTGTGATTGTTGCAGCTTTTCTTTGCCCCGCCATCAGCATTTAAGGCCTTAATCACAGCTGACTTGTAATACTCCCCTCCTCCTGTAGCACAACACACACGAATAAACACATGTGCACAAGTTTGATCACTTCAACTGTGGTCAATCTTCCTGGAAGACAAGGCATGTAAAGCATGCAAATCCAGGCTTGAAAGCAAGGCTTTGAAGCTGCTGAAGCAGCCAAGGGTCCAACAGATAATCAAAAATAAAAACACGACAATAAATCTTTTTTATGGATTCATTTTATGGGCTAATCAAATACACCAGCTTACAGATATTAAGATGTGAGGCATGCTGACACACAGACCTCAGACCTTTGACCAAAGCGCTTTTATCTGACATTTCCTGGACCTTTGCTGTGCTGGTCTGTGATGAGGTCACGGCCTATAGGAGCTACAAACACATCGCAATCAAGCCGTCTTTCTTTAGAGCAGTGGTGCCCTCATACACTGCTACATCTTCAGCACCGCACACTCAGCTCAGCATCAGATAGTTTGAATTTCATGGAAGTGGATCCATCAAGTTTCCCTCTGCTTTTTGTCTAAAGCAGGGGTTCTCAAATTTTTTTGGACCATGAATCTCTTTTAGGTTAGACATTTTTCTAAGGACCCTTTTCATTATGGTAACAATGATAAGCATAGAATTGATACTAGTCAAAGATGAACTATTAAATATTTTGTAATAATAGAATTAGGCTACGTTTGTACGTTTCAAGTAACTCATTTTGTAAACTTTGATTAAATGTTGACTCCGAGAAAGTAGTGGTTGTGGTCAACCCCCTTGTTGAATGTTGAAAAACATGCACTAAAGGGCCTTTCTGGGAGCCAAAACACACGCTAAAGTGCCCCCTCAGGAGCCAAATGTGTGCCAAAGTGCCCTCCTGGTTAGCAAAACACACATGACTGCCATCTTGGGTGGTAAAAACTTACTTTCTACGTTTTTTTTTTTTTTTTTTTTTTTCAAAAAGGTCTGTGCACCCTGCTGCATCAAGGTGTTTTGTTGTTCTGAGTTAGTTTTACCTTTGTTGCAAACTATGAAGTGATAGTAAGGATCGGTAGCAAATTAGGTATTTTTATAGATAACGACCAAAATCTGTCAAAAGTACCGGGTATGGATTCATATTTAATCAAAAGGTACCATGTTTAGGTACCTAAGCGCATCCTTGTGACTGTGACAGAGGAAGAGGAGGCGACTTTCAATGCTGGACATGAACACAGCATTACAAGGTTATATACTGAAGAATAAATATGTTAAGTTGAATAAAATACATTTATTAATAAATAAATTGATATTTTTTACCACATAAACTCACAAAAGTACCGTAAACTGGTGATGTTGAGTACTGTACCTATTGCCAGGTACTGGGCATTGGTACTTTATCATTTCAAATATGAAAGGAACCCATCCCTAAGTAATAGGTATATCGCGATCATATGCATTTTGATATCATGGCACAGAGCTAAACTGGGCGAGAGTATCGGAAATAAAAGTTTGTTTATTTGGTGCACAAGATCCCGGTTTGTTGATACGCTTTTCAGTGATTTAACACTTTTACAATCATTTTAAATTAATCCCCAGATGCCCAAACTATGGTTTGCAGACCCCACTTGGAGAAACACTGACCTAAAGGAATGCCCCAAGAAATGCTAGCTACAATTAAAAAAGGAGCAAAACAAACTTGCCAAGCCAAAAAGTTCCTCTGAATGGGATTCTGTGCCTCGAGCTCCTAAGAAAATGGGCGGGTATATCGTATGGAACGCCAAAAAATGGATGTATTGTCCTTTGGGTGCTACACTGGAGCCTCTATGTTGGTCCAGGTGGCTTGGAACGAATAGCCCGGGCCTTTGTAAAAGCAGATGACACTGAATTTTGAGCTGAGAAAGCCGGGCTTTGTATCATAAAGAGACACCCTGTCCAAAAGGGAGCACGCACACACACACACACACACACACACACAAATACACACACATTCCCTTTCCCCCTGAGAGGTTAGCCATACACAGTTAGTGTGATAAGAGACCTTGTGATTGCATGTGTGTGGGACGTGTGTCCATGTGTGCGCACAGCTCTGTGTTAAAGCAGCTGTGTTTATTTGCTTTGTGCGAGCTAAATTCTGAATTGTTCGCCTCTTTTTTTTTGTCGACAAGAAGAAAGAACACATGTTTGTATCTTAGGATTTCTCTGTGCATTCTTGAGCGTCCATTTCTTCATCTGTGCATGCGTGTGTGTGTGTGTGTTCGCTGCAGCTGTGTGTGTAGAGCTATAAACACGTCCGCTCATGATTCACTCCCTCACGACCCCGTCGAGACAAAGCTCTCTTTTCCCATGACTTTGCAACCTTTTCCCAAACAAGCGTCTCTCCATTGAACGGGCCCAACAATAGTTTCTCACAAGCAGGGGCAGCTGTAGGCAGCCTCGTTAAGAGAGGGCCACAATCAACAGGGGCTCATCACAGGAGCGAAAACACACACACACACACTCACCAACATATAGCCCACACATCCAAGTGTGTAAGAACACGGATGAAGGTACCAAAAAAACAACACCTTCAGTCACTTAAGCACAGGTATCAGAAGCAGTCGGAGAGAAAGAGCGCAGAACACTCGCTCCATGATCAAACACACACTCATCATCAAAGACTTGGTCGAGAAATACACTGCTTAATCATTCATGAAGAGATTGTCCGCACAATCCCACAATACAATGGCCTGCCAGAGAGAGGGCAGCAGGTTCAGTGTGCTGGGGTGTGTGTGCATGTGTGTGTGTGCTTTGTGTCTGTATGATAAGCCTCTTGTGATTGCATTTCCCCCTAACGAGGCTGAGTTCAGCTGGCCCTCAGTGTGTGTTTGTGTGTTTGTGGGTGTCTCTGTGTGTGTGTGTCTGTGTCCTTGGCTTTGTTAGGCCCAAACCCCCAAAGGCCTGTGAAGAATGCTTTCAACCGTCCACTTGGAAGAGGTGATGAAATGAAACGAATAATCAAGCTCATGAAAAAGAGAGGAGAGTGACACACATCCCTCATGAAAGGAGGACAAATTATTTATTGTCCTTGCGTCCGGCTTCCTATTTTTCCTCACCCCAGAACTCGAATCGAGCTAGCGATATGCGTGTTAGCGTCCACTATTTAGGCCAGCGGCACTCGCTGAATGTGGTGTGAGCTTGACAAACAAGCGAGTTCTTTGACAGAGGCGGCACAAAACAAGCTAATGACATATAGTATGAAGTGGCCTCACATGTACGATGTGTTTGTTATGAGCTCTGACTTTTTCATTCATCTGAATGAGGCGCTAAAGATCATCACTAACTGGAGTTAACTCAAAACCTGCTTTTAGTCCTAACCTCTTCAGACCCAGCATCCACGTATGTGGACATTACATTTTTACCTCTCAGACCCATGATACTTTATTTTTCAAAACTTTGACTTTTAGCAACTTTTAGGGACACTGACCACTTCATCTTGTGGTGAAATCACAACATTACACACATTTTAGTGAAAAGTACAATAACTACTAGCAAACAACAAAAAGAGGACTCATAACACAAGTAACCAAACTTTCTGTACGAAGACAAAGTTTAGTTATACTTATAAGGTCTTTTAGCAAGGTGAATTAAAAATTGCACACCAGACAAAAGCTCAGGCCTTCAGAGGTTTGAACCTATGATTCAACCTCTGAATTAAACCCTTAAACTGGGTCTGAATCCAGATATATCCCAAACTGTTACCTCAACCAACTTGGAAAAAACTGAAAACTCATCAAGTGTTTTTGTCTTATTTTCAGTAGAAAATGTCTTTTTAGACTTATATGAGCCACATTTACCTGACCAGTCCAGAAAAACGTCTTGTTTCAAGTTATTTAAAGACAAAAATGAGGTCTAGCAAATAGGTTTTAAGAGCTGTTTGCACCAATACACCAATAACCGATACCATTGATCAGTACCAGTGCATCCCTACTTTAAAGTAATTAAATCAACCCTTTGAACTTGATTAATGCAACTTTGACGTCCAATGAGAAAAACTTGTCTACAGACTTATAAACCTTGGAAAAGGAACTTTAAATTCGGCTCTTTTGGTATAATTTATACATAAAGGTTATTAGCTGGTGTGGATGTCGCCTGAATCTACGATAGTTCCAGCTGCAAAAAAGTGAAATCTGAAAAGTAAAAAAAAATCTGCCAATGGAACAAGAGATAAGTTACTTGTGTTAAGACATTATTCTAGTTTTAGGCAAATTTTTCTTGTTCCACTGGCAATTCAGACCTTATTTTTGTCTCGAAATAACTTGAAACAAGACACTTTTCTGGACTGGTCAGGTAAATGTGGCTCAAATAAAGAGTTAAAGACAGTTTTTACTTAAAATAAGACAAAAACACTTGATGAGATTTCATTTTTTCCAGTGTCCAAAGTACACAAGCCTAACTTTATCTCACAGACTAACAATGGACCACAAAAGAGACTTCAATTGTGCAAAACTTTATGTTTAGTTTTACAATATACCACAGCTTTCCCACTAAAGGATTACAAAACAAGAGCATGTGCAGACATAAAGGCATGCAGACACACAAAAACACTCGCACAAACTCCTACCCCCTGCTAGGGGCCTTCTTGTTAGGCTCTAAGGGGTGAACACATTTCCTCACTCTTCCTTTGCTTTCTTTCTCGTCTTCTCTTATTCTAATTAAACGACTTGTCTTCGAGGCTCCCTCCGGTGTTGCCGGGGACGTCTATTGCTGCCGTGCTGGGAAGCGCAACGGGGATGAAAGGAGCTCACCTGCCGAGCGGCTCAGGGCTTACCTTGAGAAGACGCACACATTTTCATAGAACAGAGGCAGCACACTCACACACACACACACACACACACACAATGTATATTGAAACAAGCGGGATGAGGGGGACACCAGTGTGACCTGCCTAATGAATCAAAACCCACTCAACCAAGACACACACAGGCACACATGCAGACAGGTGTACCTCTCTGCCTCTGTTGGCTATCTTTTATCTCATCAAGAGACACCGTCACCAAAGGTTGGCGACAGCAAAGCAGACAGAGAAGAAAAAGAAACAGAGAAGGACTCAGAAAATGAGTAAAGCCACCTGATGCTTTCACTAGTTTGAGAGACGTCAGACATGCTGGCGACGGCGGCTAACAAGCTCTCTATTAGAGTTAACCTACACCCTAACTCAATCATACAGACTCACACACACACACACACACCTTTCAGAGTCATATCTGATGTATTTTCAAGCTCTGGCTCTGTCCTTTGTATTGATTCTTCCCTTTTTTTTTAATTACCTCTGCCAAGGAGGTTATGTTTCTGAGAGAGTTCGTTTGTCTGTGAACATAACTCAAAAAGTTACAAACGGATCTTGATGAAATTTTCAGGAAATGTTTAGAGTGGGATAAGGAAGAAGTGATTAAATTTTGGAGGTGATCTGGATCACCATCTGGATCCAGGACTTTTTTAAAGGATTCTTTATCATTGTGAGATAGGGCTGTTTTCACCATATGTGTATATAACTCCACCATAAATGGTCGGATTGCTTTGCAAAACAATACAGGACAAGGTCACCATAATTTCTGACAGATGTACAATCCAGATCCTGGCAATATTCTAGATACTAAGATCTAGAATATGAAATATGTTCTGGATCATCATAATTTTTAACACTGTCAGGTAACAAATTATTGTATAAACCTGCAACTAACACCAAATTGAAGCAGACAGTCTGCTGAAAGGGAGTATAACATTAAAGTAAGACTAACGTGTTGGTGACAATAACAATATGCTTGTGTGCTTTTCTAGTTTTGTGAGGCAATAGAAAAAAAACAGCAAAAGCAGTTTTCCCTTTTTTCTACACACACACATATAACACATAGATGCTCAACACACCAGCACCTCTGTACTCGGCTCATAGGAGCAGCTAACCCAATTGCCTGTGTAATTGTTTAATCACTTCCATTACAACACAACCAGTGCAATTTATGTTTTCTTACGCACAGGAAGTGTTGATGTGCATGCACGGGCGCTCGCACACCCCGAACCAGCCATTCCCCACTGAGACCTGGCGTCTCTCACATGCCTCCATGTTAATGCACCCACACACAAACACACCTGTGTGTGTGTGCAGTGTAGCCACTGTAACACAAAAACTGTGCCCCTACACTCACAGCAGGCCAGCCTCTAATAGCCCCTGTCCGTACAAAGTTAATGGACTAATATTGAAAGCCCTTTACCTCTCCGTCTCTCTCTGACTCACTAAATTAATTATTGGTTCTATTGCTCACACGTCCTGTCTTTAGCAATAGGTCATCCAGGCCTTGCATTAATTGCTGGAGCATATGGTCGCCAACAGATTTTAGCTGTGGGACTCGCACTTTAGCGGGGCTATTTTTTTGCGCGCTCAGATGCAAGCCATATTGTGTGGCGCTGGCAGCTATTGTTCGGCGCATTAACTTCATAGAGCTAATTACTCCCCAATAATAACTTTACCTTGGAGTTTTTAGCGCGCCGCGTGCCAACCAACCTGTTTCGCACCCCATATGTTAATTAGCGGCCACATCTTCATTATGCCGCAGCGGCGCTTTAAGTTCAAGCTGTGCCGCCTGGCGTGTGGTGAACGCAGCCTCGACTCGCTGCCAATTATCCAACTCTTGCTCCGCTCTCCATCTCTCTTCCTCTTCCTCCCTCCCTTGTTCATTCTGTTCTGTCTATCTGCTGTTTATTTCCTGAGAAGTTCTCTCGCCAGGGTGAATTGTCGACTTCTCTCTTTCTCTCGGTCCTCTTTGCCCCTGTGAAAGTTCTCAAGCAAAACTTTCACACGTTTTCTCAATATATATTTATATACACGCTGTGTAGTTCATTTTGTGTTTGGAACATTTTTCTTTGTTTTGCATTCGGTTACCGCTGATTAGAGGATTTTTTTTTTCTTCTCAAATGAGTTATGTTTGTTTCAGGTTTGCTTTTTGGACTTTTTTTTCAGCGGAAGGTTTCGCAGATAAAAAGCAGAGTCCCTTATTCTCCACGTCAGCAGCCTGCAGTAGCAGTGGTGTGATGTTTCATCTGTGTGTGTGTGTGTGTGTGTTATAGGTTTTCATGTTCGCTTTGGGGCTGATGTGAAAGAGAAGCTGAGGAGAGCGTTATTCCCCAAAGCGCCTGCTGTTTCAGATGTGCCTTTTCCTTCATGTGGGATCTGGAGATAGTCTGATAGATCTGGCCCCGCTCTCACTTTCCCCCTTTTTGTTTTCACTTTCTCTCGCAGGCTTTTCTTTTCTTTTCTCCTTCTGTCAATGCATCTCTTTGTCTCTGATTCCTATTCTCTGATTTGGGAAACTCTTCCTCTCTTTTGTTCCTCTAAGTTTCAAAGTTTGCGCTGTGATCACAAAACAAACGAACGCGGCTCGTCGTCGACTTCATATATTGTGTTATTGAACATCTGATATGGAGATAAATGCTGCGTTTTAAGTTGTTTTGCAGATGTTAAAGGAACGTAAAAGAGAAGGGCTGTACATGAAGCCGTGATTAGAGAAACTGATCCAATCCTTGACCATATGATCAGCGAGTGGACATCCTCTCCACACACACATTACAGACAATCAGGGTCCCTTGTTCCTCCTGTTACGCTCAACTTGTTCTGAACCATGTTTTCTGCCTCGTGTGTGTGTATTACCCTTTGGAGGTCAGCGTGTGTGTTTGCCAGCTCAACAGCTGTTACACACATATCCAACTCAACTATTATGGCAGCAGCATATGGGAGGTAATGATCCTCCTGTCCATCCTTTCTGTGTTTTCTCCAGATTCTTTTGTGTCTTTCTCTTGCTGTTTTGCTCTTTTTTGCTGCTGCTTGATCTTCTTATCCCATTGTGGAGACTTGTGTGTGTGCTGTAGCAGTTCTGTAGGATGATTAATGTCTTCCTATTGGACACAATGTTTTGTTAAAGGCGAGAAAAGAAGTAGCCATACAGAGGAACAATCCTGCAACATTCTCATTTCTGATGAAAGAAGCAATCGCTGTGTTAATGTGTGTACATGACAGGGTGTCTCTGAACAGTAGGTATGTATTACAGTTGCCACAGACTTGTCTCCTCTCCTCTCCTTTCCTCCTCTCTCATCTCCTCCTCCCTACGGTACATTACAGTATTTCTAGCCAGCTCCACTCTAGCATATGTCCAATTAGGCCTGAAAGGCAAAGCGGAACTGTTCTGTCTGTGATTCGTCCCTACAGGGGTCCTGTCCGAGCGTCGCGCTGGAACGCCTCTCCCTTCTGATCGCGCGGCACAGGCGGCGTGGCGGTTTATGGTTTACCAAAATGGAGGAGTAATTATTGTTTTTTGGTGTAAAGGGGGGAAACAGGAGCCGCTTGAAGAGAGCGCTATTCCCCTGTGCCGTGATAGTTTGATTACAGTACTGCTGGCTGCCGCGTGCCGACACACGGGAGCAGGAGGGACGCACACAACCTCACACACACATAGGTATTTACAGTAGAAAATCATGCATGTGCCCAGGGAAACTTGAGTGTACACACAGGCAGGGAGAGCTGTGACAGACAGCCACTCTCTATTTCCCTGTCTCAAGCACTAACCACTTCAAGTGTCCATATCGCTGAGATATTACCTGATTGTGCCGTGGCACCGCTGCAGCCTTGTGATTGTGCAGCCATTTCCAGCCATTTTCATCATTCCAGATCAATTTTCCACATCAAACAGCTTTTACCTGCCCATTATCCTATTCAGCTATTACCTCTCTGCCCTCCTGGTGAAGTGAGACAGACGGGAGAGGAGAAGGCGAGGGGAGATGAGTTGTAAAGAGGGTGCAACGTGCTTCACAAGCAGGACGACAGGTCAGAGGCACAACAAACCCTGTCACGGGTTTAATTTAAGGGGTGCTCTGACAATTTCTCATGTGAAGTTTATGCTCTGCATCGTGATGAGTTGGAAACACTTCCACTTTTTTTATTTACTCTTTGAACACCGATATAATCGGGGTTATTTTAACACTAGACATCATTGTTTCGATAAATATATGCACAAGGATGATAAAGCAGATTTGTTATATAAGTGATTGCGTTGCATGACCTCCCTCTTCTTCCTTCATTTATCCGGTTCCAGTACAGTGTAGGCGCAGCATTGTTGTATTGCTGCCATGACCAGAAATTCAGAAGCAAAAGTGTTATCCAATACAAGCAACACATTTTGTGTTTCACCAAAAGTAAAATGATAAAAGTCTACATATGGATGCACCTGAAGAGTAACAGGGGCCTGGATCCAAACTGTCGCGATGACTTTTAGGATAATTTCACATCCTGTCGCATCTCGTTTGGGCTTCTCCACCTTCATATTTTTGGGATTTCCACCTGAGTTTTACAGGTTGATGAGATTCCCATTTCTCCTCCTTGTCTCACCTTTCTCCACCCTTCGTCTCTTCCTCCCTCCTCTCCTCATCTCCTCCTATCTTTGCCTCTCAAACTGTCAGTCAGTCCATCACACACAAGTCTTTGTGTGTTGTTTTTGGCAGAACGCTGTTTAGTGCAACCATCTGTCTCCTACTTCTCCTCTCTCTTTCTGTCTCACTATCTCTCCTTCCTCCTCTCTCCTCTCCCTCTCCTGTCTTTACTGCCAAAGCCACCCATTGGAGGAGCTTTTCTTTTTTTTTTCTTTCTGCTTCTCCTTTTAAAATCCTGGAAACCTTGTGAAGTCGTATGGCTCTCTGCCGACGTACGTGCAGAGATGCGTTACGTCTGCACGGTTGTGTGTGTGTGTGTGTGTGTGTGTGTGTGTGTGTGGGTGTGGGAGTGTGCATCAGTGTGTTTGGGTTGTTCTGGGGATTGGTGTGGGGAGACAGGAGAGAACATTATCTTCCAAATAAAAGGAAAAGGCCAGCTGTTTAGTGAGTTTGGTGAACTATTTTATGTCTTGAATCAAGGAAAGAAACTTGAGGAAAGGATCAGTGTCAGAGTGTGTGTGCTGCTCAGAGTCTAATCTGTACCATTGTGTGTATGAGCCTATGTGCATATGATTTTGAGAAATAATTATGATGTAATTTGGATGTAACCGTCTCCAGAATGGTAATGAAGCCTGCTCTGAGATCACTTCATCTATTTTTGGTGCATATGTGAACACTGCAGCACGTGTCTCGAGGTGCTCGATGACAGACTGCTCATCTCTCCTTTACTTTTTCTCTCCTCCTCCTCCTTCCTTCATCCCCCCCCCCCCTCCACCCCTCTTCTTCTCCCTCCTTCATCAGCAGGTCCAGGGCCAGCTTCCTCCGCTGATGATTCCTGTCTTTCCTCCAGACCAGAGGACTCTGGCGGCGGCTGCAGCTCAACAGGGCTTCCTAATGCCCCCTGGCTTTAACTACAAGCCTGGCTGCAGTGAGTCACACACACACACACACACACCACACACACCACACACACACACAAGCCCCTATAAATATGTGCAACTTTCCGTGTCAAAGTACTTCTGAAGTGTGATGTTTCAAATGTTTTTCACCCAGCAAGGTAGACTCCAACGGTTTTCCCACACAAGAGTCAGATTGTTTCTCAAAAGACGAGCTCAACCCTACAGCAACAACTCTCTGCTAATAGAAAAACCAGTCCAAATACACCCTTCCTGTTTACACTCTCAATCTTTCTCTCTGTATCTCCCTCTCACACTCCCTCCTCTCCTCAGTCCTTTTGGCTCCTTCCTTTTGTCTTGTCTATTTTTTGATGTATAAAAGCAACAAATACAGGCGTCCTGCAGGACATGTTTTTTTTTTTTTTTTTCATTTTTGGCTATCACGCTCCGGCTGTGTGGCAATGTGTTGTTTACCATGATAGAAGAAGAGGGAGAGACAGAGACAGAGAGAAAGAAAGAGTGGTGGGTGCTTGCCAGGGGATGCTGGGAATAAATGCATGGTAGGGGGGATAGCAGAGGGAGGGGGTAGGGGGTGGTAAAGTGACCTGCCCCAGGTTCTCCTCACATTAACACAGGATGCAGCCAGAAAATGTTTCCAACACAACCCACACACACTCTCACACACACACATAGACACACTAGCATGTTCAGGCAGCCAGCGATGGCTTTGTGATATCACAAACACACACAAAAAATACTTAGACACAGATATCCAAGCGTGCACACAAAGCGAGCTCACGCACGCTCAGTCCGGACCCCCGCCCCCATCCCTTAGAGTTTCACAGCTTCCCAAACAAGTCCATTCCATTTTAATTAGTGCCATCTTCACCCACGCCCACTGCCCACGTAAATACCCTGTCAAGTGGTGGGCTTGTCTTTTTACTGCCTCCGCCAATTCCAACCGGATTGGCACGCCGCGCCAGGCTGGGCCGCCCCTGAGAAAACTCTTTGGCAACTTTCAAAGTTGTTGTGAGTTGATGTAGTTTTGGTGCTGCCACTTTAAATAGGAAATGTGTAGCATTGCGATGTGACATATTCTCACGTCGCGCCGGGTTTCTGAAGATATGAATAGATTTTATCAGCACAGCTCTGAGCTCTCTGCTCTCGGTGGTCGTCCTGGGCTGTCATGTGTTAAACAGTGAGACGGTTTTGTTATTGTCAAAAAATATTAAACAAAAAGATTTATTTATTTATTTATTTTTTAGAGAGGAAGTTTATAATTAATTTCTACTACTGAAACTTTTTCAGTATTTAGGCTGAATTGGGTCATTTTTCTTTTATTTTAATATTTAAAGCTAAGTTGATTAACTGAAGAAGATGGTTCTTGCTGTATTTACTGTCTTAGATGGTCTATTTATTGTTTTTTTTGTTTGTTTGTTTTTTGATGTTGTTGTCTTGTTATCTGTGTGATATTTCTGGCTGCAGAACAAATTGCCCCTCAGGGATAATAAAGTTTAACTTGACCTTGAAGAGACATTCTGATTTTTAGCCTCTGTTTTGAAACTCCTCATCCCAAGATTAAAAACAGTTACCATACCTTTTTTTTTTGACATTTTAAAGTTTTCAGGAAAATCCAAGCAAAGTCTCATAGCTTCATTAGCTGTATTAAATAAATTACTTTCTTCGGTGTTTTGATTTAGGACCTTTGAATTCTAGTTTCAGGCTAAATGCTGTAAATGCTTAACTTTTTAAAGAGCTGAGATCATGATAAATGTATAGAAATAAATATAAATATCATTTTTTGCACACACTCAAACTAAAGAAATACAGACTTCTGTGCACCTTCCTTCATCCATCTCCAGTGAGAAATTTTGTTCCTGTCTGCCGAGGTCCCTGTCCTCAAGCCAAGAGCAACATTTTTGCTTTCCACCGTCCTTTTCCTTTTGTTACAGCGACCCCCAGAAGGAGCATAAATATCCTACCCGGCTCATGTTTGTCCAGGGAGCAAGGAGAAAAGACCCATCTCCTAGAATACACAGTCCTGAAATAATTCTTTAATCCCTCCTGCCCTCCCTCTCCGCTGGAGCAAAGAATGTCTCTGCCTGCTTTTTTTTTCTAAAGAAGAGACTTATATGGGAAAATATGTCAGAAGGAGAGTCTTGGCTTATGCCAAGCACACACACACAAATTTATATCAGCGCACATACATGCAGAATGGAAGGTCCTGATACAGCCAAGAGGCTGACCGCTCTGCTGAAGGTTCAGGTCAGATATGCAAGGTCAAGCCCTGAGAACATTCCCAAGTTTTCTCTCGAAAAAAAGTCTCCTCAACACGATACCAGTATAGAAGTCTGACCTCAGTGTGCTGCAGTTTTAGTTAGCGGGCATGTTCACATTCAAATCAAAGCCGTCAACAAGAACCTTTATTCAATATGATGATAATTAACACCAGTATTCCTGCCCTCCATCTCCTCCTCCCCCTTTCCCTGACCTTTCTCTCTCTCTTTCTCCCTCGGAGTAATTACAGCGCGGCCTATCTCTACCTGGTCACTTATAATCCTCACTCCTCCTTTTTCACTCTGCTCCTCTGTCATATCCTCCACCCTGTTTGTCCATCTCTCCTTTGATTTATCAGTCCCGACAAGTGGAGAAAGAATCGGAGAATGGGACGGAGTTTGGGTGTAACTTGTGAGGAGACAAAGATGACAACAAGAAAGAGACAAGAGGAGGCTGAAAGCAGCCCTCTCCCAACAAAGCAGGAGAACAGACAGTTGAGGAAAGGAAAAAAAGAGAAGGAGCAGCAATCGTCAGTGGCGGCTCTTAATTACGGCGCTGGGGCGAGCTTTATCAGAATCCCCTCACCTCGCTGCTCTTTGTCATGGGGTATTAAGGAGGAGGACACACAATCAGGCTTTTCATTAAGGCCCCACTGGCAGCGCACACAAAGGGCGGCTTTAACAGCTGCACTGAGAGACTCAGGTGGTGGAGGTGGTGGTGGCAGGAGGGGAGCTGATGGAGTGAGCTGAGGGAAGGAAAGTGACTAAGGTGGGATGGGAGAGGGGAGAAAAACAAGTCTCGGAGGGATGACTAAGAGTAGGAGATGAAGAATGGAGAAAAATGATCATGTGATTGATGGAGAAATGGATGATTTGGGAAAAACTGGTACAAGAAAGAGGATCCTACAAGAGAAAGGGAAGAGAAATGAGCAAAGACTTCTTAAAGTGAAAAAACTGTCGCTGTTTTTGATCAAATATTAAGATATTTAGTCAAATTTTCTTCTCTTGATTCCTTTCCAGGTGACCCCTACCCTCTCCAGCTCATCCCCACAACAATGGCCGCTGCTGCTGCCGCCACACCAGGCCTGGGCCCCCTACAGCTTCAGGTAAGGCCGCAGAATTCACAGACGAACCCCAGGAAGTGAAAACACACAACCAGAAGGCTTTGATTTTGACAGACACAAACATTCTGTAAAACATTCTGTTTTACTTTACACTTGGGTGGTCCAATTGGGAATAAATCCCCTAACCCTGACAGTGTTCACACCACATACTTCCCACTGAGCTATACAAGACCACAAACACAGCCACAGGGGGGTTGCACAGCTGTCACTTTCAGCCGGGGTGTAAGCGAGTGAGTTGAGCCCATAAAAACATGTTGTCCGTGATCAGAGCTCAGAAATCACACAGAACTGACAAGTGTAACCCCAGCCCTTGGCTTTGTCCTGCGATTGGGAGCACAAGACTGACATATTCAGATTGACTGTCTGAGCTGATCTGTGAGTGACGCTGAAGAGATTTCAGTCACAAAGGCAGCTTTGTGTGAGATTTCACCTTTAGGTTAGCATCGTGTTCAAACGGTGAATGTAGATTGTTCTGTGTCTGCCCAAGCACCTGAACACATCTAGAAAGAAACACTTTTGGATAAGATCAACTTAAAAGTTCAAAAAATAAAAGAAAAAAAATACTATTCACTGTGATGAAAACCTAATTCACTATATACACTGACCTTAAAACCTTCAGAAAACATATTCATGGATGAAAAGAACAGTTTGCTTACAAGAAAACGGTCAACATGTGAGATCTTTAGTCCTTCAATTAATTGTATGCCCTTTTCCTTATTCACACATTCTGACTCAAAGGGTTGGAAACCTCTGAAACATGTAAGTGTTTCGTCATTGTGGGCCACATAATTAGAGTGCAACATCTGAAAAAAGAGAGTCTTTGCTGCTTTACAGCTTTCTTGTTTACTTTAAGTGCACCAGGATTCAACTGCAAATGTCATCACGTATATATTAGATAATAAAAGATGGCTCATTCATTTAACAAAGAACAAATCTTAGTGGGGTACTTCCTGCGTGTTTTGAGCAAATTTAAGGGCTCGGCCTGTTGTGCCTTAAGTAGTCATGGGTTTAGTCAGATTTTTTTTCTTCTTTTCAAAGAGATGGGGGACAAAGGAAAGTCACACATAGTGTAAAACAAAAATGAAAAAAACGCATCTGTTCACTAAATTTTTAAGGAGGATAAGGCCATGTCCACACATAGCCAGATATTTGGGAAACCACATATATGTTGATACGTTTATGCCTGTGGGCAACATGAAACCACAGTTTTACGTCACTGAAAACGATGTTTTCCGAAAACTCCATCCAAAGTGAAGATTTTGGAAAACTCAGGTTTTGTGGTTTCAGGTAGACGCTGGAAAACAGATTTTTTGGTTCTCAACCAACACAGCTGGATAACAGGGTTTCATCCTGATTGGATGGTACGGGTTGTACATCTGAAAAACACTGCCAAATGTGTGTGTGTAGGAGGGTTTTTTTGTTTTTGAAAATACCCAGCCACATGTGGACCATAGACTGTATAATTAATGAACGTAGTTTCCCCGACGTCACCCGTCTGTTTCTGGAACATAAAATGAAGCATATCAGCTGTCGCAGCCATGTTGGAAGCAGCAAGGGCTTCGCGTACAGCTTTAGGCCGCCTGTTGGTCATGTGACCTGAGCTGTGCCTCTGATTGGGCGAGCTCACAATCCTAATATCCTCTGAAAGGCCTAGTAAGAAAAAAAAATCACCCCCGTACAGAGTGTGCTGATAGTGAAACTAGCGACTCAGACAGGAGACATTTTTTAAACCAGGCTGTAAATAGGTTAATTTCTGCTTTGAAAACAGCTTTTTTGGCTTGGTGTGTATGTGACTTCTGGTACTTCCAGAGCCAGCTTCAAGTGGACACTCGAGAAACAGCAGGTTGTAGCACTTCCGCATTGTCTCATAATCTTAGACCAGAGGTTGCCGCTTGGTGTGGACAAGACCTGAGTCAAACTTTAATACCTCTTTTTAGCATACCCAGAGTAACTGGCACCACTGTTTGGTAAACTACTCTATGACTTAGGATGTTGAAGTAGTGCCTTTATTTTCATTCTGAAAGCAGATTTTTTTGCCCGACAGACCGCTTCCTGATGCGATTGTTACATCTGATTTTCTCTTGTGTTGCTGTTTGCGGCACGTTGAGGTTTGTAACACCAACCTGAACTCTGGCACTGACTGGTTTACCATGAAATTACACTCTACCTTTGGCCAGTCATCATAACTTATGTGTCTGTCTCCCCTCTTCTTCACCAGAGAAGGACAATCAGGAAAAAAAAAAAAGACGGCTCCCATTTGCAGCTCCTGTCCTGAGCCAAGTAGGAAACAGCTGTTAGATATCAGTGCTTAATAAAGCGCCACATTTCATGCTTGGTAACAGTTACAACAAGGTTGTAACGTTTGAAGTAGAAATTAATCAGATTACCTGTTACTGGAGAACAATACTGCCTTTAATGGTGGTGTTTTTTATAATTCTTTTTTAAATATAATATCGCTGTTAATCCCAACACTGACTGGCCCTGACCACCGCAGACTTCTCAGACTCTCATACAAACACACACATGACTAAACCTCAAATTCTCACACTCTCATCCACCTGGGCTTTGGGCCCCCCTCCCCCAGGGGGGTTAAGAGCCTGCCTGGGTGTACCCTGAATCATATGTCTGACACACATTAACCTCAAATGTAGAACTCAGCCACGGCACAGACAGCATTTGGCCATATCATAAAATATCACACACATAAATATCTCGGACTGACTCTGCACTGACACACTTTCCCCAGAACATCTTTTACTGGGGAATGATGGGAAAATATGGGTTAAAGGTTAGGCAGAGTGTGTGTAATAGATTTGCACCTGTCAGCCAAACGTGCTGCCCCATATGCTCCACACTTGAGGGAGAATAGAAAAGCTGTGTAATTCTATCATGGAGAACGGACCCCGCTGTCCTCACTGATTTCATTATTACTCGCATTTTGTGTGTGCATGTGTGTGTGTGTGTGTGTGTGAGACTGAGAATAATGTCCTCTGTGCTGTTATCAGTGTTTCAATCTAGCCGTCCATATGTTCGACTGTGTTCAGACTCACTCAATCTCCAGTTGAACGGCTTTGTCCACCTTGCAATTGGATTTGTGTTGTTGTTGTTGTTGTTTTTTCCTTTATCCAGCAGGGAGGGATGAGAGGACACAACAAGTGAAAAAAAACCCATCTCACTAGCAGATTTCTTCCTCACAATCCTCCCCAGAAAAACACACATGCAAAATCTCTCTCACACACACAGTCGCACGTCGAGATTAAGGCTTGTCACAAAGAAACGGATTTGCCCGGGCTAACACAAGTACAGATGTCTCAATGTGGATGGATTTCCTTTGGGATCGTCTCTGCACCCTCATTTGATAAGGAGGTGTTTTCTGTCGCTGAGACGAGACATGACAGTTTGCTCAAGCCTGAGGTCGCCACAGCAACACGGTGTTTTTGTTGGAGGTGCAAAAAGTAAACCCATTTGGCCTCAACACACATAAACAGACAGAGAAATGGAAAGCAATAGGTTGTAGAATAGAGAAGCTGATAAACAGCCAAGCTGCATTCAGGAGTGTAATAAAACACCAATGTTATTTTGACATATGGGCACTTGAACTACACTCATAACACAGGAGTATACTAGACGATACACATACATGTGATAAAGCTTGGCTTTTCTTACTTTACAAGCCTTCCACACACCTTAGACATTTTTTTCATTTTAAGAACTTGATAAAAAACAATAACAGTAAGATTCTTTTAAAGCCAGGGAAACTCAAGCCAAAGCAGCAGATGCTGATGCTTTTTGACTTATAACCTGAATTCCCACAATTCCAAGTAGTAAGAATAATGTGTAAAAATGTTTATCAAGACAGAATTCAATGAAAATCTATCCAATTCTTTATTTCATTGAAAAAGTAAACACAAAAAATAAAAAATAAAAAAAAAATAGAAAACTTACATTTTTCAAGAAAATATGTATAGTCTCATTGCCAAGGGACTGCAGATGTAAACTAGCTTTAAGCTAACTCTGGTTCAATGCATCAAATGGTAACATTTATGTTGAATATTGTACATGGTCCCTTCATAAATAAATTAAATAAATATAAATGAATAAATAAATTTAAAAAATTGCAAACATGATGCTTGATGTTTATCTAAAAAAAAAGTTGGCACAGGGGTCAACAAAAATCTAAAAAGGTTAATTACATGAATAAATAAATTAAATTAAATTAAAGTAAAAAAAAATGGGAAACATCACTCAACTAGTTATGATATTATGTTACATGTTCATGATTTTGTGAGAGATGGCAAGCAAATTGAACAAGCAAGTGTTGGTGCAATGGTAGCTAGTGGGAAATAGTGAAGAATTCACGAATTTTTATCATTATTTGGAGTAATTATTTTCTTTTTATTTTGGAAATATCCTTTAAGATGAGTCATCTTGAGGAGGTCCTCAAAAAAACATCAGGTCTAAAACCAATTCCAGATTGAAACCTGCATGACTCTGAAGTGGACATCCCTACATGGGTTCAAAATCACTTCCAAAAGTCGTCATTCGTTCACAAACTCCTTTCATAAGATGGACTTTAGCAAAGAGAAGACCGTCCTGTGGTCCGATGAATCAAAATTTGGGGGGGGGGAACAGTAGAATTTACCAAATTTCTTCCTGTTATGGCATATTAAATGAAACCAATCCATTTTGTAGCACCTGGATGAGTTCTTCCTGAAAACCATCTTTGACAAAAGGCGAACGTAGAAGAAGTACTCTGTGAGGATATATGGCCTGCTGTTGATCACATTGTGTAAACTAAACGCGTCAAAAAGAAAAGGACCAACAGAAAAACTGCAAAGCTTTGAGTAGAGTGCAGTTCTTAGAAAATCGTATTAATGTCTCAGTGATTTAAAGCTCTTTCTATGTTAAAAACATCCTCCATAGAAATCAACAGAGGAGCACTTATAGTCAATGGGAGCTTAACACAGAATCCTCCACTGGCTGTTTTCAAGGCAATGCTTTGGAGGCTTTGCAAAGCACAAGTTTGGCATTTAGTGTCTTAATCTGGGGAGATGAGTGTGACATTGTGCATTAGAGCATGTTAATCTGGTTCCCTATTGACCCTTGATATCATTGATACCATCCATATCACACAAATGGACTGAAGAGGACTAAAAGAGCTCACAAAGAGGACATGAAAACGTGCTTATCTGGGAAAGAGATGGAGAACAGCGAGGAAGGTGAAAAGGCAGAGCTTCCAGAGAGGTATTTAGAGAGATGATCAGTTAAAAGGATCAACAGAGAGGAAGAGATATGAGGAGGATGAAGGTAAGAGGAGGAGAAAAGAGTGGATGTGAGTGAGAGATTAAATGTGTGTGTGGCGTGGTATAAAGAGGGTCAATGGTGTGGGTCAGGCATCATATGGAGAGGCAGATGTTGGAACATATTGTCCTGGATTACCGCGCTGTACACCGGAGAGATGGACTGACGAACAACAGACAGGCAGTCAGAGGGAGGAAGAGGGGTGGGGGGAGAGGAAAACAGAGACGGATGACAGAAGGTAACTGAGAGAACAATCAAGAAGCTCTTTTCACCATGAAGCCTTATCTGAAGGGGAGACGGAGAATTGCTTCAGGTTTAATAACATCTCCTTAAAGGTTTCTTGGAGTTGCTAGGAAATGTCATTTAGTGATAGGAGCATGGGCTCAATGTGAAATCAATAGGCAGTAAAGATAGGTGGCTATCATTAGGCAAATTCTACCAAATTATCGTCGCCAGTTTCCAAACAGATAATGAGTAAAGGAAAAAGGCTTTACCTGTCTATATAATCCTTACTGATTGTTGAAGTAGGAGCCTGGGTTTTCCTATAAACTGGGAAGAAATTTCAAAAAACAGTAGTTTATTGTTGAGGCACTAGCACTTTAGAGGAGTAATGATGTTTTCAGCTGTCTGACAGAGAAAATAACCCAAATACTTGAGAAGTCTGTCATTGTCAGAGAATGCCTCTTTTGTTGTGTTTGTTTGTCCTTGATGCAGAGCCATAAAGGTATGAAAAAGGCATTGTAGTGAAGTAAATAAACTTCTTCTTCTTTGTAATTTATTACTTAGTTCAATTATGAATGACTTTCAAGTCCTTAAAAGAGAATAGACGCTGAAAAACGGGGTAAGAGAGTTACAGCTTAAAAAGAGTTGTTGAGTCTGGATGAAGTATTCATTTCAAACACTTCTGATAGTTCGTGCGTTTCGTGGCCTTAAGCTCGATGAAAACAAAGCATCAAGAAACAAGTCGGGAAGACAGGAAGTCAGACAGACAGATGGACAAGAATCCATTCAGGCTTATACAGACATACTGAGTATCAATGAAAACAATAGGGCTCAGAAGTGCAGCTAACTCTCACAACAAAGCCCAGGCGAGCTGCTAATCTGACTAAAGCTGCAGATTATTGACCACGACACACACACACACATCCATGGATCCCCCCCTGCTAGGATGACAAGAGAAACAGCAGGGCGAGGAGACTTGACACATCCTGGTGTGTGTACTTGAGTCCACACACAAACACAGGCACTGTCAATAGCTCTAATACCAAACAATCACCCTCACTCAGAAGAACATCGACAGTCACACACCACCTTTCACCTCTTGTCAATAGAGCTCAGGCTGCACATGCTCACACACAAACGCTGATAAAAGACACTGAAAGGGGGTGTCGTGAGACAAGCATCCGCTGACCACTGGTCCCCCTCATGTGCACACACACACACACACACACACACAAACATGGAGATGTGTCAGCGCTGGCCTCACAAGGGATTAAGCACTGAGAGATTCAGTCAGACACAGACAGCTCAGCAGAACGCTCGGCTTCAGAGTGACTTTTCAAATTCTCATTTCAAGTCTCATCCTGCAACTGCGACTGCAATCCCCCCCCCCAGCCCCCCAGCCCCTCAACCCCTCAACCCCTCCTTCATTTATTGTGTGTCTGCGCCCAAGTGTGTGTTTGTGTTGTGTATGTGTGTGTTCGCTCCCCTAGTCTCCCCAGGGGGCTTTGCGCTGTCACTTCCTGTTTGTTGACATGCATGTCGTTGTGGCAACGCTCTGGGCGCGCTCCACAGTGCTTCTGCCCTCTGTACTGCGTATGTGTGTTTTTGTGTGTGTGTGTGTGTGTGTGTGTGTGTGTATGCGACAGAGAGAAAGAGAGAGCATGCATGTGTGTGTGTGTGTGTGTGTGTGTGTGTGTGTGTGTGTGTGTGTGTGTGTGTGTGTGTGTGTGTGTGTGTGTGTGTGTGTGTGTGTGTGTGTGTGTGTGTGTGTGTGTGTGTGTCATTGCAGGCCGGCCCATTGAGTAGCCTTTGAGTGACGGGAGCTGGCCTTGTAATGGAACTCAATTCACTCTGCAAATAAAGAGGCCTTTAAACCACTGGTCCGAATATGTCAGGACACACACACTCACTTACACACACACACACACACACACACACACACACACACACACACTGCCTGTGGTCCACTCGCTAGGGGGTTTGGCTGGTAGGGAAGGGTGCAGGGTGGGAGGTGGAGGGGGGTGTTCATGCTTGACTGCACCACCCCTCCATACACAAACACACATACACACACATGCACACACACTCCCCTCCACCAGGAGTCACAGTGCAGCTAATTGAAGAGAAATGAGCGAGTGGGGGCTGATCTGATCTCAGCAAGCTGGTCCTCCACACCGCGTCCGTGTGGCTCACCAGAGCGTGACCGATCTCCCACTGATTTCCACAGCAGCAGCGGCAGCGACAGCAGCAGCAGCAGGAGTAGGACACCCCTGAGACTGTACCTCAGTTATCGTTGGTTCCTTCGCTCTATAACTGGAGCATATGCTGACAATTTAGGCATGTGTTTCTTTCCAAAATCCAAGCGTTACCAAACACACACTTGATTCACACAATTCATCTGATGAAGACAAGCAGCACCAAAGCTGAACTGTAAGGATCTGTTTTTGATATAGCTCAGCATCAAGGACCAAGCAGGCAGCAACCTCCAGTCTAGAGTATGAGGCAACAAGGGAATAGAATAGAATAGAATAGAATAGAATAGAATAGAATAGAATAGAATAGAATAGAATTGCCATTTCAGAGGTACCAGACAGAACATTGGGATTTTTGTGCGATTCTACTTGAGTCAGCTCTACAAAAAAAAAGTTAAAAGTTAAAGTATATATAAAATCAGATAAAATCTGAGCGTCAGAAATAAATAGCGTGGAGTTTGTCCCATCAGAGGAACAGCTCAGTTGATTGGCAGGTGGTCACCTTTTAGCTGTAGAGGTCTTTGCACACCGAGTCCGTCTTTTTCAAACGCATTTTTTTGATCCGTAGTCCAAAACAAAAACGTAACGCACAGACAACTTGCTCAGTGAATCCAATGCGTTTCTTTTGGTATTGATTGCAAAAATTAACAGTTGGGGTAAAATGGAATCATCAAGCAATTGATCCTGAACAGCGGCTGTCAGTATGTTTGAGGTATGCAGACACACAGTAGCACACGTATTCACAAGTCTTCATTCATCATCTCAACATTGCCAAAAGTGTGTGGAGAAAATATGTCAGAAAATGTGAAAATGTGATTTTGTAAGTAGCCTACAGTGTCTCTGAACAGTCAAAATACCCAGGAAACAAGCTGGGCGGATGCGAATTGACACAAAAAATCGAACCTTTTCCGAAAAAATTAACGATGAGTTTTTTTGTAATGTGTGTCAATTTCCAGCAAAAAAAACGGACTCAGAGAGCAAAGACCTCAAGTGTGGAGGGTCAAAGCCTGCCCTCTTTCTAATATGGCCCCTGTCGACAGTTTGCTTCAAAACTCTGTTTCAGAAACTGATGGGTGATGTCACTAAGACTATGTCCATTTATTATACACTCTATAGGACCAAGAAGCCTCAAAATGTTAGCGCCTGTTTGGCTCTGTAGTCCAGTTGAAGCAGACAGCCCAGGCTTTATAACAACTTCATGCTCCTGTCAGTTCTTGTCTTCCTCTTCAGTTTGCAACTCTTTACTGTCCTGTCTCTGAAATAAAAGCAGAGAATCCCAGAAGTGAAACTTCTTGAGGCTGAAAACTAATCAGATCTTCTGGATTAAGGCCCGGAACAGTCACAGGACAGCGCTGAGTTGTTTAAACCTTCATCATAACCTTAGTTACACTGTTGGTCGAAGCATATATGCTATTTCCTGAATGCTAAAGCACCCAGTTCATGTTACTGTTTGCCATCATCAAAGCTTTCTACCATCCTGTTTTGATTTATTGCCTCAGAATACAGTTCATCTTCTGGAAATGAAAGTTATCTAACCTTAAATAAAGTGAAAGTTTTGGAATTCTTTTGAAGTGATACAAAAGGAGAAAAACTCAAGAATCAGAGCTGCAGTGAACAGTGAATATTGTTGTTGCCACATGTGAGTGACAGTCAGAGGGAGATTTTTTCACATTCAAATCTGAGTTTCTTCCTAATAGTTCTTCTTTGTTGAGTTTGTGCGCTGCCAGTAAGAATGCCTCCTTTTTTTTCTTGTTTGTACAAAAAGAGATAAATGTCTTTATATAAGATAGCAGAGGAGCAGGAGCTAATGTGGCTGTCAGGAGAGATAGAGACACGTACAAACAGACAGAGATAGAAAGAGCATTGACAGCATCTCTCTCTAGTCCATTTGCATAAACCAGCCTTTGTTTGACGCCAGTGGCCGGCAGCCAAGCGCCAACAGAAGGACGGAAGTTAAACTAAAAAAAAAAAGCGCTCTTCTTCCAGAAAAAAATCTTCCACCAGAAATAAATAATAACAATTATAACTTAAAAAAAAACAACACATCAGTTACTTCTTGCTGAACAACAGTTCTTTTGCTCTTTAGAAGACGAAATAACAATTCGGAGAAAACAAAACAGCCTCTCGGAGACTGGTATTAGCCGACTTGAAAGTAATTGAGCTTTGCAGGATGATTTTGAGGAGGAAGATAGAGACAGAAAGAAGTGTTTATGAATAATGAAGCCTCTTCCAAGTTATGAATATTATGCTGTGTCTGTTTCTGTGAAAATACAGGCCAGAGACTGTTTTGTGTGATACAATGGTATTGCATAAATATTCCCAAGTATGTTCACACCATAGCAGCTCAAGACATAATGCTTTTATTTAATTGGAAATTAATTGAATACATAAATAAGAATAGGAAAAACCCAGTTCCTTTTTTTGTTTGCCAGAGCAGTTATTGAAACAATTTCTCTTCATTCTGAGCAAAATTATAACATTGTTTTTTTTTTTTTTTTGCATCTGTTGTCAGGATGCAATAAACACTGCAGAGGCAAAAGACACTTCTGGCATGTCCCATCTGGCTGCGCAGATTTCCCTCTCTGTCCGTCTGTCTGTCTATGCCTCTGTCTCTCTTTTTCACCTTGAGATAGTGCCGGGCTCTCCGGCCTGACCTCGATACCCGGAATGTTTTCCCTTTCTCCCACGATGCACCTGGAGGGGACATGGCCATCTCTGGGCCTGTCAGAGAGGCTGTTAGCGCTTCTCCCATGGGGTGAGGGGGGGTTGACAGTAGAGATGTCCCTCTCTATCCCTCTCTGTCACACAAACAGAGGCCGGGCCACTAATGGCCTCTTCTTCCAGAGCTTTTTAGCCGCCGTCTTCTTTTTTGTTTGTGTGCTCTCGAGTATTCATTTATTCATGTTGCCCTTTTCTTCTCCTCTTTCGCCCCCCCCCTCTTTTTTCTTTCTCTTTTCTTTCTACTCACAACTCAACACCTGTCTGTCTGTCTCTGTCTTCTCTCTTTCTCTACCTGTCTGTCTGACCTTGCAGCAGTTGTACGCGGCTCAGCTGGCGGCCATGCAGGTTTCCCCGGGCGCTAAGCAGCACGGAGGGAGCCTGCCTCCCCAAGCCAACCTGGGTACACACTCCCCACCCACCAACACACACTCTCAGAGCGACAAGGGCCGCAGCTCCCCGCCACCGAACAAGACCAAGGTAAGAGAAGAGTGAGGGCCCTGAAGGTGTGTGTGTTTGGATGTTGAATACTAGGAAAGCCAGAGGATTCAGGGACTAAGCGTCTAGTCACAAGCGTGGCTGGAAAATATGACTTAGATTTATCTTAAAACTCAAAGTTACTGAAAAAATGAGACAAAATGATTTTGAGGCCGAATCTTTGTATAAAACTCATCTAGCTTCACTGACTAATTCTTTTATGGTTTTTGAAAGCGAAGGAGTTCACACCTGCAATGAAATCAGCGTGTTAAACCTCCCTAATTGTTTTTTTGTCTCTTATTTCTTTAAAGTCTTGACGCATGTGGGTTTTCTTTTTAATAAAGTAACTTCTTTTCAATGACGCGTGTATTGTACCTTATGTACTTGAAAAGAACTCCTACTGTCTACCTGTACACACTCCGGCTTTTCTTGTATTACAACAGAAACTGAGTGAGTGGATGTTTGCCTGGAGGAGACTGAGTTTCACTGCAGTGCATGAGCTGAAGATGTGTGTTCAAGCTTGTTTGAAGTCTCTTTCACATCCTGAGTGTTTTCAATCACAAGTGTCCCAACCAACAATCTGTTCTCCGTACTAACGCTCCATCTCGGTTCAAACTTGATCCCCGACAACACTCACGACCACCTCCACAAACAGCTCAACTTTATCACAAAACTCCAGCTGGTGTAGGGCTGCGTCGGATATGGGGATGTAGTGCTGTTTGTGCTGTTTTCTCGGCTGGCTGCACAATAGAAGCGAAAGGATGCCCTGTGTCCATCCAAGTGGAATTCTATGAATATCTGGTCAGGCGTTGGGACCCCAGCAAACTCCCCTCATACACACACATAAACATACACACAGGACCCTGATGCTCCCTGACAACCTCTGTCCACCAAAGGACCCCCCACAGTTGAAGTGGACAGTCACAAGTCAACAAACACAAACGCTCCGACATAGTATCAGACTTGAGTAGGACAACACTATCAAAGTCCCACAGAGTTGGAGGTCTGATTCGTGCTAATCCCACATTTTAACACATAAATCAGTTTCTCAACTTCTTTCCTCTTTTTCTTTTTCTATACTTCTCCTATCATCTGATTTCATTCTTCGGACGTTTTCTGACCTTGCTCCTCTTCTCGTCGTCTCTTCTACTTTTACTTTACTTTACTTTTTTACCTTTTCATCTTTTCTTTAACTGCCTCTGTCTAACTATTCTTCATTTCTTTCTTGCCTTTTTTTGAGCCAAAGTTTAACAAGTTATTACATTTTGGTTTCAGCATCATTACATTTTGGGTCAGTTGTTTCACAACATTTTTTAATCACATTTCAGGCTCAGCACTTTTGTGACATAATCAAGCAGTTATTACATTTCAAATTTTAATACATTTTTTCAAGTGCAGACCTCAGCCAAATATATTGTGATTGTCACCAACACTTTTTTATTTCCAGGATCTGGATCATACTTTTACATCCATCAGAAATGATTGTGACCTTGTCTTGTATTGTTTTGCAAAGCAATCCAACCATTTATCATGGAGTTATATTTGCATATGGTGAAAACAGCCCTATTTCACAATGATAAAGAATCCTTTAAAAAAGTCCTGGATCCAGATGGTGATCTGGATCACCTCCAAAATTTACTCACTTCTTCCTTATCCCATTTTGAATATTCCCTGAAAATTATATTAAGATCCGTTCGTTACTTTTTGAGTTATGTTGTTCACAGACAAACTCTTCCAAAAACACAACCTCCTTGGCCGAGGTAATTACATTTCAGATTGTTTTTACATATCAGGCTCTAACAGTGCTGCCTAAGAGGACCAAGGAAACACTGGGCCTAAACTTTAACCTGATTCTTTTAATACTTTAATTTACATCTCAATAAGTGATGGATTAGACCACTAACTTCTTAAATCTGTAACAGGCCAGCCCTGACACCCTCACACCCTCAGGTCAAGCACAGAGCTTGTCTATCAGCCCCTCCCTACATGTCTCTCACAAACACACACTTTACCATCCCACCCCACTGACACACCCGTAATATTACCATATATATGGAGTTGGGCAGACAAGCGACTATCACAACCTGTGGTGGAGGAGATGTGGAGGCCTGTAATGACCTCAGCAGTCCAGCAGGAGTGGCAGACTTGGGAGTAGACCCACATGGCACCCAACAGGCCCTGTGGAGCCAAACTGGCCACAATATTGATGTTTCTTTCCCGTGCAGTCCCACAGTTAGCAAGCATCAAGAGACAAACTTTAAATACACGCCCTGTAGTGTTCGTTTTTCTTTTCTTTTCTCTCAGCTGTTACGTGTCCATCTCAGTTGCCTTCTCCTGTGAAACTTAGTTAAATAAACCTGACCACTGCCCGTCTCCTACACATTCTTCTACCCATCTCTTTCTGCCTCTCTGTCTTCCTGAGTGACATGTATATTTCAAAGGTGTGCTCCCCCTGTGGGCTTCATCTCAAGTCTCTAGTCATTTAGAGCCACGCTGTCTGCCTCTGCTCACAGCTGTTTGGACTCAGGCACATACCGCTTAAGTGCTTTACCCTCGGGTGAGACAAGGGCACACACACACTCACACAAATGCACACAACACACAGGTGTTGAATCAGACACCATGCCAAATCGAAGCGGTGAAGCCCCATCAAACACACACACACACACATAAATCACTGCAACATACATGTGGCTTTCTTATACACGAGAGTGGATCTCTAGATGTAGGCAGGCATGCATACTGACCCATACAATGGCGCAGTTCAAGTTTTGCACCATATGCAGCCCATTTGCTGACATGCAAAACATGCACGCAGTGGCTAAAGGAGCCGGGTCCATCCACCCATTACTGTGCTTATGCTCAAAGCTGATGCACTTTTCTTCACACTGCTTTACTTCTTGTTGCTTCACACTTTTCTTCTGTTTATCATAAGAAAAAAAATAGCTTCTTTGAAATAGGCCTTGGGCAATAACCAATTTTATCAATTTTTACCAATCTAATATATGTTTTTTGGTATTGTAATTTTGTTGATTTTGTTAAAAAAGTAGGCTAGGCTTAGATAGGCATCCTGCTTCTGCCTATGCCTTTACAGTCAGTACTTAGTACAAGAACTTTTTTTTGTTTGTTTTAATTGGTTTGTTTGAAATGTTTTTCTTGGAAAAAAAAAAGGGGAAAAAAAAGAAAAAGAAAAAAAAAGAAAAGAAAACAAGAGAAAAAAAGGAGAAAAAAAACAAGAAAAAAAGCCAAAAAAAAGAAAAAAAAAACAAGAAAAAAAAGAAGAAAAAGAAAAATAAGAAAATGTCTTTCTTGTGAAAAACAATCTATCATGTATGAAGACTGAATAAATCTTTCTTCTTCTACTACATAATATATAATGATAATGCAATTCACCCTTTAAAATGCAATAAACCTTTATTTCTCTTGAGTGTTTTTTTACTATAGTAATTTCAATATCAATAACTTTCAAATATCCTAATAAAACAAAAAAAAAACAAAAAAAAACTAAAATGGATTCTCAGTCAAAAACTGCACTTGAATAAAAAACTGTGTTAAAGGGCAGCATTTGTTTTGCGATGTAACAAACAACACTTTCTCTCTCATCCAGGTCAGAGTTATTGTGAATACTCCAAACCATGGCAACTGGACTTCTCAGAAGTCTGATATATTTCTACACTGGAGCTGTGGCGTTTGTCTTCACAATCATCTTTTTTCCTCCTAATTTCTACGTTAACCTGCGTCGCCCCTTTCGAGCCCACGAGGCTCACTTTGTGCGCTCTGTGTGTTTACGTTAGCTTGATGCTAGCAGCCCCGCCTCCTCGTAGAGACACGTAACAAACACTCCCAGGTGCTGAGAGCGATGCACGGAATTAACCCTCTTGTCATCCAGCCTGCTTGGAGGCAAGAGACAAGGAAAACAAACATGAATGCACATGGCGATATTACCGTTTCATTTCATTTATCGTACAATTGATTGATTTATTGGCTATCACCCAAGGCCTACTCTAAAACTCGAGGTACTTCGCTGGGTAAAAATCTTGAAATCTTATGTGTCTCAAGAAAAAGAGTAGGTTGAAAACTATCAAAGTGTTTAATTTACTTCACAAATAACCTTTTATTTTCATTCCGCCAAGATCGCACAGTCCCCTCGTTATGAAAATCAAAAGTTTTGCATTGACAGCCTAATGTAACAATTAAAGAATATCACTTCAAAGGTTTATTATTCCACGTGTTTAGAATACACTTTAGAGCGTGCAATTCAGAAAGCATTAGACACGAAGGTAATACAACATTCCTCTTCTGATTAGAATTAACCAAACAGTATAAACAGAAAATCGTCTGTCTAGACTGTCAAGGTGAAGCCACATTAACGTGACTGTTTTCCCCAAATATAAATTAGTAGAAAATTACAAGTGCATTTACATACTTGAGGAGTTAGCATTTGAATCGCTGCCACACACTGTAAGAAACAGTGTCAAATCTGCCACTTCTGTGTCGCCTGCTGTCTGGGTGAATTAGATATGACAATATAATTAATACCCAAACAGTCACTTATAGCTGGAAGCCAAAGAAGAGAGGAGGAAACAAGAAAGAGAGGAGAAAAACACAGAGAGATAACAGGAGAGAGGCTCATGTAGAGGTCTTGACATGGACCTTGCAGCACACACACACTGAAACTCACAGAAACACATAGAAAACACACAGAAAACATAGACACCTGCCCAGGATAAACAGCAGAGGCACACACACTTGTCCTGCTAATTGAACCGTCAGCCGCTGTGATAAGAAGCAGAACCCTGATGTCACTCTCACGTCGGCATCTACAGAAGTGAAATACAGCCCACACACACACACACACACACACACACACACACACTTTGCACACACACACACATTATCTCTCCCCTCCTGCTTCTTCTTTGTCCCTCTGGCTCTCGTTGTCACTCTGCATGTTTTTGGTTTTAAAGCTGGAGACTGTTTCATCAGCCAAGAGAGACACAAAAGCAATTGTATTAATTCAAGATTCCAAGCCTTACAGAGGCTTTAGAGGCCTAATACGCACCCATAAACACACACACACACACACACACACACACACACACACACACACACACACACACACACACACACACACACACACACACACACACACACACACAAACACTGTCATGAGATTTAAAGCTTGTTGAACAATGTCTCACAGTGACAAACACGCACACACACACATTAACAAGTCGGTCCAAGCCTCTCAGCCCGACTGTCTAAACTAATTCCTCCACACTGGCATAATGCAGGTTGGCCACCTTCCCACCACAGGATTTGGCTTGGCACTGAGGGGAGACTCCCCCATCCACTGTACAAGAGGCTGAGGCATTATCTATTTGTAATAAATATTCAAACGCATCCCCAGCCAAAGCCCACCATAATATGGGTCAGGATTGAGAAGATCCCACTCAGTTTTTCTCTCCTCCTTTCTCTGCTCTTCCTCTCCGGCCCATTGTCTCACTGAAGGCATCTTTGGGGGTCCTCCTTCTTTTTAGAAAGACCCCCCTAATGAAGGACAATCCGGTTAGGCCTCATCGCTCACACACACTCACACAAACACACACACACACACACACACAAAAAGTGGTGATCGCACACACATGTGCACACTGTCTCACACACACACACAGGCTTAATTGGAAGGGCTTAATTGAGTTGTGAGGGGCTCATAAGCTTAGAACGACTGAAGAAGTGGGAATCAGGGAAAGTCGGTCTTAATGAGTGGATATGCCACACACACACACACACACACACACACACACACACACACACACACACACACACGGTGCGCTCTCCCATTGGATCCAACTATTTACTGGATTCTAGTCCGCCTAAGCAGCAATTAGACTAATGACCAGAAAATAAAGACGTCTCTCTATTCTGTGTTTTTAACTTATCTTCTTCACACCTGTAATGTTAAACAGTTTTTCACTTTAAGAAAAATCCCCAAAATCAATTTATTACAAGCTTGAAAAGCAGAATTAAAAAAACAATCTAACTTTACACACACTGTTGTTTTGAACCTGGTGGACCGATGGTTTCTACCTTTTAATGGTGGAGTTTTAATTACACAGAGTGGTCTATGTGCATCTGGCCCCTCTGTGATTTAATTCCTTTCTTCTTGTCATGTGACCCTTCAAGACTGCCCCTGATTGGATTAGGTCATCAGCAGGGGTGATGTTGCCATGACAATTAATGTGATAATAGCCCTCTTGTCTCGCAGTGGTCCACATGCCGATTCATTTAGAGGCCGCTGTCTGTTACATGTGTTGAGGTTAATCACTGTGTGAGGGCATCTTTTTGATACTGATGGTAAACTGAAATGTGAGACAGACTTTTACACTGAAAAAACTGAAATCCTATCAAGTGATTTTGTCTTATTTTCAGTGGAAAATATCTTTTTGGAGTTAATATGAGCCACATTCACCTGGCTAATCCAGAAAAATGTCTTGTTTCAAGTTATTTAAAGACAGACATAAGGTATGAATTGATTGTAACAAGTAAAAGAAAAGAAAAGTTACTTATGTTAAGACATTATTCTAGTTTTAAACAAAATTTTCTTGTTCCAGTGGTAGATATTTTGGCTTGTTACAAGTAAAAAACATCTTGAAACAAGACATTTTTTCTGGACTGATCAGTTGAATGTGGCTCATGTCAAGTATAACAAGACAATTTATACTTAAAGCAAGACAAAAAAAACTTAATAATATTTCAGTTTTTACAGTATTAACACCTGTAAGTAACTGATGTCATTGCACCATCATAATATTTCATAGAGAAACTGCAGGAAACAACAAGAAAGGCCCTAAAAAAAAGAAAAGCTCCCTCAGAAGTTATTTATTGGCTGCTGTGTGTGAGAGTGCTGCTCCGCTGTCCCCTCCACACACTGTGGTTCGCAGACATGAAGGTCCCTAGTTTCTAATGGAGCAAGTGCACATTGAAGTGGCAGACAGTCCTCTGTTCTGTTTGCTGCATGATACACTGAGATGTTACCACATCTTTAGTGTCCCCCAGCTGTGAAGTCTAAGGAGGTTTTTGATCCTTTTCAAGCACAGAAAGAAGCAGCCGCTGTACTTTGGAGAAGAATCTGAAGTTTTCCTCCCTTTTCTTTTTCTGTACCATGGGTCTTGATGGAAGTCTGCTGAGAACAAGCATTGCTGTGCATGTTTTCTATAGCCTGCATGTGGAGTACGCACATGCCTGTGCATGAATGTTTTTGATGACACTGTGATGGAGTTCATTTTGCATGTGAATATTAGTGGTTTGCACCGAAAGTTATCAGTATTTTTGTGTTTTTGTTTTATGATCAGCTGTTTGGAAACAGGCAGTGGCATGCACCTCATCATCCGTCCCACCAGGCTTGCATTAGATCCCTATGCATGGGCTTCCGTTTGAATAACTACATGTAAAAAAAGCCTAAATTGCAAGTGGCGTCAGAAAGGGGGAGGTTCCCTCCTCCCTCTCCTCGCCTCCCACTTCCAAATTCTTATGGTGGTCACAGCAGGCGAAACTGTGCTGTTTTGGTTTTTGCAGGACAGTGAGGGTGCACAGCCACTGAACCTGTCGGCCAAGCCTAAGGCATCCGAGAGCAAGTCACCCAACTCCCCCCCAACTTCCCCACAGGTCCCTGCAGCTGCTGCCGCCACCAAGCTTGGCCATGCAGGCTCCATGAAGCACAGCGTTGCCCCCTCCAGCATCGGTGGACCACCGGCCAGGGTTAGCTCCATTGGTAAGCAGACTACCAACTATCACACACGTACACACCACACACACACACAAGTGGAAAGATGACTTGAAAGGAATGCAACATGACCTTTCTTTTTTTAGTTATGAGCATTACTGATCATCAGCCGTCAGGAAGTTGTTCCACTTTTTAGAAATCAAGATTTCACCCGTTACATAATAACAGGGGTTGTGACTGGCTGAAACACTTTGACCAGAGCTGGAGATCATAGCGTCTTACAAATTGCGATTCTGAGGGGTCGTTTCCACAACAACAGTTTTAGAATGAACAGCAAAGTTTTGTTACGTTTCAGCCTTGCATTTACAGGGGAAGTGGTGTTTTAGTGGACCTAAAACAAACTTTTGAAAAACAACCCTCCAGAGTGGATTTTTTCTGAAACTCTGCTGCCACTGTTGCCTTGTAAACCGTAAACTGGCGTTTTCAGTGGAAATGCTAATGTCATGCAAGCGCATGCAACAGAACAATAGTACGATCGTCACGGACTACCATGTTGTGTTTGATCCGCTTCTGCTCTTAGCATTCGCCAATACACCAGATGATCGGCCCTACTCTACTTCAGCGGAGAGCTACCAAAAGTCACTTCTGGACAAGACAGTTATAGCGCCAACTATAGGCCTGGCATGCTTACTACAGTCTTTTCAGTCTTTCAGTGTTTCCGTTTAAATGAAGATTAATTTCACTGCGTTTTAGCTTTTTTGGATGAAACTGTCGTGCAAAGTGGGCCTGAAACAGTGCCAGGCTGATTTTCTGTCATCACTTTTGGATAAACACACATCAAAAGCTAAAGTGGTTGAATATTATTGTCTGCATGAATTAAGATTGAGATTAAGATTAAGATATACTTAAATTCAGTGTTTTACAAACAGACATACAGCAAACAGCACTTTTCACAAAAACACGCCCTGATTAGAGAAGATGGCGTGATGGTGCTGCATTCTCAGTAAGCACCTGAGCAGTTGGGGTTTTGATGCCTTGCTCAAGGGCACCCCGGGCAACACCTCCGCAGCTCTAGGGCTTGGACCAGCCACCCTCTGATCGCTAAACCAAGTCCCTATAGACTGAGCCACTGCTGAGGTGAGCACATGTACCAGCTTCTCGTCAACCTGTGAGAAACAGTGACAATGAGCCGATTTGTGACTGATGAAAAAATAACAAGGCTTCACCTTAAAGTAACTGAAAACATGTCAAAACAAAACCTCATTTGAATGCAGATAATATACATTTAACACTTTAAGTGTAAGCGTCCCAGCGTGTCAAAACACTGAGATCGAAAGAGTTTAGAAGTCGTTACCATAATTAAAATCTGTCTTCAAGGAAAATAGTGGCGGCCTTGCTGGTAGAGGCGGTGACAAGAATAGCATTTTCCTCGTAGTGTTTTCATTGTTGCTAATGCCAGTGCCATAATCATACCCGGCCATATGTATACATACATAAAATATGACATAAATGAATCACCGTTTTGTACTCCTAATCCATTTTTCACGCAACACTGATAGTTCAAATATTACACATATGTAACAGGCTATAATTAGTGTGTTTGTGTTTTTCCTCCGTGCCGCTATTTGCCTCGGGGCTGCTTCATTGTTATGTGTTTATTAGTGACTGAAAGAGACAGAGAGACATAGGGGAAGGAGAGAGATGGGGATTAGCAGTTTTTTTTTTTTTCCAAGCGATGAAGCGGGGGAATAATAAAGAGAGGAGCGCATGACAGACAGGAGGTATCACCAATGAGATTAGACAAGCCTCTTACATGAGCCAGGACAGCGCAAACACACAGCATTAATGACACAATGACAGCACACACACTCGAGCACACACTCAGGCACACACAAAAGCTCACAATCCCACCTCCTCCTCCTATGCAATAGACAGTTAGTCATTTTTTTCTGACTTCTTGGCTAATCTCACTGTTTTTCAACAAATCGGCGGATTTAATATCAGATTAGTGGATTTGCAGTCCCAGATGTTTTTTGTTCAGAAAAATGGATTACAGTGTTTAAAGTTTGTGTGTGATCCCTGCTGAATTATCTGTGTGTGGGGACCAGTGTGTTTTGTGTTGCCGATCCCAGTTTATGTGGTGGCTCCCTGTCCCATCTGTTGCCCCTGGGTTTAGCCGGTCACATTTGTTATTGCAGTTTATCGTCGTATTAGGATTCCTGTTACAAGTGCAGAGGGGATAAAGGGCGCAGACAAATTGGGAAAGAGTCTAGAGGAGGTCGTTTTGATGTGGGAGTGATTATTTGTGTGTCTGTGCGTTTGCAGTGGATGTGTGTGTGTGTGTGTGTGGGTGGGTGGTGCGCAGTATGAATATGTGTTCAGGTTGTGCAAATTACAGACAGAATAAGTGACAAACAGACGTCCTTTTGGTGGATGGAGATAAAAATTCAAAAGTGGCAGAGCTCCATTGAGGGATCAGAGAGATTAAAGATGTTTGAATGTAAAAGAAAGGTGAGAATTGCAGTTTATGTTCTCATAATTAAAGAAACGCTTCAAAAGTGTCACAAGTTTCACCAGGTGGATACATTATTATAATGTAATGCTTCTTTTTTTTTTTTACATTTATACTTAAACTTAACTCAGTTGTTTCTTATTTATTCCTGTTATGCTGCAACCACAAAGGTTGGTGCAAAAAATGTTCTTTTCTTTCCAGGCAGATGTTTCACACAACACTTTAGAAGGCAACATTATGTTTAACAAATGTGTTAGTTTTCTAATTCTGAGCTCTCTAATAACTCAGTGGAGATTAGGGGTGGGAGAAAAAAATCAAAGTACAATATTTTAGGATTTTTTTTGTTTTACAATATCAACATTTAGATTCTTTGGATTTTTTTTTTTTTTCAAATTCAAGTTCTTCATTTCAGTCTTTGTTTATAAACTGGATTGGAACACAGTTCCCACTTTTCCCCAGCAGAGGGTGAAATTAGGGATGGATACCAAATTTGGTACTTTTTTAAGTACCAGGTACCGATTCATGTTAAAGTGAAAGGTACCATGTTTAAGTACCTGAACGCATCCTTGTGACTGTGAAGGAGTAGAAGAGTAGGTGATTTTCCATGCTGGACATGAACACAACATTGCAAGGTTACATGCTGAAGAATAAATATGTTAAATTGAAAAACATTGAGATTTTATTATTCAACAAATGTATGTTTTGTTACCACATAAATACAAAAAGTACCGGAATTTGGTACCATTGAGTACCGATACCAATTGCCAGGTACCAGGCATCAGTATGGTTCCAAATGTGAAAGGTACCCATAACTAGGTGGAATGTTTCTCTGTGACTCAGTGATGTGCATTTTATGTGAAAATATGGCTCCTGATATAGTCTGTAGACATCATCATCATCATTTAACTTTTTCGAATAAAATCAATCGGCCAAAATTTGTAAAAGAATCAAATCCTGAGAATAGTATATCGTCCCAGCCCTAGTGGAGATCTAATGAAACTGATTTGTATTTATGCCAAAGAGTGTAATTTGGACACAAGGTTAACCAGTTAATTTACATTGAAAAAGAGGTTTTATAATGTAACAATTTTATGTTTTTAGCCATATAGGTAATAAGAAAAGTGTTTCATAAAGATTTCTACCCTAAGAAAAATTGTGAATACATCTTTTGGCTGAAACAAGAAAGCATGTGCTCAGTCTTGCTGCTGTAGCAGTGATTATGCACACTCAGTCTTTCAACAAATCTGGGTCATATCTGCAGGTAAAAAGATTATTAAACCGTGTTCGTTTAAAATAGTGTCACCTTACACTACTTCCCCGAGTTCCTCTGTTTACAGTGCACCTATCTTTCTTCTTTGACACTTACAACCCAAAGGCATGTTCTCTCTCCTACTTCATCTGTCCATCAATCCGTCAATCTATCTGCTCCTCTCTAACTCGACTGAAGGGCTGTCAGCGCCTGTAACTTTAACCACTATCACACATTCATCTTTGTCCCCATCATGAAATACAGCAGCTCCCCCTGACCTCGCTGTCTGCACTGTTTTTGTGCTGGAAATGTATTGCGCCTGTCTGTAGAGATTTGGCACTCAAAGAGAAACAAAACTTCTGTGTGTGTGTGTGTGTGTGTGTGTGTGTGTGTGTGTGTGTGTGTGTGTGTGTGTGTGTGTGTGTGTGTGTGTGTGTGGGAGAAAAAGGGAGAGACCCTCCTCCCTGCCTTCTATCTGGGTCACACTCACTGTCTGGACGGTTGGCATTGCTGTCAGTTTAAGCGAGACTCACACACACACACACATTCATGAGCACAAGAATATCTCTGTTCCCCTCCCTCTCGTTTGACTCCAGATTAAAATTGACTGCCACCCGATCCCATCGCCCTCTCTGCTCTTCCTTTCTGTCCCCTGTCAGCGCTCACCCCGCTGCCCCTCTGCCCCCTTTTTTTTGGCCCCGCTTCCATCCAGATTTTCCGGTTATGACTTTTGAAAGAGTTCACAGCTCTGTCATTACCAATCTGAGGCTGGTAATCTGGCCTGAGATGGCATTAGCGGTGCGGATTAGCGGTGATAAAGGCCCCATAAGCCAGCCGCAGCTCTTTGTTAAGAGCTAACCCGACTGATAGAGAGAGGCGATAGCTGTACACAGAAGCTCACACACACACTCACACACACACAAAGTCAGAGCAGATGCCTCATCGGCAGCTAAGCTGCGCAAATAATACAAATAATGGGCGGCGAGGAGGAGCGGGGCGATGTGATCAGCGCTAGGTGGCGGGACAGATGTTCTCAGCGGGGGAAATTAGCAAGACTTTCAAGCTGTTAGAGGAGTCGTCTGGCCACCTCTTAATGTGGAACTGTAACTCGTCAGATAGAAAGAGGTGTGTGTGTGTGTTGGTGCGTGTGTGTTGGTGTGTGTGTGTGTACAGCTCAGGGCAGCTGGGGAGGCAATGGGCACCTTAAAGCAAGGCTAGCTAGGGGCACTCACTGACTCACACACCCAGCTTGACCATCCAGTTTTCAGTGTGTGATTGTGTTTGTGCGAGGCTGAGAGCACACACACACACACACACACATACACACACACACACACACACACACACAGTAAATTCCCCTCACCTGCTGTTTATTATTGTCTTTATCTTGCTCAGAAAAAGCAAAAGTCAGATTAAAAGAAGTGTTTTCCAGCCTTCAAACACAAAAACACAGACACATACACGTTTGTAGACTGTGTATACAATCTCGATTCATCTTTTTGACAAAAAAAAAAAAATGTTGGATTATGATATATCAGCATAAGATTTTTATGGAGCACTCAGAACCAAATTCATCACGTTTTCTCTCTGTCCCTGTCTCTGTGCGTCTCCGTCCGTGTCTCAGCAGACTTGTTGTCGTCGCTGTCCTCCACAGCCTACCTGAACGACCACGAGGCTGTCACCAAGGCCTTCGCCGAGGCCCGGCAGATGAAGGAGCAGCTGAAGAGGGAGCAGCAGGTCCTGGACGCCAAGGTTGCGGCCGTCAGCAACCTCAGTCTCAACAATGGACGCTCAGACAAGGTAAACTAATTGACATCATCTGTTGGAGCTGCGCGGTCAATTTGACTTGTGTTAGACGGAGGGAAACCACTGTCCAGAAAATGGTGTTTTATCGAACAAATGAACATATGAAACATAAAGATGTTTTTTATTTGACTTCATGAGCTGTTATAAGTTGAACCCTATTAGTAATAACAGGAAGTCATCTGTCAACCTCAATAATCCCTGAAACAAGATAAGACGTCCCTGAAGGAAAATTGTTTTGAACTGTGAACGTTCCTTCACAAGCCACTAAAAAGTAACTTCAGGATGCTGTTTTTCACTTAAGACTTTTTTTTATGCTGACCTTGGGATGATGGTGCTCTCTTAAGTAAGCTGAAAAAAAGATTTTATACTCACAGATTTTCCTCACAGCAGCTCAAATATTAGATATAGATAAATATCATTCCTGTGTTTCGGTGCATGAACCTCAAAGAAATAAACTGATTTTTAATTTTGTACATTTAAAAGTGCTTAAGAATTTAAAAAAGAATTTAAAAAAGAAAAGGTGTCTTAAGTCAACACAATTGTCAGGGTGTTATAAATCGTCCTGCCATGTGCCATCCGCGCCGCTCCATGTAGGAGGTAAATCACTCCACAATGCACACGCAGAAATGTGTCGGAGCTAAAAAGGACCAGATAAGGTAAAACCAGAGGCGTCTGAAAAGTAATGAGTGTGTCTGTAAGGCTCACTGCAGGGCTACAGCATGTGTGTGTGTGTGTGGCAGAGCGCAGCATCGCAGAGACGGTAATGTGAAGTGACGGCGCCGGCTCCTCGGCAGCGTGGCTAAATTGTGGTTATTTGTTAAACACATTGGGAGTCAGCTGGTGCACATACACACACACACACGCGCGCACACACACACATAGAACAACAGTGTGCTTGAAGCATCTGAACCGCTGACATTCAACAGCTCTATTCGTCTCTTTCTTCCTCCTTTTTTTTTTTTATTCTCTCATCTGATGTGTTTCAAACAGTCAAACCCACACCGATCTATGCGTCCAATCCAGGCTTTTTGTGAACATTAAAAGAGTGTGTAAAGAAACGTACTGTACAAAATAATAGCTTAAGCCTAATAGCCAATTAGATCCACACCAGGAGAAATTGATACATCCTACTGGGAGTGAAGGAACATCATAATTTTTATTTCAGAGCGTGTTACACAGCTTGTTCCACTGCACTAAACGGGACTATTAGGCTCTTTCACTCCAATGCAGGAGGTGATTTAAATTCTTGACATCGTTCTATAACATATGTATTTTTCCTTTCATGTATGAAGCAAAGTGGGGTGAGGTTTTCTTTTCTCATGCCTCATCTTGTCAGATTTTAATGATGGATATTTTTTTATTAAAGGATTTTTCAGCCTCATTGAGGAATTACATTTTTCTAACAGATTTTGAATTTTGATTTCTCCTCAAACCTGGCTCTTTCTCCGACGCCACACGCTCACGTTGACTCCTTCCTCCAGAAACCCCTTTGGCTTTGTGCACTTTGTGCAGCGCGAGTGTGACTCGGGCGAGCTCCCCGCGTGCAAATACAACAGTGTCATCTCTGACACACTCAGAGGATTAGTTTTGTCGCTACTTTGTGTCTTGGCTCAAGTGTCAGCCATTCAATCCACTTTCCTCGTGTACTGTAGCGGGGCTTAATGTCAGACTAGCCTGTCATCCACTCCGTCTCTCTGTTCATCTCAGTCTCTGTCTCACACTCTCACACACACACGGCAAAAAGCCATTTGAAGCAGCACACTGACGCTTGAACGACACATCTTTGTTCTGTTTGCCCCGATCGAGGTCAGATGAGGTGAATTCCTGAAACTTTCCTGATAAACACACCGGAGTATAAAACCATCCTGACCCTCCTGCAGCCTATTTTTCATTTATTGAAACACACTTTATTCAAAATTGAATACTTTTTCAGTGACTGGAAAACAATATTTTAGCTACCGCCTTGCATTCTCCCTTTCTATCCAAGTCTTTTAGGACACATTTATTCCAATTTCAGGGGAAAATTATCGCTGACAATTAAACTCTGTCGCACTAAAAACGGAGAAAATGCTTTCATTATCATTCTGCCCTCCCTCCATCCAGCCAAACAGCTCGCCAGGGTCACATGTAAATGGAGAGGGACACTTTTTGGAAGGTTGTTTCAGAAGACGACTGTGTTTTGCGTGCCGCTCCTAATCGTATAATTAAACTGTAAAACGCTGGCACTGATTCTCCGCTGTGTGTGTGTGTGCGCATGAGTGTGTGTGTGTGTTGGTGGAAAGTCAGGTTCCAGCATAGAGTGTGCCGGCTGCTTGCATTAAGCATGTAAATGCTCAGTAAATCAGCCTTTTATTGGTTGTAATAAATACCCAGGGGGCCGTGCGGCGTGGCCTCGCTCTCGTCCGCGCTGCACTCCCCCGTTCTGTCTCCCTCTAATGCGTCGACCCTCGGGGGCCTCTGCAAGAGAGAGGCAAGCCGCTGCACTCCACTCTCGCAGGTGGCTGCCAGGAGTGGCTTCACACTTCACACACACACACACACACACACACACACACACCACACACACACACTCATGCACTCGCACAGTATACAGTAGCCACACAAAGCAGTAAACATCCAAACAGGACTAAATGTAATCAACATTCTTGCACATGCAACCAGATGTGTGTTCAAGCACGCAGGCGTACAGCTCTCTAACAATTTGATGTTGACATTAACATTCCTGCAAATTTACATCAAAACAAACCAAAACACAAACTGTCTGTTCGCTGAAATCACAGCTTTTATTTCTCTGGATTCTCTGACATTTATTTTCTGGTTCATTTGAGATCAAAGACGAGTCTGCACGGAGGTTTACACATCCTCAAGAACTTGTTTTTCTGGCTTTAGACCAACACCGGAAAACACTGAAATCTTATCAAGTGTTTTTATCTTATCTTCAGTAGAAAATGTCTTTTTAGACTTAATATGAGCCACATTCACCTGACCAGTCCAGAAAAATGTCTTATGTAAAGTTTTTTAAAGATAAAATGAAGTGTAAAATGCTTTTAACTATTTAAAAAATTCTGCCAATGGAGCTAGAGAAAAGTCACTTGTATTAAGACATTATTCTAGTTTTTAGCAAATATTTCTTGTTCCATCGGCAGATTCTTTTTAACTTATTAGAAGCAAGTCAGACCTCCTTTTTTTCTTTAAATAACTTGAAACAAGACATTTTTCTAGACTGGTCAAGTGAATGTGGCTCAAATCAAGTGTAACAAGACAGTTTGTACTTACAATAAGATAAAATCACTTAGTAAGATTTCATTTTTCCCAGAGAGGAAAAATGAGGTCTGAATTGCTTGTAACAAGTTAAAAATCTGCCAATGGAACAAGAGAAACTAGAACTTTTACTATAATAAGTCAATTTTTGCTTAAAACAAGGCAAAAACACTTGATAAGATTTTAGCTTTTGTGCAGTGAACAGACGATTTATTTGATCCCTTATGAATCAGAAAGAGTCACAACAGTTTGTTATATCCTCCTATAGATCATATGGCTGATTAAATTTGAAGGCAGGAGGAAAATCGACATAAAATCAGCTATGAGTTGACTTTACGAGAATGCAGACGATTGTTTTGTGTCACCACAGCCGGCTGCTTTCACTCATTCATATCTTCTCACCCATTGACTCACTCTCTGACCGACCGCAACTGTGAACTGTTTGTGTTGTTTAGGACAAGGCTGCCTTGGAGAGTCTGAGTCAACAGCTGAAGCAGCAGGCGGAGGACAAGTTCAGCCACGCCATGCTGGACTTCACCATGAGCGGAGACTCTGACGGTAGGAACACAAGAGCACACACACACACAAATACACACACCATTTCACACCACATATCTTTCCTGACATTTCAAAGTGCATAAAGCAAAAACAATCTACAGTAGCTAGTTGCATGTTTTTATTTCTTTTCCCAGTTTGTGAAGACATGACTGCACTTTAGTCCTACTTTAATGTTATACTCCCTTTCAGCAGACTGTCTGCTACAATTTGCTGTTAGTTGCAGGATTGTATGATAATTAGTTTCCTGACAGTGTTAAAAATTATGATGACCCAGTACATATTTCAGATTCTGGATCTTAGTATCCAGAATATTACCAGGATCTGGATCGTACTTTAACATCCGTCAGAAATTATGGTGACCTTGTCTTGTATTGTTTTGCAAAGCAATCCGACCATTTATCATGGAGTTATATAAACACATGTGGTGAAAACGACCCTATCTCACAATGATTAAGAATCCAGTAAAAAAGGTCCTGGATCCTGACAGTGATCCAGATCACCTCCAAATTTTAATCACTTCTTTCTTATCTCATTTTGAACATTTCCTGTAAATTTCATCAAGATCAGTTTGTTACTTTTTGAGTTATGTTGTTCACAAACATAACCTCCTTGATGGAGGTAATAAGTAGCCACTTTAAGGAAAGATCCCTTTCAAATCTCAAAAACCTTTCTTTCGATCATTAAGGAAGAAAATCTCACCACCATCTGAGAACCTGTTTGACTTATTTACCTTCACAAACAAAAATTCTACTTCAGCCTTTTTAAGAAACCCTCATTCATCTTGCCTCCAGTAATAAAATAAATGAATCTTTTCACCTCGTACTTTGGAATCGTTTTTGTCTGTGATATTTTTTAAACTCATTTGGCTCACGTTCTTCTGTCTCTCTTTCAGGCTCCCCGAGTGTGTCAGACTCCAGAATATTCCGGGAGGCACGGGGTCGCGGCAACACTGAGCCACACATCAAACGGCCAATGAACGCCTTCATGGTTTGGGCCAAAGACGAGAGGAGAAAGATCCTCCAGGCCTTCCCTGACATGCACAACTCCAACATCAGCAAGATCCTCGGTAAAGACGCTCACACACACACACACACACACGCACTCGTGCATGTTCTTGTTTGAATGGCAGGATCCTTTCCTTCACTTCTGTCACCAAAACTGTGAGTTTGCAAACCCGACGCAAGGAAGATAGATGCACTGCGGTTTTTATTTCTGATGCACACACTCAGTGATTTCATTACACGCGGTCGCATCGCGTAAGCGGCTGTTAATGAACGGCTGGGGAGAGCATGGCTCCGACAAATGATGATATAATTCATTATGCATTAAACAAGCAGCGCGAGGCCGCCTGACATTTCCCCCGGACCGCCGGGATCGGCCCTGACATTTTAAAGAGCTCCTAAGCGTTTTATAACACAGGGAAATCTGGTTTTAATAAGCCCCCCCTCCTCCCGCCGTCTCCCTTTGCCGATTGCTAACAGATCGCAGACCAGAGAGAGAAAAAGACAGCGAGGGAGAGAACAGCCAAGTGCTGACAGCTTTTACCCATTAAACATACAGTAGTCAAGTGCAAATTCAGACCAGATATGTAACACACAGGGGAGGACATGCTTACACACACAGACACACACACAGGATTGATACTACAAATCTATGAGCTGAAACTGAGCAGAGAGAGATGGCAGCAGCTTTAACAAAGTCCTCATTATTGCAGATGAGTACCTGTCGCCTTCACCACTCTGCTCATTAACCCAGCTTCCTCTCCTGTGTTTTCCTTCTCCTGTGTGTGTCTGTGTGTGTGTGTGTGTGTGTAGATTTCCTCAAACACAGTCACATGTGTGTCGGTATGTCGATCACATGTGATGTGGGGTCATGTGTGTCACACAGACAGCTGTTTGTCACACATGCTAACATACATCCCTTCATCACACTGGTTTGTAATATTTCCATGTGATACCCGTGTGTAAATTCTCGCTGCTGGTTTTGATTTTTTTTTTTTTCCCAGTCTGTGAGAAGTCTTTGAGTTGCAGCTGATTTAAAATGATTGCGTTGGATCCCTCTGCAGGCTCACGCTGGAAAGCCATGACCAACCTGGAGAAGCAGCCGTACTACGAGGAGCAGGCTCGCCTCAGCAAACAGCATCTGGAAAAATACCCAGACTACAAATACAAGCCGCGGCCGAAACGCACCTGCCTGGTGGACGGAAAGAAGCTGCGCATCGGCGAGTACAAAGCCATCATGAGGTCCCGCAGGCAGGAGATGAGACAGTACTTCAGTGTGGGGTGAGAGCAGTTATAAGAAATTTAGATCCCTATCTTCTTCCTCCTTTTAAGACATATTTGTATTTTAACTTTGAATGAGTTAAAACAATTTATTACACACTGAAAAAAAACTGAAATCTTTCCAAGTTTTTTATCTTGTCTTCAGAAGAAAATGTATTTAAGACTTAATATGAGCCACATTCACCTGACCAGTCCAGAAAAGTGTCTTGTTTTAATTTTGTTTAAGATACAAATAAGGTCTGAATTGCTTTCAACAAGTAAAAAGAAATCTGCTAATAGAACAAGAGAAAAGTTAAATGTGTTAAGACATTATTCTAGTTTAAAGCAAATTTTTGAGCAAATTTTTCTTGATCCATTGGCATATTTTTACTTGTTTCCAGGAATTCAGACTTCATTTTTTCTTTAAAAAACTTGAAACAAGACATTTTTCTGGACTGATAAGTTGAGTCTGGCTCGTATCAAGTGTAATAAGACAATTTTTACTTAAAATAAGATGAAAACACTTGATAAAGTTTCAGTTTTTGCAGTGCAAGTGTCTGATTTCATGACTGATGTCAGACTGAATTAAATTCAATGAACGTGTTAAATTTGATAAACACAGACCAAAATAAAAAATATAGTCATATATTTTAAGGTTAAATTACCATTTTAGGATAATTCCCAAAAAGTGTTTCATTTTTTTTGTTTGTTTGTTTATAAAGGTTTACTTATTAATTTTCTTGATGTTGTTTTTTGTATTTTTTTGTTTTGTTTTGTTTGTTATAACAGGATTTACTTCTACTAACTCAAAACTATTTTCTTCAGACTGTTCAGGTTCCAACCTGAGGTCAAAGCTTAACAAATGTCTTGTTGACTCTCAGATCAGTAATTGAAAACAGAAATATTTTTCCACAAAACAGTTTTTATAATCTCATGACTTTATGCGTTGTCTCCTGATAATAAAACAAAGATAAACATCACTTCATTTTTAGACTGATTTACCTGTTGTTAAATGAGAAGCTGCAGCTGTCTTATTTGATCAAATTTTAACTGTTGAAGTGAGTGAAGAGTGAGCCGGACTCTGTCCAAAGGTAACAACAACAACAGCCAAGGCAGCACTCATTACAACCCCACACTAACCTGAAACAAACTGTTTCATGTTTCCTTATGTTAATCTTGAAAAAACAAAGACTGATGCAGACAAAAAAAACACATTGTGAATGTTCTGTTTTATCCTTTAAACCGTATAGTTATTCAATCAAAGCTTTATTTCTGCTCCGCTCATCAGAAATACGTTTCCTCTTTGTGTTACAGGCAGCAGGGACAGCTGCCCTTGTCCTCTGCAGGTGTGGTTTACCCAGGTGCCCTGTCCATGGCAGGACTGCCCTCCCCCCAGATGCCCTCAGAGCACTCCAGCATGTCCAGCAGCCCCGAGCCCAACGCCAACCACCACCAGAACCCCCACATGCCCGGCCTGAAGGAGGACGAGCCACGAATCAAGGAGGAGCTACGGCTGGATGACAGCAACGGCGACGTGTACGACGACTTCGACTACGAGGACGAAGAGGCCGATTATGCCAGCGATAATGACAACCATATTACCCAATAGGAGGGCGTGAGACACGCCTTCTTTTAAGCCAATCACAGCTGGTTAATCCCACACAATCCCAAACCCACCAATCAGGAAGAAAACTCTCCCTTTTGCCAATCACCTTGAATCTCACAAACCTGTCCCCCCTCTCCTTCCTGACCAACATGGACTCTTCGAAATGAGCCAAGCCCCTCCCACTGGAGTCCTGATACCAGCATCTGAATCAACTGAAGCACAGGACCTGTCAATCACACTGACTGTTACACAAACCGGAGTCTGGGAGGAGAGACGACAAAGCCAGCTCTGAAGCTCGCTGAGGAATATTCAAGTACTACTGCAGGAGCGAAATGCCACGAGTGAGGAGAAACAAACATCACTCTCAAGAAGCAACCTTTAGACCTGTTTATAGGAAAGGAGACGTTTTAAGTAAAAGACAGAACAGTGGACCTGTCCAAGGCTAACAGATGACACTTTAAGATGGCGGACCTGTTTAATATCAAGAGACACTTTTAAAAAACAGCTTTTTTGTTCTTTGGTTCTATAATATTCTCACTCAGGTACACGGTGCCAATAAGTGGCTTGTGAATGTGATTTGTTGTTTTTGTGCTAAAAGTTTGAATAATAATAGAAAAAGAGACAATTCCTTTTTCCCCTTTTGTTGTAAAGCACCTGAAGACATCAGACATGTTTATTTTTTGAAAAGGACATATCTTTTCTCTGACAGTGCAGTCAGCAGTCCCCCCCTCCTCCCTTTTCTGTGTTTTTGTGACTGCCTGCTCCCCCCTTGTACAGAATCCAAATGGGACGGTCCAGCCAGGACTGACCAGTGCAGCGTGGACTGTCCCACTTTGAGGGATTTTCAGGGGGGAAGGTGGGGAAGTCAGCGCGGGGTTGTGGAGCAGAAACGAAAGCACTGTGTTGTGAGACAATCCACCAGTTTTTTCTTCTGGCTCCGTCCCTTCTTTCTTAACTTCTCACAGGGCAAAGCATCAGTTCTCCTGAAACATCCCACAGCGCGAGTGTGTCTGTGTGTGTACTGTTTTTATCTTTGTGTTTTTTTATTTATCAAGCTCTTCTTCTTCTTCTTCTGCGCAAGAAAAAGAGTCGAGAAGTGTATGATACAGAAAGACAGGCAACTTACTCTGCTGCTGGTATTTACTGTACCACGCACACACACTCACTCACACACACACACACACATACACACACACACACACTGCTGTTCTGCCCATGTTCTCTTGCTCCCTCCAATCAATATGGTCCTGCTGTTCCCAGCCGGCAGAGCTGAGATGAAGTCAGCCAGTCAGTGTTTCTGTTTGTATTTGAATACTGTATTTTATTATTTCTCTTCAAACTGCCTCTAGTCTAATAATATTATTAACAATAATTATAAGGATGGTCAGCGTTTCCTAAGTTTAGTAAGTTATGTACAGTATAATTTATTTTTCTCCTCTTTATCGCATTTTTATGACCATATGAAACTATGACAGTCAATGAAACATTATTCTATTTAGCTGGTAGGTATTTAGATCAAAACGAAAAGTTGTCCTTTTACCTTGCTTTGTTTTGCCTTCTTATGTTCCCTTCTTTTACAAGGCGTTCATTTTTTTTTTTTTTATTATTATTAATCCTCTGGACAGGCGGGTGGGCGGAGTCAGGACAGCAAGCTGAACAATAAGACTCGTTGCCAGCCCTCCTCTCAGCTGAAGATATAACCTTTTCATGTCCACACCCATTTCTAAAAAGCACTCAGACTCTGTGCAGTCAGAGAAAAAAGAAGACCATGAGTTTTTTTTTTTTTTATTAATGTTATTATAATTTTATTTGTAATGGTTATTATAATGTATAATGTGAAGTTTCCTCTCTTCATTTTGTTCCTCTCTTGTTTTAAATCAGTTTTTATCACTTTTGGAAACTGTTTCTTTTCTGTGAACAAAGAGTCCCGTCCCCGTTTACTGGTTTGGTCACTTCACCCAGACACAGTGGAGCATCTTTAGCGTGGATCCCCCACCCTCTACACACACATGTACATGCATACACACTTGTGCACAATCACTAACACACACATTTTAAAAACGAAGAGATTATCCTGACAACCAAACAAATCGTATGCTGTCTTTTTCTGTTGTGTTTTTTAGGTTTGAATCTTGTATATAACTTTAGTTTAATGTTTATTTTAATCATAGGAAAACTGTGTTTACTGTGATCCACAAGGGTGCTCCACTGTGTCCGTGTGTGTGTGAGAGAGATGGCTAGGCATATCTAACTTTAAAGTCACTTCTCGTCTGAAGCCCTTTGCTTTGTTTGAGCTCCACGCGATGCTACAGGAGCCATGACTACTCTTCAGGTGTGCTGTCACGTAGTGATCCCCACAATCATTCTCGCTGTAGATGTTTGCTACATGCCTCATGTAGAGCCTCTGGGTCTTAATTTGCTGTATAGTCCCCCCTGTTTGTCACGCCAAATGCTGGAGACAGGGGACTCAATGGTTGAATCCATTTTCCGGGTATCAGGTGGGTGGGTGGGGCATTAAGACATCAATCATCCCTGCTGGCAAGGTCTGTCCCCATATGAAGACAATGAAAATGATGAAGATGATGATAATATTATTATAAGACAATCAAAGTCATGAGTGGAGCTCAAAACAAAGTGAGAATTATTACAAGTAAAAATATCTTACCATCTCAACTTGAAAAATCAAGAAAGATAATTATGTAAATATAACATAGAGTTATAGATTTATATTTTGTTCATAACACAGTGTAATATAAGTTGTATATTTCTTTTTTCTCTCCCTACTGTCTCTTTTATTGATGTTATCCATGCCACAGAAAAGCAGGAGTCGCAGTACTCTAACAAAAAAATGAAGAAAAATATCAAAGAAATAAAGAAAAACCAGGAAAAAAAAGCCGTGGGCTGCCACCACCATCTGTTCTAAGTTCACTTTTTTTTCAGTATTACTGCCAGACAAGGCTCTAATAAAGACAGCAATGTGTTCGGTAAAAAACTTGTGCTGGTCCTGGTCACTTCTTTCTTCCACACATGCATTCACACAATGGGTTTCTAAGCTCCAACATATTCACAGGAGCATGCAAGTTTACACTGCCACGGCCTTATTTTTTACACAACACTGCACCACTCGCAGAAATTATAGTCATCGAGGGAGCAGCGGATGTTTCCACTCTCACATTCACAGAGTGGGTTTTTAGTCCTGCACTGCCACTGGTTGTGATTTTTTACTTTAACCCATTTATGCCCAGTTTTTTTTCAGCGTTGTAAGGCGTATAGTTTTATCAGTTGAGTGTTATGTATTTTTATTTTTTCCATTTTTTTACTTTGTTTTGAGAAAAATAGGATTTTCTTACCCCTCTTCCCTCCACGTAAAAAAGTTATAAGAACATAATGTAATATAAGGTAACACTTTACTTTAGAGGTCAAATTTCATCACACCTAGGTAATAATTAGACAAAGTTTTTTCTTATTTATTTGAAGTTAGCACATAACTTTTTTTAAAATAATGTCTAAATTTATTGTTGCAAGTCAACAATTGGTAAATTACTGTTTTGTTTTGGGTTTTTTTTTTCAGTTTTTTGGAAATTTACTCCAAATTACAAGGTAAAAAGGTGACAATTAGCAAATAATTTATTTGAAATTAAATCACAACCCACCACAAAATGTTTTTAGAAGTATCCCAACGTTTCTGCTATTTCCAGAGAAGCAGGTGATAAACAGCTGCTTAGTTCTTTAATACAGAAGTTAGGTTCATTGTTTCCTCTGACACCTTTGACATGTAAAGTGAATAATTGAATTTCCCAATAAGCAGTTGATAGTTTGCTATTTGTTTTTTAATTTCACCAAGTTCTTTAGTACCAAGTTTGTTGATATGTAAAATAATAAACCTTTATGATTAGGCCTATAATGTTTCACATGATACAACTGAAGGATTCAGATGTGATATTCACAAAGAGTGGTGTTGTAAATTGGCTTTACCTGATTGTGGTAGACACTGTGAGTACAGGTGCACTGCAAAACAGAATCTGGCCAGAAGTTATGTGCTAATTTTCACCAAATTCTCATTAAATTTGGAGGGTAATTTCAAAGAAATAAGAAAAAACTTTGTCCAATTATTACCTAAGTGCGATGAAATTTGCGAACCTTTAAAGTAAAGTGTTACCTTAACCTTTATTTAACCAGGTTGGTCCTACTGAGATTAAAAACCTATTTTTTCAAGGGGGACCTGGCCAACACAGTTAGCAGCAAAAACACAAAGTTACACACAAGAATCACAAAAAGAGACAAAGAACAGTCAATGAAATTTACTAATATAGTCATAATAAATTTTAGAAAAGGTGGTAGGTGTGGGCATTGGCTATGATAAGTGCTTCTGTGTCAAGAAAGTTGCACCTTATAAGTAAATTGAGAGCAATGCTTCAGTGTTTTCCTTTAGTTTTGGGCTAGCTATGTGCCCACCATCAACTTTTGTTGCCACTCACAGAAAAAAGCCCATGAACAAAAAAATATATATCACAGGTGGAGGGTTACTCCAGAGACTTGAACGATCAAATGATTATAAATATGTTTGGGGGTAAAACCATAAGAAATTTATTTAAAAAATTGGCTCTTTCAGGAACGATTTGCACCAGATGGAGCAGGAAGCAGATGATGTCATGTGACAGGAAACATTTGTAAACTACTTTTTATCAACCAAATTCTTTGTCTAGGTTGCATTAGTAACGCTGAGATGTTTTTTATTGTGAGTAGAAAATGACACTGATACACATTGGGTGTATCACTTTTGGGGCAAAACAGGCTAAACTTAAAGGCATCAGCTCCTGACATAATATTTCTTAAGATCAGATCTGATTTTACAGACATGATACACAGGTCTCGTGTTTTCCCACAAATGGCACAATGAGAGTCATTGAGGTGCTGGCATTCCTGTATGTTGCTGAACAATTCAGTCATCTCCATAACAACATGTTAATTACACTAAGTCCACCTTCTTGCCCCTCCAATCAGAGGGCCAGCTGGGAGACATAGAGATGAATCACGGCCTGTCAGCAACCTGATAACCTAATTAAGCACAACACGGGACAAGGGAAGGGGGGAGGGGCTGAGGGGTAAAATGTGTGTTTGTGTCACAGAAACAGAAGAGTGTGTACCCTGACCATCTCTATAAGCTCCATCAGAGCGCCTGACGCCAGCTGCATGTGCTGCTGTCGCCAGTTTAAAAGCAAATCTTTAATTGATGCTCACTTAGAGATGTTGAGGATGTTCATGCTTACACTTTCGAGGGTTAAAAACACAAAACCCCACTCAGTGGGCCCATTAAAACGCTATCCCCATCTGTGTCCATATGTTCCACAATCAACCCCCACCACCCTCAATAATGCTTTGCACATAAAAACAGTTAAAGCACTCCAAGGAGATGATTTTACTTGGTTTGCTAATTACCATAGCTTCACAAAAAAAGGCCTTTTGATGCAATAAAGAGGCACGATGGGGGCAGATCCACAACTCCTACGGTAAGTGAAGGACTTAGTTGTTTTCTGGGCGTTGTGAATTTTTCAAAGCCTGCCTGGAGGTAAGAACCTGAGAAAAGGTTTTTGTGTGAATAGTTGAGGAGCAAAAAGGGAGGGATTGAGATTTTTCTTCCTCTTTTATTGTCAGCAGAACACAAGGCGCTGGAGGAAGAAAAGGGTCGGCGAGATTCACAGATTAAACCACGTGCACACGCACTGTTCAAACATGCCTGTAGGTGTACAGTAGCTCAGCTTAAACCACAATTATCCACTGGCTATTTCAGTCACAATACTTGAGACAAAAGCAGAAAAACTATTACTGTAAGCACGCATTTGCATCTGAATGTCTGCTTATAGTTGGTGCATATTCGCATTATGGTTTCATTTCCTCGAACTTTTTCTGCTGAAGCAGATCCAAAATGGCTCAGAGAAAAACTTGAGTGAATCATGAAGCATGTTCTGTGTATGTTGGTCTAAACGCTCTCCTCCTGCACGCATGCGTCTGGCAGGCTGTGTGTGACTTTGAGTGCAGGCCTCTCTGTGCACCGGCTCAGTGAAATATGCATTTTTCGACCGTGGGTGTTTGGAAATTGAGTGAAAACGATGTCACATTAATGATTTAAAGTCGGTAATAGGATGTGCTGTGACGCTGAGCCGCCAGCTAAGCTGAGTTTAAGGCTCCGGCGTTAATGTATTCATGAGGAGGGGGGATTATACAGAGACAAGAGCAGTTAGAGAGCTGAGTGCAGCAGGAGCAGCCGGGCCAACAGGCCTGCTAGATATTATATATAACTGCATACTGCGTGAGCACTCGTTTCAGAATGCAAGAGGAAGGACTTAACACAAACAGAATATCCAGGCAAGGCTGAGTGGAATTACAAATATGAGCAATACAAACCATGATAACAGAATTTTCTTTTAGTGAAGAAAGGAAATATTTGTGAATGAATTTAAAATGTAAATCAAGATGCCTTTTCTGACGATATTATACGTCAGACAATGCAGCTGAACACAGGACAGGCAACACACTGAGAAAACTGCACCATGATTTAGGTTTAAACGGAAATCATCTTGTCAATCAAGTATAGACATGTTTATTTTAAAAAATCCTTCACAATCATGGAAGAGTCTAACCCTTCAACCTGCTTTTATACACAGCACAACACGCTAATGCAGACACAAACTGCAGCATCGTTAAAACTGTAAAAAAAAATGACCATAAAAGCCTCATAAAAATGATTTCAGCATCGTACTTAACCTTCGTATTTTGTCTCGTTATTCATCAGCAGTGCCTCTTTCTCAGAGATGCAAAAACAGGTGACAAAAATGCTGTTAATCCAAGGTGGCTGATACATAAAGAGTCCATAAAATAACGCCATGAGAGAAAGCGCCCACACTCAAGCCATAAAAATAAGATACGAGGCTGGAACGCAAAATAAAATACAGAGATTAACACATTTATATGAAATCATTTTGGCAAACAGCCACAGTGTTACTTTATTTTCCATTATTTAAGTGTAGCTACTGTTTTTTTTTTTTGTTTGTGCTGTGAGACTTTTCACATGTAGCATCTATCCAGCGGTGTCCAGTTACTTAAGTAGAAATATTAGTATCTTTACCTTACTGGAGTAGCTATTTTTTAGCTGACTTTTTATTTCTACTCTTAACATTTTCAGACAAGTGTCTGCACTTTCTACTCCCTACATTTGAAAAATAACCTTGTTACTCCTGTTTTATTTTGGCTTGTTTTCAGTCTAGCTTGTCATTTAAAAAAAAATAAATATGAAAAAAAAACACATACAAAAAATAAAAACCTATCCAGGTAAAATGTACTATTTGGTTAAAGTGAATTGGATTGTGGTTGGAACATGAGTTACAAACATAAGGCACAGTAAGGTTTTCACTGGAACATTTATTTAACCATAGCCAGGTGAACACACTGTGCATCATGACCATAGACTGTAAAAAAAAATGGACACCTGCTTGCTTGGCTCGAAGTGAGGTCTCCACAAAAACTGCTCCCCCTGGTGGCTGGCTGCAGTATAGGTTAGAAAATCCAGCTTTCCAGTCATTCCAGATGGGCTGTGGTCAAACTTAAAAAAATTAATTCTCCTCGTAGAAATGTTTCTCACGTTTTTTTCCCCGAGAAATCTTGTTTTTATTTGTTATACGAGGTTAAAAACGAGGTTTTACATAACGTTTAACGATGATTCCCTGAGAATCCCTCATCGTCTCTACTACGCAGACTCTGGCTCCAAACTGCTTCAATGGCTGCGCCTGTGACGGGGGAATTTTGGCCGGACAATGATAAATGGCGGAGCCACGCTGTCCACTCTATATACAGTCTATGATCATGACAGTCAGTCAACATGAAGAAGACCCAGTGCTGCGCTCTTGGCACAAAACAGGAAATAGCATCTACTAAGTACGGTGGCTCTAACGGAGAAATCAAAATAATAATTCAGAAAATTATCCACAGTAACCTTAAAGTACTTATGCTTTGGTCTGACACTACGTGAAAAATAAGATTGATTTTACTCACATTGGGGTGTTGTGCTAATGTCTGAATAAAGTTATCAAACATTTTGGCTAGCCTGGATTAGCTTGAAGCGATCTAGCCTGTGTTTAGTAAGACCCGATTGATCAAAACCAGCTGCTCCAAATTTTTCAACATTAACATTTTTACAAAAACTCAATAGTCAGTAGCTTCTGTTCTTAATGGCATTTTGTCCCCTTGCATTACTTTTACTTTTATACTTTAAATAGTTTTGAAACCAGCACTTTTACACTTTTACTGAAGTAAAAAACTAAAGTTGATACTTCAACTTCTGCGAAAGTCTTTTTAAACCCTACTGTCAATACTTCTGCTTGAGAAATGGATGTGAATACTTTTGACACCTCTGCACCTATCACGCTCTCAGGACAGCACTGCGTATGCCAGATTCCCTTCGACAAACACTATCCCCCGTTTCTTAGTAGAGAAGCAGTGACTCAGCAGAAGAAGCGCTGTGACATGATTGGGCAGGTTTAAAGAAATGTGGCCAATGACCAAGCAGATATTAGCCTCATTACCCAGTGTGACTTTCCCTCTACTACTTCCCTCACTTCCCTCAGTCAGATTTCAATGAGCAAAGTAATCAGCGTGACAGAAGACAAACAATCACAAAGCGGCGTCAGTGTTTGAGCGACGGCCCTAATGTGACAGATCTGAGAGCCGCGGTGTGTGAGGGACAGGCGTGGCACACGGCGGAACAGAGAGGCCTGCGGGCTGATCCCCAATCAAGACTGGGAAACTGGCTCGACGCCCCTGACACGTCGCCCCTCTGCACAGCCGCCACTCTCACATGAAACGCTCACTGGCTTTATCAGCAGCGGCAACGGCGGCGGCATCGGCTGGCCTACTTTCACCCCTTTCTCTTTCTCTCCATCTGTCTCCATCAATACGTATAAATTAATTCATTTTCTTTAAATACATTTCATAACTGTCTGCTTGGCCATGATTGTTTGATGCCAACTTTCTTCTTCTACCAGCCTTCCTGCGTGCTGGGTCTAACGCCTTCCCTTTAGTCCTTTATGTCCACCTCTGACCTCTGGGAGCTTAATAAAACTCTGTAAAGAGACATCACAAAACCAAATAAAAACACAGTAACAAGCTGAATCTTTTTAGGGTTTGAATAAACGACCAAACAGAGTCTTCACATTGATTTAATTGTATGCATCTCTTGCGTGGTGAAAGTATGGACATTTATATAACAGCCTGATCAAATCAAATTCGTGACAAACCAAATAGGAAGCATCAGATGTTAACGTGTAGGTGGGCCAATCACACAAGAGCCACCTAACTTTTCACAGCAAACTTGAAAACATGATGTTGATCTCTGAGAAGCGGTATCAAAGCGAGGTTAAGAAGACCGTGGGCGCTTTTACGTCATTCCATGAAATATATATTTTTTTGAAACCAAGAAAAAAAACCTGTAAAACTGTTATTTTCTCTCCCCATCAACACCCTAATGCACACATGCAAATATTATGCTAATGGTATGTTAATTGGTGGAGTAGCTGCAAAGCAGCCCTGCTGTTCAAATGACTGGTGAGAAAATAGGTGGGGTCAGTCGCAAGCTGTAAAAGCAGCTTCAACACAAATAAACAAAACCCTCGGGGATTAACAGAACAAGGGCCAGTGATAAACGGATGAGAAGAGAGACAGGGAATACAGCCGGCTGTAAGCGAAGGGGACAAGGGAGTCAGCTCAGGGATATGGAAATAGGAAGAGGCAGAGAGAGTCGGGTAAAAGGAATGAGGAGGGAAGAGGGGTGAGAAGTGATCATGAGGGAGGCACTGGGATTAAAGAGGACTTGGTTCTGGGAATAGGAAACAGGACAGGGGCAAGACAAAACAGAGGGCTGACAGTGGAACGTAAGGGGCAGAAAGAGGTTTTTAAATTCAGGCAAAGTCAAACATGATATGAAAAGAAGGTGCAAACAAAGTATAAGAAATGAAGAGAACACAGGTGAAGGCAGAAAAAACTAAGGGGAAAGGAAACGAGTAAAAGTTAAAGAAAATTCAACACTTAAAAATTAAAAAATGGCAAAACAGCAAGAGAAGCACATGAGGGTTAGTTTAGGTTCAGTAAGAAACACTTTAATAGAGAAAACTACTTTGTTAAAAATTTTCAGTTTGTGTTTAAATAAGTTTTAATTAGGGCTGGGACAATTTGTTTCTGTTACGACTTTTGGGGTGCTGGTTCGATTCAAATTAGGATTCTTTTACGATTTTTGTGATTTTTAGTTTGCCTCTTTAACACCAGACCATGTGAAAAAGCTAAATGATGATGATAATGTCTACAGACTATATCAGGAGACATATTTTCCCATCAACGCACATCACGAGTCAGAGAGAAACATTTCACCCTCTGCTGGAGAAAAGTGGTAACTTTTTTCCAAACCAGTTTATAAACAAAGACTGAAATGAAAAGTTTGAATTTAAAAGAAAAGATTTTTTGACAAAGGAACACAATTTAGATATTGTCAAACAAATATCCTGACATATCGTAGAATGATTTCTTCTTCCACCCATATTTTTTAGTACCCAAGCTGAAAACAACAGAGGCCCTCTTGAAACCCAAAGGATTGTCTTCTGTTTTTGTCCTGCCACTTAACCCTGCACCTATAGCATGCGCCAAAACTCACCAAACTTTGCAAAAAATTCAGCCACATGTGAAATAGTATGAGTTCAGTTTTTTTTCGTCCAGATATTTGCTCCACAGCGCCCCCTGGCCACTGAAAAATCATCCTGGCCAGCTGTTTTGACCTGGAGGTCTGATATGTTTTTGTCTCTCCAGTACAAGTCTCTTACAACTACAGTAAATTCTGAACAGGAAGTTTGATAATTTGATATAAATGTCGCATTTCAGTGATTCAAAGGCTACTTATCTTAATGAAATCGATCCAGTTTTTTTTCCATATCATCTTCAAATCTAATTATTATAAATGTTAAAGTATTCAGGAGAATGGTACCACTGGGACTATCATTACTCCTCCACTTGGGGGAAAAGGTTTCATGAATGAAAATGCACCATGTAACATATAACGCCGCTCCACACTGAGGGTGGGCTCCTCCAGTGGGAGGAAGACGTGTGAGAGTGTGGGTGCGAGGCATATTAAGGTCTTTATTTAAACCTGATACAAAGATGTGATGTGTTTCTGGATCCAAAGCACCGTCTTTTCATTCACACCTGGTATTAATGAGCATTCTTCTTTTCCTTTATCCTGCCATTGTGATCCAACTCCTGATAAGCATCTGCTGCCACCACATGTGTCTTTTATCTGGCTGTGCTTGATTTTCTACAAGAATTGGAGTAGTTTCTTTCAACTTGCTCAGATCTCTCTGTGTCGTCTACTTAGCACATGTTCACTGAGCTGAGTCGGAAATAAAATGAAGGTTTCTTTCAGTTCTGGTTTGGATGACCCAGTCAAACGTAACTTTTTGTCAAAGTTATCCATTGTTGAAAAGATTTATTTTTTTCTCACCATAAAACGTTTTCTCTTCTACCTCACAGCAGGTAGTTGTATATCAGTTGTTTCGTTGCACATGGTTAGCTGGTTGTTCAGCTTGGGCTTGATTGAGACGACTAAGGACGGTATTGTCTTGGCTGACGTCCTCCTCTCAGTTTGCTTGGGGCTAAATGTAAGCTGTGCCTGGAAGGACGAAAACTTTTTAGAAACTTTTTAGAAGAAAAACTCAACTTCAAATTTAAAGACGCATCTTTGTGCTAAACAAAGCTACATGATACTGATGGTACGACAGCCCAGAAACAACAGGTAGCATGTACTGAGGAAAAAAAGATGCTGCTTGCTGCAAAAACTACAATTTTTAGAGGAGACTTGGATTTATTTACGGAGGACAAGAATTTGGCATCAACATTTAGGTATATTAAATATATCCCTAAATAAATGGCCAATGGTCAAATTTGGTCTTTTACAGTTCAAAAGTACCAACCTAGCTAACGGAATTACTAATTTCAGGTTTCAACATGATCAGGAGTTATTTTTGTAGGATGGGCTGGGCTCGACTCTGTGCTACATCTACAAAGAAAATTTTACATATTTTTTCTGAACCACCTGTCATCAGAATTATAAAACCATCAGGCATCATGAAGTGCTTTCATTCAGACTGTTTTACAGTGAGATATTTATGCTTCTCTGATTAAGAACAGGGGTGAAGAATTTCAAACTGAATCCATGTTTTTATACCTAAATATGAGACAGTGTGCTGGAATTCCCGGAAAGTTTAGAAATCAATCAAGAAAAACAAACAAACAAACACTAGAACAATATTTTCTGTTCAGGACTGAAAGTAAATGACTATAAGCTAGCGCTAAAAAAAATAACAATAATAATGTGCTTTAGGATTTTTTTTTTATGTTTTGTCATAAAGTACACTTGATGATTCATGGATGATCACAATGATTATATTTTATTATCACAGATTTCATTTTGATCAAATAGAAATAAATGGGGTTCTGATTCAATTTGAACTGTGTTTCTTGGATATTTACGATTTTTGCTATTCTTAGTTTGCTTTTTGACAACAGACCACGCGAAAGAGTTAAATGATGATGATCATGTATACAGATGTTACCAGGAGCCATATTTTCCAATAAAATGCACATCACGTGAGTCAGAGAGAAGGATTTCACCCTCTGCTGGAGAAAACTGGTAGTTTTTTTCCAATCCAATTTAAAAACAAAGACTAAAATGGAGAATTCGCATTTGAAAAAAAAAATGGATATAATTGACAAAGAAGCCCAATGTTGATATATAGTAAAAAAAAATCCAACATAACGATTTTCATTTTTTTTCTTCACCCCCTATGGATGGACCATTTAAAACATAAAAAACATGGTGTCCAGAAACATACAGTTAATTAAGGGCAGAGGTGGCTAACACCTTTAACTGTGTGGTTGTCTAATAAATTTGTTAAGCATGTTTGTTATAATTTGGCGCTATACAAATAAAGACTGATTGATTGATTGTATGTATAAGTTTATTGTGAGATTATTGTTGATAAAAAGAACTTTAAGGCTTATTACCTATATGCAATCGCTGTTGATAAACTCTTAAAAAGTATCACACAGTAGGTTACTATCTATCTCCCAATAAATCCGATATAGTTTAAATTTGGCATCTGCTCTGATCCTTGCAATCTATAATATAGGTATAAGTTAAATAGATGTGCAGGGATGCAGAAGTTATCATGTGCAAAGCTTTGAATAAGTAAGTGAATTCCTCATACTGTTACAGAGATAGTTCTCAGTCAGTTTTCTACCAGGAATTCTCCTCTCCATCTCTCTATACCCCATGGTGCTCCATGTAATTGTTTGGAGTATTGAGAGTTGTGAAACATTAAAGTACAAACACCCTAAACAAATAAGGCGCCCTATGCTTTTCTTATGAATCTGTCAGGGGCTTTAAGGCGCCAGGCCTTCGGTGCCTCTGGTCTGTTCCTATGTGTAGCGTAATGTGTAAGAGCGCAGCGGGCTCTGGCAGGAAAAACTATTTGGGAACTGTCAGCGTTCGTTCCATGCCAACCAGCCACAAGATACTCCCAAACCCACTCCAACCCCCCACAAAAACACCTCCTCCAAACCCTCCTGCAAAACATCCCCTCTGGAACCCCCATGGCTGCCAGTTTCTCAGACAGCCCATCGCTGACCCCTTCAGGCCAGGAAACTGTTGTCCAGCCAAGGAGCCAAGGAGCCCAGGGGCCTCGATTACCAACCCCAACCCCCAAGACGGTTGTTTGGCGGCTTCCTCTGGGCTGGGAGAGGAAGCGAACAAGTGAGGAAGAAAGAGAGAAATGGGTGCGCTCAAGTTTACATTTTTAATTTGATTGCCTCCTCACTTAATTTTGCTCCAAGATTAAAAAGCCCACTTACTCCTCTCTTCGCATGTGACTTTTTTTTTCTTTTTTTTTTTTTAATATGACAAGGATTTCCCCAGCATGCATGCTCTCCAGACTGTATCACAGACGCCACGAGCCATGCAGCAGACAACCATGTGTCCTGACAGTTGACTTTGAGTTTGAGTTGAGATAAACTTGATATCACCAGCTTTGTTTTTCTATTTATATTTATTTTTCGGCGCAGAGGTTGCAAAAGGTTGTGTGAAAGACACTCTACCCTCTCAGTTGTCGTCACTTATTTGTCCTCCCCTGCTTTTGTGTCCCCTCTTATTGCGGCCAAATGTGACCAGTTGGCTCTGTTTCCCCTGCCTCTGGGGCCTGTGTGGAATTGTTAAGACTTTTCAATCGGGACGGATCAGGACAATCCAGCAGCAGCAGCAGGGTGGCAGAGAGGGGAGGCAGAAAAACAGAGGGGGGAAAAGAGAGATGAGGAGACGTGAGAGCAAAGGGATTGTAGGTTTAAAGTTTGAACTTCAGACAGCTGTTGTACCATGAGGTCGGAGGGATTTCCTGGATGGAGGTGTCCTAATGGCTCGGTGTTAATATGAATTCATAGACGACCCATTAGTGCCCCTCTCTAACCCTCCTCTTCCTCAGTCACATCATAATGGCCCTGGCTCTGTCCGCTAGTCTGCATGTAGCGGATAGAGCCTGGATTTATTCTGATGTTCCCAGGGATTACACCCTCAGTGAGCTGTGTATTATGAGTAGATTTAGGCCCATAACTCCTGAAGATAAGGGAGGATTGGGGCGATTGTTTAAACGGCATGTGTTAGCCATCATTGCCGGGACACACGGACAGGAATGTGTGTGTTTGTGTGTGTGTTAGAGAAAGAGAGAATAAATGTGATGAGGAGAAAAAGGTTTAGTTAAACAAAATGGTCAGCGGTGATGTTCATTGAAATTCCAATCCAATCTCATCCGCGGTACGAAACTCTGTTCTGAATTGCTCTAAATGAATTCAAATGAAGGCTTTATGTAACCGAAATGCTTTTGGGATAATGAAAAGCTTTTGGTTGCATTAATCAAAAAGTAAATTCCAACGATTATGCACGATAACTACAATTCATTTTCACATCATCACAGGCCTTGGACAAGTTTCACTCCAGCTGCTTTCAGAGAAAATAAAAGAAAATAATAGACAGCACAATAAAAATCAAATTATGGTTCCTTTTTTTTCCACAGGAAAATACGTCTGAGAGTTCAATAGTGCTTTTGCACAATGTGTCTGAAGAAGTTTGCTGTTATTAAGCCACAGGATTCAAATAAATCTGGAGATAAAAAGGCTTTCATGATGGTAAAGAGAGCCACAAAACTTGCACCTTTTCTAAAAAACAAAAATCTAACCCCAGTCCTCCTGATGTCCCGTTGGGTTGCTAACATAAATTCTGAGCTCAGACACGCTGCTGCTCAACAGATGTGTACGTTGTAGTGTTGTGGTCGCAGCACAGTGCTGCTGAGCAGCTCTGCAGCGAGCAGCTTTACAAGGCCTCAGGGACAAGTGAGAGACCACACTGACCACAAAACGGCTTCATAAACACTGTCAGCAGAGGACTGGTCCGTACACTGAGCCAGGCACTGGAGGTCTGTGGGATCACTCCGTCAACAGTAATGAAGAGTAAAAGCTGACACAGCTGGGTTCTGGTGTAAATCTGTGACACTGTCATTGAGGTTTGCTGTAATTCTCGAAGCTGGCGCAAGACATTTGTTTCAAATGTTTAACAAAAGCTTTCTGCTAGGGCTTGGATGATATACTATTCTTACGATTTAATTTCATTACGATTTTTTGGGGTGCAGATTCAATTTAAGATGTTATTCTATGATATTCCCAATTTTTAGTTTGATTTTTTTTCTCTGAAAACCCCACAATTTTATTTTCTGTACCTTAAGTTGTCTTTTTTATTTATTTTTTTATTTTATCAATTATTTTTATTAAAGCAAGTTCACATTACAATGTATAAAGAAGTGTAGTCCACATTTCCTTTTTCAAAAAGACATGTATAAATAGTTTTGCTGGACAGTTTGATCTAGTAAAAGAAAAACAAAAGAAAAAATAACCCAAAACCTAACCCCATTGACAAATAGGCCTCTTAGTTTAGAGATACAGTGCAAGAAGGTAATGCTCAAAGACACAATACATTGAAAAGTAATGTGAGACGACAGATTGCACCAACAATACCAAAATAAATTTAGTTTGTTTTTTATAAACAGACCATGTGAAAAAGTTAAATGATGATGATAATAGTGTCTACAGACTTTATCAGGGGCCATATTTTCACATAAATTGCACATCTCGTAAGTCGGGGAGAAACATTTCACCCTCTGCTGGAGAAAAGTGGTAACTCCCAATCTAGTTTATAAACAAAGACTGAAATAAAGAATTTAAATTTGTAAACAGCAACAAAAAAACCCCCATCATATTGTAAAAATAAAGAAAAAACCCTGATGTATTGATTTTAATTTTTTTCTCCCACCCCTATTTTCTGCCCTAAGCTAGAAACAACAACAACAACAACAGCAAAAAAAAAAACACATTTTACTGGAACTAAATTAAGAATTTAGTGACAGTTTTTTTGCAAAGTAAGAAAAAAACAATGTTAAGTTCATTTTTCAACCTTTTAAAAGACTTTAATTCAGACTTAAGAGTCAGAAAAATCCCATCTGGCCCAAACGATGATGAGACAGTATCGACTGAGAGCTCTAAGCAGCATGAACACAGTGTCCTTTCTGCAAATGCACTTAATGTGTCTTAAATGTTCTCTATCAGCGTCTGCTAAAAGGATATGCTGCTGTAAATATTGTTAAGCTGGGGACAGGGAATTCTTTTTATTTGGACATTTTAAGAAATTAATCACCCAGAAACTTCATACTGTAATGTCAATAAACTGCATGTTTTTCTGACTCAGGTATTCCAGCTGTTTTTTCTCTTATCTTTCGTCTTTGAGTTTTCAATAACGCAGCACTTTTTAGCATCTGAAGAGTGGAAAACAGTAGATTCACAGAAGAAAACTCCAGAAATGATAGCCAAAATATGTAAAAAGAAAAACTAACCCCTCACTGAAATAAACCTTTCTCTGATATAATGCATCTTTTCAACCCGTGTGGTATTTGTCTGAAACATTTCTACAAGCTGAAAAGCAGGTTGAATTAAGACAAGATAGATCTGTTTTCTCCTTTCTTCGGGTGTCATGTTGAGGCGCCTGTGAGGGGTTAAGTTATGAAACAATAAAATTAACACTGAGGCTTCTTAATGACCCTTGAAAACAAACAAGACCATCAATGTGAGGACTGTCTTTTTATGAAATGTCATTTTTAATGTCAGAAACAGCTGGTCAGGAGTAGGTGTCAACTGCACCATGCTACAACACACTGCTTAAAGTGGCTTTTAAGCACGTTTGCCACAGCAGACTAAAATAAGAACTTAATAGATTTGTTTTTTAAATAAATTAGGTTATTTGTAAAAAAAAAAAAACATTCTACAGGACAAAATCAGTGAAGGTACAGTTTGTCTGCAGGGGACACTGAACTCAACAGAAACTAAAAATTCCCTATAGGAGCTTTAACAAAGAAAGCATCTATCTCTATGTTCTGTTAGGCTTTACTATTTACAGTTGTAAGAGCACAACGAGAGGCTTTATGTCAGAAAACATCCTTCATAGCAAACACAGATTATTCTGGTATGAAAGTTGTTCATATTGACATGGGTTACCCATGTGTTTGAAATCTTTTAACTTTGCACCTTGACAAAGTGGAAACCTCCAGGCTCGATTAATCAAGTGGATGCAGGCATGATAAAAACTGCTGCAGGAGCACTGGAAACCACACAGAGTTGAAAATAAACATATTTACAGTCTGGCTCTTATTCACTGCAAGCACACACTGTATGTTTAAAATGTTTTATTTTAACTTAGCTTTTGATTATTATTATTATTGTTAAAATTTACAATTGGGCATTGTTAGGGACCCAGCTGGTTTGACTGACAGGTGAATGGAGATAGTCTGAAAGTTAGGTTGAGTCTGCATTTTTAGGCCTCGTACACATGAAGCCAAGAATTTTTTAAAAAGCAAATATTTTAAAAAATACATTCGTCCACATGCAGCGGGCAGATCCGCTGTTGAGTGCAGCTTGACGCATGCCAAACCCATAATGGGTAGTGTTTTCCCGACGTAAAACCTGTGCCAGCCAATCAGAATGAGCCCCTGTCTTTCAGCTGTGATATTGGCGTCTACATGAAACCATGACGCCAGAGTTTTCCAAAATCTTCACTTAAAAAGATCTAAAAATATATGCAGTTTCCCAAATACTTGGCTATGTGTGGACATGGCCTAAATCTGGCCATTGCTGGTGGCTGAACTCAAAACTCTGCTTCAATTATCGGAGGATCCGTGATTTCAGATCAGTTGTTAAGAGTATTTCGAGGTATCTAACAGACTATCACTGTGTGGCAAAAAATATGATGAACTGTTGATAGTGATGTATCATTTGTCATGTTGTAAAAGGCCCCTTCTCAAATCCTCCAGCTTGATCTACTTCAGCTCTGGTGATTTGATACCCATCGTCTGTCAAAGCTGCCAACCAAAACTCTGTTTTTAAACTCCAAACTCACAAAATAGATGATTTTCTGGGTTAGGGACTTCATTTTTTGTGTCATATCTGTACGTGTAGTTAAGATGTCATACATGTGCAGTAGGAGCCCCCACTTAAAGTACAGTTTTCTTTCCCTATTCTTACCAAACAGTCAATAGGGCTGGGGGCGATATGCTTTTCCTGTGATTCAATTCTTGTACGATTTTTCAATTTAAAGTCAGATTCTTTAATATTCATGATTTTTGCAATTTTTCACCAGACCATGTGAAAAAGTTAAATGATAATTTCTACAGACTATATCAGAAGCCATATTTTCCCATACTATTTACATCACGTGAGTCAGAGAGAAACATTTCACCTTCTGCTGGAGAAAAGTGGGAACGTTTTTCCAATCCAGTTTATAAACACAGACTGAAATGAAGAAGTTGAATTTTGAAAAAAAAAAGAAAGATTTTGTGATAAAGAATCCAGATTTTGATATTGTCAAACAAAAAATCCTGGTATTTCATATCTCGATTTTTTCTCTCACCCCTATCAGTCAGTCTGGATTTGAAGCCACGGTCCACGGAGTCTTTACTTTTTAGTATTGTACCAAGCTGTCAATTTTAGCAGTATGTTATAACGGTGAGGAGTTGTATTGTATGTGCATGCTTCCACTCGGAGACTGCAGATATTGGACTGACAGTGTATATTCTGGAGCTCTGAGATTTCTTACAAACTCTGGATTTCAGACTAATCACTGTACCTGTTACTCTAAAGTCAATTGGACTTCTTGGACATTGGTTTATGCTCATTTACAAATCCATTCTTGGCAAACTGCCCCGTTATATGTCCTCATTATTAATCTTGAAAAGTTGATTACATCACCTGAGATCTCTGAGATTTATGCAGCTGGTTGTTCCCAGAGTCCAAACTGAGTTGGGAAATGAGGCCTTTAGATTCTCTGCTCTTTTTGCGTGGAATAACCTGCAGACTGAATTTAAGCTGTAAAACTTTGTGTCCCTGAATGTTTTTAAATCTGTGGCTACAACACTGGAATACAGACTTTCTGAATGTCACTGTTTTCAGTTGATGGCCTTCTAACTTATCTGTACTGTAATGAGTCTGACTGCTCGCTGTGACTTTGTGATGCTGTGATTCTTGTTCAAGTCTCTCTTGAAAAAGAGCTCTCCAGATCTCAAGGGGACTAACCTGGTTGAACAAAGGTTACATAAAATGCTGGCTCTAGAATGTTCCAATAGAGACATATTACTGTGCAAAAGGACAGCTATGTGTGTATGTGTGTGTGTTTGAGCGTTACGTGTGTTGCCAGCTCTGCAGCCTACCAGACAGCACACACACACACACACACACACACACACACATACACGGAGGGGGAGAGGAGTCGGGACAGAGCGAACATCTCGTCTTGTTATTCAGCTTATGGATTATGTTCTGTTTAAATGACATCTCCTCAGCTCGGCAAAAACAACTTTAAAGCCCCTTTTTGTCATGTAACATATTTCATCAAAGTTGTTCCAAAAATAAATGCGGTTACAATGAACACGCTCAGAGGGCCGAGCACAAAATGAGCTGGACGCTGACCAACTCAGAGGAAGTCGACTAATCTTCTCCAGCCCGGGGTCAGAGGTCAACTTCCTGCTTTTGAAGTTGAAAACGGAAGAGTTGACAGATGAAAGATATTATTGTCTCATCACATTTGGTTTTAGTGTTTTCATGTGACAATTGTTTGCCTTCAGCTCAGCTTCTTTTTTTTTTTTTTTTTCACCCTCACACAAACTCACAGAAATGCCCAGACGGGTGTAATTGGCGTGTAGGGACGGCTGCCGCAAATAACTATAATTACCAGAAATGACTTGTTTCATGAAAACAGTCACGCGTGTCATTTTATGTTTGAGTGTGGGGGTCAAACGCTGGTGGAACTTTGGGTAACAGCACTTTGCGAGTCATTTTTTATACATTACAGCTCATTGTTTTCAGTCACGCTGCGGCGTCTGCTGAACTCTTCACACGCTGGTGTGGAATGAACTTCTGAGTGTTTTACTGCCGCAAAGCTGGTAGAAAGAGGGGTCAGCAGCTGCCCCCTTTGATAATGATAATGCATAACACACACACACACAAGCATACAGATACTCATAACAAACAGGCAGGCGGAGGACAACAAGCGTGTATGCAGAAGCACTTGTCAACAGAGGCGTAAACACTCACAGACACAAAAGTCGCTCATCGTTTCAGTTGTGCCCTTTGAAGTCCTCAAATATCATGAAGCATTTACAATCTAATTACGTGCTTTCTGTTTTTTTTTTCCCCCCTCTTTTACTCTCTCTGCATCCTCTCCATCCCAGCTGTGAGTTGGGGGGGGTGCACGACGATCAGGAAAGGGAGAAAAGCATGGCGATGAGACCGCACGGAGAGAAACAAACACAGGGAGGGAGAGATGGAGGAGGAGGCGGATGTGTGTTGACAGTTGGTATGTCCGCCACTCTCGGGTCATTAAGAAAGCGATAGCCTCGCTGCCCGTACCCCCTCTCTGGGAAGTTGATCTAGAAGCTGCAGGGAAGCTTGAACCAGGTCCAGGACTCATCAGCCAAACAGACCCATCCTCAAAGCCCGGCAGCGTGCAGGCAAACTGGGATAAGAAGAATCTGAGCTCCCCTTGGAGCTCCACAAGGATGGCTGAAGGTGCTTTGTCAGTGTTTAAGTTTAGTTATTAGATTTATGTGCAAATAAAAAGCAGCCTGGGGTTGTGGGGCCTCTACGGCCACGTCTGCCTTCTTGGTAAATAAATCTAAAACTGCCTTTTCACCGAGAGCAATAAAGAAACATTAAATCAAAAACAAACTCTCACTTTGAGGGAACAAATTAGTAAAAGGCAATCTGGGTAACAAGCTGTAAGTGTTGTGTGTGTATGTGTGTGTTAGGACAACTGCTCCTGTGTGTGAACGCGTGTCTGCTGTCGCTGCTCAGACAGTTTGAAGTGATACAGTTTTATTTGCGATGGTATGTGTGTGTCAGTATAACAAGAACAGAATCTATAGGAGGGTGCAAGGTGTGTGTCTGTGTATGTGGGCGGGCGATGGCTTGTGCCTCGAGTTTGTGTGTTTTTTTTTTTCCGTGAATGCTAAGAAGGAAAAGAAAATACATTTAAAGAATATGTGTGTGTACGTGTGCGTGTGTGTGAATAAGGGAGGATCATGTGCGTCGGATGTGTCCCCATTTCTAAACGGTTGCTCGTTTCTTCCCTGTTTCCACCCCTCCACAAATCTCGGCGGTGGCAGCGGCGGCAGTGACATTTGGGAGCAATTTTTAAGTGCGCCTGCAAAGGTTGTCAAGGGATTAATCTCATCTCACGCTGGGGCGCAGAAAAAAACGGCTTCCTCCAAGAATTAAACACAATTTACCCATCAAGACAAGTCTTTCAGGATGGGAGACAAGCATAAATAATATCTCCTCGGTCCAGATTCGCTAATTTACAAGCTTAGCATCTCCAAATGTTATTAGCGGGACTGACGAGGTTACCAGAAGGCGCTGTAGGGAATGATTTGTTATCCGGGAGAGCAGCAGCTGCAGCAAAAAGCGCATGTTTGGAGCGCTGGGATAGAAAGACAGACATACCTGACACCCACTGCCTCACCCCTCCTTCCCCTCGCCTCCTCCTTACTGCCACTACAACATCCAGGACTGCACATACCTCAGGCTGGCAGATAGTGAACTTGGCATCTTTTAAGCTAATGTTCTTTTCCACTCCTCTCATTCTCATTTGCTTTCAGTCTCCCCTCTCTTCCTCTCTTTTTACTGTTTATTTTCTCTTCTGTTTCCCCTTGGTTTCCTCTCCCTCTGTATCCCTCTTTTTCTCCCACTTGCTCTTGAGGCTCGAAACATCAAATAGAACATTTGGGCAACCGTTGTCATCTTGGCAAATGTTGAAGAAGCTCTCGTCTGCAATAAAAAAAAGAAAGAAATAGAGAAGGAAGTTTTTAGATATTCACTTGCTCTCAACGTATCAGTCAAAGCGAATACAGATGTCTCTATGCCTCGTCCAAAAATATGTTCATCTCTTCTAAAGATCTATATCGGCATCCTTGCTCGGTCACCGTCAATCATCGGGCGCCTGAGTTGTCTGGCCAAGTTTAGCACAATTTTCCATGATTAACTTTGTAAATAACCAGGTGCCTCCTGAAATTTGGATGCCGTACCTTTTCTAAGCTGACAAGGAGCTAACACCCTCAATCTGACGTTGTCGTTGTGTTAGATGGTTCACCCGCTCTGTATGTGTGTGTGCCTTTGTGCATGCATGTAGGTGTGCATGTATGTCTGTGTGTGTGTGTGTTTAAGGGAGAGTATTTTGATCTGTGCTGGCTGTTTATCTTGCTGGAACAGGAGTCTCCCGTCACTCCAGCCCCTTTCTGATCCTGACAGATGAGTTCAACCCCAGCCTGCAGCCTCCGAGGGGAAGAGAGGAGAGAGAAAAGGAAAGGAAAGGAAAGGAGAGGGGGAAGGGGTGTGTGTGTGTGTGGTGGTGGTGGTGTGGGGGGGTGGAAGATAGAAACAGATGGATATAAGAAACAGAAATAGGAGAGAAAGTGAGTGAAAGAAAGAAAGGCGCAGAGAGATGGAGAAAGAGAAGAAGACAGACAGAAAAGGGAGAGGACTGGAGGAGAAAAGAGCGGCGCTTAGCTTCACCTGCCAGTCTGTGTTAGCGGGGATGAGCCAGAGTTCCCTGCTTCTGGAAGCTTAGTGTCAAAGGTGGGACTGCAGGGCTCTGTCTGATGTTTGTGTAAGTGTGTGTACGGTGTGAGTGTGTGTGTATGTGTGGGTATGTGTCTCTGTGCCCAGTAGGGGTTCCCCCGCACGTTCCCACTTCTCGCCTCTCCTTGGCTCTTCACATCACTTCTCCCTCTTCCCTCTCATCACTCTGGGGTTTTGTTGGTTGAAGGATGCGTGTGTGTTATGTGTGTGTAAGTGTGTGTAGGTATGTATATATGAGGCAGGTTTCTCTCAAGAAACCAAAACAGAGGTCCCCAATTTCTGCCAGACTAATTGGATGATGCTTCTGTGTCTTCTTTTGACAGTTTTTCATTTTTAACTACATTTTAAAATTAATTTTTCTGGGTCACGTTGTTTGGAGCAAAAGGTTTTTCCAGAATTAGATTTTTTAAAAAGTAGCTACATAAGAGTTTAGTGCTGTTATTTTAGGTAAACAAGGATAATAGGCTTCTAATAATGTTCTCAACATGGCATGGCTACCTCAGCCAATCACAGTGTGCCCAGTGCTCAAGTGACTTAGCGTGTTGATAGCAAGTTAAAGAAGCTTCTATAGTGAACGTAGTGGACGGAGGAAGAAAAACACAACTAAAGTGAAACAACACGCCAAAAAGATAGAGCATTTTCAAAAATGACAGGAAAGCTTAGCTCGACTTTCATTTTCATTTTTCGTTTTCACTTGGAGAGTAGCACGGGTTGAAGAGGGACGCGAGTTAGCTTTCTGCTAACCAGGTATGTGTCAAATCCCCGTGATTAGCTTGTGCTAACATGCCAAGTCAGGTGCTTTCAAGTCTCTCACACATAGAAACAAAATGCTACAGGTGGTTTCTCAGCAGGTGAATGTGTTTGTTTAGGTATCTTTGGTTGGAGGCAGTGGGTGTGCGTGTGCGCTGCTGCTGGCACTGCTCCAAAGAGGAGGAGCCCAGTTTGAGTGGTGTGTTCACTAAATAACGAAAACTCCTGCAGACCCAATCTTTGAAAATGTGGTTTGGAATTAAAAGTTCACATCTCTGTTGATACACAATGAACAGGGGTTGATTTTTTTTTTTTTTATAACCCATTATTTTTTTGTCAATAAAAGAATAAGTTTTGCCTATTTGAAGGCATGGCTGACTGCCCCCCCTATCTGTCTGCAAATAGGCGTAAAACCCACCCAAACATTTTGTCTTTACCCCATCCTAACTTGAAGGAAGTTAGGATAAGTTTTAAAAAATGGCATTCACCAATGATTTCAAAACTCTACATCAGAAACAAATGGGTGACATCACAGATTTTATCTTTGTACAACCCCAACTTCCAAAAAGAGACAGAGCACAATTCATGACCAATTTATGCAGAAATGCAGGTAAATTGAAGGGGGTTCACATACTTTTTCTTGCATCTGTAATTAGATTAGGTGGCAATAGGTCAGCAAAATGACTGGGTCTACTAGGAACATATAAGTGAGACTGAGTCTTTCAGAAGTAAAGACGGGTAGAGGTTCACCAGGCTGTGACAAACTGCTTCAAAAACTTGTGAAACATTTTAAGGAAACTCTTCCTCAGCAGAAAACTAGGAAGACTTTGATTACCCACCATCCATTGTTTATGATATCATCAGAAGATTTCAACACTATAGAGAAATCTTTGTGCTCAAGAGACAAGGACAAAAGCCTTGACCTCAGGCCTTCAGGCAGCACTTCATTTAAGCAGATATGACTCTCTGGATTGGGTTTGGACCGGACGTCCAGATTAAGTCCACAGTCTCACTGAGCAGCTGCCAGATACATTAACACACATTTAAATTAAGTACAGTTCCTTCATTTTGAGGATCAACAGACCTTTGTGTGGGAATAATTTTTTTTACTCGAACAGCTGGTAAAATGCAGCTTTTGAATGTGCCAAATAAATAATTAAATATGACTTGATATGACTTTTATTGCTGCTTCATCACTGCATCAACATCAAACTCTGTCCATCTCTCTTTCTAACCCTAATGCAGTCTCAGACTTGTCTCTGTCCAACCTGAGTCTGCTTCTGTTTCAGATTTTTGCCTGTCTAGAAAAAGTTTCTTCTCATCACTGTAGCTTCCTTAATACTGCAAAGTGCTGGACTCAAGGTGGGTTAAGATGAACTCAGACTCCTTGTATAAAGTAACAGTGTTATATAATGTAACATTTGTTGTGATTTGGTGCTTTATTCACAAAAAAGAAAGTGATTGATTGATGAATCATAACACAGTTAAAAGCACGAGTTTGTTTTTAAGTTTTATGGTAACTTCTTTCAACCAAAGTTAACTAGATACTCATCCAAAGACCTTTGGAACTGACTTGATTCACTAACACCTGGACAAAACTTCAGCATCAAGGAATTGAGTGAGAACAAGACATCGAGGGGACTCCCTCTTGTAACAACAATGAGATGAGCGAAAGGAGGCTTTTTGGACTACACTGGACCAAGAGATAGCTCCTCACCAGTGTTGCCACAGTTACTTTATAAAAGTAATCTGATTACTGATTAGTCCTTTAATAAGCATGTTAGTTATTTTACTGATTACTAGATTTAAAAGTAACTACGTTAGATTACAAGTTACTTTATTAGTATCATTCAGCAGCTGCCAACAAAACCTGCAGGTGCATGATTTGGCAAAATTGTGTGATCGCAATTAAGATGAATAATGATATGAGTATGAATGCACTGTCCAGTTCAATTTTGGATTTATGTTTTAAACACTTTGTTTAAGTCTAGTTTGGTTATTATCAGTTTTTTCTTCTTTTTTCTGTTAAAGCTGTCGCCTGTTGATCCTGTATATGTAATACAATAAGCAAAAATAAAATGTTACTGGAGTGCGGCTCATATAATCCTCAGTGCTTTACATCCTTTACTTATGTACATACTTTCATTTTTTATTTTATTTTCACTTTTATTAATTTTTAATTTTGGCAGTTTTGGTCCTCCATGTGCTCAGGCACCCCAGTCTAAAAAGTCTGGGCACGCCCCTGCTTATCCCCAGTGCCTCATTGTAGCCTACGTCAAGTTGCTCTGCTCATTAACGACTGGATTAATGCTAAACAGAGGGTTCAGCTCATGGAACAGAGCAAGACAGGACTCACCTTTCTCCCAGGTAAAAGTCAAACAACTTCTCAAGCATTTATGGCCGCAGTGGGCTGATCTTAAATGTTTCAGTAAAGGATCTTAAGCAAACTGGCAGCACAGGGTGTAGCACGAACCGTAATACTGCCATCTTTAGCTGACACAGACTCAAAACAGTGACTGTGTCCAGCTAGAAAACGCGCCTCTCTTCTCCCTCCTCTGTTGTTTACCTTTGCGTTGCTGGCTGCTTACACGTGAGTTGTCCTCGTGCTGAAAACGTGATGAACACGCGACTCCTGTCACTCCCCGAGACGAAAGAAAAAAAAACAGATATCTTTACAAGAAAAATTAAAAAATGGTATTGTACAGTGACTCTGATAAGCAACATTAATCTGATTACTGATTTGGAAACAGTAACGCGGTATATTAGTCGTTACAGAAAAAAGTGGTCAAATCAGAGTAACGCGTTACTAAGTCTCGTTACTACGGCCCGTTACTGTCCTGTCAAGCGCATACAACAGTACGACAGTGACTAAATCTGCTGAATCTGCTGACTGTCTTTCAACAAAATGTTCATCTGTTGCTCCACTTCTGCGCTTAGCATTCACCAGATAACTGGCCCAACTCTACTTTGGTGGAGATCTACCAAAAGCGGCTTCTAGACAAGACAGTTAAAGCGCCAACTACAGGCCTGGCATGCTTACTACAGTGTTTTCAGTCTCAGTCTTTCACTGTGTTTAGCGTTTTTGGATGAAACGTTGTGTGCCTTGGTCTGCACTGTGAGACAGACATGAGTCATGATGTATGTGATACCCTGTTCATACCCTGTTCGTGGCCTGTATGCTCTAATCTGTTGACATGCACACTGATACAACAACACACATTCCACTTGGTATTGTAGACACACCTATTTCACCTTTTATTGCCTGAAGTGAATGTATTTCGAAGGGCTGTCAGCGTCAACATATCAACAGTGTTTCATTCAGGCTGCTGTGAGGAGCTTCTGTTCAACCCACACGTGGTCCAACCCTGCTCTTGTCCATGCTTAAATGAAAAACTGTAAAATGTGAGTCAAAAACTGTCAGTTTACCCCCAATTAGACTGCAAAGTATCCTTTTTTGCCAAATCTGTGTAAAAAAAAAACAACACACATCAATTGAAAAGAGTGTGTTGCAGTGGATAGGGAATAAAACGTTCTGTGGCCTCACTTGATTTTTTGGAAAGACCTGATTTCTTAAAGAAACACAAGAGCGAGAGACAGAGAGATGCCAAAAGATGGACAGGTTCACAACCCTGGTTTAGCTTTGCACAGCCCAGCAGAGACTCACAGCAGTTTCCCACTGAGTGTCAGGGATCTTGGAGAGGTAGTTGACAGATAAAAGCAGTAAGAGAACACTTGATGGCTGTTGTGGATGAGAGGGTGACATGGAAGTGGATTTTTCTCCTGTCCCACCCCAGTCCTACAGAAAAAAAAAATCCTGTCCTGTCCCAATCCCAGGCCAGAGTATAAAAAATTCTTGTCCTGTCCCATTCCTGGTAAAATAACTCCTACACCTGCACCGCTCCAATTTTTTCCCCTTCTTTTAATTTTTAGGCAACACATTGATTTTGATTTGATTTTCTCCCCATTCTTTTTAAGTTTACTGTTGGCTTCTGGGAAATGTAGTTCTTTTCACTTGCATTAGAGTGTAGGCCTATTGGATGTAAACTACAAAACAGCAGCACATGTCACATATTATACTTTATCTTCCTGATTGGTTCCTTCTCTCGTCTGCTCCCGTTAACTTTTTATCCTGTACCGTCACAATTTCATGATTAATAGTAAAGTTGACTCCTATCCCGCGGGAATCCCACAAGAATCCAGTGTCCTGTGGGATTCCCAAAAAACTGTCAGCCTCCATTGTGAATACAGTGATCAGTGATGCTAAAGTTAAAGTTTTTGAGGCATCTGCTTTCTAAAATGAGCCACTATCTGACAATTGATCTCTTCAGTACACTGTGTTTGAGACAATAACCCCACTGCACTTGTGAATGTTGCATTTCACTCAAATGAAAAACAAAATTCCAGATGGCACAGTCCACGAGTTAAAAGTAACTTATACTTAGATACATACATGTGTGTGTGTGTGTGTGTGTGTGTGTGTGTGTGTGTGTGTGTGTGTGTGTGTGTGTGTGTGTGTGTGTGTGTGTGTGTGTGTGTGTGTGTGTGTGTGTGTGTGTGCACTCTCATTAATCATACACCTTTGCAAACAGCTTAATCAACATTTCAGAATTCAAATAACTAACCTGAGTTTAGGAGGCAAACTGGGGAGTTACAGCTGCTCATTTTACAAGACAGTAAAAAGTGCTTTAAATTATCTCTACATGTTTTATCAAGCAAGGAGGTTGTAAATGATGTTAAATCTATGTGCCTCTCTTTGCTTGTTCATCTGGAGTGTGGTTGTAGTCACAGATTTTTCCAGTGTCCTGAATCCTGAGGTTCACTTGGTGGTAAACATTAGGGCCTTGAAATCACATCCTTTGTGATTAAAAGTTTTACTTTTATCTTCTGGGTGAATTAAAAGATCCTTAAAAGCTCCAGAAAGAACTCTTTTTTTGCTTGCTTGTAATTTTTTTTAACAAGTGTCCTTTCAGTCTGTGCAAGTTACTGATGCTATAGTGTTGTCTCCTTTTGATTTTACTTTTTTTTTTAAACCACACCACACTTCCAGTACATGCGCTCTGCCAAAGACATCAAATTAACCACTTTAGAAAGTGACCCCAAAATGCAGATTTTTTATTCTCTTTAGATTATTTGTCTTTTTTGTTATTTCTCTCATTTGCCAAATTTGTCTTTATAGTATTGCTCATCACTGCTATATTCATTTCCTTTACACCCTGCTGCACCTTTGCTTATGTTGGATCTATTTCAGAACAGTTTCTGGTAACGGTTACAATCTACAGAATATTTAAAGAAAGCATCATTTTGTTTAGCTGAGATTTTTTGCACTTAAATTATTGATAAGGATGCAAAAATAATTTATGATCATATATAAATAGAAGTTAGAGGCTATTTATTTTTCTGCTACAAACTTGTTAGGATGTGTGAACATAACTTGTGATAATGGCCTTGATCGTAGGAACAATAGCACACAGAACAGCTGCTAATTGGTGCAAAAAGACATAACTGAGGCTTTGTTCTAAGCATGCAATTTGATTATTCCTATTAATACCAGGAGATGTGACAGTGAATGAGGATTTACTTTCCGTGACATGAGGTGAAACACCTCAGTGGCTTTCTGTAGTTCATTTTGAGTACGCACAGAATCTTTTGATGAGGAGTCTTGTCTAATTTTGCTCCCTGTCCTTGTTTGAAAGGGAAGTGAACAAATCTTGACTTACAACTTGAAAAGTAAGACTTTGCACCCGCACTTTGAACACACTTTAAAAGAAGTGTTTTCTCATCAGCAGGGGCCTCTAATTCAGTTTGAAATGAACACATTCATTGAATGCTCGCCTTATTTGGTGAACATTAAAATGAACAGCTAATTTTTCAGCTTGTACATGGGAATGTGAGGTTGTAAATGGCTGCTTACTTTCTGGGAGGATCTGAGCGGTATGGAGAGTTGCTGAGAGTTGAGCTGAGAGAGTTTTTGGGGTTTTATGGATTTACAGCACAGGGCATTCATTCAGTAAGGTGTATGTGTCCTAATAGTTGGCAGTGCTGATGAAGTCATGTGTTTTATGAGCAAATCAGATTCAAATGGGCAAAAAAACATTGTTTACAGATGAATAGTTTTTGAATATGGGGAATAAGGCACTCATATATTTGGGTTTTAAAGTTGGCTCTACAACCAGATACCGATCTAACAGATTATAGTGTTACATGACTATCTTTATGTTTTCAAAGCTTTAAATTACATCCAGTATTTTACTGGGATTTTCTTGGCTTTAACACTGAATTCTGCATTCAATTAAAAAAAACCACTTATCAGTTAAGTTTGTATTTGTCATTACAGGTCTGAGACTGGGGCATTGGGGGGTTACAGTAATAGATTTGAGGGTTGGCTAAAACAAAAACAAACAACAAAACAAAACTTTGAGTGTGAACCAGTCTTTTTTACACTGTAGAGACTAACCCTTCAGCTTTCTCCTTGTTTGTGTGAATTTTCTCTTCTTGGGGCCACCATTGGTACATTCTTCATAAAGAAAGAAAGGCCACTCCAAAGTTAAAGTGCCACAAGAAAGCCCCATACTTCTGATATTGCATATCTTTTTTTATTATTATTTTCTGCATCATTATATTTGTCAAGCTAACCAAAGCATGCACTTTTCTACATTTTTTTTTTTTTTTACATATTTCTTGTTTTCCTTTTTCTTTGCTTTATTTCAAAGAAATGCCTAAAAAAATCTGACCTGAAATCCACTCGGAACTTAAACAACGCAGTTGTTCAACTATACTTACATTTGTTAAAATTCAAAATCAAGAAAGTTTAATATTGTGCTTCAAAAGTGGCACATTAAGAGACTAAGTTCTTGCTTCAGCTCCAGGCTGAGCTGAGATAATTCTGATAGAAACTGATCAGTCATATCTGCTTCAGAAATCAACTGACTACACAAGTGGCTTCAGATGCAGCTTCAGCATCATTCTGGTAAAACCTGCTCTGACACTTCAGCTTTGACTACAGTTGCATGGATCACTGATTTCTCTTTCTCTTTCTTAAATCTTATTGTTTGTGTTTAGTCCAGTAGTTATGTTTGGGTTAAATTCCTCTACAACAGCAGGCTTCGATGGCAAATCAGGTAAAAAATGCACTCAACAAAAAGCGGTTTAGTTTTGAAAAGATGTCTTAATTAAAAACAGAACTCCAGGAAAGTACCTGGGTGAAAAAATATGAAATGCTTTTATGGAGTGGTGTTTTTATTTATTTTTTATTTTTTTAATTAACTTTTTTATTGACACTTGTAACACACACTTAAAAACTTCACCTATTTGTTTGTCTTAAATGTCACATTTTTTCCCCTCTTTTAAACTTAAAAGAAACAAGAGCAAAAGCTAGAACAAATGAAATGAACGAAAAATTTAGAAAAAAAAATAAAGTTGGCCAAAGAGGCTTTATGTTGTTAATCTAATTTTTCCAGCTTGAATCAAATAGTTCCAATTTATGATCAACACTTACTGGGAGCTTTTCCATTTTGTAAATATCTATTGTGGTGTCCATCCATGTGGTGTTTTTATTTTTAATACAAAGGGATTTCTTAATGAGGATGAAACAACATGTTAAATAAGTGATTCAATCAAAAATCTATAACCCAGGTGAGATTATACCATAATTTTCACATTTTTCTATAAATATAAAAACTCAAAGCTCAGCTTTGGCTTCTCATTCCCCTGCTAACCTCATTCTTTATGTCTTTACCTTTGTTATTGCCCCCAGACCTCCAATCTAACCCCATAACCCCACCACCACCTCCTCAACCCCAACATGCCCCTCTGACTGAGGTCTTGCCCCTCTGACGACCCCCCACTGCCTCTCCAAATCATTTCATACCTCTGCCGCTTCCCACCTACACAGACCTCTTCCTCGCCTGCTTTCCTGTGCCAAGTCAAAGGAGGCCCTGCTGGTGCCAGAGGCTCCACAACTCTCTATCTATCCCTCACACACTCACACACACTCGCGCACACACTCCCGGTCGCCACCACCTCAGCACCACTGGGCCATCTGTAGAGGCCGGAGCATGTGAAGCATGTGGGGCGGGCCAAACCACCTCGCTGTTACAGAACTCTGTTTACAACCTTTCACATGAGTTGCACATGCACAGCTTCAATTAGCTACACAGTCAGCAACAATGTGCACCTTTGTGTGTGTTTTGGTTGGAGGTAGGAGGCTTTAGCTGCTTGCGTGTGTGGGTGTGGAAGTGTGTTTGTGCGTTTGAAGGAGATACTGTAGCAAGAGAGCACGTACACAAGGGACCAATGCGATTTGAGGCAGTCTATTGAACTGGTGTAATTGGGAGCATGACCGACAGCGTAGCGGCTGGAAGGCTATATGTCAGACCAACAGCTTTTAGCCGACTCTACCTCCTTTTCTCTCCCGTTCACACACATACACACACACACTCACACACACTCTTTCATCTCTCACCATCTCTTTACATTGCCCATTCTCACCTCCCACCCCTCCGTCTATGTGTCCCTCCTGAATGAGATGGCAGCTCATTCTTTCTGCTGTGGAACATCCTCGCCTTAAAAGAATGCTCTGTATTTGCAAGGGTTGGACCTCTCACCTTGATCTGACCTGCCCTGAAACAAGGAAAAACAGCAGGTCTTTGTAATGGCGTGTAAGCAGGATCTGAAGTTTCTCCCACTCAGCGACGCAGAGAGACCTTGACTCCGACCCCTCGTTGTATCTGGTGTTGGGAAATGGGAGCTGTAAATGTAGAATAGTTTTTTATTGAAAAGAGGGCTGCACTGAGAGATGTTGATCGACAAATAGGGCAAATTGTTGGAGAACAACCCACCTACACTGTGTTCCCTTCTTCTTTTATCTTATCAGACTTATATTTTGAACAGTGGGGATAATGCAACAAGACTTCAAAATAAGACCTCTCTGAGTGATAGTTTACCATTTATTCCACTTGGAAACCCTGTCTCCGAGTCTTTTCATCTTCTTTCATCCACTCTTTCTTGTTTACCTCAACTTCTAATACCTACCTCCGCTTTAGTCTTGTTCTCTTCCCTGTCCCTCTTTCTTTGTGGTCTTTGACAGTTAGAAAAGAGGACCACAAGGCCATGGAGCGGAGGCTGTGAAAAATCTCACCACACTTCTAATGACTTTTAATGAGATTCATAAAACATGCAGAAACTTGCAGGAGAAAAAAAAAAAAGGAGAGGAAAAAGAAACAGAGGGAGGGAGTGAGAGACGGAGGGAAAGATGCAGCACCGCCCGCCACCAAGCTGACAGCGAGCAGGCTTGACATTTGGCCTCCCGTAATTAGGGAAGTGCCAGATTCCGTCCCACTAAATCTCAGCTCAAAATCATTATTCACAACGGTGTTGACTCTGCAATGTCCAACCCGCTTAAGCCCTCCTCAGTGCTTTTTTGCCCCCCCTCCCCATTCTCCCCTCTTCCCTCCCCCCTTTCTCCCCCCGTAAATATCGCAGCCAAAATTACATTACAGTTTTGCGCTTGCCTCCCCCTTAATTGCTTGCCCTCCAAACACAATCTGCTTTGGCAATACATAAGATGGTATGTGAGTTAACAGCGACAGTGAGTTGGCAGCGAGGCGGCTGAGCGGCGGTCTGTGAAAAAAAGGGAGCACTAAGACGAGGAGATAAAGTGTGGAGGAGAGCTGGAGAGGAGCTGATCACACACAGACAAGCTGGGGAGCAGCAGACAGATGCCATGAGAGCACGGCTGTCATCCGCACAGCCAGGATGGAGGGAGGAGAGGAGAGGAGGAGAGAGGAAGCAGAGGGAAAAAAGAGAGACGCAGGGATGGAGGAAGGGATGGAAGGGAGAAGGGGGAGCAGCAGAGGAGGCAACTGTGATTGTAGGGGGAATTTGTAAGAATAAAAAAATCAAAACTAAAAAAGAAACTTTGAGAATTGAGAAAAAATTGGAGAAAAGTTTAGGATTAATAAGTCTAACTTTGTTTTCAAGAAATTTGTAATTTTCTGTCATTCTTTACAGAAAATAAACTGCATTTTTTTTCTTATAAAGAATAAAAATACATCAGTGTCAGCGTTTTCACATAAAGATTGTGTGTTTCTGTTTGCGAGAAAACTATATGATAAAAAATAAAAGCTTAATATTTAGATGTCTAAATTTTACATTTTTGTAGAAGTTTTAAAGATTTTACTACACATTCTTGTCATTAGTGTTTGTCCTAAATAAGATACTAAATAAATGAAAAAAATAATAATTAAAAATAGAGAAATAAATAATAAAATAAAAAATATAATAAATAAATAATAAAAATAAAAAATAAAATTAAAAATGTACTTAATTTCATAATGTAATAGTGAAGGAAAGTAGTCTGTGAATCTTTTTTTTTTTTCGAGATTTTAATTGTAGATCATAACCAAAAACAAATCAAACATTTATCAAGAGAACACAATGCATCTCTTTATTTATACATCACTGAATTAACACACCTTATAACTGACATGTACATTTTACATCCTCTACAGGAAAATTTTCAGCCCTATTTTGAAGAATCTGTTTTTATTTTAGCAGTTTTTGCCAAATGTTTACACTCTTCCCTCCCATTCTCTATAAATGGGCTCAATTTGAAAGAGAGGAAAGGTTAAAAATGGTAAAGGATGTTTTATATTGTGGAAAAAGCCTTGTGTTATGGCAAGAAAGTGTACATTATGATTCAGAGTATGAATCCTCCGTCCGTTCTGTGTTACAGTTTCGAGCCGGTGAGATATGGATGGAGGATTGAGTGCGAGGCTGGAGCTTTTTTCTGACCCTGTTTTGAAATCGCCCACCATGTGAAGCAGAGTGCACGAGGTTCACTTTCTCCTCTGCACCCATCCTAGTTCATCGTTCAACATCTGTTAAATTCAGAGGACCCAGCCAGTGTCATCGTTTAAAAAAAAAAAAGAAAAAAAGAAAAAGCACCATGATTTGTTTTAAGCCTTTGCAGTCAATCATGTTGCATAAAAAACATTTTCTAAATGGGACACAAGCACAAGCTAATACCTCCTCCCAGCATGAACCATCATCAAATCACACATACAAAAAAAGCATTGCCACCAGCTCCTCTTTTTACCACTTTATGAGAAGTTTAGACAAAGTTCCCTCCTTTTCCTCACACTTGGAGGCTTGTGTCTTGCAGTGGGAGCCCATCACAAAGCGTCAGCTAATCTTAGAGATGGCAAAGAGGGGACATGGGTTTGACAAGGGCTCGCTTACTCCATAAGCCTGCCATTAACGCTAATCCTCCTGGGTGACGAGCAGAGGAGGGGCAGTGGTGCGCGAGGAGGGACAAGACAGCCTGTAAATATCAATAAAAAAATAGGAGATGTGGTATTAAGCCCCCACCGCCAAGTTCCGCCCATGCCACCAAACCCTTATCCCAGCACAGTTTGCCCCCCATGTCTTCCTCCTTTATCTCACAGGGATTGGGCTGAAGTTAATCTCTGCAGCCGTTATGACAGTCAATTAGCAGAGAAGAATGTAGCTGGACTCAAGATGCTTGAAAGTGAATGTATGGGGGGTTCATAGGGTGCGCGTGTGTGTGGTGATTTGGGTTTGAGATGTGTGTGTGTGTGTGTGTGTGTGTGTGTGTGTGTGTGTGTGTGTGTGTGTGTGTGTGTGTGTGTGTGTGTGTGTGTGTGTGTGTTTGTGCCTGTGGAGAGATGTTCTACAATGACAACTATCTCTCTGTCCGCCCCCCTGGAGAGCAGATGGGATATGAGCCTGCCAATGAGACAAGAAGAAAGAGTGGCATGAGTGTCTGTGTATGCGAGTGTGTGTGTCAGTCATGCATATGCGCGCACACATGCATCAAAGCTCCTATGTGTGTTTGTGTGTTTCGCTGATTTTTCTGTGCATTTAGTGCAACAGTGTCTTCACATCGTTCTACACTTTAACTAATGAGAGAACATTTGTTATGACGGCTGCTTTATGAGCAATAAAAGTCATTAATGCTCAACTCCTTTTCATCACATATACGCTGTTACAGAGCCGCGTTATATAACAGTTTTCAAAGTTTAGGTTGTGCACGACATTGTCGGATCAGACTCATTCAGGCACATTAGGAAGCGTGTGTCCACACACTGGCAGGTAACTGAGCTAGACTCAGCTGTCCTTTAAAGAAAACCAGAAAGTTTTCTGGAAACGTTTTCTGTGACATTTTGTAAAAGTTTAAACAAATTTTCAAACCTCCGCAGACTTGGCTGTGAATCGAAGGTGGGTTGCAGATAAACTTTATGGCTTCTTTGATTTCTTCTTTTCTCACACTTTTGAGGTACTATTAAGATCAATAGCAGCTGAGTGAATGATCTAACAGCAACAGATGGGTGATTTTGTACTTTTTTCCTTCAGTGTTCTCCTTATGTAGGAGATTAGAGCGCCAACAGGGCCAGTGCTCAAAACTTGTCGGTAGACTTTTAATTAAGTGTTTCTTTTAAGTTTCTCCCAGTTTCTTGAGATGTATTGTCCTAACTTTGTCTTTGTATTCATCAATCAGCTGATTTTATTCTAATAAACTCACGATCCTCAGCACATAGATAGTAGATAAAGTTATATCAGACATCGACATGGCTTAGTCTTATATCATCTTAATCCACTTTGAGACGTTTACTGAGTTACATGGCAAGGAAAAACTTCCTTGAGGGAAACTTTGGGAAGAACTCAACTCATTTGCCTCAACTTTAAATACAAAGTCAGAAAATCCTTCTGCCAAAACCAAATTTGATATTATTCCATAACAGACGATTCACTTTCTATCCTATGTTGAAAACAGGATGACAATGAAACACCAGAAAAGACTTTTTTAAACGTTTTATAAATGACATAGTGGTATCGGTGGGAAGGGGCCGATCCATCCTCTGATGTACTTTCTTTTATTTTAGCTGCATTACCAGTCTACAAGGTAGAAAAGTTTTGATTTAAAAACAACTTGTGTTCATTTTGAAGAATTGTTTTGATGGTAAACATTTAAATATTTCATAGTTTGAATAAATTTTAACTTCAGTAATTCCATCTACTCAATTTTTGCCTTTTACCCAAACATTACCAGTCTTATCCCACAGTGGGGCATGCAGGTTATCATTTAACACTGGTATTGGTTGATACCCAAAGCCCAGGTATCAGTATCGGTATCGGAACCAGAAAAGTTGGACTGGTGCATCCCTATGCCTAAGAGTTAGTTGTATAAATGACTTTGAAAAATTTCACAGGCCAAATTTATGAAATAAGACCCTCTTGGAAACGAGTAAGATTGACAGCCATCAAGTTAAATTTCAATCCCACACTTTAAATATTTCTGGGCTAAGAGCTGAAAGCATAGCTGAACCCGTACCTCTCAGGATACTGGTGAAACCAACAGGCCACAGTGCATCTCCGCTTTGTCTGGGCCTCCAGGGAGACGCTAGGGCAGCCACCCAGGTACCCTGAACCAGAATGAGAGGCTAAACTGGCCCGTAGGATTTCCCCTGTTCCCTTGAATGCCTCTCCCAGGGAAGAAAAGCTCCAGAGGCCAGCCCAGCACGGTCCAAAACTGAGCCTGAGTCCACCCAGGGGACCAGGACAATAGCCAAGAATGTGTTCACATGGTAATGCAATCAACATCAAACCTAACTGGAACAGATTCGGGTGGTTTTTGTTTATCTATGGTACTTTTTTAAAGTTACGAAAGAGCGCTTGCTCTCATGCCTATAAACCCTGTTGAACTGTGGGTAAACGTAACCTTATACTCAGATATAAGCGGGCCTGCACACACGCACAGATGACAGAACATACACAGGAGCAGCAGCAGCAGCAGCAGCAGCAGCAGCTGTGTAAGTCTTTGGGTGAGTGCACATCTGTTAGACTGGCTTAGTACGGGGAAACTGGCTGTTGACAGCAAATGTTTTCACTAAAGCTCACATTGTGAGTTACGTATATATAGAGAGGCTGCCGTGCAGGAAAAAGGACAAATTAATATACCCCCTTTTCTTCCTCTGTCTCCATCCTTCTTTGTCTCTCATGCAAACTCTTTCAGTTTCAGTGTGGGTTTCTTTTCAGCTGCAGCCCATTGGAGGTGGACTGGTCAGCAAGTTAAATCAATTTCAAGCAATTGAAATATTTTCAGCCATTTGAAATAAATGGTTTGCCCAGGTATCTCTTTAAAAAACCCCATTTCCACAGGGCAGACAGCAGGTCGAGGCCACATAACTCTGACAATCTATCATCTGGCACCTCGGTGTCAGCTGTAATAGCCTCTCTTCCTTCTAATATCAGAGTGAATGGTCGCAGTGATAGAAAGGCATGTTTTTATGTACCTAAACTGCGGATAGATGTGATTGTATGATTGATTTCAAACCCTGTGTTCCTTCCTCTGAGTCAGAGTATTTGTGTGTAGGCAGCAAATGAAAAATACCACTATGTTGTGATAGGAACGAAACAATCTGACCCTCAACCTTCCAATCTTTTTAAGCGTGTCTCAATTCAGAGGTAGCTTTCAGTGCATTGACATTCAATAGTATGATTACTCAGATGCAGTGTGGTGTGTGAGAGTGTGTGCTGAGAGACGTGCGTGGGCGTGGTTGTCTATGGGTAGGTGTGTGAAGTCTTTTCGTGTGTCCGCGTGTGTGACAGTCACCTGTAGGCAGCTGGTTTCGGGGTGTTTGTGTTGAAGGCACCAAACAGGCCTTTCAAGTGAGGTTGAGTGAACAGCAGAGTCACACACACACACATTTACGCACACACACCCACGTAGCAGCCAAGTCCAAGCCAGAGCTGAGCCAAGACTCTGTGTTTAGAACAAGAAAAACACTTTGTTTACGCTTTAGGGCCCTTCACTGCTCAACCAGCGAAAGAGGGAAATCAACTCATCCCTGGTTCCCTAGCCACCGTCGCGTCGTCAACAGATGAAGTCAGCATCTCACACCCAGCAGATGGGGCGCAGAGAACAGCAGCCTACTTTACCAAATGGACTTTTTTTTTTTTTCTCTGCCTCCCAATCTACTAATCAATGCTCGTCGTCTGTGAGATGGCACCGAGAGCTGCAGGCAGAAGGTTAGGAAGTTGCTGGTTGAGGCAAATGTGTGATTACATGAGGTGCGTGTCAGCGTTAATCGCAGCTCTGCACACACTGTAGTTTCAAGCTGGGTGAGAAAAATATACATCATTTATTGTTCAAAAGGAAACGTCTTTTCTTGGAAATAATCCTGCAGGGCTTGGTGGATGTGCATCTGTGGCATGAGATGTTTAATATCAGATGCAGCTTATTTGAAATTGTCTTGCCTTGGTGAGATCAGAGCATCCTCATGATAAGGACACGCCCACCTAAACGCCCTCAATCAGATGAACAAACAACTCTCGCTCCAGAGGAAAAACACACACACAATCTATTTATTTATTTTTTATCATTTATCCTTTAAGTCTTCTGGTGTTTTGTCTGTATAATTCCTTTATTCTTCACACCCAAATCAAGTGCCTCTGTGCGCAGTAGATAAATAGGAATTCCAAACTCCAATGGTTCATTTGTCATGGTGTGAATTCCAAGAGTGGAATCTAGAAATAGCTCGAGTGTTCAAGCGCGGTTGTTGCCTGGGGCTTGGTGGCATGTAGGAGGCTTTGGTGATATTTGCTTTTTGCATATTTTCTACTAGGGGGCTTTTTTGGAAGGGAGATATGCACTTTTCCCATTGCAAACATTGCAGAAAAAAACACACATAGAAAAGATTTTTTTTGTGTGTGTTCTGAGCTGCACGTTGTAGGAGGCTTTGCCCATTATTTTGGTATGACATTACAGTTTTAATTGAATTGAATGCAATTTATTCTTAAGAAAACTTTTAATTAAGTGCCATATGGACAGATCGTGGAGTAGTGGCCTCCATGATTTTCCCTTGGGGACATTTGCTGCATAATTAAGAATATGAACTGTAATGACACAGTGAGATTTAATGGAAACTTGCAGTCTAAATAGTCGACGTCGGAAAGCCATTATTACCCTGCTTGAGAGGGCTTAGTCGGGTTCTCAGGGGACAGCTGGCTCTCTAGAGTGGAACCCTGGGAATATAATCCCTCAGAGAACAAAGTGGAACAAAAGGAAGGGAAGAAGGAATAAAGGTAGGAAAGGAAGAAGTATGGTAGTAAGTATGTAAGTATGGCACTTACTTTACTGTGTTGGAGGGATTTTTTTGATTTGTTTATGTTTTGTTTCACAGTCTGGGACAATGCTCAAACCTATCCCCTATGTGACTTTAATCTCTGATTCAAACAGCGACATCTTTAAAACAGATTTGGGTTTTGTTTGTTTTCTAAGTACTCTTAATATGATGTCACACAAAATAACATTTTGTCTTTCATTCACAAGGAGCATCCCAAATGTGTGTTAGCTCTTTAGCTACTCGTCTTCCTTTTTTGCTAATTTGCTAACACGCTTCATCTAGATTAGCTTCCCACTTAGCCTGTACTTTCTGTTTGTTATTTTTTGCTTTTACCATTGAAAACACTAGGTTGACTGCAACTGTCATCAAAGTGCACTTGGACTTACCAATAAAGGTATAAAGAAGGGATAATGTATAGCTAGCCAGCAGCTTTACTCAAACCCTGTGAGTACAATCCCTGCTGTCTTGTGTCGTCTTCCAGTGCCAAGTGGAGCGGTCTTGTGCACCCTAAAGGGATTATTCTTCACATCTCGCTAATTACTTGGTGATGTTTGGTCGCTGTTCCATTATGAGACTACTTACAGGTCTAAATTAAAATTAAGCCTCACATTATAACCAACTATCACTGTGTAGTAGCCATGTATCAATGGGCAGGCCTGGCTCGGCCTAGGCCCGCCCACTTCTTGCCTAGGCCCAGCCAATTAAAGTGCTTTTTTTATTTTTCTAAATAAATCTGTTATTAAAACAACTTTACATGTTGTTACCACAGGATGAGCCAAAAAGTCATTGTCTAATAATTCATGGAGAATGCACAAAAGGTTTGATGCCACACAAACTGTGCTGCAGAGCAAATGTAAATGCTGGGGCGATGACCTGAACTGTACTTTTAAACTGAAACCCTCAAGTTTCACCACATGTAGAAGCATCATTTCTAAATGGCTCGTTCTGATTCACCGAGACAATTCAGTAAGAACCATAATGGTCTGACATCAATATCCTCTGTTGTTCGTTCCCTGACTTTTAAGTTTTGGCCAACTGACAACAGTCACCTGGAGATGATCAGCGATCAAATAAGAGGTCATCATCACAACATCCTGTTTCTAACCACTTAGGATTTTTTATGTGCCAGATTAGGGATGGCTATCAACAACTGGTTCCTGTTCCTGTTAAATGGTTTGACCCATTGACATCATTAGCCTTTATGCTTAACAATTCTCTAGTTGATTCTTTACGCTGGAGCAGCTGGACCTTATGTCGACATCATGTGACGTGTCACACGTCAAGCACGTCAATCACTCAGCAGTAGAATTTCCAAAGCAAAGGCAGGGAGACTGAAACAATTAAAAGCATGGCTTCACTTTACCAAAAAGGACACTAACAGTGTAAAAAGGTTGTTTTATTTATTTATGTCTAGAAATAAATTTAGATCCAGATCTCATATATTTACTTATAAACTCAATCAAATGTTGACACAAAAAACTGTACTTTTTGTGTACAGAAAACTCACAGGAGGAATGGATAAGGGAATCAAATAAGGATCAGCTTGATAAGCAGAATAAATAATGAGATTGGAATCAATAAAATCTTATCTGTATCCATCCCTATGCCAGATTCACTTATCAAAAAGTAAATCTTAAACCTTTTGCCATAAGATGATGCGAAGTGTCCGGGTGATTTACAGAAAGCATAGACTTTGTATGAGTGTGAAGAAATTTTAATAGATGCATGTCAGTGTAGTTTGCATACATTTCATTGAGCTTTTCAGATTCATTTGGAGCAATTTGGAGCAAAACAGGCCCTTTTCTTTGCAAACACAATTCACTTACAATGACGCCATCAGCCAGTGGTAAATGTGCCTAGTAAGCAGTTTTTTAACTCAAACTTTTCATAAATCAAAACACAATTGTACCTCTGCATGACCCTAAAAAGTATACCTGAACATAAACCCTGGTTGTATTACTTTAAAACTATTAGTCTAACAATCAGGGGTTAAATCAGTCTTGAGTGATCTGAGGATTAATCCCTGCACAGACGAGCTGTGACATTATGCACAAGGGAGAGATTTTTTTTAATCAACTCCACTAATGGTAAAGACTTTCTCCAATCGGATCTTCATATATGTTCAAAGGTGTGATGGCAGGATGACAGATGACAGCGCAGCACTGCATCACACAGAGTGGAGATATGATAGCTAATGTGGTAGCACAGTGCCAAAAAACTTTGTGGGTGTTTGTGAGTTTGATGACCACACTAACAGATTCTTAGTGAATCCCCTCCGACAGTAATATTAAAAATGTCCTCCATGTTTTCTCCCAGAACAACAGGTGAAATTATAAACAGAGGGGGTTTTACCCAATAAGAAACAAGCATTTAGTGTAGCAATAATAAAGGAAATGTAGGTAGACAATTTATAACAAGACCATCATGAAAAGACAGCTGTGATCCTGTACAGGGTTGTCTCTGTATTTGATCTTTTTTGTTGTCCAAGAGATATGAAGGGAGCTTAAACTGATGACTTATCAAAGAGGGAACATAAATGTGAAAAATATGTCTGAATAATTTACCCAGAAGTCCCTGCATACTGAGTTAAACTTGGTATAATAATCCTACCCGATGAGACTAGGAGGTCCATTAAGTTAGTTTTATTTCATACTGTTCCCTTTTGTATATCATAATTTACGAGAAAGTAGTTTTGAAAAAGATTCTACTCTTGACGTAGATTGTAATTATATAGAGAATGATTCTTTAATTTGTTAACTTTGATATTGTCTTTTCTCTGTCAGAGTTAATCTTTAACAAATGGGAACAGAAAAGAAAAGTAACATTAAAGTCATAACCTACACATACAATGGATATACATCAAATGGGAGTTTATTATTTACACCCAAATAAAATAATCATACATTATAACCAAACCATAGATTTTTTAAAGATACAGTACATGTCATAAAATGTCAATTTTCCTCTTAAAAGATGGTCAAATTGTAGGAGTATTGGTTGTTAAAAGGAAACATCACGTATAAAAAGTAAACAACCTTGGACTTCAAGGTATCAACCTCTGTCCATTCTCTAGTTGTTATTTCTATACCGTGTCTCACACTGAAGAAGTCCAGGTGATCCTGATGTCCCTAACATTATATAATGTCCCCAACAGGTGGCTTTATTTAGGGCTCAGGCCGAGACCTCTAAGAGGGGTTTTTCATGTGTCTACTGCAGCTAATAAAAAGCTTTTTTTCATCACATTGGTTGCAAAGAGATACCGAGAAGAAAGATTGTTAGAGAGGGTGCTGAGGGAGCCAAGGAGAGGGTAAATATGGAGGCCAGATAACAAAAAACAAAGGCGCAGAGAAGAAATCAAAAAGTGTGTGTATGTGAAAGGGGGAGAGAAATGAAAGGAGGGAAAGACACAGTTTGCCGCCCGCAGAACAGAACAAACTCATTTACAGAGCAGTGCCAGACTTGAAAACAATTATCTGCCATCTCCGTTGCTTCTGTAGAAGAGTAGCCCGTTTTGTGGGTCTCTTTGTTTTTCTCAAGGACATATTCATTATTTCAGATGAGACCCATTTGAGTCTAAATAAAGACTTTCTCTCCTCTCTGTCAGATTCACTGTTGCTGTGATGTTGCATCTGAGGGGATGTGAAAACACGTTTGAAAAGGAGTCTGATGAAAGCACTTCTGTGCCACTAATGCATGTTCATTAAGTTCAAATTCTCTTTTATTTCCACCTCTCTTTTCACATTTGAATTCGGGTGCTAATATTTGTGTTTTTGTGTTTTTCTGTGTTTGCGCGGTGTACAAGTTCTCCAGGAAAACTGAGCGTTCGAGCAATCGGTGACATCTTTTTCTTTTGCTGGCCGCCCACGACAATGGTCTTCTGTCCAAACGTCTCTTTTAAGCAGGCCGCATCTTCTCCCGGTGCATGCATGGAAAAACAGAAGAGAGGCTGGCGGTAATCACATCCAGACAAAAGACACCTCTGACAAACAGTAAACAAGGAGCCAGAAGTATTTTATGACTCAGAGAAGACACACACACATTTACAGAAAGTGTTATTTTTCTCCGAATGGGGAGATTTTTGACATGGCAAGAAATAATTTGCTGTTGTGTCGAGCCTCCTCGTTTTCTCTTTGGGTCACAACAGCACACAGATGGAATCAAACGGACACAGAGGACGGAGTAGAAAAATAACCAAGTGGGGTTTTCAGGTCCTGCCTCACCTGCTTGGGAGGTTGTCTTTGCCTCTGTTGAAAGACCTCTGTGTGTGTGAAATGAAAAAGGAGGGTACGGAGAGACAAACAAACAAGCATACACACATTCACATACACATGCAAACACAACACACTTCAAATGGCCTTCGAGAGCGCTGCATTCCACATTTAATTGGAAGCAAAATAAGCCACCAAAGAGCACCCTCCAAAGTAAACTTCTCCCAGTGGCAAGACAGCCAATCATTTAGCGAGGCAAGGTCTCCGAGACCCTGCCCCCTCCAGGAATAGGCACAGATCACCAATTGTTGGAGCTTGAACAGTGGTCACACACACACACACAAACAAAAATGACCTCATGTACAAAAACATGCAGCTGTGTTTTGCGACCACTGTATGTTTAGTAAAAACTGCAGCAGGTACGAATGTTTTCACAGCTTTTTAATCTCCAGAACTGCAATAAAAACGAACGGACGACGACGGTGAAAAGTGAGCACTCTGTCTGAGGGTGAAAAAATGAGTGGTATCTTTGGTAACTAGTTGAAGAAATCTGATATCTCATATTTTTATAGTTGTCTCTAAGTTGCCTGAGACACATTTCCAGCATCTTCTTAAATCCACACTTGTTAATGCAAAGTGACATTTGCACTGCAGCACTAAAATGACAGCAGGTCTGCCAGCCCATGTGGCAAAAATGTGACACTTTGATCCAAGCTTGTGTGATCACAACATGTGTCGAGACAAAGAGTTCAGAGCGGGTGAGTTATGCAGAAGAAATGGTGTTTTATTTACATGCAAAAATATTAACGATCACAATTAATCTCACATTTTTTCAGTGCATGAAAGAAAATCTAAACAAAATGCTGCTGTTTCAGTTATTCTCTCATATTTTACACAATTTGGGGCATTTGTTTTTTTATTCCTGCACTTTTTTTTTTCATGATGCATGATTTAAACTCTCACGCTCTAAAATAAATAAATGTGTCTGAATCCAATCTGGATTAAAACATTATAATTGTAAGCATTTATCCCTGAAAATCCACAGCTGAATTTTTAAGAGGATGTGAGCACTAGTTTTTATTTAACACAAACACACACAGGGGGGACATCTGTGCTGAACGCTGACCAAATCCGCAGCGACTTTACTCACAATACAATTTTGTTGGAAGTGTTAGAATTTGTTTCAAGTTGATGGCACAGCCTCCATTTTGAGTTGACTTTGATATCATTCTGCGAACAGTGAAATGTCTGGATAAGTGTTGCGTTTAGGCCAGCCATCTGTACCATCTCCAACTCCAGAGCAGTTACATGCAGAGTACCCTCGAATGAGAGAGGGAGAGCAGTGGCTCTGTTTTAAATGGTTCACTGCTGGCATCTACTGGAGGAAATCAGAAAATCCAGCATTTAGTCAACTCTGCTCACTCTGCTTTTCACTCCTGTATGTGTTTATCTCTACAGATGAGGCAATGACTTTATTTCTAAAATCCCTTACAATGAATCACAGAATCAAAATTTAACTGTAGAAAATTAAACAATGAGACCAAACTTAACCATCAAAATGTTAACAAAACTGATCCCCACATGAATATCAGCCTTCCTACAAAGAGGAAAACTGTTAATTCAATTATTCATGTTCTCACCCCAACTAAACACCATCCCTGCTAAGAGTAACTTTGTACACATCTGTGTCTGAGCTGCAGCCCATTTTGAAATCCTTAGTTTAGCACCGTAAATATTTTTTTAATTTATTTTTGACATCTTTATCTTCTCAATAATCTATCAGAATAGATTCAATCACATGAAGCAGGAAGGGTCAGGATTATTCTGATTTCATAATCAAAAAGAGATGAGTGTGTGTCTTTGAAATGTAAGATTAGGTTTAAACCACTTGTAATTTAAAATCTGAAAACATGAAGTTACGCTTTCTGTTTGAATCAGACAAATTTTTTGTCACTGATGTCTTTAAAGTCAGAGATTTTTTTTTGTTTGTTTCAGGATATTATTTAACACTGATATATATTGGTATGAGTCGATAGCAAAGCCCAGGTATTGTTATTGGTATCGGAACCAGAAAAGTAGGATCAGTGCATCCCTAAGATTCAATCAAGTGAAGCAGGTAAAGTCAAAATTATTTTGATATCAGAACCAAAAAGAGATGAGAGTCTGCTTTTAAAATCTAAGACTGGGTTTAAAGCATATGTAATTCAGTATTTTAAAACCTGAAATTATGCTTTCTGCATTGCACAAATTTTTGTCACTGATGTCTTTAAAGTCAGAGATATGTAGAGATTAGGGATGCACCGATACCAATCGGTGATATCGGTGCCTCTCAAAGCTGGATCGGTATCGGTGGGAAGAGATCGATGTTGCTGATCCAGGCAAACATCTCTATGTCTTTTTTTTTTTTTTTTTTTTTTTTAACCAGTACTCTTTGCTACTTGATTTGAAATGTTGCCTCTGATGCACTTGCTTTGTTTTTTGTTGCATTACCAGTCAACAGGATATAAAGTTTACATTTGAAAAGAACTTAAACATTCAAAAGAATTGTTTTGATGGTAAACATTTAAATGAGTATTTACTTCAGTAATTCCATATACTAGTATTTTGCCTTTTATCCAAAACATTCCCAGTCTTATCCCACAGTAGGGCATGCAGGTTACTATTTAACACTGGTATAAGATTGGTATTGGTCGAAACCAGAGCCTAGGTATCATTGTTGGTATCCAAACCAGAAAAGTAGGATCAGCGCATCCCTAGATTTAATCAAGTGAAGCAGGTATAGTCAAAATTATTTTGATTTCATAACCAAAAAGAGATGAGAGTCTGCTTTTAAAATGTACGATTGGACTTAAACCACTTGTAATTCAATTTTTCACAACATGAAGTTACGCTTTCTGTTTGTATTGGACAAATTTTTGTCTTAAAAATCAGAAATATGTAGAGAAGCCAAGGTGAGCAAATTTTAAGTAGGCAACACTTAATGGAAATAACTGCAACATAATGTAGAACATATCAGTGAATGATAAATGAATATAATGGACGAATGAATCATGTTTTCCCAGGCATAAAGTTTCACCAAGATGCTAAGTACATCTGGCTTTTCTGATAGAGAACCATCAAAAAGTTAAAAGAAAAATTCTTAAAATGAAACTTTCACTCGCATGAGCTGCATGCCTGCCCTGGTTTTATTAATATCAGTTATATCAGTCCATTCTTGTTATAATTTCTTTCTTGAACTCTCTTGAGAAAAACATTCAAACTCTAGCAGGGATCCACCTACATACACCCTACTACGTGTGTTTACTGGTCTGTGTGTGTAAGAGTGCACTCTGTATGTTTATTTACCACAGCATTAGTGATAAAGCAGCTGCTATAAATGCTTCTCCTTCTCAAGTCCGAGGCTTGTCGTGTGCATACAGACATGGCAGTGTGAAGTGTAATAAAAGCCGTGTTAGAAACATAAAAAAGACATTAATTAATTACATGCCAACAACATGTTTTAAGTAGTGCTAAACTGTCAATGAGATGAATAATTATTGTCTGTCCATCAGCTCAGCAAGTGCAGTCCTGACTGCCAGCAAAGGAATTGTTCATTTAAGTGTCTCCATAAGGTGTTGGAGTACAATTAAAATGATTTGAAGCCTCTAATATTCTTCTGGTGTTTTCCTCTTCATATTCATGTTCGTGTATCTGTACGTGTTCATGTGCGACTTGGGAAATGCGAGAAAAGAAAAGCAGAGACAATTGTTGAGCTGGTGGGGAGAGCAGCGCTGGAAAGGATCTCCTGTGTGAAGGAATGTGATTACTGCGACTTCTTCGCCGAGCACAATTCTCATCTAATTCTTGTAATTGTTGCCTCATAATATAACACATTCATATCAGCAAATGCATTCAGCAACCGCCTGTTTAGGACGCAGCAGATTGAGTTAGAGAGTTCATCCATTACAATAAAGAACAAAGCACTCCCCTATCTTTTTCAGATACTTCTCCCTTTATGATGCTGAGTATGGCTCTGAGGTTGTCAGAGAACTCAGGCAAACAATGTAATGCTTTGAGATGTATCAAGAGCTCCACAATCAGATCCTGTGTTTTTGATGATGATGAAAGGATGGGGGAGGAAAGGGGGGCAGACTGAGACAGAGACAAACTCCAGACAAAAGGGATTGTCTTGATTATTTGTCCGTCAGCCATGTCAGGAGCGTATTATGAATGTCGATGGCTTGAAGGATAACAGTGAGCGAGATTAGGCCCTGCTGAGGAGGAGAAAAGAGAGGAGAGAAGAGGAGCGATGGAAGAGGAGTGAAGAGTGGAGAATAGTGATGTGACTAGACTAGAAGAGAGCTCTGTGATAACTGCCAGCCAACAGCCTGTTTGATCCTGAGGGATGGCAGAGGGATGTAAGGCGTTTGAAGCTGACAATCCCTTTGTGATGATAACACATGTTTTTCAGTGTGCGCGCTGATCCTCCCTCTCCTATTGTATTATGGGCAGCAGACGGCAGCTACCTTTAGGCCCAGTGCGGTTATGAGCAGCTGTCGGCATTGTGGGAAGTGCCGCTAATCTGCTTCAGTATCTTTAGCCCCTCGTTTAGCTCTTTGATCCTCTCCCACTATGCCTCCCTTCCCATCACAAGGCACGACTGAGCCTGGCAAAGCTGTGCTGGAATGTTGGAGGGATGGCAGGAAAGACAGAGCGGGAGGAGGAAAGGAGAGAAAATACACAATGCTAACATCAGGGACCCATCTATTAGCACATGTTGTTTCTCCATGTGGTTTGTCACGGTTAAAAGAGAGGGCGAGAGGAGTTCACACATTCAGTGAGCGGTGAGGGGGATGACTTTTCCAGGATTATTCTTAAGCCATCATCCCTATATTTGGAGAGATAGGTCAGAGCCAGCCCCTAGTAGCCTCATGTCTGACAAAAAGATATGGAAGTGCCCTCTTAAAGTGCTCTACATAGTGGTTAAACACTATAAAATGACAACTCTGGTGCCCTTTTAGAAAACACATTTTAAAATGTGATCAAAACAGCTCTTTTTCTGGGAAAAACTTAAAGGTTTCCCTCAGGTTGCCCTCCCAGTTGATGAAATGTAATCTAAACTACCCTTTCAGAAGTTTTTTTTAATGCTAAACATGATAAGATGCCCTAGTTTAAAGCTTAAACTTCATAAACTCTTGCAAGTTTTTGACTCAAGTTTAATACTCCAGAAAGTTTCTCGTAATGACGTAATGATTGCAAACAACAGATCCCAACCTAGAACGGAGCTTCATGCAGAAAGTGGAACATTTATTGATTGTATATTATTTTTGTTATTAATACATGAATACAAAGTGTTCAGTTTAAGGCCATGTCCACACATAGCTGGGTATTTGGGAAACCCCATATATTTTTATACAGTTACATTTGTCGTGTACACAAAACTGCAGCTTCACGTCACTAAAGACAATGTTTTTTGAAAACTCCGGCTGAAGTGAAGTTTTTTTAAAACTACTTTCATGGTTTCGTGTGGACGCCGGTGAACAGAGTTTTCAGTTAAATGTCACAGCTGAACGACCCGGCTACGAGTGGACATGGCCTAAAAGAGACTGAGGACTTTAAGCGATCTTTCAAAAGTTTCACTTGTAGATATATGCCTGATTACAATCAACAATTTAGATTTTGATTAACACCTGAGAAGGCTTTTTTCTTTTTTTCTTTACGTTATTTTTTGGTGCCTTTCATGCCTTTAATCGGAACAGATATGACAGTGGATAGAGACGGAAACAGGGTGAGACTGGGGAATGACATGCAAGAAACTACAGGTGGGATTAAAACCAGGGCCACCCACTTAAGGGCGAACCTCGAGGTGACCCAGACCACCAGGCCATCAGTCGATTGGAGAGGATTGATTTATTGCACTAGTCCCTATGACAACACCACACCAGCTGACAAAGTTTAGCAAAAAATGAAAAATTTTTGTTTTTCACTACTGCAAAAAATGTCCTGGATCAATTTTGTTGTAATGTTGGACACTGGAGGTAGACTGTCAAAAAGAAAAAGAAAAGAAGAACAGAAGAAAGTTTTACAGGAGAGTGATAGTGCATGGGCTAAAAGCTGGGCTAAGCTGTTTGTGTTAAAGTTAATTCCAACCCACATGCAGCAGTTGTTCTGCAGTGGTCCGTTCAAACAAAGAGTGAAGTTACGTTAGCTCTGCTTGGTGAGGCTGGAGTTGGTAGATGAGCACTGGTAGGACATAACCAGGATTCATTAATGTTAAACATTACAGACACATCTGAGAGCACCAGGCTGTAAGGAACATTAGATGTAGCCAGCTTTTAGATTACGCTACAAACTGAGTTGACAAAGTTTGACTGTTGTCACATTTCAAACAAATAAGGAATAACTACAAATAAATACATCAGGTTATAGGGTAAAAAAAAAAAGTTGTCTTGAACAAAGACACACCTTAGTAGAAATCACGTCCTTATGACAGTGGTCGCAAGTGCTCATGGGAAACAAAGTCTTTATCCCAGAAAACCACTATTTTTTTTCTCGCAACCCCTTTAAACAAATAAATAAAACTTGACCAGGATGCAGAGGAAAAAAAAAAGTAACTGCTGTATTTAGCTGTCCAGTTTGCCTGCTGGTCGTCAATCACACTGGGCGAAAGTTGAGCCTGTAGTTCCATGGTCTTGGCTCCAAAGATTCAGGAGGAACTTCAGCGTTGGTGCTGTTGAACGCTGCTCATTGGTCAAGAACATGATCATACCAGTAGTGCCCTGTCACTTCTCTTAAATGCTTTTTTTCATAGTTTGTGGCCAAAGATAAACACATTTCTAACATGTTCAGAGTGGAGCTGTTGCACCCAAGGAACCTTTTAGTTGATTTGATCAGTTTCAGGGCATGGGAGTAGAAGTTCCATGAATTTCTGTTCAATAAGGCCTGTTTTTGAAAGATAAAAGCACCTGTTTTCTCATAGAATACATCCTAGCCAAAATGTGGTAAACTGGCAGGTTATTTCTTACAACTTATCACTGTTTTGAAGATGTTGCCAGCATCCTCAAAGACTCCCCATCCTGCCAAAATCATAATTATTCAGTCCAGTGCAGGAGATTTTATCCAGTTTACTCAGACAACTTCATCCTTTCAAACAAAGATGCCAACAAGAAGACACTCTTTTTCCTGTTTTATTTTACACGGAACACCGTCCAAATTCAAGGTTTTTTTATCTGGATCATTCATCTACACAAATGACATCAATAATCTGTTTGTTGATAAGGTATTCTTATGGATGGATTGTGAAGGAAACAAGGGAAAGCTAAATATCCAAATGATTTTAGACCAAGAGCAGCAAACACTCAGGTAAGACAAGCCATGCCAACACAAATGACACTCTGTTTCTGTCTCTTTTTCTCTCTTTTCAGGTGGTGATAGCCATCAAAAACATCCAAAACAACAAAAAGAAGGGTAAGACACCTCCTGCAGGGATGAAATGGTAGACGACAGATCCAGGCTAATAGGCTAATCGCTACTAAGAAACAAATAAGGTATGAGACAAATGACAGTCATTTAACGCCTGTGAATGTTTGAGCAAAACAGTGAGTAACCTATAATGAGATGAGGTGGGTGTAGCTGAAGTATGTCAGTGTGCGTACCGTTGTGTGTGTCAGTCAGGGGTGCAAGCAAGTTGCGGGGAGCAGAGCGCACACAAGCTGCACACAATTAACAGAAACATAAATATCTTGCCGTGCTTAAGCAAGCCATTAATCAGATATAAATAGAGCAAAGGAGCCCTTTGTGATTAACGAGGTGAGACTCGCTGATAATTACTGTTTCCCGCTCCTCTGGTAATTAGCTTACTCGAATGGGGATGAACAGGACTACCCTGACACCCCTCTTCCCCCGACACATCCACATCCACATCCACACACACCCTGCAATTGTTCTGGTTTGCTCTCTGCTCCTCTGTCTGATTGTAGTAGAAGGGGTGAGTGTTTACACGAGTTCCTGTCTCTCTTATCCTGGTGAAGCATTGTTTTTAAAGTACATAATTAAATAGCAAGGTGAGACAAACGGCTGTCACAATATCAGATTCTAACCTCACAATTAATGTGTCCAAAAACAAAAGGAGAACAACAACGATCATTGAGAAATTTATGGAAAATTTAGAGAAACTCTGCATCAGTCAAATGGACTTTTGATCCAAAATCACTGTCATCTTCTGGATGATTGAAATCATTTGGTATGTTATAATTGTGGTTTTGCTGTTTATTTCCATTTTTGTAACTTTCGGGGTTTTTTTTCTTAAGAATGGGTTGTCCTTTGTCTTTTTTGTCATGTTTTCATCATTATTAATACCAAAGTGAAAGTTGTTTTAGTGTTATACTTTTACATCCTTTGTGTGATTTTGTTGATTTAAGTGTTGACTTACGGAAGACAAAAAAAAAAAGCAAAACAACTTTTGTCTGAGCTTTCCCTGACTGGCACCGTACAAATAAATGACTTTGCAACAACAACAATACAAGTGTTGTATAAACCATCAGTGTGATTCTGCATTTTATATGTACTGACCACAAACACTCTGCCTGTTTTGTAAAATCAGTTTGGGATAATTCAAGTGTCTTGTGCATCAATAAATGTAATGTATAGGCTTTTCTATACATGGTCACTTCTGGTTATTAGCCTGTTGGCCATGGACATCAACCTGGTTAAGTCTGCAGATGGGGGGGGGTTGCTATTTTTGTTCCCCGTGTGTGTCCAGGGATCCTACATGTAACCGTGGTTGCATTGTTGGCATGTCGATGCTAGCCGGTGCTTGGCCTGATGTTCCCCATGAGCTGAGGAGTAGAAAGCAAGGACGACATACTGGTGCTGCATGTCAAGTTACCGACCTGTCCTTCCATCCATCGTTATGGGGTATGTATGATCTATCACTAATAAGTTGGTTGAGCTAGGGGTGCTAACTCAACACCAGAGAGAATACCACAAGGCAAAGTAGCGTCATGCTATAGATAGAGACATGGCTAATGGAGCCAAGACCACATACGGACACCACATAGGAGGGAGAGAGACTGAACAGAAATACGTTTGTCCACACATAACTTGGCAAATTTGCAGATAGGTGCGGCTTGAAGCATGCCAAAGCCATATGTGTCAGTGTTTTTCAGACATGAAACCAGCCCAAACAAAATGGAATGACCATTTGTTTGACTATTAAATTAATTTTGAGGAAGATAGGCCTTTACTCTCTCATTAAGTCTCAGTTTCAGTGGAAAGAGGCCTGTCGTCTCAACTCAGCTCATCTGTTGGTCAATTTTAAAAGTGCTGTCAAAAATCATACACATTATGTTTCCATTACGTTTGATGGTCTCGAGAGGTAAGGGCGTCCTAGGACACCTCACTGCCTCATTGCCTTCCAGTTGGGACTTAAAACTCCTGAGGTTACTGCAACATTAAAATGAAAACCTGATTGTATAGGGAAAATGTTTTCTCCTTATTTTTACAGGAAATGATCAAATTGAAGGCCTCTCAACAATCCATTAAAGGCGAGGGTACGTCACAACATGCTCAGATCTCTTTTCAGTTCAGCTGTGTTCAAGGTATTAAGGTGTTAATGTTACTCTGTTGTTTCATGTCAAGACAAATATCTGATTTTCTCTATCCAGCTGAAGAGATTGTTATACCTGAAGAGGACTAAGACCAAAGAGATGTCCCGTCACCCTAAAGCGTTCATTTCTAAAACTTATCTCCGCTGGGACTTTGCCTTAAGAATGTGGAAAAACGAGAACTCTGACGGATGCTGTTCAGAGCTGTGTCAGCACTTCTCTTCTTCTCGGCCTCAGCTTCTGACTAAAGAGAGGCTTACTCTCTCAGCTCCCTTTGACACTCTGAGCCCTTGTGATATACAAGCGTAATCCATTACTCCACACTTACAACAATTGTCTTCAGTTGGAAGTGGCTGCTCTGACCTTTTTATGGGAAATGAAAATAAGTGAAGGCGCAGAACAGCCGATATTGGATTCTGTTGTTAATTAATGTGTGTATTATCCGGGTGAATGAAGCCGGGGGGAGGAAGTTAATTGAATTATAGTCAGCGAGTTGGATAATGCACTGTTGTAATTGTTCAACTGTATAAGACAGTGCTCACACTAGGAAGACGAAAGGCTGGACTGATTAGCTCCAAGAGAATGGGAAGAAATTACTTGTTTGGATTTGGGTTTGAGGCATGAAAAGGTTTCTAACTCAACTCTTGGGAATGCAAGCTGTAAAATATGTGTCTGTCCATGCACCCTGTTCTTTTTTGCATAGCCACTGCAGCGTGTGTAAATGTAAACACATCTACCCAAGCTTGAAGCTTTCAGGCCTTATCTGACGTCAGACCTGGACCCCCTGGAGCTAACCGCTCTTGTCACTTTTTGGATTCATTCCATATTTCCATTATTAACATTTCACACACACATAAAGCTGTACAACAAAATCTCAAAGGAAAACTGGCACAGAGATCAGTGCTGCAAAACATTTTAAGCCTATTTCACTGTCATGTTTTCCAATAAATCACTGCTTTCTTTCTTACCTTAAATTTGGAGGTTCAATACGAGGCATATTATGAATAACCTCTATTTTAGGTTAAAATAAATGTTTTTATTAAGCACCCATATCAGAAATAATAGATGTTGAATAGGATTATTTCTGTGCCATGTGATGATATTTTTGCCAGGTTTGAGAGCCTCAACGGTTCTTTATAAGGGATCTGCTGCCATCTTGTGGTCAAGTCTGAAACGGCAGAGTTTAGGACATAAGACATCACATTTTGTGTAAGGATATGTGGAAAGGCCACAACATTTGATGCTTAAAAGTATTGAGACTGTGGCTTGCACTGCTCTAAATATGAAAATATTATGTAGACTAATACCCATAACAGCTGTCTTTCAGAAAATCTGATCAGTTTAGAGCATAAACTGGTCATTGAACCACAGTTCAAATGAATTTTAAACTATCTTGCTCCCTGAAATCTGATTGCAATATCTATAAAAATAACTTGAGAGATGTATTTTTGATTCATTGGTTGCAAGGAGGTTTTGTTCAAAATACAAACTTGACAGTTGCTTCTTTGAAAATAAATGTTTTTTTGACATAACATCACACATTTCTTTGCTGCCTTGAGGGAGCGCCAGCTTTATCGGTTAATCTTTATCTTCGAACTCATTCTGAGCACAATCTTCAAACACTTTTATGTAAGGATGGGATTCACAACTTTTTTGGTGGATATTGTGGAGTTTGTTGTTCCTAAAGCCAGAACTGAACTGGGGAAGAAAGTGGTGTGTGGTATTCTGCTCTGGAACAATGTTCAGTGTGTCCTTAAATAACAAAGTCCCAGTCTTTCTGTATGCTGTTTTAGTTGATTTCTGTCATGGAGCCTCTATTTCTGGATGGTTCTGACTGTTTTGTTGTTGAAACAATATGAATGTGTTATGTTTCAGCAAGTCTTGTGACGTGAACGACAGAGGTCACGGACAGGGAAACTAGCAAAAGAAAAACTGCACCTGGAGTGGAAGTTTCATTCTCCACAACCACCCTCTAAATCTACTAAAAGAGTAGACAAAAAGAAAATCTCCTTACAGATAAACCCTCTCAAATCTCTGATAAATACCCTCTTCCCATCAACACATACGCACACACTCCCCAAAACACTCATCACACAAACCAAGAGAAACCAACTGAAGGTGTTGGCTCTCTGGTGTCACACACCTAACTGAGGGAAAGCGCCTCCTTTTATAAACTCAGCCTGATGAGCACCAGCTGGGAGCAATGAGGACAGGTGAGCTGAGTGAGAGCTCGTTAGGAGGGCTGGAGCTCACAAGACACCTCCATCTGAAACAATCTGCCTTGACTGGCCAGGTTTTACTTGAAAAAGAGATCACCAATGTCTGTGGGATTATTGAAAGTAACAATACCAATGTTGGTACTGACATTAAATGATACCAGTGTAAAATGATCAATACTCTAGTTTAATTTTTCTCCTGCATGCACTGACTGCTGGGGTTGTATAAAAGTGGCGACCTCACTGTGTCTGTCTTTGTGTAAGTGCATTGTGTTTCAAAGTCTGCTCTATGTTTTCTTTATTTTAGTTTTGTAGTTTAGTAGTTTTGCAGTTTGATGATATATCAACCTTGAATATTAAAAAGTATCGTATCAGTGATACTGGCCCTGTATTTACTTGGTGTTGGATCGATACCAAAATTCCCAGTATGACCCACCTCTACTTCATATGTGATTGCCCTGTTTTGCAATGATACACCTGGGGCTTTGGCCCTGTGGTTGAAACACTGACAAACAGTAGGCTACGGCAGTTCTGGGGAATGTGCTTGACCACAACACAATTGACTTGAGAGCACTTAGAGACACTGATGAGAACTGGAACTCTGTGAAACTGACGAGCAACTGCTCACTACCTCTGAAGGTGAGACAATGAGCCAGTGCCAGAAGCTGGAGCCTCAGCACATTTAAAACCTTCCCTCAGCTGCTCCAAATCAGGAGCAATCAGACACACACACACACACACACACACACACGCACACACACACACACACACACACACACACACACACACACACACACACACACACACACACACACACACACACACACACACACACACACACACGCACACACACATGCAAACAATTTATACACAACAATATACCCCAGCCTTTATGATAGTGAACCTTATCACTCACCAGTTGAAACTTATTCAAGAATCATGTTTACAGCTTCTTCTGCTGTAAAGGTTCTGTTTCTTCTTGAAGCAGCCATCATCATTTTGTTGAAGCTTGTTAAATTGCCCAAGTCGCACATTTTAAACCAAATAATCCAAAATTTAAACTTAGGCTAGAGTTAGAATTGCCTGAGTCACCCTCTTGAAGTAGGCCATTGTCTTATAGGGCATAAAGGGCATGATTTTTAGGTAAAGTTTTAAGTGATTTTACCAGAGATGGCCAGCGTGATCAAGAGATGATTTAAGTCAAAAACTCATTTTTATCAAAAAAAGACTTTGGTCATTAATTTAATAGGGTGAGGATGGGTAAATAAAAGTCTGAGGAGAGCAGAAATGTTCTTGAATGACAGTCAAACGGTTGTGTAAAGAAAGGCAAATTCGTGTCACGGTCAGACTTATCTGAGAGGTTTTCTCTGTCAGGTGAGCTCTGCTGTTCAGACAAGAAGAACAGGAGAAGCACACTCCTCTGACAGAGTATATACGACTGCTGTCACTTTCTGAAAACACTGTGTCTTCTAAACTTTCAAAAATGAATTCACTCTTTTATGTCCTTAGCCCAATGTCCATTAAAATGAGTAGTCGTACTTCAGCTATGTTGCTTTGTTTGGAAGCCCAAAAGATATGGATCCAACCCCAAGTAGGGCTGGTTTAAGTGGTGTTAGTTGGCTGGTGAATAATTCTTAGTGATCTGAACATCTGCCCACTATCACATTAATTAAGAGACTTTCATAAATGTGTTGTTAAGGCCTCCTCACTATGAACATGTTCATTTAGTTTGTAAAAGAAATGTAGGAAAACAAATAAAGTCATAGTATTTTTTCAGATGGAGGTGTTTTGTGAGCTCCAGCCCTCCTGACGAGCTCTCACTCAGCTCACCTGTCCTGATTGCTCCCAGCTGCTGCCCATCAGCCTGTGTAGGCTTTAAAAGGAGACTCTTTCCCTCAGTTTGGTGTGTGACACCAGAGATGCCAACACCTTCAGTTGGTTTCTCTTGGTTTGTGTGAGTGTTTTGGGAGTGTGAATGAGTGAATGTGTTGGGGGAAAGAGGGTAGTTATCAGCAATTTGAGAGGGTTGATCTCTAAGGAGATTTTCTTTTGCACAGTTGTTATTCCCTCCTTCAACCAACTCAATCTTTGTTGAAGGCCTTTTTTGTTCTGTTTACTCTTTGAGTAGATTTAGTGGGTGGTAGTGGAGCGTAAAACCTCCACTCCACCTTTTAGGCCCCAAAGGCCTTATTTTTGTTTTTGCACTAAAGTGCAGTTTTCTTTTGTTAGTTTCTATGTCTGTGACCCCTGTCATTCATGTCAGGAGACTTGTTGAAACCTAACAATTTGGAGGGTTGTCTGGGATCTGAAATGCTTTCCTTTTCTTTGGTGATTTATTTTATAGAAGAGCAAAAAAAAAAGCTGCATTGAGTCATGGAGTTTCAGTTGCTTTCATTTATTGAAAGCCGTACATGGGAGGCTATATACATATACACTTGTAGAAAGGCAGCTCTTCTCAAAATTGCTCACCACTTTAACAAACCTGTGGGAACAGGAAGCTGGAAGGATGTGGTCAAAAAAGCTGTAGTTCAGGGCACTGACCCTGCTACTGTTTCTGAAGGGAAGATGTTTGAGATGAAAGTCAAATCTGAACAACTGAAGTTTGAGCAAATGAGCATGAAAGTAATATAAGAAGAGAAACAAAAGGAGCATGCCATATGTTTGAGAGAGGAGGAAGTTGAAGAGCTCAGCATCAAATCTGTGCAGCATGGTGGTGCTAGAGAACTCTAACTCGAAACAGCTGACCACCACTTAATGAAAAGGAGGCGGACGAGTGTTTGGCACTTTTTGAGAGCGTTGCCAACACTTTAAAAAGGCCAGAGGAGTTCAGAGCATTATTACTCCATTGTGTGTTAGAAAAAGCCAAAGGGTTTAGACATTATTGTCCATTGGTCAGAGCTGAGATTAAAAGACTGAAGGAGGCCATTTTCTGTGCATATGAATTTGCACCCCAAGCAAATAGGCAGCAATTCCAAAAGATGTGAAAGGAGGAGAGACAAACTCATGTGGAGTTTGCTCGAGAACAAAAAACCTGGTGTAAATCAGATAAAAACCTGGATGATTCAACATTCACAATTTTTTTTCGGAGGAGTTCAAGCATTTTGTTTAAAGAGTTTCTATGAGCAAAGCTGCTGTTTTGCTGACAAGTTTGCCCTCACTCACAAATTCACTTGTCCATCCAAGTGTAAAAGAAAACTCCCAACTTCCTCTAAAGCAGTGTTCACACCCACTGGGAAGCACACAAGCAAAAACCCAGTTGAGTGTCACTGTTGCCATGGAAAAAGGTCACTTTGTTTGATACTCCTGTGTTCTACAAAAGGGGCTATGAGGCCAAAGCTGTAACTGTACTTGGAAGCCCTGTTATTGATGAAATGTCAGTCTCTGACTTAAATTGTGATTGAGAAAGTGCCAGATGAGTTGAGGCCTTTGTCATGTGATGTATTTGTGTCTGTGCTTAGAGATAAGCACAAGCAACCAGGCTGCAAGACGCTACGGCATCACAATCCATTCTGTTATGAGGGGTGTGGAGATTAATTGGATTGGAGAACAGTTATTGCTGTGGATGCAGCAATGCAAGTGATTCATGACTTGATTCAACCATTTTCAGGCTGATCTTCAGCCATTTATGTTCTGCATCAGCAGATCAGTGCAAGCTTTTAAAGACTTCATTCCAACATTTTCAGACTGATCCTCAGTCATCAATGTTCAGCATACTGCATTAGCAGATCAGTGCAAGCTTTGAAAGACTTCATTCCAACATTTTTAGACTGCTCTTCAGTCATTGATGATCTGCATCAGCAGATCAGTGCAGGCTTTGAAAAACTTTGAACCATTTCCAAACTTAACCCAAAGTCTTTAATGTACATCATTCTGCATTAGCAGATCAGTGCAAAGCTTTGAAAGACTGCATTTGAATATTTTCAGACTGCTTTTTAAGGCATTGATGATCAGCATTAGCAGATCATTGCAAGCTTTTAAAGACTTGCAACATTTTGAGACTGCTCTTCAGCCATTCATGTTCAGCATTCAGCATTAGCAGGTCAATGCTAAGCTTTGAAAGACTTTATTCCAACATTTTCAGACTGATCCTCAGTCATCCATGTTCAGCATACTGCATTAGCAGATCAGTGGAAGCTTTGAAAGACTGCATTCCAACATTTCCAGACTGCTCTTCAGCCATTGATGTTCAGCATTGGAAGATCAGTGCAAGTTTTTAAAGACTTGCAACATTTTTAGACTGTCTGTCAGCCATTCATGCTCAGCATTCTGCATTAGCAGATCAGTGCAAAGCTTTAGACTTCATTCCAACATGTTCAGACTGCTCTTCAGTCATCCATGTTCAGCATACTGCATTAGCAGATCAGTGCAAGTTTTTAAAGACTTCCAACAATTCCAGACTGCTCTTCAGGCGTTGATGATCAGCATTAGCAGATCAGTGCAAGTTTTTTTAAAGACTTGCAACATTATGAGAGTGCTCTTCAGCCATTCATGTTCAGCATACTGCATTAGCAGATCAGTGGAAGCTTTGAAAGACTATTCAAACATTTTCAGACTGCTCTTCAGCCATTCATGTTCAGCATTCTGCATTAGCAGATCAGTGCAAGCTTTAAAAGCCTTCATTACAACTTTTTCAGACTGCTCTTCAGCCATTGATGGTCAGCATTGGCAGATCAGCGCAAGTTTTTAAAGACTTGCAACATTTTGAGACTGTTCGTCAGCAATTCATGCACAGCATTCTGCATTAGCAGATCAGGGTGCAAAGCTTTAAAGACTTCATTCCAACATGTTCAGACTGCTCTTCAGTCATCCATGTTCAGCATACTGCATTAGCAGATCAGTGCAAGTTTTTAAAGACTTCCAACAATTCCAGACTGCTCTTCAGGCGTTGATGATCAGCATTAGCAGATCAGTGCAAGTTTTTTTAAAGACTTGCAACATTATGAGAGTGCTCTTCAGCCATTCATGTTCAGCATACTGCATTAGCAGATCAGTGGAAGCTTTGAAAGACTATTCAAACATTTTCAGACTGCTCTTCAGCCATTCATGTTCAGCATTCTGCATTAGCAGATCAGTGCAAGCTTTAAAAGCCTTCATTACAACTTTTTCAGACTGCTCTTCAGGCGTTGATGATCAGCATTAGCAGATCAGTGCAAGTTTTTTAAAGACTTGCAACATTATGAGAGTGCTCTTCAGCCATTCATGTTCAGCATACTGCATTAGCAGATCAGTGGAAGCTTTGAAAGACTATTCCAACATGTTCAGACTGCTCTTCAGCCATTCATGTTCAGCATTCTGCATTAGCAGATCAGTGCAAGCTTTAAAAGCCTTCATTACAACTTTTTCAGACTGCTCTTCAGCCATTGATGGTCAGCATTGGCAGATCAGCGCAAGTTTTTAAAGACTTGCAACATTTTGAGACTGTTCGTCAGCAATTCATGCACAGCATTCTGCATTAGCAGATCAGGGTGCAAAGCTTTAAAGACTTCATTCCAACATGTTCAGACTGCTTTTCAGTCATCCATGTTCAACATACTGCATTAGCAGATCAGTGCAAGTTTTTAAAAACTTCCAACATTTCCAGACTGCTCTTCAGGCATTGATGATCAGCATTAGCAGATCAGTGCAAGTTTTTAAAGACTAGCAACATTTTCAGACTGCTCTTCAGGCATTGATCAGCATTGGCAGATCAGTGCAAGTTTTTAAAGACTTGCAACATGTTCAGAGTGCTCTTCAGCCATTCATGTTTAACATTCTGCATTAGCAGATCAGTGCAAGCTTTGAAAGACTTCATTACAACATTTTCAGACTGCTCTTCAGTCATTGTTCAGCATTAGCAGATTAGTGCAAGTTTTTAAAGACTTGCAACATTATGAGAGTGCTCTTCAGCCATTCATGTTCAGCATACTGCATTAGCATATCAGTGCAAGCTTTGAAAGACTTCATTCCAACATTTTCAGACTGCTCTTCAGCCATTCATCTTCAGCATACTGCATTAGCAGATCAGTGCAAAGCTTTGAAAGACTTCATTCAACCTTTTCCAAACTGATCCTAAGTCTTTCATGTACATCATTCTGCATTAGCAGATCAGGGTGAAACTTTAAAGGACATTTTGAGACTGATTGAGAGTGCCTGGTGAGTTGAGGCCTTTGTCATGTGATGCATTTGTCAACAACAACAACAACAACAACAACAACAACAACAACAACAACAACAACAACAACAACAACAACAACAACAACAACAACAACAACAACAACAACAACAACAACAACAACAACAACAACAACAACAACAACAACAACAACAACAACAACAACAACAACAACAACAACAACAACAACAACAACAACAACAACAACAACAACAACAACAACAACAACAACAACAACAACAACAACAACAACAACAACAACAACAACAACAACAACAACAACAACAACAACAACAACAACAACAACAACAACAACAACAACAACAACAACAACAACAACAACAACAACAACAACAACAACAACAACAACAACAACAACAACAACAACAACAACAACAACAACAACAACAACAACAACAACAACAACAACAACAACAACAACAACAACAACAACAACAACAACAACAACAACAACAACAACAACAACAACAACAACAACAACAACAACAACAACAACAACAACAACAACAACAACAACAACAACAACAACAACAACAACAACAACAACAACAACAACAACAACAACAACAACAACAACAACAACAACAACAACAACAACAACAACAACAACAACAACAACAACAACAACAACAACAACAACAACAACAACAACAACAACAACAACAACAACAACAACAACAACAACAACAACAACAACAACAACAACAACAACAACAACAACAACAACAACAACAACAACAACAACAACAACAACAACAACAACAACAACAACAACAACAACAACAACAACAACAACAACAACAACAACAACAACAACAACAACAACAACAACAACAACAACAACAACAACAACAACAACAACAACAACAACAACAACAACAACAACAACAACAACAACAACAACAACAACAACAACAACAACAACAACAACAACAACAACAACAACAACAACAACAACAACAACAACAACAACAACAACAACAACAACAACAACAACAACAACAACAACAACAACAACAACAACAACAACAACAACAACAACAACAACAACAACAACAACAACAGTTTGGTGGTGAGGCTGGGGGAGCCAGGGAGGGGGCCATGCTAGCAGGTATGGGCATATAGCATTCCCAGCAGGAAGTAGGGGGCGCCGGTGATGAGGGTTTGGTGGTGAGGCTGGGGGAGCCAGGGAGGGGGCCATGCTAGCAGGTATGGGCATATAGCATTCCCAGCAGGAAGTAGGGGGCGCCGGTGATGAGGGTTTGGTGGTGAGGCTGGGGGAGCCAGGGAGGGGGCCATGCTAGCAGGTATGGGCATATAGCATTCCCAGCAGGAAGTAGGGGGCGCCGGTGATGAGGGTTTGGTGGTGAGGCTGGGGGAGCCAGGGAGGGGGCCATGCTAGCAGGTATGGGCATATAGCATTCCCAGCAGGAAGTAGGGGGCGCCGGTGATGAGGGTTTGGTGGTGAGGCTGTTTGGTGGTGAGGCTGGGGAGCCAGGGAGGGGGCCATGCCTAGCCAGGTTATGGGCATATAGCATTTCCCAGCAAGGAAGTAGGGGGCGCCGGTGATGAGTGGTTTGGTGGTGAGTCTGGGGGGAGCCAGGGGTGGGGGCCATGCTAGCAGGTATGGGCATATAGCATTCCCAGCAGGAAGTAGGGGGCGCCGGTGATGAGGGGTTTTGGTGGGTGAGGCTGGGGGAGCCAGGGAGGGGGCCATGCTAGCAGGTATGGGCTTAGCATTCCCAGCAGGAGGAGGGGGAGCCGTGGGGGGCCATGCAGCATGGGCATATAGCATTCCCAGCAGGAAGTAGGGGGCGCCGGGGGATGAGGGTTTGGTGGTGAGGCTGGGGGAGCCAGGGAGGGGGCACATGCTAGCAGGTATGGGCATATAGCATTCCCAGCAGGAAGTAGGGGGCGCCGGTGATGAGGGTTTGGTGGTGAGGCTGGGGGAGCCAGGGAGGGGGCCATGCTAGCAGGTATGGGCATATAGCATTCCCAGCAGGAAGTAGGGGGCGCCGGTGATGAGGGTTTGGTGGTGAGGCTGGGGAGCCAGGGAGGGGGCCATGCTAGCAGGTATGGGGCATATAGCATTCCCAGCAGGAAGTAGGGGAGCGGGGAGGAGGGTGTGGTGGGGCTGAGGCTGGGAGCCAGGGGAGGGGGCCATGGCTAGCAGGTTGGGCATATAGCATTCCAGCAGGAAGTAGGGGGCGCCGGTGATGAGGGTTTGGTGGTGAGGCTGGGGGAGCCAGGGAGGGGGCCATGCTAGCAGGTATGGGCATATAGCATTCCCAGCAGGAAGTAGGGGGCGCCGGTGATGAGGGTTTGGTGGTGAGGCTGGGGGGAGCCAGGGAGGGGGCCATGCTAGCAGGTATGGGCATATAGCCATTCCCAGCAGGAAGTAGGGGGGCGCCGGTGATGAGGGTTTGGTGGTGAGGCTGGGGGAGCCAGGGAGGGGGCCATGCTAGCAGGTATGGGCATATAGCATTCCCAGCAGGAAGTAGGGGGCGCCGGTGATGAGGGTTTGGTGGTGAGGCTGGGGGAGCCAGGGAGGGGGCCATGCTAGCAGGTATGGGCATATAGCATTCCCAGCAGGAAAGTAGGGGGCGCCGGTGATGAGGGTTTGGTGGTGAGGCTGGGGGAGCCAGGGAGGGGGCCATGCTAGCAGGTATGGGCATATAGCATTCCCAGCAGGAAGTAGGGGGCCGCCGGTGATGAGGGTTTGGTGGTGAGGCTGGGGGAGCCAGGGAGGGGGCCATGCTAGCAGGTATGGGCATATAGCATTCCCAGCAGGAAGTAGGGGGCGCCGGTGATGAGGGTTTGGTGGTGAGGCTGGGGGGAGCCAGGGAGGGGGCCATGCTAGCAGGTATGGGCATATAGCATTCCCAGCAGGAAGTAGGGGGCGCCGGTGATGAGGGGTTTGGTGGTGAGGCTGGGGGAGCCAGGGAGGGGGCCATGCTAGCAGGTATGGGCATATAGCATTCCCAGCAGGAAGTAGGGGGCGCCGGTGATGAGGGTTTGGTGGTGAGGCTGGGGGAGCCAGGGAGGGGGCCATGCTAGCAGGTATGGGCATATAGCATTTCCCAGCAGGAAGTAGGGGGCGCCGGTGATGAGGGTTTGGTGGTGAGGCTGGGGGGAGCCAGGGAGGGGGCCATGCTAGCAGGTATGGGCATATAGCATTCCCAGCAGGAAGTAGGGGGCGCCGGTGATGAGGGTTTTGGTGGTGAGGCTGGGGGAGCCAGGGGAGGGGGCCATGCTAGCAGGTATGGGCATATAGCATTCCCAGCAGGAAGTAGGGGGCGCCGGTGATGAGGGTTTGGTGGTGAGGCTGGGGGAGCCAGGGAGGGGGCCATGCTAGCAGGTATGGGCATATAGCATTCCCAGCAGGAAGTAGGGGGCGCCGGTGATGAGGGTTTGGTGGTGAGGCTGGGGGAGCCAGGGAGGGGGCCATGCTAGCAGGTATGGGCATATAGCATTCCCAGCAGGAAAGTAGGGGGCGCCGGTGATGAGGGTTTGGTGGTGAGGCTGGGGGAGCCAGGGAGGGGGCCATGCTAGCAGGTAATGGGCATATAGCATTCCCAGCAGGAAGTAGGGGGCGCCGGTGATGAGGGTTTGGTGGTGAGGCTGGGGGAGCCAGGGAGGGGGCCATGCTAGCAGGTATGGGCATATAGCATTCCCCAGCAGGAAGTAGGGGGCGCCGGGTGATGAGGGTTTGGTGGTGAGGCTGGGGGAGCCAGGGAGGGGGCCATGCTAGCAGGTATGGGCATATAGCATTCCCAGCAGGAAGTAGGGGGGCGCCGGTGATGAGGGTTTGGTGGTGAGGCTGGGGGAGCCAGGGAGGGGGCCATGCTAGCAGGTATGGGCATATAGCATTCCCAGCAGGAAGTAGGGGGCGCCGGTGATGAGGGTTTGGTGGTGAGGCTGGGGAGCCAGGGAGGGGGCCATGCTAGCAGGTATGGGCATATAGCATTCCCAGCAGGAAGTAGGGGGCGCCGGTGATGAGGGTTTGGTGGTGAGGCTGGGGGAGCCAGGGAGGGGGGCCATGCTAGCAGGTATGGGCATATAGCATTCCCAGCAGGAAGTAGGGGGCGCCGGTGATGAGGGTTTGGTGGTGAGGCTGGGGGAGCCAGGGAGGGGGCCATGCTAGCAGGTATGGGGCATATAGCATTCCCAGCAGGAAGTAGGGGGCGCCGGTGATGAGGGTTTGGTGGTGAGGCTGGGGGAGCCAGGGAGGGGGGCCATGCTAGCAGGTATGGGCATATAGCATTCCCAGCAGGAAGTAGGGGGCGCCGGTGATGAGGGTTTGGTGGTGAGGCTGGGGGAGCCAGGGAGGGGGCCATGCTAGCAGGTATGGGCATATAGCATTCCCAGCAGGAAGTAGGGGGCGCCGGTGATGAGGGTTTGGTGGTGAGGCTGGGGGGAGCCAGGGAGGGGGCCATGCTAGCAGGTATGGGCATATAGCATTCCCAGCAGGAAGTAGGGGGCGCCGGTGATGAGGGTTTTGGTGGTGAGGCTGGGGGAGCCAGGGAGGGGGCCATGCTAGCAGGTATGGGCATATAGCATTCCCAGCAGGAAGTAGGGGGCGCCGGTGATGAGGGTTTGGTGGTGAGGCTGGGGGAGCCAGGGAGGGGGCCATGCTAGCAGGTATGGGCATATAGCATTCCCAGCAGGAAGTAGGGGGCGCCGGTGATGAGGGTTTGGTGGTGAGGCTGGGGGAGCCAGGGAGGGGGCCATGCTAGCAGGTATGGGCATATAGCATTCCCAGCAGGAAGTAGGGGGCGCCGGGTGATGAGGGTTTGGTGGTGAGGCTGGGGGAGCCAGGGAGGGGGCCATGCTAGCAGGTATGGGCATATAGCATTCCCAGCAGGAAGTAGGGGGCGCCGGTGATGAGGGTTTGGTGGGTGAGGCTGGGGGAGCCAGGGAGGGGGGCCATGCTAGCAGGTATGGGCATATAGCATTCCCAGCAGGAAGTAGGGGGCGCCGGTGATGAGGGTTTGGTGGTGAGGCTGGGGGAGCCAGGGAGGGGGCCATGCTAGCAGGTATGGGCATATAGCATTCCCAGCAGGAAGTAGGGGGGCGCCGGTGATGAGGGTTTGGTGGTGAGGCTGGGGGAGCCAGGGAGGGGGGCCATGCTAGCAGGTATGGGCATATAGCATTCCCAGCAGGAAGTAGGGGGCGCCGGTGATGAGGGTTTGGTGGTGAGGCTGGGGGGAGCCAGGGAGGGGGGCCATGCTAGCAGGTATGGGCATATAGCATTCCCAGCAGGAAGTAGGGGGCGCCGGTTGATGAGGGTTTGGTGGTGAGGCTGGGGAGCCAGGGAGGGGGCCATGCTAGCAGGTATGGGCATATAGCATTCCCAGCAGGAAGTAGGGGGCGCCGGTGATGAGGGGTTTGGTGGTGAGGCTGGGGGAGCCAGGGAGGGGGCCATGCTAGCAGGTATGGGCATATAGCATTCCCAGCAGGAAGTAGGGGGCGCCGGTGATGAGGGTTTGGTGGTGAGGCTGGGGGAGCCAGGGAGGGGGCCATGCTAGCAGGTATGGGCATATAGCATTCCCAGCAGGAAGTAGGGGGCGCCGGTGATGAGGGTTTGGTGGTGAGGCTGGGGGAGCCAGGGGAGGGGGCCATGCTAGCAGGTATGGGCATATAGCATTCCCAGCAGGAAGTAGGGGGCGCCGGTGATGAGGGTTTGGTGGTGAGGCTGGGGGAGCCAGGGAGGGGGCCATGCTAGCAGGTATGGGCATATAGCATTCCCAGCAGGAAGTAGGGGGGCGCCGGTGATGAGGGTTTGGTGGTGAGGGCTGGGGGGAGCCAGGGAGGGGGCCATGCTAGCAGGTATGGGCATATAGCATTCCCAGCAGGAAGTAGGGGCGCCGGTGATGAGGGTTTGGTGGTGAGGCTGGGGGAGCCAGGGAGGGGGCCCATGCTAGCAGGTATGGGCATATAGCATTCCCAGCAGGAAGTAGGGGGCGCCGGTGATGAGGGTTTGGTGGTGAGGCTGGGGGAGCCAGGGAGGGGGCCATGCTAGCAGGTATGGGCATATAGCATTCCCAGCAGGAAGTAGGGGGCGCCGGTGATGAGGGTTTGGTGGTGAGGCTGGGGGAGCCAGGGAGGGGGCCATGCTAGCAGGTATGGGCATATAGCATTCCCAGCAGGAAGTAGGGGGCGCCGGTGATGAGGGTTTGGTGGTGAGGCTGGGGGAGCCAGGGAGGGGGCCATGCTAGCAGGTATGGGCATATAGCATTCCCAGCAGGAAGTAGGGGGCGCCGGTGATGAGGGTTTGGTGGTGAGGCTGGGGGAGCCAGGGAGGGGGCCATGCTAGCAGGTATGGGCATATAGCATTCCCAGCAGGAAGTAGGGGGCGCCGGTGATGAGGGTTTGGTGGTGAGGCTGGGGGAGCCAGGGAGGGGGCCATGCTAGCAGGTATGGGCATATAGCATTCCCAGCAGGAAGTAGGGGGCGCCGGTGATGAGGGTTTGGTGGTGAGGCTGGGGGAGCCAGGGAGGGGGCCATGCTAGCAGGTATGGGCATATAGCATTCCCAGCAGGAAGTAGGGGGCGCCGGTGATGAGGGTTTGGTGGTGAGGCTGGGGGAGCCAGGGAGGGGGCCATGCTAGCAGGTATGGGCATATAGCATTCCCAGCAGGAAGTAGGGGGCGCCGGTGATGAGGGTTTGGTGGTGAGGCTGGGGGAGCCAGGGAGGGGGCCATGCTAGCAGGTATGGGCATATAGCATTCCCAGCAGGAAGTAGGGGGCGCCGGTGATGAGGGTTTGGTGGTGAGGCTGGGGGAGCCAGGGAGGGGGCCATGCTAGCAGGTATGGGCATATAGCATTCCCAGCAGGAAGTAGGGGGCGCCGGTGATGAGGGTTTGGTGGTGAGGCTGGGGGAGCCAGGGAGGGGGCCATGCTAGCAGGTATGGGCATATAGCATTCCCAGCAGGAAGTAGGGGGCGCCGGTGATGAGGGTTTGGTGGTGAGGCTGGGGGAGCCAGGGAGGGGGCCATGCTAGCAGGTATGGGCATATAGCATTCCCAGCAGGAAGTAGGGGGCGCCGGTGATGAGGGTTTGGTGGTGAGGCTGGGGGAGCCAGGGAGGGGGCCATGCTAGCAGGTATGGGCATATAGCATTCCCAGCAGGAAGTAGGGGGCGCCGGTGATGAGGGTTTGGTGGTGAGGCTGGGGGAGCCAGGGAGGGGGCCATGCTAGCAGGTATGGGCATATAGCATTCCCAGCAGGAAGTAGGGGGCGCCGGTGATGAGGGTTTGGTGGTGAGGCTGGGGGAGCCAGGGAGGGGGCCATGCTAGCAGGTATGGGCATATAGCATTCCCAGCAGGAAGTAGGGGGCGCCGGTGATGAGGGTTTGGTGGTGAGGCTGGGGGAGCCAGGGAGGGGGCCATGCTAGCAGGTATGGGCATATAGCATTCCCAGCAGGAAGTAGGGGGCGCCGGTGATGAGGGTTTGGTGGTGAGGCTGGGGGAGCCAGGGAGGGGGCCATGCTAGCAGGTATGGGCATATAGCATTCCCAGCAGGAAGTAGGGGGCGCCGGTGATGAGGGTTTGGTGGTGAGGCTGGGGGAGCCAGGGAGGGGGCCATGCTAGCAGGTATGGGCATATAGCATTCCCAGCAGGAAGTAGGGGGCGCCGGTGATGAGGGTTTGGTGGTGAGGCTGGGGGAGCCAGGGAGGGGGCCATGCTAGCAGGTATGGGCATATAGCATTCCCAGCAGGAAGTAGGGGGCGCCGGTGATGAGGGTTTGGTGGTGAGGCTGGGGGAGCCAGGGAGGGGGCCATGCTAGCAGGTATGGGCATATAGCATTCCCAGCAGGAAGTAGGGGGCGCCGGTGATGAGGGTTTGGTGGTGAGGCTGGGGGAGCCAGGGAGGGGGCCATGCTAGCAGGTATGGGCATATAGCATTCCCAGCAGGAAGTAGGGGGCGCCGGTGATGAGGGTTTGGTGGTGAGGCTGGGGGAGCCAGGGAGGGGGCCATGCTAGCAGGTATGGGCATATAGCATTCCCAGCAGGAAGTAGGGGGCGCCGGTGATGAGGGTTTGGTGGTGAGGCTGGGGGAGCCAGGGAGGGGGCCATGCTAGCAGGTATGGGCATATAGCATTCCCAGCAGGAAGTAGGGGGCGCCGGTGATGAGGGTTTGGTGGTGAGGCTGGGGGAGCCAGGGAGGGGGCCATGCTAGCAGGTATGGGCATATAGCATTCCCAGCAGGAAGTAGGGGGCGCCGGTGATGAGGGTTTGGTGGTGAGGCTGGGGGAGCCAGGGAGGGGGCCATGCTAGCAGGTATGGGCATATAGCATTCCCAGCAGGAAGTAGGGGGCGCCGGTGATGAGGGTTTGGTGGTGAGGCTGGGGGAGCCAGGGAGGGGGCCATGCTAGCAGGTATGGGCATATAGCATTCCCAGCAGGAAGTAGGGGGCGCCGGTGATGAGGGTTTGGTGGTGAGGCTGGGGGAGCCAGGGAGGGGGCCATGCTAGCAGGTATGGGCATATAGCATTCCCAGCAGGAAGTAGGGGGCGCCGGTGATGAGGGTTTGGTGGTGAGGCTGGGGGAGCCAGGGAGGGGGCCATGCTAGCAGGTATGGGCATATAGCATTCCCAGCAGGAAGTAGGGGGCGCCGGTGATGAGGGTTTGGTGGTGAGGCTGGGGGAGCCAGGGAGGGGGCCATGCTAGCAGGTATGGGCATATAGCATTCCCAGCAGGAAGTAGGGGGCGCCGGTGATGAGGGTTTGGTGGTGAGGCTGGGGGAGCCAGGGAGGGGGCCATGCTAGCAGGTATGGGCATATAGCATTCCCAGCAGGAAGTAGGGGGCGCCGGTGATGAGGGTTTGGTGGTGAGGCTGGGGGAGCCAGGGAGGGGGCCATGCTAGCAGGTATGGGCATATAGCATTCCCAGCAGGAAGTAGGGGGCGCCGGTGATGAGGGTTTGGTGGTGAGGCTGGGGGAGCCAGGGAGGGGGCCATGCTAGCAGGTATGGGCATATAGCATTCCCAGCAGGAAGTAGGGGGCGCCGGTGATGAGGGTTTGGTGGTGAGGCTGGGGGAGCCAGGGAGGGGGCCATGCTAGCAGGTATGGGCATATAGCATTCCCAGCAGGAAGTAGGGGGCGCCGGTGATGAGGGTTTGGTGGTGAGGCTGGGGGAGCCAGGGAGGGGGCCATGCTAGCAGGTATGGGCATATAGCATTCCCAGCAGGAAGTAGGGGGCGCCGGTGATGAGGGTTTGGTGGTGAGGCTGGGGGAGCCAGGGAGGGGGCCATGCTAGCAGGTATGGGCATATAGCATTCCCAGCAGGAAGTAGGGGGCGCCGGTGATGAGGGTTTGGTGGTGAGGCTGGGGGAGCCAGGGAGGGGGCCATGCTAGCAGGTATGGGCATATAGCATTCCCAGCAGGAAGTAGGGGGCGCCGGTGATGAGGGTTTGGTGGTGAGGCTGGGGGAGCCAGGGAGGGGGCCATGCTAGCAGGTATGGGCATATAGCATTCCCAGCAGGAAGTAGGGGGCGCCGGTGATGAGGGTTTGGTGGTGAGGCTGGGGGAGCCAGGGAGGGGGCCATGCTAGCAGGTATGGGCATATAGCATTCCCAGCAGGAAGTAGGGGGCGCCGGTGATGAGGGTTTGGTGGTGAGGCTGGGGGAGCCAGGGAGGGGGCCATGCTAGCAGGTATGGGCATATAGCATTCCCAGCAGGAAGTAGGGGGCGCCGGTGATGAGGGTTTGGTGGTGAGGCTGGGGGAGCCAGGGAGGGGGCCATGCTAGCAGGTATGGGCATATAGCATTCCCAGCAGGAAGTAGGGGGCGCCGGTGATGAGGGTTTGGTGGTGAGGCTGGGGGAGCCAGGGAGGGGGCCATGCTAGCAGGTATGGGCATATAGCATTCCCAGCAGGAAGTAGGGGGCGCCGGTGATGAGGGTTTGGTGGTGAGGCTGGGGGAGCCAGGGAGGGGGCCATGCTAGCAGGTATGGGCATATAGCATTCCCAGCAGGAAGTAGGGGGCGCCGGTGATGAGGGTTTGGTGGTGAGGCTGGGGGAGCCAGGGAGGGGGCCATGCTAGCAGGTATGGGCATATAGCATTCCCAGCAGGAAGTAGGGGGCGCCGGTGATGAGGGTTTGGTGGTGAGGCTGGGGGAGCCAGGGAGGGGGCCATGCTAGCAGGTATGGGCATATAGCATTCCCAGCAGGAAGTAGGGGGCGCCGGTGATGAGGGTTTGGTGGTGAGGCTGGGGGAGCCAGGGAGGGGGCCATGCTAGCAGGTATGGGCATATAGCATTCCCAGCAGGAAGTAGGGGGCGCCGGTGATGAGGGTTTGGTGGTGAGGCTGGGGGAGCCAGGGAGGGGGCCATGCTAGCAGGTATGGGCATATAGCATTCCCAGCAGGAAGTAGGGGGCGCCGGTGATGAGGGTTTGGTGGTGAGGCTGGGGGAGCCAGGGAGGGGGCCATGCTAGCAGGTATGGGCATATAGCATTCCCAGCAGGAAGTAGGGGGCGCCGGTGATGAGGGTTTGGTGGTGAGGCTGGGGGAGCCAGGGAGGGGGCCATGCTAGCAGGTATGGGCATATAGCATTCCCAGCAGGAAGTAGGGGGCGCCGGTGATGAGGGTTTGGTGGTGAGGCTGGGGGAGCCAGGGAGGGGGCCATGCTAGCAGGTATGGGCATATAGCATTCCCAGCAGGAAGTAGGGGGCGCCGGTGATGAGGGTTTGGTGGTGAGGCTGGGGGAGCCAGGGAGGGGGCCATGCTAGCAGGTATGGGCATATAGCATTCCCAGCAGGAAGTAGGGGGCGCCGGTGATGAGGGTTTGGTGGTGAGGCTGGGGGAGCCAGGGAGGGGGCCATGCTAGCAGGTATGGGCATATAGCATTCCCAGCAGGAAGTAGGGGGCGCCGGTGATGAGGGTTTGGTGGTGAGGCTGGGGGAGCCAGGGAGGGGGCCATGCTAGCAGGTATGGGCATATAGCATTCCCAGCAGGAAGTAGGGGGCGCCGGTGATGAGGGTTTGGTGGTGAGGCTGGGGGAGCCAGGGAGGGGGCCATGCTAGCAGGTATGGGCATATAGCATTCCCAGCAGGAAGTAGGGGGCGCCGGTGATGAGGGTTTGGTGGTGAGGCTGGGGGAGCCAGGGAGGGGGCCATGCTAGCAGGTATGGGCATATAGCATTCCCAGCAGGAAGTAGGGGGCGCCGGTGATGAGGGTTTGGTGGTGAGGCTGGGGGAGCCAGGGAGGGGGCCATGCTAGCAGGTATGGGCATATAGCATTCCCAGCAGGAAGTAGGGGGCGCCGGTGATGAGGGTTTGGTGGTGAGGCTGGGGGAGCCAGGGAGGGGGCCATGCTAGCAGGTATGGGCATATAGCATTCCCAGCAGGAAGTAGGGGGCGCCGGTGATGAGGGTTTGGTGGTGAGGCTGGGGGAGCCAGGGAGGGGGCCATGCTAGCAGGTATGGGCATATAGCATTCCCAGCAGGAAGTAGGGGGCGCCGGTGATGAGGGTTTGGTGGTGAGGCTGGGGGAGCCAGGGAGGGGGCCATGCTAGCAGGTATGGGCATATAGCATTCCCAGCAGGAAGTAGGGGGCGCCGGTGATGAGGGTTTGGTGGTGAGGCTGGGGGAGCCAGGGAGGGGGCCATGCTAGCAGGTATGGGCATATAGCATTCCCAGCAGGAAGTAGGGGGCGCCGGTGATGAGGGTTTGGTGGTGAGGCTGGGGGAGCCAGGGAGGGGGCCATGCTAGCAGGTATGGGCATATAGCATTCCCAGCAGGAAGTAGGGGGCGCCGGTGATGAGGGTTTGGTGGTGAGGCTGGGGGAGCCAGGGAGGGGGCCATGCTAGCAGGTATGGGCATATAGCATTCCCAGCAGGAAGTAGGGGGCGCCGGTGATGAGGGTTTGGTGGTGAGGCTGGGGGAGCCAGGGAGGGGGCCATGCTAGCAGGTATGGGCATATAGCATTCCCAGCAGGAAGTAGGGGGCGCCGGTGATGAGGGTTTGGTGGTGAGGCTGGGGGAGCCAGGGAGGGGGCCATGCTAGCAGGTATGGGCATATAGCATTCCCAGCAGGAAGTAGGGGGCGCCGGTGATGAGGGTTTGGTGGTGAGGCTGGGGGAGCCAGGGAGGGGGCCATGCTAGCAGGTATGGGCATATAGCATTCCCAGCAGGAAGTAGGGGGCGCCGGTGATGAGGGTTTGGTGGTGAGGCTGGGGGAGCCAGGGAGGGGGCCATGCTAGCAGGTATGGGCATATAGCATTCCCAGCAGGAAGTAGGGGGCGCCGGTGATGAGGGTTTGGTGGTGAGGCTGGGGGAGCCAGGGAGGGGGCCATGCTAGCAGGTATGGGCATATAGCATTCCCAGCAGGAAGTAGGGGGCGCCGGTGATGAGGGTTTGGTGGTGAGGCTGGGGGAGCCAGGGAGGGGGCCATGCTAGCAGGTATGGGCATATAGCATTCCCAGCAGGAAGTAGGGGGCGCCGGTGATGAGGGTTTGGTGGTGAGGCTGGGGGAGCCAGGGAGGGGGCCATGCTAGCAGGTATGGGCATATAGCATTCCCAGCAGGAAGTAGGGGGCGCCGGTGATGAGGGTTTGGTGGTGAGGCTGGGGGAGCCAGGGAGGGGGCCATGCTAGCAGGTATGGGCATATAGCATTCCCAGCAGGAAGTAGGGGGCGCCGGTGATGAGGGTTTGGTGGTGAGGCTGGGGGAGCCAGGGAGGGGGCCATGCTAGCAGGTATGGGCATATAGCATTCCCAGCAGGAAGTAGGGGGCGCCGGTGATGAGGGTTTGGTGGTGAGGCTGGGGGAGCCAGGGAGGGGGCCATGCTAGCAGGTATGGGCATATAGCATTCCCAGCAGGAAGTAGGGGGCGCCGGTGATGAGGGTTTGGTGGTGAGGCTGGGGGAGCCAGGGAGGGGGCCATGCTAGCAGGTATGGGCATATAGCATTCCCAGCAGGAAGTAGGGGGCGCCGGTGATGAGGGTTTGGTGGTGAGGCTGGGGGAGCCAGGGAGGGGGCCATGCTAGCAGGTATGGGCATATAGCATTCCCAGCAGGAAGTAGGGGGCGCCGGTGATGAGGGTTTGGTGGTGAGGCTGGGGGAGCCAGGGAGGGGGCCATGCTAGCAGGTATGGGCATATAGCATTCCCAGCAGGAAGTAGGGGGCGCCGGTGATGAGGGTTTGGTGGTGAGGCTGGGGGAGCCAGGGAGGGGGCCATGCTAGCAGGTATGGGCATATAGCATTCCCAGCAGGAAGTAGGGGGCGCCGGTGATGAGGGTTTGGTGGTGAGGCTGGGGGAGCCAGGGAGGGGGCCATGCTAGCAGGTATGGGCATATAGCATTCCCAGCAGGAAGTAGGGGGCGCCGGTGATGAGGGTTTGGTGGTGAGGCTGGGGGAGCCAGGGAGGGGGCCATGCTAGCAGGTATGGGCATATAGCATTCCCAGCAGGAAGTAGGGGGCGCCGGTGATGAGGGTTTGGTGGTGAGGCTGGGGGAGCCAGGGAGGGGGCCATGCTAGCAGGTATGGGCATATAGCATTCCCAGCAGGAAGTAGGGGGCGCCGGTGATGAGGGTTTGGTGGTGAGGCTGGGGGAGCCAGGGAGGGGGCCATGCTAGCAGGTATGGGCATATAGCATTCCCAGCAGGAAGTAGGGGGCGCCGGTGATGAGGGTTTGGTGGTGAGGCTGGGGGAGCCAGGGAGGGGGCCATGCTAGCAGGTATGGGCATATAGCATTCCCAGCAGGAAGTAGGGGGCGCCGGTGATGAGGGTTTGGTGGTGAGGCTGGGGGAGCCAGGGAGGGGGCCATGCTAGCAGGTATGGGCATATAGCATTCCCAGCAGGAAGTAGGGGGCGCCGGTGATGAGGGTTTGGTGGTGAGGCTGGGGGAGCCAGGGAGGGGGCCATGCTAGCAGGTATGGGCATATAGCATTCCCAGCAGGAAGTAGGGGGCGCCGGTGATGAGGGTTTGGTGGTGAGGCTGGGGGAGCCAGGGAGGGGGCCATGCTAGCAGGTATGGGCATATAGCATTCCCAGCAGGAAGTAGGGGGCGCCGGTGATGAGGGTTTGGTGGTGAGGCTGGGGGAGCCAGGGAGGGGGCCATGCTAGCAGGTATGGGCATATAGCATTCCCAGCAGGAAGTAGGGGGCGCCGGTGATGAGGGTTTGGTGGTGAGGCTGGGGGAGCCAGGGAGGGGGCCATGCTAGCAGGTATGGGCATATAGCATTCCCAGCAGGAAGTAGGGGGCGCCGGTGATGAGGGTTTGGTGGTGAGGCTGGGGGAGCCAGGGAGGGGGCCATGCTAGCAGGTATGGGCATATAGCATTCCCAGCAGGAAGTAGGGGGCGCCGGTGATGAGGGTTTGGTGGTGAGGCTGGGGGAGCCAGGGAGGGGGCCATGCTAGCAGGTATGGGCATATAGCATTCCCAGCAGGAAGTAGGGGGCGCCGGTGATGAGGGTTTGGTGGTGAGGCTGGGGGAGCCAGGGAGGGGGCCATGCTAGCAGGTATGGGCATATAGCATTCCCAGCAGGAAGTAGGGGGCGCCGGTGATGAGGGTTTGGTGGTGAGGCTGGGGGAGCCAGGGAGGGGGCCATGCTAGCAGGTATGGGCATATAGCATTCCCAGCAGGAAGTAGGGGGCGCCGGTGATGAGGGTTTGGTGGTGAGGCTGGGGGAGCCAGGGAGGGGGCCATGCTAGCAGGTATGGGCATATAGCATTCCCAGCAGGAAGTAGGGGGCGCCGGTGATGAGGGTTTGGTGGTGAGGCTGGGGGAGCCAGGGAGGGGGCCATGCTAGCAGGTATGGGCATATAGCATTCCCAGCAGGAAGTAGGGGGCGCCGGTGATGAGGGTTTGGTGGTGAGGCTGGGGGAGCCAGGGAGGGGGCCATGCTAGCAGGTATGGGCATATAGCATTCCCAGCAGGAAGTAGGGGGCGCCGGTGATGAGGGTTTGGTGGTGAGGCTGGGGGAGCCAGGGAGGGGGCCATGCTAGCAGGTATGGGCATATAGCATTCCCAGCAGGAAGTAGGGGGCGCCGGTGATGAGGGTTTGGTGGTGAGGCTGGGGGAGCCAGGGAGGGGGCCATGCTAGCAGGTATGGGCATATAGCATTCCCAGCAGGAAGTAGGGGGCGCCGGTGATGAGGGTTTGGTGGTGAGGCTGGGGGAGCCAGGGAGGGGGCCATGCTAGCAGGTATGGGCATATAGCATTCCCAGCAGGAAGTAGGGGGCGCCGGTGATGAGGGTTTGGTGGTGAGGCTGGGGGAGCCAGGGAGGGGGCCATGCTAGCAGGTATGGGCATATAGCATTCCCAGCAGGAAGTAGGGGGCGCCGGTGATGAGGGTTTGGTGGTGAGGCTGGGGGAGCCAGGGAGGGGGCCATGCTAGCAGGTATGGGCATATAGCATTCCCAGCAGGAAGTAGGGGGCGCCGGTGATGAGGGTTTGGTGGTGAGGCTGGGGGAGCCAGGGAGGGGGCCATGCTAGCAGGTATGGGCATATAGCATTCCCAGCAGGAAGTAGGGGGCGCCGGTGATGAGGGTTTGGTGGTGAGGCTGGGGGAGCCAGGGAGGGGGCCATGCTAGCAGGTATGGGCATATAGCATTCCCAGCAGGAAGTAGGGGGCGCCGGTGATGAGGGTTTGGTGGTGAGGCTGGGGGAGCCAGGGAGGGGGCCATGCTAGCAGGTATGGGCATATAGCATTCCCAGCAGGAAGTAGGGGGCGCCGGTGATGAGGGTTTGGTGGTGAGGCTGGGGGAGCCAGGGAGGGGGCCATGCTAGCAGGTATGGGCATATAGCATTCCCAGCAGGAAGTAGGGGGCGCCGGTGATGAGGGTTTGGTGGTGAGGCTGGGGGAGCCAGGGAGGGGGCCATGCTAGCAGGTATGGGCATATAGCATTCCCAGCAGGAAGTAGGGGGCGCCGGTGATGAGGGTTTGGTGGTGAGGCTGGGGGAGCCAGGGAGGGGGCCATGCTAGCAGGTATGGGCATATAGCATTCCCAGCAGGAAGTAGGGGGCGCCGGTGATGAGGGTTTGGTGGTGAGGCTGGGGGAGCCAGGGAGGGGGCCATGCTAGCAGGTATGGGCATATAGCATTCCCAGCAGGAAGTAGGGGGCGCACGGCCCAGGGGGGTTCCTAGGCTATATATCATAGTAATTTTATAGCCATAGCAGGACCCTTGCTTAATAACATTGTTATTACATAATATTGTAACTACATAATGTAACATTGAAATAAATTATAACCTTTGTGGATAACTGCATTAGAATGAAACTTTAGAAAGAGATCAAAATGTGAATTTTTTTTGTAATTAAAGATGCTAAGTTTGATTTCAGCCTGCAAATTTATTGAAACGATAAAACAACCTTCTAACACTTTGAGACACACACATCACACACAAAAAAATGACTCCATTTAGGGTAAAAGACTTTATTTCCATAGGATGTTTACAGTATTGAAGTATGACATTTTTTATTATCACCTTTTACCCAAAGTCACTATTTATGCAAGTTTAATTTTTAGAAAAAAAATAAGAATAAAAACAAACAAAAGAACTTCCCCTTTGTACATTAATTCACATTGGAGAACAAGCAAAGATATATTTGTTTACTGTACATATAAATACATGTGGCCAGAGAATCAAGGACTTGTTACATTATTACATATGAAACAGACACATTTGAAATGATGCGGAGGTTCATGTTATCAGCAGTGCTGAGCTGACTGAAGCATGATGTGCAGTGAAAACACTTTTAACTGCCTCAGAACAATGGCTAGTACATGTCAGTATTAATGTCAGCATTCAGCAAATGGCAAGAATGTTTGTAGGTTATGTGTAAACAATCTTAACAGAAAGAAACAACACCATCTCAACACCATCCTTGAATTAAAGTCAAACTGATAACTTAATCATTACAAATGATCAAAAAACATCACAACAGAATCACACATGTGAGCAGCTTCATAACATACATTTCAAAATCTTCTGGATTTTACTCAGACCCCTTCCATTCATATTCTTCAGCATGACAGGCACATTAAAAGCTGATTAAAGACAGAGGTGAAGTAACAGGCCAATCCTTCATTGTTGGTACTGTAGATACAAAATGAGTCTACTGCTTAGCTTCTACTGCAGGGTCATAAAGGAGTGGCATCTTGTCATGAATGCTGTCTTTACAAAGTTTTGCAAACTCACTAGGGTAACATGCTTCTAGTAAACAAGAAAACTTGTTTAACCACATGCTACACATGAAGTTTCTCATAAAGGACTTGAAAACTGATGATCCAGTAGGTATCGGACACTTTTGATGTTATTCTTTTGTAAATAATCACTGTTGCTCAAAGTCACTTGTTGCTTTATTCCAAAAGGTTCACAAACTCCTGATTTCTACTAGCATTTCTCTTTAAATAAGTATAAAAAAGCCGGATTTGCTAATGCCCTATGTGCTACATGGAAAACGATACAGTGTGGACTATTTACAAGCAAAAAAAAAAGGGGGAAAAAAAGATGTCAGCACTTTGGTGTAAGCTTGTAAAAGTAACCATTACATGAACTGGTCATATCTCTTAAAAAGCCTTCTCAGGGTTTAAAAACGTTGATATTTGACATGAAGGTCGAGCGTGACAACCAGAACAGATCATTTACTGACAGCAGCCTTTTCTTCCTCTCACCAGCAGATGGTGCTCTCCCCCATCAGTTCAAGAGCAGCCAACTTTCTGTTTTAGCTAGACCACTTCTTTTCCACTTGACAAAATAAAGACAACCAGGAACACTTTCACTTCCTCTATAACTTCAACTTTTCCAGCTTTCATTTAGACATTCTGCTCCTACAGAAGCAAGCACACAAAAACTGCTCAACAGATGTGTAAAATGGTCAGTTCTTGGTACTAGAACTTTGCAGCAGTGTTTTGAGACGATAAAGATGATTTATGCACTTTCCCTGACATACAATAGACAATACAATGTTTTGGTCTCGTTTTGCACAGCATGTTTTCAATAGATGTTACAGTAGATTAAGTTCCCAATGCTTCTGGCTTACTATGTTGACTACAACCTAATATCTTGTTTTGCATTATGAACATGGAATGTTCAAATTACAGTAAGATGCAGACTTTTCTCCAGTTAAGGTTTATACAAACCTCTAGTGTGACAACAAAAGTAAATTACAATGATATATCCCTTAAGTCAAAAGAGTGCTAAGTCATCATTATTACAACTGTTCAACTCAAGGTACAGGTTAGATGTAAACACAAGATGTTCTCCTACAACTCAATGTACCTATCCATAATTTGGAAAACCAAAAGAAAAAAGGCCCTCACCGAAGTACACAGCAACAAAAAACCCTTAGCTAATCTGGTGCACTCCCAAAACGGACTGTGCCTGGGAGAAATAAGGGCAAAAACAAGGGAGTCACAAGGCAGGCCACAGTGTTTCACAAGTGTTGTGGCTCATATCACAAGATAAAGGAACAGCACCCGCAGTTCCCTGTTGGCATTTATTTTGTAATTGTAATTACTGACAAACAAAGTGGACTTTGTCCTGCTTTCATGTCACATAAATTTGGTCGATAGCTGGACTGGGCTTCAGTTTTTTCTCCATGAGTGCTTAAGAGAAGATGTGTCAAGGCGATTAGTGTAACATTTGTCTCGCTAGTCAGTCATTTAGATTATTAGAAAGACTGTGAAGGATTTCACACGGGCTTCTGTTGTATTTGAAATCAGATGTGCTTTGAAAAAAGCTTCTGATGGATACAAAGAATAGTTGGGATTATGAATTTGGGCTTCACATTACTGCAGGACTTCAGTTCCTATGTCACATACACTCACGTACAAATGATTTGTACTTTGCTTCCAAAAGTATGACAGCATGATGGTAGATTGTTGTCCTCTCATCTCTATTAGAAAGGACACATAACAGGGACCAGTAGGCACTCAGACTCTCAGTCTGGCTCTTCTCTACATACAACCCCAATATGGCGCTGTGCGGTCATCGTGTCAGGCACAGAACTGTTTGGAAGGGAGGAAGAGCAGGTGAAAATAGAGATGGAGGAATGGGGGCTTTATTCCGGTAAATGCAGTTCAGCCATCTCCTGTTTCATCTTGAAGTACTGGTTGAAGCGCAGAACAGCGTATCTGCAAGTAGAGCCACAGACAGTGGAGCAAAGTCAGTGGAGAGCGGTTGACAACATTTGGCTGATACTGAACTGAGATGTACAAAAGTATTTGACGTTACTTTGATTTTTTTTATTAAAAACATTAGTAAACATCTGCATCTGCTCAGCACAGTGAAACAACATAACTCATGATAGTGAGATTGATGGTTCAGTTCAAGCCTAACTTACCCCAAGAAGTCAAAGTCGATGGTGGACAGTTTGGCCTGAATCAGAGCCCACAGACCCCAAAAGAAGTGTGACGCCTGGAGACAGAGACACAAAGGATTAGTATGCCACTAAAAGTAAATGTCGTTTCTAATTACACAACACCCGAGCACTCAAACAAATCCGACGCCAGCAGCAGCCCTATGGCAACAACAACAAATAGCTGACTTAGAAATACAATTCACCTCACCCTCCCATCCTCCACGCTGCCCTCTTTCCATCTTGACAGTAAATAAGGCACAGGGTGGCTCATGGGAGCACCAATCCTCATAAGGGTAGCAAGTTGTCATTAAAGGAACCTCCCATATGACACGCCGCTAGAATGAACAAACATCCCTCACTCATTTCCAGGGCGAGTCATCTAAGTTTATGGCCCACATCAGTCCTTACTCTGTTTAACCCACATCACACTATAATTCCATGTTTTCTAACCCAACACCTGGCAACAGGCTTGGAAAACAAACCAAGAAGCCCACGGGAGGCTTCCTGTGACCAAAATAAAGATAGTATTTAACAAGAAAAGGCCAAAGTACAGGAGGGATTTTCATGTGATGCACGTGTTATTTACACTCTTACCAAGGCGAATCTGTTGACTTGGACGTAAAGGATCTCCACCTCTCTGTCGGTCACTTCACTTCCCTGGCCTTTGTGCTCTTTGTAGGCCTCCAGATACGAGTGCAGCCACTCCAGCTGAAAAGCTCGGTCGGGGTAATGACTGTAATCCACCTCATTAATGCCTGCAGCACATAACAGGACGTGAGTTAAATGAGTATGGGACATTTCATACACGCTATCTTTCAAGTGCAGCAGTGTTAGCCGTACTCACCAGCAAACTCGTTAAAATGGTTCCCAATGTCAAAGGCTTGATAATTGTACCCAGAATACTCGTAGTCAATGAACTTTACATTACCTGGAAGAGAAGCAGAGTGGTTTAGACAGAGAATAAGAGAGCTGCATACAATAATTATGCTTCATTTCCCTTTACTGTACTCAAAATGACAAAGGTTTGTACGTGTTTAACTCTGTCTTCCTGTCTGACCTGTTTGAGGTAATTGTTGTGCAGGGAGTAAGAGCTTGCATTTTGAGGAAAAGAGACAGCAGAGGGAGACTCAAGCACAGGCGTGAAACAGAAGGAGATGATAAAGCAAAGGTGTTCTCAAATAACCTCTGTCGAAAACTTTCTACGCATGCGCAAGCTGGTTTAATACAGTGATGCCCCAGTCCACTCACATGCTGGACAATGCAGTGAAAAGCACATACACAAAAGGGGTTTGTAAAATCAATGGTGTGGATTTTTTCTTGGATGTTCCAACTACTCTGCCTATACTACGACCCTCAAGAATCAATGTACTCCAGAAACTTCTAGAAGGGATACAGACTTTAAGATGATTCATATTGGGCTAAGATGAAAACAAGCCTTTTCTTTTTGGACGGCTAACAGATGTTTCACTCATACCATCAGCATGGTACCTGAAAGACTAATTACAAACTGCTGTCTGTAGAGTGTACTGTATTCAATGTGCCAGAATCAAAGCTTGGAGAATAGGGAGTGTAACTTGTGGTGCAAACTGCGGCATGACAACAGCTCCAAACTGCTCGAGGCGTTTGTTTAAACATTGTGTTCTAAAAAGAGAACAAGTTTTTCAAGTCAGTACATATGAGATACCTATACCTCTACTGACAAGCATGTAACTAACAATAGTGTTTGGTATTTAAATGTTGGACTCTTAAGGCCAATCCTAAAGAGGAAACAGTAGCTGCGTTTCCATTAAACCTAGATTTACGCAAAACCTAAATACCGCAATAAAGAAATGGTAATGCAAACACCCCATTTCTGAAAAACATGTTTTTACGCTCTCATGGGGTGGTTTTTCAGAAATTTCGATACATTTCGATACAAAAGTGCAATGGAAACACCTTTTCCGCACGTTGTCATAACAACGCTTCTCCCTCACCTTATCGTACATGTCAACTGCCACACACACAGACTCCAGCGTTCATATTTTATCAGCTCTGCTGTTATTGTAATGCAGATGTTTGTTTTTGACCGACACTTGGGAAAGCATCAGGACGGCTGTGAGCCTGTCAGAGAGCAGTGGGAGGGGCGGAGGTTTTCAGTGTTTTCTTCGTGCCTGTTTTGAGTTGGTGTGATCACAGGCGAAAGTTTGACCAGTGAATAAAATCACTAATGTTTATGAATCAGCATCATCATCAGTGCAGAGTCTGGAAGGACATTACGTTTTACTCAACTCTAGTTGAGCGCATTTTTAGTCATAATGGAAACACTGGCAAGGCGCAATTGTTCTTTATAGAAACTTAAATTGCCTTTATTTTGCAAAACAATGTAATGGAAACGCAGCTCATAATAGCTTCAACACACATGGAACACAGAGTTCATTTCTCATACATTTTCTTGAGGCCTAATGTTTTTGTGATAGTTGAAAATCTACCCAACACCTCGAAGATTACTCACATCAAGAGCTTACATCAAAGAATTCGTCTCTTGGTCTGTGTGTAAGAAAGGCCAACATAGTATCTAAATAGCTCCAGTTTCTTGTCTGCCTGTTATTCCAAAAGAGGAAGTATCAAAGAATGTGCTGCTGTGTCTGCATTTTTAGCCACCGTAAAGATGAAGTGTTTGTGTTAATATGAACAAAGAGGGAAGCATGCATGAGTGAAACTCAAAATACGAGCCCTTACTTTCAAAAGCCCAGATTTCAAGGCAGTGTTGACATAAATATTAAGAAAACGTTTGAAGTGATCTTTTTTTTTCTTTGCTTCAATTAGTTCACTTCACTTTGGTCTCAGGTTACCTCTCTGCCCTATCTTACTAACTACTAGTTTTGAAGGTGGTGCTTGACAACAGAGAAAGACACTTTGAGGTGGGTTACCAGCTGGCGTGTAGGTCCTAGCGGAACACAACTGAACCCCTCCAGGCAGTGGCTATAGCCCCCCTGTGCAGCAGATGAAAGGGTTGGGGCAAACACATCTTTCACACGTGCTCACTCTCTCTCATCATCTGTCTTTGATCCAGACTCACTTCCATGCGCAGAGTTGCAACATCAGGCCCTGCTGCAAAACTCCCTTTTCTTTCCCCCTTCAAAAATGTGACATCACCTCCCCTTCTCACACACCCCTCTAATGCTCACTCCCTATTGGCCAACGTGACCCAATAGTGTGGCACCTCTGCTGCGTTAGCTAAGGACAAAATAGTTAAGAGGCTCACTGTTAGTTCCTGAGCTGCTGATTTGGCTCTTAAGCAAGAATAAATGTGTGAAGATTATTTTCTTTTGCAGTATTGAACAAAGTTGAGGAGGAAGAGACAAATGAAAGAAAGGAATAAAGAGTAAGAAGACTAATGCAGCTCCAACCTGAATTAGACAAGTCTTTTAAAAGTGACTACAATAGTTGCACTACGTCTGGTTATGTTTTTATCAAAACACATGGTGATATTTTGCTTACCTATCCCTGTCACTAAGTTACAGGACTAAGTTTTTTTTTTCAAACTCCCTAAAGGATTAAAGCCTTCTCCAACAAAGATATTGAGTGTTGTCAAAAGTACATCCATGGAAACACGTCTACTACATAAAAAGCTGCTGAGTGCTTCAGCAAAGGCACGCCCCCACTGTTTAGCTCAAACATCTCTCAGCTTGGAGGATACAGACAGTGATACTTTTGGTAAATACCAGAGTGTACAAACTCCATGACAAGACCAAAAACTAACATTACATGTCTTCCCTTGTGACTTTTCAACCTGTCCAGCTTGTTGTTTGCTTTTTACCTAAGGCAAATGCAATGGAATGTGTTTGTTTGTGTTTCTTTTTGTGGGGGAGGGGGCTGTTGTTCCCTACTAAAATATCTGCTGGGTGGTTTTAGCAACCTCACTCAAATATGTAATAAGTAATTATACGTTTAACATGTAGGAATACTTTGGGTCAGGGATAAAAACAAGTGTACCGTACTGCTAATATCTGTAGCAGACACACTGTGAAGGTTTTAACTCAGGAGAAACTTTTGCAGTGACAGACTTGTGTGTTGACTGATGTATGTGAACATGTAGGGTTTTTGATCGCTCCATGACAAAATTCAAACCATTCCCTTTGCAATAACTACTTGTAAACTAGATCAACATATTTGTTATGGTGCCAGCAAGAAAAAACAAAGTATTACCAGCTTATCAGTCTTCTTGTAAACGATTGACTAACAATCATTTAAGTACTTATGTTATGAAATGGAAAGGCTTCAAATAAGTGCAATCTCAGAAGAAAAGCTTCAAGTAATAACCAGTGTCTCAAGTAGTCTGGCAGTAAAAGATAGAAAACTGGTGGGCAAGTAGCATTGAAGGGTAATATGTAGGTATGTAGCTTCTACTGCTACCATGAACTCATCCCGATTAGCCTGAGCAGTGGGACTACGCGAAGGCCCTCAGAGCTGACTGTGCGTGAGGTTTGTCTCTCTCCATTGCCTCCCCAGCGCAGGGCAGCACAGCCACAGCCTCAGCTGTCATTCCTGGGGGAGAAAGGCTAGACACAAGGAGCTGTGAGAAGGGCCCCGCCCCTCGTCACGACATGACGAGGGGACTGACAGCTCTGACCAACCCCTCCCACCCTCCCACACACATTATAAGTCATAACCCATCCTCAGACCTGGGATATTTCTCACCATCTTAGAGTTAAATTTCTCTACTAGGAAGACAAAACAACAAAAAAAATCACTTATTTGTACAGTATTGTTGAAGAAAATTAGTAATGCTGGCACTAACAATTAATAAAGTACTAATTTTTCCTGACACAGGTTGTTTGAATTTTATACCATTGACAAAAAGCACAACAAATGCTGTCAATATTACTTTGACAGGGTGGTATGATGTAATGGCTACTTTGTTTAGACCATTCAGATCTGAGAATATGCTGAATGTTTCCTCACAAAATCAGAATGACAGATCAGACAAAGTTAAGGGAAAATGATAAAATCCAAATGGATAAAAAAGTGACTGTCCACACAGTCAATGGTGCTCACTGTGGGGAGCAATGACAAGATCAGAGAGAGGGGTTCAGTTTAGTTGGCTTAGCCTTATCAAAACAAGGATTCCATCTAGAGTCAAACCAAACATCCACTTAACAGGATTGTCTTCTCTGAACATTCTGCTGATACGCCTGCAGTATCAGGATGCAACAAACTGAACATGAGTGGTGCATGAAACAGAGGTGGAAAGTGCACTGAATGCAGTCCACAGAATCTTTCCCACAGCTACGTCTATGTCTACATTTGTGGAGTTGTTACTCACCAGCCTCCTGGTTATAGATGATGTTTTTGCAGAGCAGGTCATTGTGACACAGAACGACTGGGGAACCCAGCACAGACAGGCTCTGTTTGAGCCACACCAACTCTTCTCGCAGGCACCGTGGGCTGGGCACCTCCTTACTCAACCTGGTGGAGGCAGAGAGTCAAACATGATGAATAATGTACAGTGTACTAAGAGCGGTGGAAGGCTTTAAACTATTTATAGAAAACAGAAGGAGGCAAACTGTTTTTTTAAACCTGGAGGTAGACTTTGAAATGGAACTGAAGCAGTAATGCAGAATAAGAAGTATCAGGTGGTAAAGAGGCATTCCCCTGGTTTGTGTAGTTTTCAAGACAGTCTTTGCTCGAGTAATGACATAAATGAAGGATTCTTATCGGTAACATTTTTAAAATTCTGCAACCAAATGATCCAGGTAAAGAGTTTTCTTTTGTGTGTTGTATACTCAAACTACAAACAAACAGCAGACTTCCTAATAATATCAGCAAAATGACAACTTATCAATAAATGATTTAAACCTTGATCCCCTAGCTATCACAAAATGAGATTTGGTGAACCCACTCTTATCTTAACTGCAGCTCATCATTAACCATCAGCCTCGCCCTGCAAGATTTCATTTCACCATTACAGCATCTGTTCCTGGTTATAATATAAAACGGTCATACAGTGAAAATATTTTATTACTCAAGCGCTAACTGACACCTCTGCAACTCCAATTCAATTCAAGTTTAAATGTTTACTGTCAACATCAGGCTTACTGTCTCTTTGACAAGTAAACGATTACAATCACACATCTGATAAAAGTGATTGGGAGCTACTGAGCAGGCTTCAGTCATCGTGACAAACAGAGAAAGATAAACTATCTGGATACAGCAGCTGTTAGTCTTTCAGATGTTATGGTAAGACTTTAAGTTAATATTTGTGAGGCCTTTAAAGAAACAAACTACAAAGACAAAGTTTGTTGAACTGACTGTGGATATATACATTAAGGTCGCCATTATTAATTGCATAAGGATAGTTTGGGGAGTACTTTTCTCTTGTTTAGTGAAGATGACATTTGCAGAAGAAGAACACAGAAGATGAGAAGTGAGAAATCATCCTCCGTGAAGGGTTAGTCACCTGGGCACCCTGGAGTGCTTTAAGCTTCTGCCAGATCATTGCAAGATGCTGAGTCATTGTGCTCACTGGTGATATCATCAGAAAGCAGTGTAGACCATAACTGACCTGGTTAGATATATCCTTTAAGTGAAATGATAATCTCATATTCCAAGCCTTCTTTTTCTTTATCCTTCATGTTGTTCACAGAAGAACTGTCATTCATTCACATGTAATCACTATTACGAAAGCCTTGTTGTGTGAAGCCATGCCTGATGAGATAGTGACAGGAATTCTGTGTACTTCCCCAGACATGTGAGACATGGAAAGCAAATAATGAATGCCTTAGTGTTCCACTGCACATAGGGGTGTGACTTATACGAGAGGTCAGGGGTCGTAATTCTTCACAGCGATAACTGTTACAGAATCACACGACAGAGAGAGCAGTATCTCTCCAAAACAAGACGTTATCACTGATATGTCTTAGCTGTTTAGACTTACTGGGTTTCGAATTTATACATTCATGAAACAAGTTCTTCAGTCCTAGGTTTTGAAGGTAGCGGTTAAAATAAATTTTACTGTTGTTATCAAATATTTATTGGTTGAACGCAGGCTTTCACAACCTTTAAAGGGGACATATCATGCTTGTTTCTCCTTTTCACTATGCCAGACTAGGAAGCCTGTAAAGCATTTCTACCCTCAGTACAAGTCATTTAGTTACTTCATTGCCCCACAATAGCGTTCTCAATATCCTCATTTTAGGCCATTCTGAAGATCTCGTTGAAACGCTCCGTTTCCAGAATGACCTCCAGTAATCCACAACGTCACAGCCCTTTGTGCTCTGATTGGTCAGTTCTATCAGAGGGGCGGAGGGGGTAGAGCCAGGGGGCGGTTTTTGCAGCATGGCAGTATTTACAAAATCGCCACATTGAATGGAGCAGACCGAGCGAGTTTGCTGTTTGCCAAAACTTCACCGTAAGGCATTGATAGCACTAATAAAATGGCAGAGTGTGGGATATGTCCTTTTGTATTGGACCCCGAGTCAGACCCGGACGGTTCTGCAGCTCAGGAGGAAGAAAATCCACCTCGACACAGATCATCTCAGGATGCTTCAATGTGGTGAGTCAAACCGGTACTGTAACATGTATAGTTTATACGTGGAAATATAGGCAGACTTCACCATTAAACTATTTCTATAACAGGGCTCCATCCTGCTCCTTCACTTTTCTCTGTCTGTTTAATCCATCATGCTGAAAGTGTAGTCTAAAGATCGCCTCTACCGTCAGTTCGTCACTATGTTAGCACTCAGTCAAGTTAGCCAGAACTAGTAGGGAGCTTTATTTATACTCGGCTCTTGGTGGGTGCATCCCTCGGTGGCGGTTGTGTGACTAACTGACATCACAGAGGAGGAGCTGCTTTATCAGTTTACTCCAATAAAAAGAAAGGATCCTCGTGTCGTCATGAAGGTCGAAATCTCGAAGCCAAATGTCAATGACCTATTTTCAGAGGTATCAAATCTCGTTCTAGGATATTAGAAAAAATACAATATATCATTTTTTGAAAATTCAGGGGGTGAAAGGTCTTGTTTTCAACTTTATTATTTTATATGTAAGTATTAAATCAGGTATCAGCATGATATGTCCCCTTTAAATCGATCATTTACCACAGTACAAGTCACAACAGTTTATCAGCCACATCGGACTTATTACAGTATCTGTGATCTTCTGTATGACCTCACCTTGCATTGCGCTCAGGGTCCTTTAAGTACTTGGGGATGAGAGCAAAGTACTTGCCCATCTTCAGCCACAGGTCTGACTGAGGAACCCAGCCGTTGTGGGCATGGATGACATGGTACTTTGCAAGCTGTCTTGCAATGAGCCTGAAGGAGACAGAAAATAGATCAGAATATCATCAGTGAGCAGCTTGGACGATGTGCAGTAATCAGCTTTGGACATGGGACATTATTCAAAGGTTTTCAGACAGGTCTTCCTAAAAAATACACAAAACCAGGGGAGAAGGTTCAGGCTGAACACATAGATCCTTTTCCAAAATACGTTGATATTTACTCCCCACCTTTGACTTATTATTTATTTTTTTGAGTTTTTATGCAGCACTCTTTGTGTTTCAAATATGTTGTATAACTCACAGTCTTTGTGACAGTTACATCAAACCAGATACAAGAGTTGCTGCAGCAGGTTGAATTATTATTTTTTTTTTAAATAAGAAAGATAGTGTAACCAGAAAATCTTAAAGGTTAAAAAAATCTTTATTATTTCTGGTGGGCTTAAAATAAACTTTCCATAGAAAAAAATAGATTAAAATCATGTCATAGATTTAGGTGAACCCTTGACAAATTCAGATTATTTTTGAGGATTTTACACATACTGCTTCACCACTCTAATGTGACTGTTTCATAGATGGTGAGGTAAGGTTACAGTTTTTAAACCTGCTTACCCCAACTCTAAAGTCTCACAACTTTCTAAATCTACTAGCTAAGAGTCTTTGTTACATAAGAATCCATTACCTGAAAACAGGTTGGCTGCGAATGTCTTCTGGCTCCAGGGCAGTTCCTTGCAGAAATTCATAACACAGGCCATTGTTGAAGGTACAGTAAAGGCGTGGGGCACAGCGGTGTGCTTGTAGTACTCTAAAACTTTTCACCTCATTTTCCCTGTCAACCAACAGTTCTGTTTTATTGCCATAAATTCGGACCAGAACCACATCCTGCATAACTGGTCCCACATAGCAGCCGAGCAGCTTATTGGTTATCCCATCTGTGAAAAACTGCAGAAACACAAGGAGAAGAACGTGGAAGAGAGATCAATGACAGAACAACATCTCAAGCTGTGTTTAATTTATCTTCATGCAAGCAGAAAAAAGTGGCTTTGTTTTGAAAATAGCTCTAGTTCTTGGAAGAGAAAATGAAAAAAAGAGAAATAAATGCAGCCATGAAAAATTAGGGCATGTCTGGTTTGATTTAAGCTGAATGTCTCTGCTGTGAAGCTTGGAATATTTCTGGTGCGGGCTGCCAACATACCAGCCCCAATTGTTCACTCTATAAGGGATTTCGGTGAGGAAAAAAGGGGGACTGTCAGGAATTTTATTTTGCATGAGAAAGCAATGACAGGCATTTGCTGAGTTCCCACTTTGTACTCATTGATGAATATAGGCAAGAGTGGCAGCTCATGTGACCAGCTCATCCTGTGTTTACCCAGCGGAGCCACACCCCCAGTCTTTACCCGGAAAGGAAAATATCTCACTTTCTCAGTATCTGTCCAAACTGTTGAACACATGATTGAGAAAACTTCTTGGAGTAATGTACGTGACACTGCTGTTTTGTTCTGCTGGATTAAACATATTAAAGCCTTGAGTCACTTTAATTCGACTTTTCAATTCCTGGTGGGCCAATAAGGAGCTGCAAAACTAATTCGAGATTACTTGTAAAAATAACCTCTAATACAAATATTTTCTTTGATCATTCACTTCTTTTCGGGTATCTTTTCAGAATCACCGAAAAAGATTATATAACGTAGACTAAACCCCCTGGAGTAACTGATTTGCAGGCAGTGCAGTACGCGGCAAGAAACCCTTGCTAATTAATCATAACCAGAGGTGACGCAGATACTATTCAAAGAGGCAAACACAGCTGTGAACCAGTACGAGGACACATCATCAAAGTATCTATCTGCCCTGTAATATACCGAGGAAATTATTGACTATCTGTGAGTAGCGGTGGGCGGCTACTCTTCTGGTGCCATTCACAAGTACGTCTTACCTTCAGATAACCCGTTACTCGTACCCAGCACAATAGTTGGATTCATGTATCCTCAGCTCTCGTGATAAATTGCAGATAATATCGTTAATAAGTTAACAAACCGGTTTATGTTGGGAATTTTTTGCTAACAACTAATTTTAGAAGTATTGGATGGATAAAACAGAGTATCACACAGTTTCTGATATGCTGTACAAGGCAGACTTTAACAAGTTAATGTTAAAAAGAAATAAACTGCACCTTCACTTTGACCTCAGACGGCTTCCAGTTTGGTCTCAGCTCCTTGATGAGCTTCATTGCACCGGATCTGTAGTCGCTCTCGTCAACTGTCACATCTATTTTTGGAACTGCGGGAGCCTCGTCGGGTACGTGAATGTAGTTGGCCATGACTCAATATTTATTTCCTCCAAACTCTGAAAGTCTTTCGTTGCACCTCGTAGGGGCAAAATATTTGTAATGACTGAAACGCGTGACGGTTGCTACTAGTATATAACGCAAGAGCAGTCAGTGTGCGGCAACGCCTCTCAAAAAAATCCCACCCACCAGAAAAAAATGTGCTCCCAGTGCATGCTGGTAGTCGAATGACTCAAAGGAGGCGTGTGACACATGCGTCGGCGTGCACCCTGGGCGGAGCCTAACCTTTATAAATACATTTCCGCCTAATAATTAACCTTTTAACGATATTGTGTAATGCTTGGTATCAGCAACAGTCAGAGAGATGACGTCATGAAACAAAAAAAGAAAATGATCAAAAATGCGATCCAAAATTCTCACAGGCAACGCAAGACGGTGGTTCACGGTGTTCACATACAAGCGTACACTCATTACATACGTAGTGAACTATGCAGTTGACGTCACATCCGTAATCTTCTTGAATGAAGCCTGAGCAGTTTAAATGTCAGAGCTGCAGAGGCAGGTAGGTGTTGTATAAGAGCAAGAAGGTACCTGGATTTAAACACCCTTTGTCAGCGTTTAAAAGCTGATTTTGGACGCACCATCACTGCTTGATCTTGAAGTCTGCAAGCTCCAGCAGAAAGCTGTATTAATGAACTCAAACAGAGATACGTTACATTTAAATTAGTCCAAATATAGGTACTTAAAGGTGAGATAGGGATGCAGCATTTAATAAACTATAGGAGGCTTCTTCAAAAAACACCTACCAAACTCCCCAGAAGAGGCCTCATGTCAACACTGACACTTCAGTAGCTACACTGGGACAAAGGACAGTGTGCTTGGAAACCCATTGTAAAAAATAAATAAAAAATACATTACAAGGATCGTGTTTCAACAATGATCCTTTTTCGAAGTGTATGACTTATTCCCACACTTTGGCATAAAGACTTGATCACATTCCCCATTACTTGTTGACCCATGTCACTCTAACTGTTAGGGTTATTTTTGGTTTTTATAAAACGCTCTGAGCCAATTTTAGCAGATAAATACAAGTGTTAACTCCATGAGACACAAATGTGAAGCCGTGTGGAAAAGGGTGTTTACTTCTTCATTCATTCATTCAGATATAGCTTCTGAAATAAGTCTTCTCAGTTCATCCAATATTTCTTGGCCTTTCAAAAAGGGGATTTTCATGCATCATCCCCATGAGCAAAATATCCGAGTAGCAAAAGGGAAGCATTGTGTAAGCTTAATATTGTCTATTGTTACCATGCCTGCTGAAGCATAAGAGGAGACTAATGGATGTCTAGGTAGAAATTTGATACAGCGTTGCTTAGACAGCGTAACAACAAAATAATAGCTACCTTTTATCCATACAGTATAGTTAAACCTATGCCATTGTTCTTGATTAAAAGAGAAAATGTCTTCTTTTGTGAGAATTTCTACATGATATGGACATGTAGAAAAAAATCCGACACATATCACTCACTGATTTACACTAAAAAAGTTAAAAAAAAAAAAAAAAACCTCTTAAATTAATGGGATCGAAAACAAGAGAACAGCCTTATATGTCACACACTAACATGCACAGACAGATGACTTGTTATGCAACATGTTTTATTAACAGGACTTTAGAAATCTCTCAGATATAAATGCTCTCATGGAGAATATAGGACCAGTATGTACATTTTAGAAAGATCTATTGGCAAAGAAGTAAAATCATTTTCATTTGTGTGTTACAGCACTTTACAAGCATTAAATAACCCTTAAATGAGACCTACTAATGGAGCTTGTGTTCTTCTGCACAGCCTCCAGACAACCCAAAGTGGACAACTTAAGAGTTTTAAAGGCTATTTTTTTAAATATAACAACTTACCATCAGTTGATTCTAAATTGTACATAATGACCCTTTAAATTAATATTTTTTCATCTCTTTAAATCAAAAGTGAGTTTTCAATGCTCAGTCAAAATAGTCCTCTATATCAATATTAGGGTTGAGCAGCTCCTCTCCATACGGGGTCAGATCCATCTGGTTCAGAATCAAGTTCTCAAAGGTCTCTTCCAAGTCAGTTTCTCCGATAAGCACTGCTCCAACCATCCTACCTCCACTGAGAACGACCTGAAGCACAAACAAAAGGTTAAACTAGGTGGCAGTACGCACGCATGCATGTGATATTTTCTCAAGGGGATGAAATTATAATGATGCCAAAAAGATCTACAAACGCTCGCCTTTTATTTACAAAGGTGAACTAATTACCAGCTGATCCAGTTTTGCTCCTGGCTCATTAAAAGCAAAAGCTAGCAGATAAAAAAACAGCAGCTTCTTTCAGGCAGCAACATCAAGTGAAAGGGCAAAAATGTCTAAGAGCATCTGAACAACTTGAGCTTTGATATTGTTAAAAAAAAACTAAATTTGTGCGTTAAATAAGAAATCTTTGTTGTATTAAGTGGATCATTGCATTTGATTTAATCAGCACCACACAGATAAGTATTAAAATCCAATGATGCATGAACACACAACAGTAGCAGCCCTGCATCTCTTCATAGTCACCTTGACATATTCCTGGCCTTTGGTACAGCGTACAAGCAGCTCCTGGTTGGGCCCCAGGCCTTGCCCATTAAACTTTCCTAGCAGCACCACCTGTGGAATGAGCAGCACAAATGGAGCTGTTTAGATGCAAATCCTGAGGTAGCCTAAAGGTAGAAGAATAAACTCTTAAGCAATAAATTAAGAGGTTTTAAAAGTGGTAATAGTGGCAAAAATATGCAAGAAAAACCTGTTATCAATAAGTGCCCTTTCCTACCTTCAGAATAAATGTCACATACCTTGTAGTTGAAGAATTTGGTGATGTGTGAGAAAAGTTCAAAGCAGAAGTCCAGCTCTATTGGCTCTGACAGAGCATGTGCAGCCATGCAGCGGCCAGCGTACCAGCCCATCTGACGGGCCTGTGTCCACAAACGCATCTGCACAGAACATAAATCAACAAGTTCTTCAGCTTCTTTAACAAAAAAAGCAGAAAAAAGTTCCCCACCACTTCAAGTAGAAGTGACACATAGCTCTTGATGACAGCTCTTAAGATGATTTCAGGACTATTAAAGTAAAGTGGTGACACAAATTGTTTTTTTACAGGTAAAATCAATACTGTTACTTTTACACATATGCTCCTATACTGATACTCTAAAACTTCAAATTCAAGTTTCTATGTACATTGAAAATGTACCTTTTATGAAAACTAAGGTTATCAGGCACATCTTTAATATTGCAAAGAAATTTCCACTGTGCATGTTATATCAGATGACAAAATAAGGTGACTTTAATTGTTTTAAGGTATAGACACTTCACATTCTTTAAGAACTGAACATGAATGTTTGCGTGTGCTGATAATGCACAAGATGTAACCCTCATAGAGTTATTTCAAGCTGACATCTCCACACCCCTTGTTGGTTTGCTATAAGAGATGATTTGTTTAAGTTATAAGGTGAACAATCAGGCTGATCAAGTCTTTACACCGTGATGGAAATCTACACAAGCTGATGCAACATTTTACCTGCTGCCACAGCTGGCTATGTTCCCAGCATGCAGTGCACACGTCCCCTGCTGCATAAATATCTGGCTCTGATGTCATCATTTGGTCATCGACTCGCAGGCCTCCGTCATCTGCCAGAGCAAACTAAATGTAAGAAGAAAAAACAAAAGTATTATTAAGAGACAATGTATCGGTAATAGTATTTTCTGAAAAGTGAACAAAAAATTAAAAAATCTTAAGTTCTAAGCAAACCTTTTACTTGATATTTACATTGATTCTGATGAGGTACACTGTAGTATACTGGGGAACTGAGAGACAAGAGATCATCTGCCCTCTAGTGACATCTGAAGGCAATGACACCCAACTTCAAAGGGCTTTGCATATCTTTAAGTTGGACTACTCACTATTTGAGTACTGTAAGAAAACCAAGCATCACTACCACTATATTTTTGCAATGCAAATCAACCAAATGCATCTTCTTGCTGGGAGTTTTTTTCTAAACGTTTAAAATTTGAATAACGCAAATCCCAAGACCTTAAGGTTTCAAGAGGTTGTGCACGTTTCATGTAAAAGAAGACACGGTTGAAGCTAGAACCCTGTGAAAAAAGTTTTTTTTTACATCAGACTTGATGAATACACAATGGGCTTCAGTCAAACAAAACTTGATTTCTTTTTAGCTCCTTTCCACTCACATTGTTGCCATGAAGGAATGGCTCTGTATTTGGTACAACACCAGTGGCACTGACAACAAAGTCACACCCAAATGTTTTACCATTGGTCAGCTGGATGTAAACCGGCCAGGATTTGCCTGAGAAGAGACAAGATTATTATCTGTAGAAGGTTGTTGTGAAAAAGAGAAATTGTTTATGATTGAATGAAGTAAAAATCCAAGTTTATCTACTCCTCACTGTTTTCAGGATTTAGTGTTTGCTGTGGGGAATTAAGCAGCTCCTGGGGGGTGAAGATCTTTTCTACCTCACACTGGTATTCCAGACAAACCCTGCGTGAAACCTAGGAAACATTAGTAGGGTTAAAAGACACAAGAGAAAGAAAGACAGGTATAACATAACTGATGGTCATAACATTTGCATGTGCAGGATGATATCCAGACAAATACACCACCCATGTTGACCTCATGTTAGGATATGCAAAGAGAAGTCAGATAATACAGATATTGACACTTTTTACCTGCTCGGCTCCTCTTAGAACTATTCCTTCATGCCAGTCAGGGCCAAGAGCACTTCCAGGCTCCGTCGCTGTAGAGCCATGCGCTTGTGAATTTCCGTCTGAAAAAAGAAATGACGATGGTAGAACAGATTTTGCTGTTGCATTAAAGAAAATACTGAAAAAGTCAATAAATATGACCTGCTGTGAAAGTCTGGGCTGCTCCAGGTGCTGGTTCCTCTGTAGTGTAGCGAGTTCTCTTACAGGGGACAACTCTGTCTGTTTTTTCAGCCTCTAGAGATGGTATCAGGAACTGTGCTGCCCCAGCATCAAAGAAGGTGTTTCCAATGGCCTTATCCTTCACAGCCCAGATCACCTCACAGCCTTCAACCTCAAACCTGTACCAAAGATGTTCAAGAACACTGAGCAAATGATCATGAAGATAAAAAAGAAAGGTTTTTCAGAACTATTAGAAAGTTTCACAAAGGACTCCCAGATAGTCCTGTCAGTCATAAAAAATGAGGAGAAAATAAAATTGTGGGTCAGAAAATAAAACAATTATAGATTTTAGAGAAAAGTGAATTATTTTAAGGTGAAGTGCTTTGATTTGAACTCCTTACACTAATTCCAGAGCTATCCCTCCATTGCCGACCACAACAATTCTCTTTGCAGTAGACAGACGCCTCTGAAACTCCTGAAACAAAAATACAGAGAACTGTTATTGCCTTTCATTTACAAACACAGCATAAACTCGCAACTTCTGTTGCTAAAATTAAGGGGTTTAAGTGTGTATGAAAGACTGCACGACATTCATGTTGATAAAAACAGAAATACCTAGAACAATGGGGTCTTACCTGGGCACTATCTGTGTCCCGTATACCCAGCACATAGGGATTGTCCTGGGTGAGGAGCTTTGGTCTACCCCCACTGCAGATACACAGTTTTTCATAGCCAAAGATGCGTCCGTTGTCAGTTTCAACTGACTAAGGACAAAAAGCAAACAAAACAATTTAATTCATTTCAAATAATTTTAAATGTGTTTTTTTTTAGTCAAACTGGGGCTGTGTTTCGGATATTGAATCTGTTCTAGGCCACATGCTGCAACCTTTTCGCCACAAGGTGGCAGTAGTAGATTAAAAATATTCATCAAACGTTGATGTGTGACTGAATTTTACAAATAAGGAAACAATATTAGGGCTGGAAAACCAACTATTGGCTCATCAATAAATGTTGTTTATATTTACTTACATGTGACGTGGTGTTCAATGATTTAACCGCAGAATGGATCACAGTCAGGTTGGGATATTTCTCCTCCAAAATACTGGATGGTTTCTCCTCAACATCAAACTCTTCCAGTGTCTTGGAGACCTTATCAAGAAAAAGAAAGGGGGAAAAAAAGATTGCTTGTCAACTTTAGCAGAGCTATGAGGATCAAAAGTATCATTTGGTGGTGAAAAACACAGAGTACATGAGTTCATACAGTTTAAAAGGCAAAGCGGAGAACAAAAAAAATCCTCCCCGAGCACCACCCCTACCTGTTTATAGTTGGTCACTGCCTTGATATGATATCCTGCTGTTATCAGAGCTACATCAGCTGACGGAAGCTGGGATGAAAGCTGTTAATGAAGATAAAAAAAAATTAAGGTAAATGGTGACACTGAATGTAAAATTACAGAGGCTTTGTTTCAAATGTTTCGGGGTTTATACGTTATAACTCTATCAGATCATCGTTTCTTGTTACCTGTTCAACACATGTTACACCTGCAATGCCCCCACCAACGACAACAAACCTAAAAGTTCGCTCTTTTTCGGCCATAGCTTTTTTTGGGGGGGGGGAAATTGCTGATCTACTTTTCAAGCTAGCACTGGCTCACTTTCGTTTTTTTTTAACACGCAGACATGTTTTGACAGTAGATACGTATGTCCTCTCTTGAAATAAATGCCCGGGTTGCGGATTTAGATCCAAATAAAAGTTATCAAGTTGGTTTAAGGACAGGCTTGTAGTTGTTACTTGATTAAATCTCTATTTAGCACAAGAAAACATGGGATACCGGAGCAGCTTCCGTGTTTACATAAAACTACGGCAAGCCGCGCGTAATGTTTTCTAAGCGCGTGCACTCGAGAGACATTTCAGAGTTCTTGGACTGGGGAGCATTACATAGAGGTACATCCATGTGTTTCTTTCATAACATACTAAACTAAGGTAAGTGAGGACTATGCTTATGCAACCAAGACACATGCAACTTGCACGCAGCCGCAAACGAAAGTTTAATGTTGAAAGCAATACATCACAGCAGGACAAATATGTTCATAACACGGGTTGAAAAAGAGGTGCGTTCAATGACATTTTGAATAACGGCATTCCAAGGTCTCCCTCTGTCGAGATGAGTGTTAATAACTTTTTTTTTTTTTTTTTACATGTATGCCATGCCAGTGTCCAATTACTTTATTATTTTTCACCGTTAAAAATGTGTGTTTGGTCGAGCTAGGTCGTTTGGCCTAGGTCTTGTTTATTTAAACCATTTAGTGACATGATTATTTATTATAGCAACTTTGCAGCAATATTGCACATATCATGCTAGAGTAAAAAATAACAACAAGGATTTGAAATTCCGTTCTACTATAGATTTTGCATTAGAATAATAAAAACAATATGCAGTGAGTAGGTTGCAGTGCTTTAATATGGATTTTTTTTCCTGTGAAAGTGAAACCCCCCATGTTTATATTTGGATCACTATTGTATGTGTCAGAGATTAATGTGATCACAGGGCGTGAATCAGATCCATATTCCATCATGACATTAATCAGCTGTATTACTGCTGAGATAAACAACACTCCACCACATAACATCTAAAACACTGTGCCTTTTGTGATTTTACACAAAGGCTTGCATATCTTGACATGAACCCTGTTATGACAAAGATAATAGGATAATGGCAGCTCTTATGTTTTTGATTCATCAGCAAAAGCAGGTACTTATTCTATTTTTGAAACACCCCTTTTGACAGCGTTAGCCTTGTTTGGATATACTGATGGTGGGGTCTGAGAAGATCGGTCACTGGTAATCAAACAGGGGTTAATGCTGTGCGTCATACATTCCCTCTCCATCGTCGTTATGTTTCCCTCAATAACCCCTTCAGGATTTTACCATACAGAGTACAGTAGCCTACTTTTATCCAAATCCTGCTAATGAAGTGGAACATTTTATAGCCTTTAATTTGTGAAAACAATGAATTTAAAAAGCGTATAAATTTTTATTGCCAGAATTTATGTTCCCCTCCCTGCGTGCTTGTTTTTGATGGCTCTTCTTTTAACCATAACATGCTGCTACTGAAAATGAAGGGGGACACTTTTTGCATAACAGCAAAACAAACCAAGTGCAAGAAAACACCAAATTCATTGCTGATGTGATGAATAAATTGGATCATGTAAGGTGCAATACACAAACCAGTTAATTTCAAATCTGCAGAGATATTGCTCAAAAATTGTATTTAACAGATTCTATAGTTAAGCAGACTTAGGGAAATTGAATTTACATTATTACATTTATTGCACAGCTTGAATATTAAGCTATGTAAAAATGCAAGGTGTGTGTAAGCATATTGTCTGGTTCAGTTGGCTACTTTCACTGAAGTATCAGTAGAAGTTGGCCTTATTTCTGTTGATTGATTGAATTGTGAAACTTTTTCTGACAAACTATTTTGGCAAATGAAACACTGAAACTAGAGCCGTGAAGATAAAAACAGATTATTGTAGATTCTTACTTAACAGAACTCTAAAACCAGAGCAATGGTCTTATCAAACAGTGTGAACAGCACAGCTTTGAGTATTATAGTACTAAGAGTTTTAGTTAGATTTCAGTGCCCCATGGTCGATGTCAGGTCAGCGTCAGATAGGATGAGTTACAGCGTACCAATAAGGAGAGCCTTTACCTCTACAGGAAAGATTCACAGTCAAAAATGTATTTAGGTTAAGATGTCAGGGGGATTTTTTTTATAGTTATTCTACTTGTGTGTGGGCAGAACAGGCTCAGCTAGACAAAAGGGCCTTGACATTGCCCATTGTCACCAACAGGGACACAAAATAAAAGCTCCAAAGCTTTGATACCAAAAACAGCACCAACAGTCATCATAAGTCTCAGGTGAGTTGCAGTTTGTGCATTGCATTTCAGTGGCTATGGCCTGGCAATAATGATCTGAAGTTTTCTGAAGAAAGATTAAATCCTAATAGGAAATGTAGAGTGTCAATTTGTTACTTGTTAAGGTAAATGCCAAAGTTCTGAGAGTGAAGTTTATCTATTTTACAAGTTAACTTAAGGCGACAGGTTTGAAGCTCCTCAGTTCATAATATCTTTCAATCCTGCTTGCAACAGCTATAATGAGAGCTCATCAGTGGTGTGCACAGTGTACAAATTGTTGAAAAACACACACTTAAGTGCCTTTTTGGGAGCCAAAACATGAGTTTAAGTGCCTCCTCAGGTGGTAAAAACTGTCTTTTTTTCCTCTTTTCACCTCAATCCTTCAAAAAGTCTGTGAAAGCCATGGGAACCTATCTTAAAAGAGAAAACAGAAACTAAATCACTTTCAATAGGAAGAAAATCTCCTACCAAAACCTCAGAAAGTAGGGATGTCCCGATACCGATACCAGGTACCGGTATCTGGCCTATACCATCCTTTTTTCAAGGTATCGGTACTCGTGAAGATACTAGCAGCAGATACTCTAGGTAAAAATGTGCGCCAGGTCCTTTTCAGACTATATGAATGAACCAGGAAGAGTTAACTGTTAAACATTTTTATTTTGCACTTTAGTTTGCTTTAAAAAAAATACTTACTTTTATTGTGCACTTTTAAAAACATTTATTTGATATTTATCAAAAAAATTCTAAACTCAAAGAGAGTTGTTTGTGTTTTATTTGGATTCAATGACAGAGTGGCTGTGCTGTCTTTGATCGTAATAATCTGTCACTGTTAATTGATAAAAAGTGGTATCGAACATCCCTATCAGAAATGGTAATTGCATTTTATGTTGTTTTTTTAATATTTTCTAACTTGAACTAAAAAAAACTGAGAACATGCCCAGCTTTAACAAAGTTAGCTTAAATAGTAAGAGGGCTATGACAGAAACATAAACAGTGTTGTCTAATTTTCTGCAAGACAAGAAACCATATTTTTAGATAAAATCTGTGGGTTCAAGCAAACATAATGATTTGATTAAAGGTTTCCATTTGCCATTCTTAATACTACTGACACTTAAGCATTGAATTCATGTGTTTTCTGTTGTAGTTTGAGTGAGAAACTGAGCGACAAGGCAGTAGCTTGTTAACAGAGTTTAATATATTTGATTGCTTAACTAAACATGTCATGTGGGTGTCGAAACTAGTCAAAGGCTAACAGCTAATAGGTTGTTTTGAATCACAATAATGTGGCTTGAAACATGTTAAGATTTTTAAAAATATATTTTTATTTTTTATTATCAAAATCCACAGATATTTCTTTCATATTACTGTACATACATACAAACTGACTGTATTTTATTTTTTTATTTTCTTGTTTACTGATACTTACTTTATTAAGTGCCAACAGCATTAACAAATCCACAGCACACACAAAACCAGAAAAAAAAGTCCTACACTGACAACTAAATTAAAGGCACTGTTTTTTTTACTTTAAAAAAATGAAAATGAAACTCCATTGTTCATTTTTCCCCTCAGTGGCATCTTTTCTAATATCATTCTTTTAATAACTGTTACACAAGATGTCATTATATCATCAGAGCAGGGAGCGCTGCTGGAGCTGCTCCACTCGGGACTAGAGAGAAAGGTATCTTGGAGGCTGCTGCAGGTCCCTCTTGCCGTAGGTGCCTGATCCTACGTTAGTTGGTGCATAGACGGTGCCAATAGTGTTACTGGAGCGCACCAGGAAGTCTGCTAGCCTTTGGGTGACGCAGGTGGCTGTGTTGCACTTCCTCTTCTCCAGGTGGTGACTGGCAGGGTAGGAGAAAGCACAGCAACTGAGAAATGCACTTACATCACAATAAAACTCAAAGATGGATGTTTTTTTGTTTTTTTTTTAAATTTCAAGTCACCCATTCATAGCTGTGAGCCCTCTTTGCAGCCGTGTTCCTATAAGATCAAGGAACGGGTTGGAAATGAGGCCTGCAGCCAGCCAGCCATCACTGTCTGGAAAAGCACTTTCCTGCTCGCTGGATGAGCTGGGACTGAAGTGCCTGAATCACAGGGAAAAGGACCAAACACCAGTTAATGATACCTTCTTCAAAATCTACTGGTTCTAAGAGTGAGAAGAGAAAGTGGCCACTTGACACCCAATGAGTTGTGCAGTGAAACATTTTCCCCACAGATGGGCACAATTGGCTTCCACCTCAGGAGTGATCAGAGCTTCTCCTCACTCAGAACTTTACAGCTCCTCTTGTCCCACAATTTCTGTGATATTCAGCTGCTTGTCTACTGACCTCAGGTTAAACTCCTTTATTGGTTTCCTGCCTCTTGAGACTGCAGTGTCTCCAGGTTTCTGATACGATCACCAAATCAGATTTAGTTGATGTCGTCTAACTGCTGCCTCTGACTGAATTCAGCTCTTAATCTTAACATTAAACACATTTCTTAACAAATGTTTGCACAGAAACAGGCTCATGTTTTACAAGCACTCACCGTTGGCTCGGGGCTGTGGTGACGCTGCGTAGCAACACAAGCAGCATGAGGAGAAGGACAGACAGTCGAGGGTGGCTCATAGTGGAAGGTGAATACCTGGATGATCACAGTGCAGACCGAAGAGGTTTATTTACTATTACAGAGCTTTGGGGCTAAATATAGATTCAGTTTTTGTCTTAGTAATCTGTCTTTTTTAATTTTATAAATTCTACTGGTAAATAAAATTATTTGTTAATCACATCAGAATTTATCACATAAAGTGTAACAGTACAGAAAATGCAGTGGCAAAAAAATAAAATAAAATAAGACAATGTAAAATTTAAAAGGAAATACTGAATGTAAAG